>NC_080423.1:50953555-51608555 GCF_029873635.1 Malania oleifera
CAGCACGAACAGCAACAAATACATAATGTTTCTTTTGAGACAGCGGAGGTCGTTATTACTTCGAGAAGTGGAAAAGAAGTTCCCTAACCTGAGACACTCAACGAAAAATAACAATTGTCCCAACACCCAAAGTTACGACTGAGACATATGAAGTCAAAGGAAAATCAGTGGAAGGGAGCCCAAAAGTGAAGAAGTCAGTTAATGATGAGACCAAGACCAGTAAGGAGTACCAACCTGTGGTACCTTACCCTCAGAGATTGATAGTCATGGAACCATCACTCTCTACTGGAGTAAATGTCAAGGAGTGTAATGCCGATGCAAATCCCTGTAGTGGTACGATGATGGGTATACCCGATAAAGAGGGTAAATAGAATGGTGAACATTTAAAGGAACCTGGTAAAAATTTTAATGATGATGCTTCTTAAGAACCAAAGATAACTGTTCTGACAACTTTGTCTCAAAGATTGGTTCTTAAAGAAGTGAATTTCCTGAAAAATATACTGAATAAAGATCCAATCTTGTTAAAACAAGGAAGGCGGTTTGCACATGTTTTGTCTGATACCTTTGAATTTATTGATTTATTTGAGACTAACTTTTGTACAAGTAACAAGACAAATTCATTTTGGTGACTAAAATTTGGAGACTCGTCAGTTCAATTTATAGACCTACACTCACCAGATGAAATTCCTCCAGAGCCTCCACCAGATAGACTGTGATGTTTTTCTTTCCTTTCTTTTCATTTTGTTTTACCTTATTTTATTTTTAGTTAATTTTCAAGTACATTTTTCCTTAATTTCAGTTTTTATTTTTCCTTAATTCTCTACCTAGGTATGCTCTACTTCCCCTTTGCTTTTATATTGAGGACAATGTTCCACTTTAGTTTTGGGGGGGGGGGGGGGGATGGGGGAGGGATGAGAAATTACATTGCATTTTTTTTTTTTTTTTTTTGAATATGGATGATTAGGCCATGATTAACACTAACTTATACCCTTTACATACTTACATATAACCTAAGAGTTACATACTTAAGTTGTATAGTGGGTTATTTATATGTAGTTTCTCTTTATATGGTTTATCTAGGAATTGCAACTTTATGAAGGTTGACTGGTAGTTCATTCGTGTTAATCTGGCTATATAAAGTTTTGTATTTACATGGTATCTCATGAGGCTAAAAATACACATTCACGTGACTTGAAGCACTTAGGGTTCCTTGTGAGCACTGAGAGAGCGTCTGTGGTGACTATGACACCTTGTGAGGTACTATTGAGTCATTTATCAATTTTTTTTTTTGAGTTTTTTACGTCAGCTCAAAGTTCTTGAAACTCAATTTTCCCTTCTTTTATGGATACTCTTTGTACACTAATCTTTGTTTTTGACTTGCTAGCATAGAGGTGACATCTAGAGGGGAGATAAAAGCCTAGGTCTTGTAACCTACTTAAGATGTGAAGGCTAAGTCACCCCTAGAAATAGACTTATTTCATGGACTACTATTCGAGTTTAATTCACATGGGTGGTATGAAGATAACAAAAAAAGTGTAATGATTGTCCTAATTGACCATGAAAAGAAAGAATTAAGAAATGAGCAGAAGAAAGAAAAAGGAAAAATAGAAATGCACATGAAGTGAAAGGTTAATACCTGCTCCACATAAATACCACAAAAAGTCAGGGACACAACACATGTTCTCCACATATGAAGACTCTTCAACTATTTAATGCCTCAAATGTATTCACGCCTGGTTTGTGAATAAGTTGATCTTGGGTGGCCTTGGTTGGACATGGCGAGTAGGTGAGAAGATCCTAGGGTGAAGGACCTAAAACCTCACAAATAGGCTGGATCCTTTTCAGACTAGTCCACCCCATATATTTAGCGTTTGTTCCTTGCAATATGTGAGATATTTGATCGTGACACTCCTCCTTACATATGACGAGTAAACCCATATTTTTTAAGTGTTTTTTAGGGTTTACCAGTTAGGCCGAGTCAAAAGGACCGTTCTGTAGGTGTCCATGGATATCCTGTGTAATGACCTATTTATTTTACCAAATTTTTTTTTCATAATAATATCCTATATAATAATCCTGGTAGATCATAATCAACTTGATAAATCATAACTCACCTGGACCCAAGGGCACCAAGGGTATGCTTGATATATAATACTAATACTAAGTAGTGGGAAACATAAAATCATATTCATATCAAATTACCAAAAACACAATACCAAAGTTTAATACAACCGTCATATGAATACATACAACCAAAAATATCCAAAAGAGTCCTAGGGACGCCACCCAAAAATCCACCTCACCCTAGCAAAAGACTTACCCTTCAGATAGGTTTGAACAATCGAATTCAAGTGCTGTAGAGCTTTATCCACTCTCCTAACTGAGGCTCCTCAAATATTTATATAACTCGGGTGAGACACCTCTCAGTAAGAGAAATAAACTAATACCAGTGCGTAGCAACATGAGTATTTTCGTGTTATACATATAACAGTACAAAAATCATACTTAATAAAACTACCTGTATTATATATGGGGAAACATATTTAATCATAACATAGTATAACATACTGAACTTCTATACGTATAAATCATCTCAAACTGTATGTAGAAAACTCCTTGGATGGATATCTAGCTGGTGTCATGTCTTACCCCTACATGATTGGGTTGTGCGGCCTGAAGGCGAGACTTAGCAATGGCTGGCCGACTACGCTAGATCAACATAAGTCTGTAAGTACGATGGGTCTACCCCTCCTGGACCGAACACCAGAGGGACTCCTGCGTTACAATAAACCACATCGACTTCCGATCTCCTACTGCCTCATACGGCAAGCGGTAGCACTGACATAAACATAATCATGATCATATAGCTACGGTACCGTGCTTCGTGAAAGTCAAAACCAAGCCAACCTGGTTCTGATAACATATAACATATTTCTAAATAATGATACGTGCCTATTTAATAATAATATCTGTCATGTTAATATTTTCATACAACTTTGCATAACATATCATATAAAATTTATAGCCCTTACGCCGGCATTTTGTATTTTGTAAATTATGACCCTTATGCCGGTATTGCATATCATAAAAGCCTTCAGCCTTTACGCCGGTATTTTATATAAAACCTCGGCCCGTATGCCAGCATATCATATAAAATCCTTGGCCCTTACGTCGACATATCATATAAATTTCTTAGTTCGAAAAATCCCTATATCATTTTATCATTTTCCTGAAAGCAGTAATAACATACTTATTTTGTAAACATAATATTTCCTTATCATAATTTCCATGATAAATATTACTCATGTCATACAAAAGAGGTAATAATCTTATTTCTGATATTATACATGAAATTCATATTTGTGATAAACAACATTATTTTCAACATAATTGTACAATATATATATTTATCTAAAATTAAATGCTGTAAAATAATAAATACATTTTCACGAAATCTTGAATTAGTTTGCCTCCTTACCTGATTTCTGGAAAGCTCCTAAAATGACTAGTCCTATACCCACAGGGTTCCCTATTCAACACCCTGAAAAAAACATTGCCTTGAACAAAACCTCAGTATTTCTTCGAGTACTACATTTTCTACAACTGTAGGAAAGTCAAAAATTAAATAAAAAGTCTTACCCTAAATTTGAGATGGAGTCCAAGTTAGCCCCACCAATGATCCACTTTAGTAGACTTGGAGAGAAACTTCCCAAGAGTGTCGTGGAGGCCTCAGATCATCGATCGGGCGAAGAATGGACCTAGAATCTTAGAGAGAAGGGAGAGGGGACGAACATGAGAGAGAGAGAGAGAGAGAGAGAGAGAGAGAGAGAGAGAGAGAGAGATAGAGAGAGAGAGATTCTTTGCGTAATTTCTAAAAAAAAAATAGAGTTTAGGCTATTTATACACCTACACTCGTCGACAAGCCACGTCACTTCGTCAGCGAGGCCACGAAGGAAGTTTGTTGACAAATGCTCATTTCTCGTCGATGAAATTTAAAGTTGAAAATAGCCACTCGGTAACTTCTCGTCGACAAAACACGTGTCCACGTCAATGATCCCCTCAAGCGTGTTCGTCGACGAGACCCTATTTGAATTCCAAATTCAGTTTATTTTCTCTTCTCCTCCTATTATTTAATTATTATAATTTCTTCGTGTCTCTACATTATCCCCTCCTTATAAAATTTCATCCTTGAAATTTACTATCCATATGATTCACCATCCCCCGAAAACAAACAATCTACTTATTTTATTACTTACCCTCACTTATAGCGGAGGAATACCGTGGCTACATTCCGAGTTCTGGGAGATTACATATATATAAAATAAAATTCTCTTAAAACTAAAATACTACTCACTAACTAAACTATTACATATACTAACTAACTTGCAAAAGAAACATTTCATCATTACTTATACTTTTTTTATTACAACTAAACTTCACTAAATAAATATGGATATTTCTGCCTTATCTGTTTCTCAAGCTCCCATGATGCTTCTTCTATTACGTGATTTCTCCACAGGACTTTCACTCGAGGAATCTTCTTATTACGTAATTCCCGCTGCTCTTTTCTAACTAGAATATGTACTGGTACCTCCTCATAAACTAGTGAATCACTAAACTTTAATTCACCATAACTGATTACGTGAGAAGGGTCTGGGATGTATTTCCTCAACATGGAGACATGGAATATGTCGTGTATCCTGGATAACATAGGTGGTAAAGCTAACATGTAGGCAACTGACGCCACTTTCTCTAGAATCTCGAACGGGCCAATGAACCTAGGGCTAAGTTTACCTTTCTTCCCAAATCTCATAACCCCTTTTAAAGGAGCTATTTTCAAAAACACATGAGTATCAATATCAAACTCCAATTTCCTGTGGCAGGTATTGGCGTAACTCTTCTATTGGCTTTAAGCTGTGCTGATTTTGTCTCTAATAAGCTGGACTTTATCATATGCCTGCTGCACTAGCTCTGACCCTATAACACACCGCTCCCCCATCTCATCCCAATGTAAAGGAGAACAATATCTCCTTCCATAGAGTGCCTCAAACGGTGTCATGCCAATGTTAGCTTGATAACTGTTATTATACACAAACTTTACCAGTAGCATGAACTGAGTCCAACTACCCCCAAAGTCCAGCATGTACACTCAAAGCATATCTTCTAATATCTAAGTCGTCCTCTCAATCTGCCCGTCTGACTGAGGATGGAATGTCATGCTAAAAGATAACTAAGACCCTATAACCTCTTGCAAGCTCCTCTAAAATCGTGACGTGAAAATGCGGGTCTCGATCTGATACTATAGACACTGGCACATAGTGAAAACAGACTATCTCCTGAATATAAATCTCTACTAGTTTGCTAATAGAGTAGCGAATCTTGATAAGAAGGAAATGGGCAGTCTTAGTCAAACGATCTACAATCACCCAAATGGAATTCTAGCCATGCAATGCAGATGGCAGCTCTGAAACAAAATTCATAGATATGTGATCCCATTCCACTCTAGGATAAAAAGTGGCTGCAACTGGCCTAACGGCCTCTGGTGCTTAGTGTTTACCTACTAGCACGTCAAATACTGTGCTACATACTCGGTAATCTCCTTCTTCATACCACTCCACCAATAAGACTCTCGCAAATCCCTATACATTTTCGTACTACCAAGATTAATTGTGTATAAAAATCTATGTGCCTCTTCTAAGATGGTCTTCTTAATATCAGCATCAGTAGGAACACATAATCTAGAATGGAATCGTAAAGCTCCGTCATTTGCAATACAAAATTCCTCTCCCTGACCAGTCTATACTCTGACCTTTACCTTTGCTAATTCTGAATCCTCCTTCTGAGTAGCTTTAATCCTTTCCTGCAGAGTAGGCTACACCACTAAATTGGCAATACATACCTGAGGATCACCCTCAACCAAATCTATGCCGAATCTCTCTAGATCCATCATGATCGGGACTGAATCTCCATAGTTGCCAGTGCTAGTCCCACGGACTTCCTGATTAGTGCATCAGCTACCACGTTTGCTTTTCTTGAGTGGTAACTAATAGTATGATAAAAATATTTAATAAGCTCCAACCACCTTCTCTATCTCATGTTCAGTTCCTTCTAAGTGAAAGGGTACTTTAAACTCTTATGGTCGAAGAAGATTTCGCACTGTTCGCCATACAAGTAATGCCTCCAAATCTTCAATGCATATACTACTATAGCCAATTCAAGATCATGGGTAGGTTAGTTCTTTTCATACTCTTTCAACTGTGTGGAAGGATACGCCACCACCCTACCATGCTGCATCAATACACAACCAAGTACCTTCAAGGACACATCACTGTAGATAACATAACCCTCACCCTCTGATGGGATGATTAACACTAGTGTCGTGACAAGCCTTTGCTATAATTCCTAAAAGCTCTACTCACAGTTGTCGTTCCATTCAAACCTGACATTCTTCCTTGTCAGTCACATCAGAGGCCCTGATAACACTGAGAGTCCCTCAACAAAATGATGGTGATACCCAGCCAGCCCCAAGAAACTCTTGATCTCCTAAACGTTCCTCAATCTAGCCCAATTCACTACCGCATAAATTTTACTAAGATCTATAGAAATTCCATCCCTTGAGATGATCTGCCCCAAAAACACCACTTTCTCGAGCCAGAATTTACATTTGTTGAACTTGGAATACAACTTCTTTTCTCTCAGCATCTGTAAGACCTGCCTTAAATGCGTCTCATGCTCTTCATAGCTCCTCGAATAGACCAATACATCATCAATAAAAACAACAACAAACTGGTCTAAATATTGGTAAAATTCTATTCATCAAATCTATGAATATTGCAGGAGCATTGGTTAGACCAAATGGCATAACAAGGAATTCATAATGCCCATATCTGGTCCTGAAAGTTGTCTTCGAGACATCTTCTGCTTTCACTTTCACCTAATGGTAGTTTGATTTGAGGTCAATCTTTAAATACACCCGTGTACCCCAGAGCTGGTCAAATAAATCATCTATACAGAGTAGAGGATACTTGTTCTTAATTATCACATTATTAATTTCTTTATAATCTATACACATCCTCATGAACCCATCTTTCTTCTTCACAAATAACACTGAAGCTCCCCACGGAGATACACTAGGCCGTATAAAACCCTTATCAAGCAAATCTTGCAACTGATTCTTTAATTATACCAATTTTGCTGGCACCATTCAGTAAGGTGCTTTAGAGATCGGTGTTGTACCTAGAAGCAGATCAATAGGAAAATCTACCTCCTGATCAGGTGGCAAGCCTAGTAATTCATCTAGAAAAACATTTGTAAACTCCTTTACTATTGGCATACTAGTGAGTTTCAATTCATTCCCTGACATTTCGTTCACAAAGGCCATAAATCCCTAACAACCACTCAGGAGTAGTCTCCTCGCCTGAATAGTTGAAACTAACTGAGGCAGGGATTGCACTCGTGACCCTATAAACCTGAATTCTGATATTCCCAGAGGTCTGAAGATTACTTCTTTCAAATGACAGTTTATGTTGGCGTAATTGGTTGCCAACCAATCCATGCCAAAAATTACGTCAAACTCGTGCATATCTAATACTATCAAATCAGCTGGCAAGACTTTCCCCTAAATATCAACTAGACAGCCTCGGATGTAACGACTTGATTTAATAAAGATTTTTTTTTCCTTACATATAAACTGTGAAATTTCATTGCTTTGGTACCTATTATTATAAGTCAACCGATATCTTGGTTCAAATAGGACCCCTACAAACTATGCTATGACAAACAACCTAAGCAGCGAGAAGCTGTATACATAAAAACATATCCATATATATATTTACAATACTAGAGCGTCAGAATATTCCCCAAGCTATACATACATGACTATTCCCCAAAATACCCCCAACTGAACTAGGGTCAAACAATAATAATTTCCCCAAAATATTCACCCTCAGATAAGCAATACTGTAGCCCCCTCTATCTGTGAGCCTGATTTGCTCGCCTAACTGGATCACTTGAAAAATATCAAATCACTAGGATGAGACAATACTCAATAAGACAAAATATGCTATCGCTAGTGTGTGGCAAATAAGTTACATATTTATAAAATCTGATTTAGAAATACCATGGATAATTGAATCTGAGAAAGCATGTATAAATAATGTATAATATAGATTATACCTATGTTACTTAACATAATTGTTCTTATAAATTTTCTATTCATAATACTTCTAATATTCATAGTTACATCTACTGTTTTTGTAAATTTGAGTATACGTATAATAACTGAGAAAACTTCCCTGAATGAATAATTGTATATTATGATTTAACCCCTCATGATAGGATTGTGTGGCCCGTAGGCGGGACCTATCCTGGCTGGCCGACCAGAATAAGTCAACTGAACTCCGACAGTCAGATCAGCCTCTTCAACCCTTATCTGAAGAGGAGCCTATCTACAATGTGGGCACGATCGACTACTAAATACCACATACCATTTGAGTAATGTGGTTGCACTCTGGACTGAACATAGCTATGGTACCGTGCTCTATAAACTGATCTGTAATGGTCCATTAGGGTCTGATACTATATAATACATTTCTATATAAAATCTATCTATTTGACCATGATTCTGTATTAATTGTATTAACCATGACGTTGTAGTAAACTATATTTTTGTATCAACTGTATTTCTGTATGTCATGGTTTCCGTAAAACTGTATAATCATGGTACTATGACAAAAACTGTAAAATATTCTCCGGTCTACTGATACTGTAAATCATACTCTTGAAAATAATGTAAATCATCTTTCTATATATAACTGTAAATCATGATTCTGTAATTACAATAAAACCATAACTTGTAATTAAAACTCTATAAATTGTATATCTTGATACTGTAGAAACTACATAATCATAATTCTGTAAAAAACTGTGTAAAACTCTGTACTATATCAATATTCTCATGCCACACAACTAAAACTCATTAAACATAATTTATAAAACCATGTAAATTCCTGCTCTGAAAACTTACCATATTTTAGTGGTAAAAATCTCTACTTTAACTAGCATATCATATTTCCCTTACTTGATTACTAAAAAGCCCCTATTACAACTGGTCCTATACCCACAGGGTTTCCTGTTAAATACCCTAAAACAACATTCCCCAAAACAAAACTTCAGTATTTCTCTATATACTACATTTCTTATAGCTATGGTGAAGCCAAATTCCGAATAAAAAGTCTTACCCTAAAATTGGGATGGAATTCAAATCACTTCCACCAACAATCTACTCCGGTAGATTTGCAAAGAACTTTCCTAGGAGCGTCGTGGTGGCCTCAAATCATCGATCTAGCGAGAAACGGAGTCGAGATCGAAGAGAGAAGGGAAAAGGGACATTTGAGAGAGAGAGAGAGAGAGAGAGCTTTCCTATGTAGGTTTTCATATGAAAATCCAATTTTAAGAGTACTTATAGACCCATATTTGTTGACAAGACACGTCATCTCATTGATGAGGCCCTGAAAAAAGTTTGTCGATGAACATGAACCCCTCGTCTACGAATTTTAGACTGCTAAAACCCCCCTCTTGGTATCTTCTCGTCGACGAGACATGTCCTCATCGATGAGACCCTCATGTATTCTCGCCGACGAATCCCCTGTGTTCATCAACAAGACTCTGCTTAATTTTTCTGGCTCATTACATTAGAACACTTTGCTGCACCTTACTACAGACCCTCTCGGTGTAGTGACTAACAGTTTGGTGTCTAACAACTATGTTTCCGGCCCACATAATCTAATACACTCCATTAACACGAATGAATGTGTGGCTCCTAAATCAAATAATACAATAATTTTAAATGAAAACATGTTAATCATACTTGTCACCACATCGCCAGCTGTCTCAACATCCCCAGGCGTTAAAGCATAGACCCTCGCTGGAGCTACATTCCTCTTTTGGCCACCACGGGACACGTGATAGCCTCCCTGTTATGGTCTGAGAGCAGGAGTGATATCTAGTGGTGTAGGGCAGTCTCGTACTAGATGTCCCTGTCTACCACAGTGATAGCAGACAACTCTCCCCACTTGACACTCTCCCTAGTGTCTCTTCCAACAAGTTTGACAGACAGGAAAATTCTGCACTACCTGAACCTCATGACCTCAAGTCTCTTGCCTCTGTCCTCTGCCACAGTTTCCTATCCTCCACTAACCCTGCCTAGGTCCCTGTTGGATGCATGAAGGTGCAGATCTCTTCTTCTGTCCCTGTTCGTCTGCATCCATATGCTCACTAGCCTCAGCCAAGGCTACTCTGTCGACTAACTCAACAAAATCCTGTATCTTCAGCACTACCACCTGCTTGTATATACCTCACCCCAAACATCTTTCAAACTATCACACCTTATTTACTTCATCAGGAATAATATATAGAGCAAAGCAGGAAATCTATATAAACCGCACTGCATACTTCTGGATCGACTGTTGTCCCTGCTTCAGATTCAAGAACTCTTCCACTTTAGCTTCCCTGATAGTGGCTGGGAAATATCTGTCAAAGAGTAATTCTTTAAATCGATCCCATGACATAACTATCAATGTCATCCTTTGCTACTCCAGAAGTTTCACCGTAGTCAACCACCTCTCAGCTTCCCCTATCAGTTTATTGGTGGCGAAGAGAATCCTTTGCTCCTCTGTACACTGTAATACCGCCAAGACTTTCTCGATCTCCTGCATCCAATTTTTGGCGGTTGCAGGATCAACTCCTTTGAAAAATTTCGGAGGATTCATTTTGGTAAACTTCTCTATCGTGCACCCATCGCCTGCAGACGGACCTCCATGCTTTCTGGAGTTCGTAGCAATCTCAATCATAACCTACTGAGCCACAATGTGTAATATTGCATCAGAATCAGCCCCACCTGTACTCGAGGACCCTATTTCATCACTACCGCTCATATGGGCACTACCTCCTCCAAGGTCCATCCTAAAAAACAAATAACATGACTTAGAAACCCTATCTTTATAATTTATGTGCCTAACATAGTCCCCTATCTTAACATCCTCATCTTCTTTCTAGATCCAGTCCTACATTCTAATAAAATAACTCGACAATAGTTTACTATGGTTTTCCTAAAATCGTTACCCCAGGAAAAACACAAAAACCACCATGAATGTCTTGCTTTTAGACTGTAGAAAAAAACCTTAAATCCTTCCTATACTTTGGTATCGTTTCTGCTGCTTTCTAAAGTCTACAGAACCTAGCAAACTTGGCTCTGATACCAAACTGTAACACCCTGCTTATTTTACCAAATTTTTTTCCATAATAATATCTCATATAATAATCCTAGCAAATCATAATCAACCTAATAAATCATAACCCACCTGGACCCAAGGTTGCCAGGGGTACCTGATATACAATACTCACACCTAAGAAATGGGAAATGTAAAATCATATTCATATCAAATTACCAGTAACACAATACCAGAGTTTACTACAACCATCATATGAATACATACAACCCAAAATATCTAAAAGAGTCCTAGGGTCACCTCCCAAAAATCCGTCTGACCCTAGCAAAAGACTTACCCTTCAGATAGGGTAGAACAATCAAACTCTAGCGTTATGGAGCTTTATCCGCTCTCCTAACTGGGGCTCTTGAAATATTTATATAACCAGGGCGAGACACCTCTCAATAAGGGAAATAAACTAATACTAGTGTGTGGCAACATGAATATTTTTGTGTTATATATATAACAGTACAAAAATCATACTTAATAAAACTACCTGTATCATATCTAGGGAAACATATTTAATCATAACATGGTATAACATAATGAATTTATATACATATAAATCATCTCATATAACTGTACATAGAAAACACCTTGGGTGGACAGCTGGCTAGTGTCATGTCTTACCCCCACATGACTGGGTTGTGCGGGCCAAATGCAGAACATAGCATAGCTGGCCGACCATGTTAGATCAACATAAGTCTGTAAGTATGATGGGTCTACCCCTCCTAGTTTGGACACCAGAGGGACGAATGCGCTATAATAAACCACATCGATTGCCGATCTCCTACTGCCCCATACGGCAAGCGGTAACACTAACATAAACATGATCGTGATCATATAGCTATGGTACCATGCTTTATGAAAGCCTAAACCAAGCCAACCAGGTTCTGATAACATATAACATATTTCCAAATAATGATACATGACTATTTTATAATAATATCTGTCATTTTAATATCTTCATACAACTTTACATAATATATCATATAAAATTTACGACCCTTACGCCAGCATTTTGTATTTTGTAAATCACGGCCCTTACGCCGGTATTGCGTATCATAAAAGCTTTCGGCCCTTACGCCGATATTTCATATTAAACCTCTTGCATACAATCCTCGGCCCTTAATCCGACATATCATATAGATTCCTTAGTTTGAAAAATCTTTGTATCATTTTATCATTTTCCTGAAAGTAGTAATAACATACTTATTTTGTACACATAATATTTCCTTATCATAATTTCCATGATAAATATTACTCATGCCACACAAAAGAGGTAATAATCTTATTTATGATATTATACATGAAATCCATATTTTCTGATCAACAGCATTATTTTCAACATATTTCTACAATATACATATTTATTTAAAATTAAATGTTGTAAAATAATAAATACATTTTCATGAAATCCTGACTTAGTTTATCCCCTTACCTAATTTCTAAAAATCTCTAAAATGACTAGTCCTATGCCCATAAGGTTCCCCATTCATCACCTTGAAAACAACATTGCCCCAAACAAAACTTTAGTATTTCTTTGAGTATTACATTTCTACAATTGTAGGAAAGCCAAAAACTAAATAAAAATCTTTACCCTAAATTTGGGATGGAGTCCAAGTTAGCCCCACCAACGATACACTCCAGCAGACTTAGAGAGAAACTTCCTAAGAGTGTCGTGGTGACCTCGGATCATCGATCTGGCGAAGAATGGGCCAAGAATCTTATATAAAAGGGAGAGGGGACGAACAAGAGAGAGAGAGAGAGTGAGTGAGTGATTCTTCGCATAATTTCTGCAGAAAAATCGAGTTTAGGCTATTTATACACCTGCGCTCGTTAACCAGCCACATCACTTCATCGACAAGGCCACGAAGGAAGTTCGTCAATGAAATTTAGAACTTAAAATAGCCTCTCGGTAACTTCTCATTGACGAAATACGTGTCCTTGTTGACGATCCCCTCAAGCGTGTTCATTGACGAACATGTTGTGTTCATCGACGAGACCCTGTTTGAATTCCAAATTCGGTTTCTTTCCTTTCATCCTCTTATTATTTAATTATTATAATTTCTTCGGGTCTCTACATCCTGGGTGTAACGAGTCATACACATTACACATACCTTGAGATCTCGCCTGTTTATACTCTGATTTATATGACTACATTAACTCTGAATTGTATTTCTGGTTAACTATATATGAGTATCATGTCCCTAATGACTATATAATGATGAAACTTGCATGAATGACTTGTTTTGAAATTGCGTAAATTGTATGAGCTTGTGTGTCATCTGGTGATATTCCTGTAATGTGAAATGATATATTTATGTTGCATGTGCATTCATTGAATATTCATTGGAATTGGTGTTTGTGGGTGTCGTCCTGAAAACCCTCACGAGACTACAACTCATTCACTAGGATTGACCTAGGGGTTTAAAGTCTTGTTGCATTTGGTAAATACAACCGTGTTTCCCACGAAAGAGGAGGTAGGTAGGATTTGGTAGTTTTCTTAGTTTTTTTTATTTTTATTTTTCTAGGGACTAACAAAACTTTAGTTGGGGGGGTGTGATTACGTGTCAAAGTTGCATAATTAGGCGTTTAAATTCATGCATTAAGGATTATAATTTTAATAAAATGCCTAATTATGTTCAATATTTTAACATTGCACCCAATTTATAATATTTGGAATTTTATTCAATAATTTACAGATTTTTGTATTTTATTATTGTAGGGAAAATTCTGAAAATTAAATCCGAGATTAGAATGTACGTAGATCATGAGCATGAAGAGGTTCCATGTACATGAGGCAAAGTCCAAATCAAGATCGTGAGCATCCGAGATTTTCATGGACATTTAAAGGATAATTTTCAGAAGTTGAGCCATGCATGCAAAAGATATTGTTTTCAACACTATTTCATAATCTGTGCGTAACTCTCTCATATGACCTCCAATTTAAATGATTAAAAATGCTATAAAATCTAAGAGAACCTTCTACAACTTTTATGTTTTGCATTGTGAAAGATACTAGCTGCATCAAGGTTGAAATCAGACGTGAAGTTACCATATGCTTTTTTTATGGACTATTTCGACATTAGTCCATAATCTGGGTATACCATTTTCGTTCGAGCTCTGATCAAGATGATTCAAAATTCTATGGAAATCTGAAGAAATTGTCTACAACTTTCATGTTTTGAGTTTTGAGAGCTACGAGATTTAGGGAGGTCAAAATAGGGTTTGCATTGGGAAACAAAAAAAAGAAAAAAAGAAGAAACAAGAAAGGAAAATAAAAAAAAATAAAATGGGCCGAGTCTTGATGTGACCTGGCCATGCAAGAAGGCCATTCCGTGTGTGTGAGGAACTGGAGAGGGCAGTGTGTGCTTAAGAGGGCAATGTGTGCTGGGGGCCAAATTGTAGAAAAGGAAGTTGGGGGATATTAATATATTAGTTGTAGGTTTACTTTTGTTGGGTAGCTTAGGTAGGTTTTTTTTTTAGTTTTCTTTAGTTCTTTTGGAGGCAGCACAGCAGGGGGGTGCAGAGGCTGCTACGGGCTTCTGCTTGTTCTCTCTCTCTCTCTCTCTCTCTCTCTCTCTCTCCTCTCTCTCTCTCACTCTCGCTCGCTCTCTCTCTCTCTCTCTCTCTCTCTCTCTCTCTCTCTCTCTCTCTCTCTCTACCTCCCTCCCTCCCTCTTTTCTCTCCTTTTTTATATGAATCTTAAACAATTGTTGGATCTATTTTTATTATAGAAATTTAGTTTGATTTTCTTGTTATTTAAATATTATTAATTAGTTTTTAAATTGAATCCATCTCTCTCTTCTACTCCCTTTCTTTAGTTTATTTGAATAAAAAGTTGTGGTTAGAATTTTATTTTAGTTTAAATTATTCAGTTTAGATTTTTTTTTTTTTTTTTTTTAAGTCTTGCAGTGAATCTTTAATGTTTATTTGGGTAATTATTTTGTTTTTTTTCTTATTTGGAGTCTTTTTAAGCATTTAAATATTTTCTTTGGGTATTTTTACTATTAAAGTTAGTGTTTTTATTTAGTTAGAGTTTTTTTTTTTTTTTTTGGGTTTATGTTTAAAGTTAGTACTTTTATTTAATAGAATGATTGCAAGATTTGTTTCTTTCATTATTCTAGCATTGAATCTAGCATTTATTTACATATTTTTATGCATGATAAATTTCTAATTAGGACTTACGTTGTTTTAAGTTTCATTGCAAAAATATCAAGAACTGAATCTAAATTGTGTTCGATAATTTGTTGTTTCTTAACTTCTTTTGGAATTACAAAAATTTTGAAACTAATCTGCATTCCCTGAGAAGACAATCTAGCCCTTGGGCTAATTATTACACGACTGAACTCCTATACTTGGGATAGTTTCCAAACTGCTCATTTTTAGAGTGAGTCAATTAACAAAGGATTAGAGATAAATTTGGAGTTAATCAAAGTTGCTAATCTGAGTTATGGAGGGGGTATTTTTAGATTTTTTAAAAAATCTGATCGTTAGGAACATATTAGTTATTTTTGAAAAAGTTTAACTGATGTTAATAAATTTTAACTGCGTTTTAACCTCAGTAATTCTTGCCAACCCGAGAGCACCAATCGACCGAACTTAAGGTTTGGTTGACCAAGTGGCTGGGTACGGTCGACCTGGAGAAATTTGAAATAGAAGGATGGTCGACTAGACTTAAGGGTTTCGAAGGTGATTTTACAAATTCGTGCGGTTTGGTCGACTAGGTCAGTTTGAACTACAAGATTTGGTCGATTGGGCGGTTAGCATTTTCCATGTGGGGGTTCGGTTGACCAAGGCGTTGCTCATATAATTCTGGTCAGTCCACCGAAAATTCAACTTGTTGACCAGAGGAGGTTCGGTCGACTAGGTCTTGCGTGTATATATCTAGTTGGTCAACCAAAAGGTCAACATGTTGACCCGATGGGAGTTCGATTGACTGAAGATCACAATGTAGCTGAGTTCGGTTGACCAAACATGCCAATTTGGGCATTTTCGATCCTTTTCTCTTTATAATGATGTCCCTAATTATATGATGTTTATTTTCAAGACTATAGGGGACATTTTTATGCAGTATGTTGGGTCCTAAGGATAGTCTAAGGCCTTTGAGAAATAACCATAAAAATTCGGCGTTGGTCAACCGGACCCTAAGGTCATTCGGTTCCCTTTGGTCAAACTATGAACAACTTAGCATATAATCCATATCATGCATATGCATGCATTATTATAGACCAAAGATAAAAATTAAATGAAATACAATTGCAAAACAAATGTCTTCTTCTTTGCTCTTCTATCTTTCATGAAAAACGCCAATTGATGTGAGATTTCTATCTTCCATCTTCCTTTTCTGTGTGTGCATTCTGAATTGTAAACCTGTTCAAAACACTAGGCTCACATATAAGATATATGTGTTTTTTTAGCATCAAAATAGGGATCGGACTCAAAAAGTCAACATAATCATAAAGTTCACCTAGCATGCATTTTATCATAATTTATTCTAGTACATGACTTATAAATTTTGAAGATTTTTAGAAAAATTTTAACGAAATTTTAGCGGCATACTGTCTTTAAATTGAACATTTTCTCATTTTTTACCATGTACCTAATACCTGATAGGTACAGGCAAACAATTCAAAATAATCTGCACCATGCAGATACCATTCAATTTAAGCATGTGAGAACCTATATCCACTACCAACATGCAATTCACATCACTAGATCAACCATACAGTTGGCATCCCATACAAGCATGCAATTCAGTGGTTACATTAACAATTTGTGTTGACTCTACGAGTCCAATCCGGTTTTGATAATGACAAATCACTTGGTATTTGATCTGTGCATTGAGTTTGTGAACAGGACCTATATTAAACATGCACGGAAAGATAACGAGTCATGGAAGCCATAAAGTAAAGCTGATACATTTTGGAAAGCACCATGGAACTCAAAGAGTGCGAGAATCAAGATGCAAGCGGCAAAGTTCAAGAATATCTTGGGAATGGGTATTTAGATCTCATGTACTTACATTTTCGTATGATTTAATTTGAGGCACATAACTTAGGATATTTTATGATTCATGTATTTCATGTATATCATTAGGGAACCTTCATGGACTTAGAAATGTTTTTGAAATCATGGAAAATATGTTTTATAAAAGGCCTAAGAAAAAGAGCAAAGCATTTTCTAAAATTAGAAAAAGGAAATAAAAAATTTGGACTTCAGTAGCCTGAACTTCACTTCAGTAGCCTGAAGAATTTCTTCGGTAGCCTGAAGATTAAGTTTGGTCACCTAAAGAATTAAATAGGAAAATAGAAACAGGTAGAGGTACTTCGATTTCCTGAACTAGAACTTCGGTCGCCTGAAGTCACTTCGGTAGCCTGAACTTCAACATTAGTAGCCTGAAGTCGCGGAAAAGTCTAAAAATCATATTTTTATTAAACGAACTCGCAAGCTTTTTCTTTGATCCAATGGTTGAGATCAATCCTAAGGGTAAGAAACTATAAATACTAAATATCTAAACCCTAGAACAAGGCTAAGACACTCAAGAAAGAGAAGAACACATCTTGTTGAAAGAATATTGAAAATTTGCTCTTATTGCTATACAATTGCCTACACTTCAACTTCTACTCATCGAGCTTGGGCAAATCAATTTAGAATCTCAAAGAGATCTCTCTTATACATCTTGTTTGTCAACTTGGTATTGAGGTTTGATCATTCAAGTTATTATTTTCAAGAACTTCTCATCTCATTACTTGTTATTGAACATCATTAGAAAAGTTTGATCTTGAGTGTGTACATACATATAAAAATTGTTTTTTAAAAAATCATTACTTGAGAAATTTGTTTAGCTTTTGGTTGATTGATTTTTGATTCAAGAGTATAAAAATATACATATATTTTTTCATAGAGCTCATTATTGAAAAACCTATTTTTGATTACTTGATTGATCTTGTAAGTGCCCATACACATACTTAGTTATTCTAAACAAGATTGATACTTGATTTAGATTGTGTGGTTGATTGAAAGGATTGATTTAAGTGCGTGTTCTCTAAAAGATTTATATTTTAGATATATTATAGCTTAATCAAATATCCTTGGTACTTATAACTATACAATTAATTGAGGGATATTTTCTGAAAATCAATATACTCAGTTTGTGATTGAGTACATGAAATAAAACTTTGTGATTTGCATTGACTTAATATTCAAGACAAAGTTTTTGTTAACAAGTTCACTTCAAATATTTGTGCATTTTCGCAAAGTGAACCAAGAAACCTAATATACTCCAAAGCATTTCAAATATTTCTTTACTTGGGAGTTTTTAATAAAAAGGGTTTTGTGTGTTGAAGCATATCATACATAAAATGATTGTATCATTTTCATACATTCACGAGCGTCAAGTTACATCATATGTTAATGTACTAGGACTTTGAATTGTACTCACCGGCTTTTGTTAGAAGCAACATTGAGTGTTTGCAGATTTGAGCCTAAATTATAAACACGGTTCGGGTTGTGAACCGGGTGTGAGGAGGAAGCTGTACTTCTTGTAAGTAGCAGATTAGGAGGAAGCTGTACCTCTTGTAAGCAGTAGATTGTAAGGGAAGCTCCGTCCCAATTTAAGGAGCAAGGATTATAGTGGAATCCTTAAGTGGGTTGCTCAAGGCGAGGACGTAGGCCGGGTTGGCTGAACCTCGTAAAATCGCAGTTGCATTCTCTCTTCTCTTATCCTTTTTATTTTCCGCATCGTATTTTAATTTCCTACTTTCTTGTGTATGTTGAATAACTTTACACGCACTTAATTGGGTAAAAAGGATTTCATTGATTTAGTAATTCAAATCAACATCAAATTCCAGCCATTAATTAATTAAACATAGAAATAGGGATTGATTGGTAAATAAGTTTCAAAGAATTTTTAAAATACCCAATTCACCCCCCTCTTGGGATTACACCTTAATCAACAATTTGTATATGATATAAACTATACATAAAAAAAATATAGTCATTTTTCAAGAATGGATATTTGCATTCAGCTCAACAACAAATTATCCAAAATGTATAAGTACAAATTTAAGATGTTTATTGGATGAATTTTAAACAAGACTGCTCCGCCTCAATTATGCAACCAACTCATTAAGATTTTAGCCAAAGGTTTTAAATGTTCAATAAACTCAACTTTAGCTATTTAGTACTTAACTGGGTTGATCAAAAAATTTCCTTCTCAAAGTATAAACACATTTTGCTTTTTTTTTTTTTTTTCTAAATGCATTTAAAATATGATTTAAACATCTAAGAGCATTATGAGTTTAGGATTATATGATATAAAGTACTATGATAAATTCCATAAACCTCATTATTGTGTGATGGACAACGATATGCAATATTTGAAATTTTCGTACTTAAGAATATATATAGCATCATTTCACAAAAAAAATATTGTCCATTTGAATGAGATTTATTTAAACATGCTTATGAGATTTAATTTAAGAAATGATATAAGCATGCTATAGTCAATATTTTCATAAGTTAACCAACCATAATCATATGTATAAATATATAAATGATCACTAAAACTCACGTATTGGTTAGATTTTCTTAGGGTTCTCAGCATGATAATAGTGTATATTAAAATTGTAAATTTTAAGCACAGAACACTATTAAAGCATTTAAAACGTTATAACCCCATTTGAAATAATTACAAAAGTCTTGTGGGTATTAAAATTTTTTTTTTTTTAAATACACCTCATAAGATGGTATGCAATTATCACAAAAATCATGTGATAAAAATAAATACAAAGCATACAACATGTGAATCAGACATCAAACAAAGTAGAAGGAGGAAAGATATACCTTTTCATTTTAGCTTCTTTTTAATTTTTTAGGCTTAGAGTGGTGTCTATTCTCTCTTGATTTTTACAAACCTCTTATGGTTCCCAAAATCCTTAGCACTTAAACAATATAAACTTGTGCAGGCATTAGTGACTAAGGCAAAGAGAAAGTATGCATGGCACACACAATGATATGCATTAAAAAACATGTCATGCACATTCAAGTCATTTTCAAGTTTGGGAAACTTTGCATTTTAAAAATAATTCTCTATGGGATATGATCTCCTTTTCCAAACACTTTCGTTAATAAGTTGACTTTTGACCTACAGTGTGTTCGATCGACCGAGGTGTTTATAACTGAATGGGTCGGTCGACCGAGGCTTTTTAATTAAGCCAAAAATCCAACATCGGTCGACCAAAGACCTGTTTTTGCCCCAATTTAAACCCTAAGGACATTTTAAAACCTTCGTATGATGTTAACTTTTATAAAATAGGTTTTTAATGAAAAATTCAATGTCCTAAGGTCTGTCTATGGCCTTTGGTTCCCTACAGTCTCTCTATGGCTCTGCTTGAGCATTCAAATCATATCATGCAAGATGTATGCGTTATTACATACCAAATTCTAAAAATAAAACTTAAATGGATTACAAGATAAAACAATAATTGTCCTCTTCTTCTTCTTTTTCTCTTCTAACTTCATGGAATGCGCCTAATCGTATAGGCTTTAAGTCCTGCAAGCTTCCATTGACGTTTCCTTATGTGTGTGTTAAATTAATTGACCTGTTTACATGCTAAATATACAAATAAGAAACATATGCTTTGTCAACATCAAAACAGGAATCAGACTCAAAAAGTCAACACATACTCAGTCATCATATCCAATATAGAACTTATAAACGTTGCTAATAAAACATATATACATTAACATCATTAAGCATGCATAGAGAAGCTTTTTTCAACTGAATCAAACAAGTAACATTAAATTACAATCAGATACAAAGATTTTCAAAATCTCTCTCTCAATAATTAACATAAACTCTCATCTAATCCTCATCGATATCATCACCACTGGATGAGCTGTCATCCTTCTCATCATTATCTTCGTCCTCTTCACTTGAACTTTCTTCCATGGGTGGTTTCCCTTTTGACAAGGAAGCACTTCCTGTGTTGCTTTCAATCATTGTGAGGTGCTGATTGATTGAACGTAAATTTGAGTGAAAATCTCCCTGTATAGCATCAAGTATGAAGTTCATGTGCTGGAGAAAATCATGAAGAGTTCCTAGGATAGTGGCATGATTAGGAGAAGCAACATTTGGACTAGCTTAAGCATGTGGCTCCTCATTGTGTGGATCATCCTGATGTGCATATGCATGTTCCTCCTCCATGCGTATGTTAAAATCATCTCTCGAGGGTTGACGATGTTTGGGGATCCAACCAAGTACACTAGCCAACTTATATCCCATTAGTTTGATGGTGGTTGATAAAAATTTATCTGAGGTTTTTATTTTTATTTTAGTGAATAAAGTAGAAGGACCTGCGAGGTGAAGATGTGCAAAAATGAGGTTAAAAGCCCTTCCACAAGGAAGAATGACTCAACGTGTTTCCTCTTTGGCAATCATCCACTTGATGATGAGAGAGGGAGGATCTAAGTGTTTTGCAGTATACATACACCATATCACAAAGCAATCCAAGTAGGACACGTGATCCCTCGACCCAGTCCTTGGAAGGATGTTGTAAGTGATGATTAGGTGTATAAGTTTGGCTTCCAGAGAGAGACTTTTGTATAAAGGAGTATGCCCATAATTATAGTTAGGCTCATCTAAAACAAGCGGCAAAAATTTTTAGGGAGTGAAGTCTTCTTCCATAATCCAACTTGTCCTACTCTAGGACACTCAAAATTACCACTACTAAGGTGGAACTTCGTAGCAATGTTGCTGGGGGTGATCATGAAGGATTTGGACATAACTTGGGTGGTATATTGGTTACCATCGCTTCCTAAATTGGCATAAAATAGGCATACTATATTCGAATATATCCCTTGGGCTTGATACGTTAAAAATATATCCCAACCTCGGTCAACAGACCTTCGAAGAATATTTGGAAAATATTCTTGCATAAAAGGTTTGCTAAGAATCTTACCTAAGATGGGTTCCAAATAATGGAGAATCTCATTATAGATATTTTTAGCCCGTGAAGTCAATAGCCAGTGATGAATAGCCTCAGTGTTGTCGTAACCTAAGGAGGGAGTTTTGCATGTAACTCTCTTTTCATGACTTTTGAGTTGGAAAGTTGAGAAAACAGAGATTTGAAGCTCGGATATGAGTTTAAAAGGCAAAATCGAAGTTTAGAAAGGTAGAATAGAGTGAGGCACACCCTCTGGTGAGATAGAAATAGGGTCCAGGGAGCTAAAGAGGCTAAAGTTAGGGCTTTTCAGCAAGTTAAGATTTTATATCTATGCGGTTCCGTCGCCTAAACAAGTAGCTCGATCGCCCAAACATCCTGGAATTTTAAAACCCCTAACACGGTACGCATTCAGTTTACTAGATGAGTCGTTCGGTCGATCAAGCATTCTGTTGACTACTTGTTATGCTTTTAGTCGCCTGAAATGCTTAAAACTCTTAGTGACCTGGTTCAATAGGCGTTCGGTTGACTAACCTTCACCTTTCAATCGCTCAAATGTCTTGAATTTTCATATTTACTTGAAATTACCCCGAAATCCTTAAGTTAATGATCTCATTCTCCTCAAACTACTTCCCTGGCATGAAATAAGCCTTATTCACTTCTTATTAATATGAAACGGTCTTCTTGAAGGGGTTTCATGAATATGTCGGCCCACTGTTCATCCGTGCTCACAAATTTAAGATTGATATTCTCCTTTTGCACACAATCTTGAAGAAAGTGATGTTTTATATCAATGTTCTTTGTTCTTGAGTGAGATATTGGATTTTTAGATATATTTATGGTGCTGGTACTATCACACTTTATTGGCACAAAACCATAATTCAACTTGTGGTCTTTAAGTAGTTGCTTCATGTACAAGACTTGAGCACAACAATTGCATCAGCAGTAGATAAAGCCACAGAGTTTTGTTTCTTGGAAAATGAAGATACTAAAGAACATTCTAAGAAGTGGCATGTAGCACTTTTACTCTTGCAGTCAATTTTGCACCTAGCATAGTCTGCGTCAGAGTAGCTGATTATTTCAAAGGATGTGTCCATTGGATACCATAAACCTAAGTCTATAGTACCAATCAAATATCGTAAAATCCTTTTAATAGTTATTTGGTGTGATTCCTATGTGAGGCTTGAAATCTAGCAAACATGCAAACGCTAAACATGATATCTAGTCTACTTGAAGTTAAGTAGAGCAGACTCCTAATCATACCACGATAGTACTTGATATCTACTAGTTTCTTTTGCTTATCCTTATAAAGATCAGTGGAAGTGTTCATTGGTGTTCCCAATGCCACCTTCTACATCAAATTTCTTGAGCAGGTCTTTTATGTACTTAAATTGGTTTATGAAAGTGCCATTCTTGGCTTGCTTAGTTTGAGGACCTAGAAAATATGTAAGTTTGCCCATCATACTCATCACAAATTCATCTTACATGCATGTAGCAAACTCTTTACATAGATTCTCATTTGTAGCACCAAATATAAAATCATCAACATAAATTTGAATGATAAGCATATATCATTGGCTTGGGTTTTGATAAAGAGAGTACTATCCATATTTCCTCTCAAGAATCCATTTAATAATAGAAAGCCTCTCAGTATTTCATACCAAACTCTAGGAGCTTGTTTTAACCCATATAAGTCATTCGAAAATTTGAATGCATGGTTTGGAAAATGGAAATCTTCAAAACCTGGGGGTTGTTCTACATACACTCCTTCATTTATGAAACCATTCAGAAATGCACTCTTTACATCCATTTGATAGAGTTTGAAGTTTTTGTGGGAGCATAGGCAAGTAATATGCGAATGGCTTCCATTTTGGCTACTGGTGTTAGGTTTCCCCAAAATCAATTCCTTGCTTTTGATTGAAACCTTGCGCTACTAGTCTAGCATTGTTATGGACAATAATGCCATTTTCATCCTTTTTATTCCCATAAACCCATTTAGTTCCAATGACTGAATGATTATTTGGTCTAGGAACTAACTTCCAAACTTTATTCCTTTCAAATTGATTTAGCTCTTCTTGCATAGCTAACACCCATGAATAATCATTGACTGCATCATTTATGTTCTTAGGTTCCTCTTGTGACAAGTGAAATTTGAGGAGTTTTCCCAAGAGGGGTGCATAAATTGGGTTATTAAAATTTTCTTTTAATTCTTTTAATAATTTCTTAAACCACTTGTTAATTTATCAAACACACAACAAAGCTTAGTCAATCAATCCACAAACCAATCACAACAACACAACACAAGTAAACCAAACTTAAACAAACATCCAACCAATCAACAACTTAAGTATTCAACCACAAAATACCAAATCAGGATATAATATGTAGCTTCTTGACAATTCTCAGCTTTTGCAAGAACTCAAGATATTTGCTTGTTTGTAGCCCTGTGAATATATGTAAGCCTTGTATTGATGGATTTGATTTCTCAACATGATGCACAATATGAAATCTAACACTCCTTCCAAGAACTTGGACTTTAAATAAACTTTAAGTTAATAAGTCTTTGGTCTTAACCAATTAATGTACTCCCTTACGGTTTTCGTAATTCTTATTGATCAACCAACATACTTCCTTTCGATTTTCGCAAATCCCAAAATTAAATTAATCTTCAGTTTATTTAATATCCAATCCACACAATGTATATGATCAAAAATTAAATTCAACCACGCAGTTAATATATGCTAAAAAGTAAAGAGAATAAGGAAAGAGAGTGACACCACGTTTTTTATGAGGTTCGGCTTATCCCCAGCCCACATCCTCGCCTTAGGCCAATACCACCTAAGGATTCCACTATACCATTCCTTTTCAGGTGGAACAAACCATTACAAGCAATACCCCATGCTCAAACACTCCTTCAATAGGTTAGAGCTACGGCTCTTCAAGTGATACCCCACGCTCGGTTACTCTTTCAATAAGCTAGAGTAATACCTTTCCAAGTGATACCCCATGCTCAATCCAACAATCCAATAACTTGGAATCATCAAAGAACCACAAGAAAACAATAGACAATCTCTGTGCACGATAACACTCTCACATAGAGTAGATTAGTACAATTTCAAACACTAGATACTTCAATATTTAAATATCAAATTGAAATAAGATTGAAGCTCTAGTAAGATTTCACCAATATCCTTCTCTAGATGATAATCAGCAATAGAAATCAGAGTACGATGGATCAACACTTTAGTATTCTCAGACAATCAGATTTAGCAATAAGTGAGCAAGAGAGAGCTTTGAAAGAGCAAGTGTGCTTTCAATTTTGAAACAGATTTTTCAATTCTTGGTATAATTTGATTTGAAAAAACTATGTATTTATAGGCTTTTAAAAGTAGTGTTGTGTTGCCTAAGATTACTTGGAATATCTTCCAAGCTTCTAGGAAATTTTGGGCACAAGAAACCTTTATTTGAAATTTAAAACATTTAAAATTTCTATCCATTAATAGTGTTCAGAGGACTGAAGTGTCAGGTTTAGTCTTCTGATGTTTCTTAACACACTAAAAAATTTGAACTAGACACGGCATCAGATGACTAAACTAAGGGTTTAGTCTTCTAAAGTCCCAGATCAAATGACTGAACTGAGGGTTCAGTCTTCTAAGGGGGTACTACCTCTTCTGTATTTCTTTAGAAAAATCTTCAGTAGACTGAACTAATTCTTCATTCTTCTAAGGTATATCTTCAGTCTTCTGAGGATGCACCTTAGTCGTCTAGGTAAATCAATTTCTGTTTTTTCATTTTAGTTTTTCAAAAATTCTTTTTGCTCTCTTGCTTTGATTTTATTATAAAACATTTTTTGAGATTTTAAATAAGGTCTCTAAGTCAATAAATAACCCTAGAAGAGCTTTCAACATATTTCCATAAGAAATTTTAAAACATGAAGTACTTGCATCATATTTCTTAAAGCCAACAACTCTAAGCTTTGAAGTCTTCCATGATATTTTTGCTTTGATTCCATCTTGTCTTCAAGCTTCAATATACTTTAGCAAGTTCTCATTCATGCTCTCATGATCTTCAAGCTTTATTAGATCATCTTTGAATCCATGCCTTATGCCTTTTAAGCTTCATTTGATTATCTCTCCTTGAAGTATAAGCTTTGTGAGCACTTGACCTTGTATTCACATACTTAAGTCTTGAAATATCACCACTTAACTAAATCTGTTAAGTTCCTCTTATTTGTTTTCAATAAAACAAGATTTTAAGGTTGGTAAGGCCAACAATCTTGCCCTTTTTGATGATTACAAAACAAGGAGTAAAAAATTAAGTAAGTCTTAAAAAGACTCCCCCTTACAATAAGAATCAACTTAACAATATTTGCAATATCAAGATCAAGTTCAATATTAATTTCAATATCATGTTCATACATCAAAATCTCATCATTCAAGATCAAGTATTTTCATAGTTGAACTAATCCAATATATCAACTTAAGTACGCAGTATCATGCTTAATTTTTGCCCAAAATTTTTCCCCCTTTTGACATCAATCAAAAAGAGTAAGATATCAAGAAAAACATATAAATAGTAAGGTAATGAGCAATCATAACCAAAATTATAGATTCAATGAAGGCTCAAAACAGAATTTTCTCTTTCAACATCCATAGTAAGATTAACAAAAAGTCTCATAGTAGTATGAAAAAGAATAATTAATAAAAAAGGTTATCAATAAGCATATGCATTCTAATGCAAGGTACATTACAAGAAAAATAAGCCTTGGACAATTCATCCATTGATTGTGGCCAACAATATTATTTTCATTTGTTTCAATATGATAAGTATCAATAAGCTCAGAAACTCATCCTTATCACCTATTTCAAAATGTCTAATATCCTTGTGTTATAAAATTATTTTCCATAGATTTGATCAAAGAGATTTTTCTTCTTGAGTCAACCATATGCTATGAACATAAAACAAGTTCATTGCACCTACAATACTTTAATCAGCTGTATTTCATATTTTTCACCTATGAGCTTCGTTAGTGATTGATTTTCTAAGTCTCAAGTATGTGTAAATAATATTATATGTTATGCTCCTAAAAAAAATTTTAACCTTAAGTACTTACAACTGTTCATCTAAGGTTATGCTTTTTCATCCCTTTAGTTATAGCTAAAATAGTCACCATGATATGCATAGTTAATATATATTTTTAGAGTATGCATCAAATCTTTAAGGTAGAAATATCTATTTATATTTTAAGCATGTCTATTATTAGAGCACATTTATAATTATTACTTTATTTTAGGATTGGCTAACTTAAATTCTTTAGGCTGTTGAGTCATTACTAATCCATTTCATTTAAGCATAATTTTAGCTTTCCTAACTCCTAATAAGAGAATACTTATACCTAAAATCTATGGTTTATGAAATAGTATTTCATCTTAATACCTATACTTTCTTGGGTCTAGATGGTTTAACAAGAGAAGTTTCTTTTACTTTCCAAACTTGTTTAATTTTCACATCTTTCCTCTTTAATGGACATTCAAATTTAATATGTCCCTTCTTTTTATGTAGAAAACATGTAGTGTGAGTATAAGCATTAGAGGAGCTGCTAGCATTGTCTTTGGAGGGTTTCCAAAAGTACCCCATATAGAGGTTCTTTTTTTTTTTTTTTGTTTTTTCAACTCCATTGAACCATATGCCTTCTTGATTCAAAGATATTCTTTGTGTACCAATCATTCTATCAAAATTCTCTTTTCCTTTTGTGAAATTGTAAATTATTTTTGCTTTATCCTCATTTTTCTTCTTAAGATCACTAATTCTTGAGTCTAGAGTATTTTTACCCTTTTCTTGCATCTTTTCTTGGTTTTGAGACATCTTTGTAATTTTATTTTCTAATTTAGAAATATATATATATAAGTCTTTTTCTTTATCCATAGAAGTTTTGGACTTTAATTCTTCTAGTTCTTTTATCACTTTCTCATTCTTGCTTTCTAGTCTATTGTTTTTTAAATCTTTTTCTCTTTCAACAAGTTTTAGGAATTCTAGCTCTTTCATTACACCTTCATTCATATTTTTCAATGATGTGTATCGTTTAGTTACATTAACTAAGATCTTATGCACCTTGAATAGTTCATTTTGATGTTCTTCATAAGAAGGCATACTTTCATCATCGAAATCTTCTGGTGAGTCATCACAAGAATTATTAAAAGATTTGGATGAGGAGCTTTCCTCATCATCCCATGCCATAAAGCAAGCGGCCTCTTGCTCACTTGATTCATTATTGGAACTACTTGTAATCATATTATCCCAAGTAGTTGCTTTCATTGCCTTTTTCCTTCTCTTTTTGGAATCTTTCTTAAGTTATGGACAATCCTTTCTTACAATTATAGCAAGTAGGGGGTTCTCTCTTATAAATTTTTTCTTTATTTAAGTTTCAGATTTTTATTTTAAATTTATTCTTTCTTCTAAGAATTTTTACAAGTTTCTTGGATATGAAGGCTATTTCATTTTCATCCATCTCTTCTTCATCTTCATCACTAGATTTTTCATTTTATGCTTTAAAAGCAATGGATTCTTGAGCTTTAGTTTTTCCACTTCTTTTATTCATAGTCATCTCATACATGAGAAGGGATCCTATGAGTTCATCTAGGAATGGATTTTCAAGATTTCTTCCTTCCGCAATTGCTATGGCTTTTGGTTCCCAAATAGGTGGAAGACCTCTAAGGATTTTACGGATCATCTCATAAGTGGTTTCATAGGGGTTCATCTCGAAAGCCTCATACTCGCTTGTGAGCATGTTAATTCTACTATCTCTAACATGTATAGTTCCTTCATAGGTTACTTCTAGTTTCTCCCAAATTTCTTTGGCTGACTTACATGCCATGACCGTATTAAACTCATTAACATCTAAAGCACAATATAGTGCATTTATGGCACTAGAGTTTACTTGCATCATTTTATAATAATTGTCGGTCAAGTCTTTTTCTTCTTTAGGAACTTCTTTGCCATCTACGATTTTAGTAGGAATGTAGTCACCATGTGTGACAACCTTCCATGCCTTCCAATCCATGGTTTGAATATATATTCTCATTCTTTGTTTTCAAAATGTATAGTTTATACCACAAAAGATAGGAGGCCTAGTTGAGGATTGACTCTCTTCAAAGGGAGCTACTCCTAGGTGTGCCATATAGATCTTTATGTAGCTACTAGTTAGGATTTGCTACAACCCTGCTCTGATACCAATTGAAAGTTGAGGAGTTGTCCCAAGAGGGGAGGGGTGAATTGGGTTATTAAAATTTTCTTTTAATTCTTTTAATAAATTCTTAAACCACTTGTTAATTTATCAAAAACACGGCAAAGCTTAGTCAATCAATCCACAAAAAATTCACAACAACACAACACAAGTAAACCAAACTTAAAAAAACATCCAACCAATTGTATTCAACAACAAAATACCAAATCAAGATATAATATGCATCTTCTTGGCAATTCTCAGCTTTTGCAAGAACTCAAGATATTTGCTTGTCTGTAGCCCTGTGAATATATGTAAGCCCTATATTGATGGATTTGATTTCTCAATATGATGCACAATATGAAATCCAAAACTCCTTCCAAGAACTTGGACATTAAATAAACTTATAGTTAATAAGTCTTGGGTCTTAACCAATCAACATACTCCCTCACGGTTTTCGCAATTTTTATTGATCAACCGACATACTTCCTTTCGATTTTTGCAAATCCCAAAATCAAATTAATCTTCAGTTTATTTAATATCCAATCCAAGCAATGTATATGATCAAAAATTAAATTCAACCACGCAGTTAATATATGCTGAAAAGTAAAGAGAATAAGGAAAGAGAGTGACACGACGTCTTTCACAAGGTTCGGCTTATCCCCAGCCTACATCCTCGCCTTAGGCCAATACCACTTAAGGACTCCACAATGCCGTTCCTTTTCGGGTGGAACAAACCGTTACAAGAAATACCCCACGCTAAAAAACTCCTTCAATAGGCTAGAGTTATGCCTCTCCAAGTAATACCCCACGCTCGTTCACTCCTTCAATAGGCTAGAGTAATACCTTTCCAAGCGATACCCCATGCTCGGTCCAATGATCCAACAACTTGGAGTCGTCAAAGAACTACACGAAAACAATAGACAATCTCTGTGTATGATAACACTCTCACATAAAGTAGGTTAGTACAATTTCAAACACTAGATAATTCAATATTTAAATATCAAATTGAAATAAGATTGAAGCTCTAGTAAGATTTCACCAATATCCTTCTCTAAATGATGATCAGCAGTAGAAATCAAAGTAGGATTGATCAACACTTCAGTATTCTCAGAAAATTAGATTTAGCAATGAGTGAGCAAGAGAGAGCTTTGAAAGAGCAAGTGTGCTTTTAGCTTTGAAACAGATTTTTTCAATTTGTGGTATAATTTGATTTGAAAAAATCATGTATTTATTGGCTTTTAAAAGTAATTTCGTGTTGCCCAAGATTACTTAGAGTATCTTTCAAGTTTTTAGAAAATTTGGAGCACAAGAAACGTTTATTTGAAATTTAAAACATTTAAAATTTCTAACCATTAACAGTGTTCAGATGACTGAAATGTCGGGTTCAGTCTTCCAATGTTCCTTAACACACTGAAAAATTTAAGCTGGACACAGGGTCAGATGACTGAACTAAGGGTTCAACCTTTTGAAGTCCCAAATCAAATAACTGAACTGAGCGTTCAGTCTTCTGAGGATGTACTGCCTCTTCTGTATTCCATTAGAAAAATTTTCAGTAGATTGAACTAATTCTTCAATTTTTTGAAGAAATTCTTCAGTAGACTGAACTTAAACTTCAGTCTTCTGAGGGTGCACCTCAATCATCTAGGCAGATCAATTTTCATTTTTTTATTTTAGTTTTTCAAAAATTCTTTTTGCTCTCTTGCTTTGATTTCTTATAAAATATTTTTCAAGGTTTTAAATATAAGGTCTCTATGTCAATGAATAACTCATGAAAGAATGAGCAAGAGAGAGTTTGAGAGAATAAGTGAGCTTTTAGCTTAAAAGCAGTTTTTTTCAAATTCTTGGTGTATGTTTGATTCATGAAAACATGTATTTATAGTCTCATAAAGCTTAATTCGTGTTGTCCAAGTTTACTTGGAGTATTTTCCAAGTTTTTACAAAATTTAGAGCATAAGAAACTTAATTTTGAATTTTAAAACTTTTTAAAAATATAGTCGTTAACAGTGTTTAGTCGCCTGAGGTTATTTAAAACAGTAATTTTGGAATTGAAAATAGGGTCAGATGCCTGAGGTGACAAGGGTCAGTCACTTGAGGGTGCACTGCCTCTTCAGAAATTCATTAAGAAAATATGTAGGCCCTTTAACTTATTCTTCAGACGGCTAAAGAAATTCTTCAGGCGCCTAAGCTTACACTTCAGTCACCTAAATAGACAAATTTTCTTTTTTTCAGATTATTTTTCATAAACACTTTGCTCTTTTGCTTTGTTACTTTATAAAAATATTTTCCAAGGATTTTAAAACAAGGTATCTAAGTCCAAGACAAACCCTAAAGAGCTTCAAACCATTTCACATGATATTTGAATATGAAGTACTTACATAGTTCATCCTATAGCCTTAAACACTCTAAGCTTTGAAGTCTTCATATAAGTTTTTGCTTTAAGCTTGAGTTAACTTTAGGTTTCCAAATTATTTTGGTCCACTTGAGTTCCTTTGGATCACTTTAAATATAAGTGTGGCTTGTGGTCCTTGGTGATTTTGAACTTGCTTTCCCTTTGATATTTTGAACTTTGTTATTTAGGCTTTACTGAAACATCATCACTTAACAACACATGTTAAATCAACCTTCATTTGTTATCATAAAAACGAGATTGGAAAGCCATGTTAGGCCAACACGCTCGTTCCTACTCCTCCTAACTCAAACCTATACTCTGGTAACATCATTCCTAAAGTCTACAGAATCTATATCCTAAGCTCTGATACCACTTGTAATGCCCTGAACCCGTAATTGGGGTCCAGAATGTTATTTAAAATATGTATAGTCTCTGATACCATAGTTGTCCAATAAAAGTAGTAGAACTAATTTAAACAACCTCAATTTCATTACAAGAGTACTAAGTTATCCCAGTATGACAATATCATTTCCAATATCACATTTAACACCCCTAGAACTCTAAATACATCAAAAGCATAATTTAATAAGTATCCATTTTAAAAAAAACCTTTTAGCCCACCCACGGTTCCATTGTGCTACTTTGACTTTGGCTAACCTTCTCATGGCATCTGAAAAATATTAGGTAATAATTGGGTGAGACACCTCTTAGTAAGACGAAATAGATTATTATCAGTGTGTGGCTCACATGAGTTTTAGTGTAGACAAAATATAACCGTTAATCTAATTTTAAATAATTTTGTATTTATAAATGTAACTCACACCCATTATTAAAAATATAAACTTTCCTTCATATATGCAAATATGAGTAAAGTACCTCCTTGCATGGATAAACGACATGTATAACCCCTATGACGAGTTGTGCGGCCTGAAGGCTAGACTTAGCATCTGGCCAACCGACCAATGCCAAGTCAAAGTAACTCATTAGTTAGTTCGATTTGCCTACCAAACCTATCCGTATACTAGGAACGTACTCAACCCCTTTTGCTGGCAAAATTGACTTTCTATACCAACACTTTCCAAATAGTGTGGCTGCACTGATATCTCTTCCTATAGCTGCGGTATCGTGCTCTCAACATACTAGTCCATCTAGGTTCTTAAACTATATAATGCAATTTATATAATATTATATAATAACAATATACCGACCTCCTCATTACCTACCAACAATATATTGAAATTATATAATATTATAGAATAACAATATAAAGATCCTACCAATGTTATATTGAAATTTATATAATATACAATATAATTCTCAGAAATCACATGATTTGTAAATTTCCGTGAATTTTCACAATTTCTGCTTTATTCTGAGCATTTCACGATTTCAGTATAAATTCACAACTCAGTAGGAAACCACAACCCAGTATAAATTCACAACTCAATATAAATTCACAATTTTACTTTGTATGTTCATAACTCAGTATACAATTTATATTCGAGTATAAAATCACAATTTCCCTATATAATATCATAAAAAAGATTTCCAATCAATTTAATTCTGCAATTAAAACAAATTATTCTCATGCCACACAATTTAAATGCTTTTACCATAATATAATAAATTGCTCGGAAAAATATATTTTTTAGAAAACAATGATCTAATAATCTCCATAATTTTTATTTAATTCACAATATACACTTTTTAGGAAAATAGGAGATGATTACCATATTCACTTGGTTTTCCCCAAATACATACATAATAACCAAAAATCATCGTTTCCATAAGCCTAAATAGTTCAAAAAAATCATATATAGTATTTCGATATCCAAACTCCCAATTTAATCGGTTCAATTTTGAAAATAACTGACACAATCTATTCTCCTTACTTTGGCCTTGAGTGGTACCTACGACGTCCTAATGACAAATCCACTTCGGTTAAAATGTTCAGGAGGAAATATAGTGTTCGTTTTTCAATTTAACTAAGAATTGGAAAAGAAATATATATATATATATATATATATATATATATATATAGAGAGAGAGAGAGAGAGAGAGAGAGAGAGAGAGAGAGGGAGATTTCAAGGGGGGTTCTCTAGATTTGTTTCTTGAAGCTTCTACTTCAGGAAACTTGTATATATATAATTTTATACTATTATATTGTATTATAATATTATATTATATCATATTAATATATTAATATATCATATTATTAATATAATAATTCTTATTAATTAATTATTTAATTTAATTTAATTTATTTTTTATTTTTTGCTTTTAGGATCATACTTACTCACATATTATTTTTGGGATTGTTACAGTATCTCAATTTTGAGGGTCTTTCCTTTGCGAATCCTCCACTACTGTTATTGTGTAGATTTTACCTTTTAAAAATTGAAAATGAGTATCTTTGAAAAATCATTTGATTGGAGGTCTTTGGAAAAGCTTTTATCAAAGGAATTTTATCCCAATGGAAATGTTTTTAAATGCATAGTTTCCCAAACCTTAAAATGAATTGAATGAGCATGACATGATTTTAATGCCATGCATATTTTATATTGTGCCTTAACTACTAATGTTTTAGAAAAGTTCATGACTTGTAGCAATGCTAAGGATATTTGGGAACATTAAGGGATATGGAAAAACCAAGAGAGAGGAGAACTCCACTCCAAGGATTTTGGGCTTAAACGATTAAGAAGAAGCAAATTGAAAATGTACGTCTACCTCCTTATATTTTATTAGATGTTTAAATGTCATGATTCGCATAATGTATATCTTGTGTTAATTTTTATATCATATGAATATTGTTGTAATTACATGTCATCTTCTGAGAAGCTTTTCAATTTATTTTTTTTTTGTATACTCATAATATTTTAAGTTAGGATATATTATATAAGGAGAAGTAATAATTCAATACTTTGATTGTGGTTAGTGCTTATAATGATAAATCTTAGTATGCTATGCTATTATACTAAGATCATTAGGGAAACCCAATATGAAATTTTTTAATCATAATATTTTTATCCAATTGCATGAACAAGCATATATCATAATGATTGGATATATTATGAAACATTGGCTATAGCATGTTTAAATAAATCCCCTCCAAATGGACAAATGAGTATTTATTTGTTAAAAGGTTTTTTTAATGCTATATATGCTTTAGTATAAATATCTTAAATATAGCATATATTTGTCCATCTTTAATTTCAAGAATTGAGTATTAAAGAATTTATCATAGTTATATATATATATATCTTATAACCCTAAACTCATAATGGAGCTTAAATTAACAATCCCTTGGTTAATAAATTATTAGTTAATTCTAAACATAAAAATCCAATTGTAAATCAATTTAATATATAATTCTCTTGGCTTGAAAATTTTTGTTGTGCCCTTTCACACAATGAAAATAGAGTTATTTAAAATTGAAGGGATAATTTCTTTTAAGAAATATTGTTTTAATTTTTATAATCTAAGTATAAAAAGCCAAAGTCAAGTTTATTGAACATTTAAAACCTTTGGCTAAAACCTTAATGTTTCGACTGCATTTATTGAGGGGGAGTAGTATTTTAAAATTCATCCAATAAGCAATAAATTGCATTGTGCTAAATTTAGAAATATTTTATTGTTTCATTTATATCGGATGACTTGAGAGTTGAATACTAGCTATCCATCCTTAGCTTAATGCTACATCAATTGATGGATGGTTAATTATAATCCTTTGAGCTGAATGCAAATATCCATCATTGCTAAATGATTTTATTATGGATGGATAACTCATAACGTAAACTGTTATTTGAGCTTAAATAAATCACATGTTGTTTGAACTGAATTCTACATGTCCATTCTTGTTGAATGCTTTGATTATCTAATGAATGGATATCTTTTAGCATAATATGTTATTTGACTTGCATGCCTGAACTCAATGCCACCTGCATGGCTGATGTAGTGATGTGAATTGCATGCTCGTAGATTTCCTAGGTTGTTGCATACTTAAATTAAATTATTTGTTGTAAACAATTAAGTTTTTAGTACATGAATTTTTGGGAAATATCCTATTTATAGACGGCATGCTGCCGAAGCTTCATTAGACTTTCCCAACATAATAAAAAAATCTTAAAACATGCACTAAGATAATTATGACTTGCTACATGCTAAACTATTTTTGAAAGGATACGTGAATAATAGAAGAATATTAATTCTCATCCTTAGTAGAAAATGCATGCAAAATAATTGAATAAGTTAGTACATGTTAAATCCTAAATGCTATAGAAATTGAAAGACATGTACACATTTCATTGTCCTAGGAGGGACTAGTTCATGGACACCATTTGGTCCAAATTTTTGGGTTATGCACTTTCACTCGGGACCTAAATGTTAAAGCATCATCCTTGTAATCAAACATCACATGTTTTGATGATGGTCCATAAACTAAAACAATTGCATGACTTAGGGGTAGTTTTTGTATTACACACACTCATTGTGAACCCCTATTGCATAAATTTTGAGTATAGCCTTGATTGGCTATCGTGCATTAAATTGAAATGCAATATGTCATGCTTGTGTGCTAAATGACTAATATTTACTACATATTGAAATCTTTTGGAGGATGAATGACTCGTTCTGAGTTATGCTTCCAAGTGCAGAAGTGTCAAGTTGTATCAAGGATGAGTCCAGGATCGTATTCCACAGGAACCACTGAGTATCAAAGTATTTACGCAAGTTTAGTGAAATCCTATTGCTGAAAAATGGGGTTTGAAAATCTTTTTGGTCTTTTACGATTTTGAAAACAGTAAACAAAGTGAGAAAAGGTTGAGTAAACTATCAAAATGAAACTAAAATTTTATCAATTTTCCAAAAATGTAAATCTAATAACGCAACCAAATTAAACGGATTAACTGAAACAATTTACCAAATACTCGGGTTACGGGTCAATGTCTACTTGCTTCCATCGTTTATTAATTTCCTAGGCCTTACTCCTCTTCTTGTTAATCCAATCAAGGCATTAATAAGATGAAATTTTGTCACTAAAGATCGAGTAAATTGGCCACATCCAAACGGAAGAAAATAAAAACTCTTTTTACGCATCAACCGAATGTCGTATAAATTAGTTGATGAAAATCCTAGATTAAATCAAGGTTTTGATGTGCCTAACGTCAACAACAAAACAAGAAGCAAGAGCTAGCAATTTATCAACGATGCCTTCAATTTTCGGTTTTAACCAAATAAAAGTTTAACAATGATATTTTAGGGAAACTAATAAACCATGAAACGCAAACGACATCGACCCACAACCCGAGTTACCGAACTTAGCCACTCATGCTTGCAATAAAAAAAATCAAATATGGAAATCCTAGTCTACTTAAGGAAATACCTAAACACGCATTATTAAAGATAGCAACTACAATTAAGGAATTAAAACATGCAATGGAAACTCGATCAAACATACACACTCACACTAAAAAAATCAAACCTTTAATATGGATCAATAATTCAAACCAAGAACTCGAACGAAAAAAAGCAAACACATCGAGAAAAAAAATCTAAACTTTGAACGATACCGAAAACATAAAAATACGAACTTTAACCAAACTGTAAAAAAATTTGAACTTTGACGAAACCGACCCTAATTAAATTTATTAAATAACTTGGAATGTTAAACTACTCTACGGAAAAAGAAATTAACCGAAAGAGAATAATAAAAAAAAAACAATTAAACTTCACTAATCATGAAACACCCTATTTAATATTCAAACCAAAAAATAACAATAAACTCAAATAACAAGTTAACAATATTCAAAGTAATATTCAAAGAAAGAGAAAAGATAAGAGAGAAAGAACATAAGAATTTGAGGCCGGAGAGATGTGCAGAGGCAGCTTGCTTGCTGTGGTGCTTCACGGGTCTTGCAGCAGGTTGAGCAGGAGTGGTGGGGCTGGAGGATGAAGCTGTCTGCTGGTGTGGACGGGCCTTCCAGCAGGTTACTGCTGTAGCAGGGGCTGTGCTCTGCTGTGTAACTGCTGGAAGGAGGAGCTCTGGCCTGGGGGCTGTGGATGGGAGTTGCAGAGGGGATCCGTGGAGTTTGCAGAGCTGCTGTGCTCTGCAGGAGAGGAGGCCAAAGCTGTGCAGCAGGGGCTGCGGGTGGAAGTTGGTGTAGGGGCTGGTGTGAGGAAGAACAGAGGAGCAGGATAGAGAGGCCAGCGGGAAAGAAAGACAAGAAAAAAAAAACTAAGTAAGAGAAAAATAAGATGAAGAAGATGAAGAGGATGAAGAGGAAGAAGAAGAAGAAGGAGCGTGAGAGAGCCCCCACGGGCTGCCTCTTTTTCTAAGAAGGAGGAGGAAGAGAATATTTAAAGGGGATGGGGAAAAACCCTATGACCCGGATTACCCAACCCGACCCGGCCATGCATGGCCGGGTCACATCAAATACCCATTCATATATATATTTTTTTCTCATTTTATTTATTCTCTGTTTGTCGTAAATTCTCCTCTTCTGGAGCCCGTATCTCACAAAACTCAAAACACGAAAGTTGTAGATAATCCTTTTGTCTTTCTCCAGAAATTTGAATTGTATCAATCGGAGCTCAGACGGAAAAGTTATGTACGAAATACGAACAGGTGTCGGTTTTGATTCCCGGGAATTTTCCTGCGACAAAAAAAATAATTACCAAAACTTCATAAATAGTGCAATAAAGTTCAAGAATGATGATTTTGGCATTTTATTAAAATATTGGATAATTTTGGACATTTAATTAAAAATATAAACCGAAAAGCCCGGGTTAAGATGCCCAATTAAGTAGTTTTGACCCGTAATCACACCTCCCAACTAACGTTTTGCTAGTCTCTAGCAAATGACGTGAATGAATCTCAGGGTGGTGTCTACAACTACAAACTCTAATAATCATGAAATCAATGCACATGCGATATAACTATACCACTTCACATACAAGAACATAACTGAATTTCACACAAGCTTATTCATATTCAATGCACATGACTCCAAAGCACGTCACTCATGCAAGTTTCATTGTTTATATGTGATTTGAAAGTAGTATACTCACATGAAGTTAATCAGTGGCACATTCAGAGTTAATGCAATCATATAAGTTCTAGTATAAACAGGTAAACTCTCGAGGTGTGTGTGATGTGTGTGACTCAGTACACCAAGGATGCCAGTGGACACCTACAGAACGGTCGCTTTGACTCGGCCTAACTGGTATACCCTCAAGAACACTCAAAGAAAATGGGTTCACTCATCATATGTGAGGAGGAGTGTCGCGATCAAACATCCCACATATTAAAAGGAACAACGCTAAGTATATGGAGTGGACTAGTCTGGAAAGGATCTAGCCTATCTATGAGGTGTCGGGTCCTTCACCCTAGCATCTTCTCACCTACTCGCCATATCCAACTGAGACCACCCTAGATCAACTTACTCACAAACTTGTCGTGAATTCATCTGAGGCATTAATCAGTTGAAGAATCTTCATACGCGAAAAATATGTGTCAAGTCCTTGATTCTTTGTGATATGTATGTGGATCAAGCATTAGCGTTTCATCTCATGCGCATTTGTATTTCTTATTCTTTCTTCTACTCATTCTTCATTTTTTTGTCTTTTCTTGATCAATTAGGACAATCATAACACTTCTTTTGTAATCTTCATACCATCAATGGGAATTGAGCTCGAATAGGAGTTCATGAATTAAGTCTATCTCTAGGGGTGGCTCAGCCTTCACATTTTGAGTAGGTTACAAGACCTAGGTTTCTATCTCCCCACTAGGTGTCACCTCTAAGCTAGCAAATCAAAGACAGAGACTAGCGTACAAGGAATCATCCAGAAAAAAAAAAATTTTGAGTTCCATGAACTCTGATTTGATATTAACGCTCAAAAGGACGATAATAGCTCAAGAATATCTCACAAAGGTGTCATAGTCGTCACGGGTGTTCTCTCAGTGCTCACAAGAAACCCTAAGTGTAATGAATCATGTAAATGTGTTTATTTAGCCTCGTAAGATGCATGTAGATACAAGAAATTATATAGCCAAATTAACACAAATGTACTACCAATCAATTATTCATGGAGTCATAAAATCATATAAAGAGAAACTACGCATAAATGACTCAAGTGTGTAGTTCTTAGGTTATATGCAGGTATGTGAAGGGTACGAGTCAATGTTAAGCATAGCATAGTGCAATGTAATTCCTACAGTACTCCTCCTTTATTTCTCTTTTTTTTTTTCTTTTTTTTCTTTTTTTGATTTTTTTTTTTGTTTTTTGTTTTTTTATTTTTTTGTTTTTTTAAATTAGAAAAAAAACCGGTACGTGTACGTGCATAGTGTCACATGAAAATGCTCACCCCCCAACTAAAATGAAACATTGTCCTCAATGTGAAAGCATAGGGGAAATAGAAAAACTGTGCACGGGAAAAGTGGGGCGTACCTGGATGAAGAAATAATGGAAAAGGAAAACTGAACTAAAGGAAATTGTACCTATCAATAAACTAAAAATAAGACATAATGAAACAAAATGAAAACAAAGGAAAGCAAAACGTCACAGTGTGTCTGGAGGAGGCTCGGGAGGAATTTCGTCTGGTGGGTGCAGATTTATAAATTGAACTAGCGAATCTCCAAATTTGAGTCGCCATAATGCATCAGCTTTGTTATCTGCACAGAAGTTATCCATGAATAAATCAATACTTTCCACAATATCAGACAACACATTTTCAAATTGTCTTTCTTGGTTTAACAAGAAAGGATCCTTATCCAGTATAGTTTCCAGGAAATATACTTCTTTAAGAACCGGCCTTTGAGGAAAAGTTTTTGGAACAATTACCTTTGGTTCTTCAGAAGCATCAACATTAAAATTTGTACCTGGTTCCATGAAGGTTAAAGTCTCACCATTCTGCTCAACTTCTTCATTTAGTGCACCAGTCACCCTACCATAGCTGAGATTTGCTTCGGTATTGCAATCATTGACATTTGCTTCAATATAGGATGACGGTTCCATGATTGCAATCTGTACTTGAGTATCTGGCTGGGCTTGAAATTGGGATTCATCTATCTCCAAAGCATTCAATAATGTGTTCAGCCTAGTCAATTCGGTGCTTATCTCGTTGATGGCTTGAGAAGTTTGAGAGTTGATCACAGTTTGGCTTGCCATGAACTGTTGCAAGCTAACAGTTAGCTGCTGTATGGAATCTTCCATTTCCCTTCTTTGCATTGGAGGAGGCTGGTTTGCAAAGTAAGAGGGTCCTGAGTCTTGGCCAGATGCTGTATAAGGAATGTATTGACTTTGTTCCTGGGAAAATGGCTCCACTTGGTCATTTGTCCAACTGAAATTTGAATGACTTCTACAACCTGCATTGTAAGTATCAGAATAAGGTTCATAAGAAATCTCAGAAACCATATACACCGGGTTAGACTGATCAAGCAAAACTTCCTTAAGAGCAGGAATAGTTGGACATGCATCAGTCGCATGCCCTGGATCCTTACATATGCTGCATTTTTTAGAAGATGATGGTAAAACATGCATTTCATTTACCTCCTTAAGCTCAATGGAATCTAACCTTTTGGACAACAATGCAAGCTTAACATTCAAATCATCAACTTCTTCCAATTGATACTTACCACCCCCACTAATACATTTTTGCTTTTCAGATCTATCATACACATCAGAGACAACCCAAGATTGGGCGTTTTCAGCCAAATAATCAAAATAGTCAAAAGCTTCTTCAGGCTCTTTATTGAAAAACTCACCATTACACATTGTTTCCACAAATTGCCTCATCTTTGGTTTCAACCCCTCATAGAAAAAACTGATGACCCTCCAATTCTCATACCCATGGTGAGGACATGCATTTAAAAGGTCTTTGAAACGTTCCCAACACTGATAAAATGTTTCCACATCCTTTTGGCAAAAATTCATGATTTGTCTTTTCAAAACATTAGTTCTTTGCATGGGAAAAAATTTCTTTAAAAACTCAGTTTGCATTTCTTGCCAAGTCCCAATGGATCTTGGCCTTAAGGAATAAAACCAGGTTTTTGCCTTATCTTTTAAGGAAAAGGGAAACAATTTCAGTCTTATTACCTCTTCAGTGCATGTTCTATCCATGAATGTGGCACAAACTTCTTCAAATTCTTTAATATGCAAATATGGGTTTTCAGATTCAATGCCATGAAAATGACGTAATAATGAAATCATCCCAGGTTTAAAATTAAAAACATTTGCATTCAAAGGTAGAACAATGCAAGATGGGGTACTGGTCCTAACAGGTTGCAAATATTCTCTGAGTGTCCTATTAGGGTTCTCCATATCATGAGATTCATTCTCAGCCATGATGCTATGTGTATCAAATAGTGATTCAAGTGAAACAGGTTCACTCGATGATGAGATGGATGAGTTTGTCCTGACTAGTCTAAATGTGTTATCTCTAGCCCAGCTAGTCATACAAACGCAGTATAAATGCAATAAAAGCAAACAGGTCAAAGGAGAGGAAGTAGATATCACCCAGGCTGTGAAGACGTTCACAGCTCTAAAACACCTCTCTGAAATCTAAGAAACACTTTGATGACACCAATTAGTCCTCGGCAACGGCGCCAAAAACTTGACTCGTTCTGAGTTATGCTTCCAAGTGCAGAAGTGTCAAGTTGTATCAAGGATGAGACCAGGATCGTATTCCACAGGGACCACTGAGTATCAAAGTATTTACGCAAGTTTAGTGAAATCCTGTTGCTGAAAAATGGGGTTTGAAAATCTTTTTGGTCTTTTATGATTTTGAAAACAGTAAACAAAGTGAGAAAAGGTTGAGTAAACTATCAAAATGAAACTAAAATTTTATCAATTTTCCAAAAATGTAAATCTAATAACGCAACCAAATTAAACGGATTAACTGAAACAATTTACCAAATACTCGGGTTACGGGTCAATGTCTACTTGCTTCCATTGTTTATTAATTTCCTAGGCCTTACTCCTCTTCTTGTTAATCCAATCAAGGCATTAATAAGATGAAATTTTGTCACTAAAGATCAAGTAAATTGGCCACATCCAAAATGAAGAAAATAAAAACTTTTATTACGCATCAACCGAATGTCGTATAAATTAGTTGATGAAAATCCTAGATTAAATCAAGGTTTTGATGTGCCTAACGTCAACAACAAAACAAGAAGCAAGAGCTAGCGATTTATCAACGATGCCTTCAATTTTCGGTTTTAACCAAATAAAAGTTTAACAATGATATTTTAGGGAAACTAATAAACCATGAAACGCAAACGACATCGACCCACAACCCGAGTTACCGAACTTAGCCACTCATGCTTGCAATAAAAAAAATCAAATATGGAAATCCTAGTCTACTTAAGGAAATACCTAAACACGCATTATTAAAGATAGCAACTACAATTAAGGAATTAAAACATGCAATGGAAACTCGATCAAACATACACACTCACACTAAAAAAATCAAACCTTTAATATGGATCAATAATTCAAACCAAGAACTCGAACGAAAAAAAGCAAACACATCGAGAAAAAAAATCTAAACTTTGAACGATACCGAAAACATAAAAATACGAACTTTAACCAAACTGTAAAAAAATTTGAACTTTGACGAAACCGACCCTAATTAAATTTATTAAATAACTTGGAATGTTAAACTACTCTACGGAAAAAGAAATTAACCGAAAGAGAATAATAAAAAAAAAACAATTAAACTTCACTAATCATGAAACACCCTATTTAATATTCAAAACCAAAAAAATAACAATAAACTCAAATAACAAGTTAACAATATTCAAAGTAATATTCAAAGAAAGAGAAAAGATAAGAGAGAAAGAACATAAGAATTTGAGGCCGGAGAGATGTGCAGAGGCAGCTTGCTTGCTGTGGTGCTTCATGGGTCTTGCAGCAGGTTGAGCAGGAGTGGTGGGGCTGGAGGATGAAGCTGTCTGCTGGTGTGGACGGGCCTTCCAGCAGGTTACTGCTGTAGCAGGGGCTGTGCTCTGCTGTGTAACTGCTGGAAGGAGGAGCTCTGGCCTGGGGGCTGTGGATGGGAGTTGCAGAGGGGATCCGTGGAGTTTGCAGAGCTGCTGTGCTCTGCTGGAGAGGAGGCCAAAGCTGTGCAGCAGGGGCTGCGGGTGGAAGTTGGTGTAGGGGCTGGTGTGAGGAAGAACAGAGGAGCAGGATAGAGAGGCCAGCGGGAAAGAAAGACAAGAAAAAAAAAACTAAGTAAGAGAAAAATAAGATGAAGAAGATGAAGAGGATGAAGAGGAAGAAGAAGAAGAAGGAGCGTGAGAGAGCCCCCACGGGCTGCCTCTTTTTCTAAGAAGGAGGAGGAAGAGAATATTTAAAGGGGATGGGGAAAAACCCTATGACCCGGATTACCCAACCCGACCCGGCCATGCTTGGCCGGGTCACATCAAATACCCATTCATATATATATTTTTTTCTCATTTTATTTGTTATCTGTTCGTCGTAAATTCTGCTCTTCTGGAGCTTGTATCTCACAAAACTCAAAACACGAAAGTTGTAGATAATTCTTTTCTCTTTCTCCATAAATTTGAATTGTATCAATCGGAGCTCAGACGGAAAAGTTATGTACGAAATACGAACAGGTGTCGGTTTTGATTCCCGGGAATTTTCCTGCGACAAAAAAAATAATTACCAAAACTTCATAAATAGTGCAATAAAGTTCAAGAATGATGATTTTGGCATTTTATTAAAATATTGGATAATTTTGGACATTTAATTAAAAATATAAACCGAAAAGCCCGGGTTAAGATGCCCAATTAAGCAGTTTTGACCTGTAATCAATGAATATATGTTGAATGATCTTAAATGAACATCATCCTTGAACTATAAATGTGAGTATGTATGCATGCAAATACACAAGAGAGCTTAAGCCCCATCCTTAGGAAAAAGGATTCAAATCATCTGCCCTATGGACTCATATGCATCATTGTTTTTATTTTTGAGTCCTGAAGTTTTTCTAGGTACCATGAACATCATATCATGTCCCTTATGGATTAATATTTTGATATGGATTGTTATTAAGATATATGAACACCATGCATGACTTAATAATAATGTTTGATTCTTGAAGCATGTGTGTTCTATGGAAATAATTTTACAAGTTGGTTAAAATCCTTGATATATAACCAGTAGAATTGATTTAAACAATACTTTAAAATGATTGCTTATACTTCTTGGTATGCTTAGAGAAATTAATCTTGATTAGTATAAGCAGTTAATTACATCTAAGCTAGCATTCAAATCTATAGTGGGAGAATTCATAAAATTTCACTTGTTGTGCTCACCTATTCTTTTGCTTAGATCTATAGTAAATTTTCTGTGGCATGTGGATTAAAGTATGATGATTGTATTGAAATTCTTAAATGAAAATATGTTATTTAGCCACAATCATTTGTTTTAAAATATGATTTTGTATTTAATTGTTTGAACTATTTTAGGATTGATATGATTGGTTTTTCTGGTTATAATTTGGGATGTGCTTAAATTTTAGGATTGATATGATTGGGACAAACTCACAAGTGGAATTCTCCACAATCTCCCCCTCACTTGTGAGTTCCAATTGCTCCCCCTTAAACGAAGATTGTCTCCCTTCTAGGAGTAAGCTCAATTCTCCAACAACTGCTCAAGGGGGCCTTACCACTAGCATCTTACGTGCGTCAGATTGCATTCTATGTGCCTCTGAACCAATCCTACCTCTCATATCTTGACCCTATTTGGATCCATCTGTAGCCTAGATGATCCGTATTGGCTTCGGCCACACACTTGGTCCTCTAACTGTTAGCATGTTAGGAGAATTAGCTTTCATGTCTTGACTTTTTACGATGTCACTCACCCAAAGTTACGAACCGTCATCTTAGATACCACTTGTTAGGACCGGAGGAGCCCATGGGTGAGCTTGATACATATGGGTGAACACCAACTTGAGCCAAAAGCTTAAGCTTATTAGGTGGGCCTAACCATGTATATAAGCATCCATCATCCACTCAATTTTTCTAATGTGGGACAAACTCACAAGTGGAATTCTCAACACATTATCCCCAATTCTTATTGATAATATCAAAGGGGGAAATATTTTTAAATAATAATCTATTTGGCAAGAACTAAACTTATATAGAATATATCTTAACTCTTGCATGTATGCTTAAAAGTACTCATGACATGTGCTCTTTATATTTTTTCTGAAAATTCTTTGTTTGTCATGAGTTTTAAAAATTCAAGGACAAAAAGGGGGAGAAGGTTTAAATGCCCTTTTTGACAAAAGAAAATTTTTAGCCCTTTTGCTGATGAGAAAAGGGGGAGAAGGTTAAGCAAAATTAAAAATCATTTATAATTGTATTCTTCTGCCTTTATGTTTTTAAAATGAAAAACCCTTGATAAATGTTTTAATTGGATATCTTTTTAAGATAACTTCAACATATAAACTGCACATTGACCTTAACTGTGCTTAGATGCTAAACTTGAAAAATACTAAAGTCTTCATGTTTTCATATGTGTGTTTTATATTGAATATCATTTTAAATTAAGCATATAATTAGGGGGAGCCTTTTCATGTGGAACCCAATTTTGTTCTTGTGTTTGTCATCACCAAAAAGGGGGAGATTGTTGACTTTTTGAGTTTAATCCCTGTTTTGATTATAACAAACCACAGTATCTCATCTGTGTGCTTTGAGTATTTGAGTAGGTTTATGTTTTAGTAAGCATAGATGATGATACAATTTGGAAGTTGTAAGAGCACCTAAACGAGCATACCCCAGTTTATTCCATGGAATTACAAAGGAGTAGAAGACTGAACATTTTATGTGTTTTTCAATTGTAATAATTATTTAGGTTTATTTGTGCATGCATCTCATGGTTTGATTTGAAGCTCATAAATGACCTTTGATTGACCATAGGACCTCCAAGTAACATGAAAAACCTTTTTCATAAAATTCCTAACTTATACAAAGGTTTCAAAATGGTTTGGAGTTAAAAGAAGACAAAAACTAATTTTTACAAAAGGGTCAGTCGACCGGCTAGTGGACCGAAACAAATTTCTCAATCCATAACTTCTTATCTTAAAACGTTTTCAACATGGAAGTTGTTGGATTTTCTATTATATTTCTATTTATGTCAAGAACTTCCAATCTGGAGTCGAATAGAAAAATCTATGGCTGAAACACTGAAAGATGTCGGTAGAAGAAAAATTCCCTTCATGTTTTTACCATTTCATTAATGGGCATTTTTCTCCATGACTTCGTATCTTAAAAATGATTGAACATGAAAGTTGTAGAATTTTCGCTTAGCTTTCTGTTGATATTAAGAAAGTATAAATTGGATTTGTATAGAAAAAGTTATGGCCAAAACACTGAAAGGTGTCCGCACAGAAAATACGAGGACAGTTGACCGAGCTTGGCCTCAGCAAACCGAAGGTCGCGGATTTGAAGCCTCGGTCGACCAACCTTTGGTTTCAGTCAACCGACCTTCTTGGGAAAGTGTCCCAATGACCAGAAAATGGCTATTTTTTGAAATATAATTATATTTTAGCCACCCCCTAACGGCTACATAATGTCTATATGTGATTTTTTGCCTATAAATACAACCCCAAAACAGTTAAAAAAATGTTGGAGAATCATATTAAAAATATTTTTTATCATTCTTTGATTCTCTCCCCATTTTTACACCCCATTCATATTTTAAATTTCTATTTCCCCTACTCCTTGAAATATTTTTTTTTTTGGAGAAAAATATTTTTGGGGTTTTGTTTTTTTAAAGGCTCATACATATAATTAATTCATATGTATATTTTTGAAGGTCTTGTTCCCTCTATTTTTCAAAGTTCAAATTTCTCCTCTACCTTTCTGTTTGAAAATTTTTTTTGGAGAAAAACATCTTGGGGGTTTTATTTAGAAAGGCATGAACTTATATTCATGTTTATATATAATGTTTGATTGCCTTTTTATTTACATCATCAATTTTCAAAGATCAAAATTTCTCCCATTCTTTCTATTTGAAAAATTATTTTTGAGGAAATTTTTGGTTATTTAAATAAGGCTTGGGTACATGTTTAATCTCATATATGTGTTGCTTGAAAGCGTTATTGAGTTTGATTTTTTAAGCTCAATCATTTAGAAAGAAAACTCAAGTTCTCTTATTTTTATTTAAAAATATTTTTAGAGAATAATTTCTTAGGTTATTCAAGAACTTTGAGCATATATTTAATTGATATATATTGGCTTGAAAAGGTTCTTGAGAAAAGCCTTGAGCATGTATTTAATCATATACATATTTGCTCGGAAGGTTTGTTGATTATTTTAAGGTCATTTCAAAAGAGAAAATCATTTTCCATGCTCTCACGTTTTTATTTGAAAAACATTTTTGAGAGGAAAAATCATACTCTATTGAGTTTCATGTTTAAATTATATGAAAGTTGTTAGCTTTACTATAATCATAAGAGGGGGGGTGAATTGGTATTTTAAAATTTCTACCCTAAGTCAATTAACCAGCAGTAGTATTACACAACCCTAGGGTCAATCTAGTTGAAGAGTCTTACTAGCGTATTAGATCACATGAGGCAATTTATCAGCTCGTTGCCCCAACACAGCCCCTATGGCATAATCCAACGCATCAAACATTATTTCAAAAGGGAGGGACCAATAGGGTGGCTACATAATCAAGGTGGAAGAGAGCAGCATCTCAAGAGTTTCAAATGTTGTGAGACAATATTAATCAAACTCAAAGGGTGCATCTTTTACTAACAACTTGGTCAAGGGCCGAAAAATCTTGCTAAAGTCCTTGATGAATCACCGGTAAAAACCGGCATGCCCTAGGGATGACCTAACTTGTTTAACAGAAGTAGGGGGAGGAAGTTTGGAAATCAGCTCTACCTTAGTCCTATCAACTTCAATCCCCCTAGTAGAAACAATGTGCCCCAACACTATTCCCTCTTGAACCATAAAATGGCTCTTCTCCCATCTTAACACTAGATTTGTGTCCACAAATCTCTCAATGACTTTGGATAGGTTTTCCAACCATGCATCAAAGGAGGATCAGAACAACGAAAAATCATCCATGAATACCTCAGGAATTTTCAACCATGTCAAAAAAATATGGCTACCATGCACCTTTGAAAGGTCGCAGGTGCATTGCATAGCCCGAAAGGCATCCTCCTATAGGCAAAGGTCCCAAATGGGCAGGTGAAGGTAGTCTTCTTCCGATCATCGGGGTCGGCTGCAACCTAATTATACCTAGAATACCCATCCAAAAAACAATAAAAGTTCTAGCATGCTAGCCTCTCTAGGATTTGATCAATGAATAGTAGTAGGAAGTGGCCCTTATGGGTTAGGTTATTAATTTTTCGGTAATCAATTTACACCCGCCACCCACTAGTAACGCTAGTGGGGATAACTTCACTCTTATCATTTTCATCAATTGTGATTCCCAGTTTCTTGGGAACCACTTGCGTGGGGCTCACAAACTCACTATCGAAAATAGGAAATATTATCCCAACATCTAGGAGCTTGACCATTTCCTTTAATACCACCTCTTTCTTATTGGGGTTTAGCCTCCACTGCATCTCACGAATAGCTTTTGCATTCTACTCAAGTTGAATTCGATGCATAAGGATGAATGGATCTATACCCCTAAGGTCCACCACCAACCACCCTATGGCTCTCATATATTTTTTTTGGACATGAATGAGTTGAGACTCTTGCAAACTAGTCAAGTTAGATGAGATGATAATGGGCAAGGTCTTGTGGGAGCCTAAAAAAACATACCTAAGAGAAGTTGGCATGGGCTTCAACTCAAGTGATGGTGGGGCCTCAATGGAAGGACATGCTAGAATGCTAGAAAGAGTAGGTAGTTGTTCAAACTTAGCTTTCCAAGGCCTTTTCTCTAGGTTTTAGGCAGATTCATAAATAGCAGAAATATACGCACACAGGTCCTATAAACACAAGATCGAAGGCTAATCAAATTGAAGCCTAGCCTGAAGGGAATCTCTTAAAAGATTCAAAGGGGCAACCTCCTTAACACCCTCATCGATCATATCCACATCTTCACAATGGACATCATAAGATGGGTGATGGGAGGCGCGGAACACATTCTGTTGGAGCTGCATCTTGCCGAAGGATATATCCATAACACCGGTCCTACACTAGATGCATGCATTAGCCGCGGTGTTGACCTAATAGGTCACACCCAATTTTGATCATGACAAATATTCTTGATACTAATGGTTGTACTAAGACTTGCATACAGGTTCACTGTGCACGTGTGTTCAGATTGAAAGACATACCATGATGGCATGCAATGTTTGTGCCAAAGAATGAAGAATTGTGTCTCGTATTTGTATTTATTATTTCATTTCTTCATTCTGGGATGTAATTATTATGGACTATACACCCTATGACTTGTAATAATTTACATCATGCATGGTAGGTAGGTATGCTTATAACAAACCCTAGTTGGACCTTAGGTACCTACATTTAGTACACAAGTCCCCAAAATCACTCTTCATATCAGGGGAATCAATTCAAACTAAAAATGGACTTAATAGAAAACGTTGAGAGTGTTCGGGCGACCGAACCTATGCCGTGTAAAATGGCTTGGGTGATCGAACAAATCAATATGTTGACTTGGTGTTCGTGCACCTGAACCACTTTTGAGTATATCTCCCTCAGGCACCTGAACCTGTGTAAGGTTCCTTTTCAACAACCCGAGCGCCCAAATGATCACGTTCAAAATGGGTTTGAGCGACCGAATTGGTCAGTTCGGTTAACCAAACTTGGAACTGGGCAATTGAACTAACGAACAAATGCTACTGACTTTTGTTCAGCCGACCGATTCATTCTTCGGGCATCCAAACCATTAAAAATTGGATTTTTGACTGAGTCTATTCGGGCACCCGAACCTTAGGCTGGGCACCCAAACCTCGCAGGTTAAAATATTTTTGACCGATTTTTTAATGGGGTAAACTGGGTTAATTTTCTTAATGGCTTTTGAAACAAATTTAATTATTCCCATTGTGTCCTCAATGGTCAAAAAATCCTCCTTGCCTATAAATACCTATTCATTTGTTATAATTAGAAAAGGATTAACATTTTGAATAAGGCAAAAATTCTCCCAATTTTCCAAACCCTATTTTAGCCTATACTACTCCAAAACACTCATACACTCCATATTTCTTGATCTTTCAAGTGTTGTGAGTATTTCTAAACTGATTGTGCTTGGTTTTACTAGCTAATACTCTCATTTGGTATATTGTTTGATTGATTTTATTTGAGAGTATGTCTTTAAGTTCTTCCACCGATTTTACTTGATAAATCTTGTGTGGGAAGACTTAGAAGGTTGTGGTTCTTGCATTGTCATTGCAACACACCTAAACCTATATTTTTGTGTTCAAAATTCGTTTCAAAAGCTAGTTTTTCAAACACTCCATTGTGCTTTGTATATTGAAATATCTTATTGAGTTTGTTTGAATCAACTAGCTTAAGCATATTTGCAACCCTGATCTGATTTTGTATAATTTACATGTTGTGTTTCAAATCTTACTTTGTTATACACTCTAGATCTGGACTGATAATCTATACTTGATTGAGTGTTTAGCACACATTAGAGCACTAAGTATATTTACATATCATTCGTGTTTGCAATATTGATTGAGTTGTACTGGTGCACACATTTTCTTGTGTAGAAGCTTATTTCGATGTACAAATTTTATACACATTGGTTGTATTCCAGGCACGGGCCTGAAGAGGGAGACTAGCCCTATTGAATAGTCCCGAACTAGCTTAAACCCGGTTAGGAAAGTTATGTGCCCCATCTTATTAAGGCGTGTTGGTTGAGGTCAGCCCTTTGAATTGACCTAGTTGTAACCGGTGCCGCTCCACTCGTTAAGTGAGCTTTAGTGGAATACTTGTGCTGGTGTGGCCAAGGAAGGGATGTAGGCAATTTGGTCGAACCTCGATAACATATTGTGTGTATTGTTTACTTTTTCGCACTTTATATTTATTGCACGTGTATGTTTAGTTATTGATCGCATAGATTGACCCTTGGTTGTGTTATACTGTTGTTAAAACCAGTAAACATAGGCAATAAAATTTAAACACCCGATTCACCCCCCCCCCCTCTTAGGGTTGCACCAAAACTAACAATTGGTATCAGAGCCTCATAACATAGACTTAAACGTAATTTAGTAAAGGATCATGATGGCTCGTGTTAGTGCATCCCCTTCATGTGTGGGAAAATTGGTCACACACCCACCAGTGTTCTGTGGTGATAACTACGTTGTATGGAAATTCAGAATGCTTGTGCTTGTGAAAGCCTTAAAGTGGAAATTTTGGAAACTCATTGATCAGGGTGATTGTGTACCTATGAAATCTACTGGGTATACTGATGTTCCTAAATCTGAGTGTGGATTGAATGATCATGATAGGAACTTAGTGCAAGTAAATTTTGATACCATGAATACCTTACTACATGCTTTAGATTCTAATATTTTATATGAGGTTATGGTGTGTAGTAATGTTAAGTAGATCTGGGATGAACTTGAGAGGAGATATGGTGTGTCCACACAAAAGGAAGTCATCTCTCTATTCAACTCAAGCTCCACTAATCTTGAGGGAGGTAACCAGTGTTTTGTTGCTTTAACTGATGATGAGGTTATCTCTATTCCTTCTTCTTTAGCAGATAAATATGAAAATGATTCGTGTGCTGATTTGAATGATGTGTTTGATTGTGAATCATATGATAGTAGTGATAGTGAGAGCATGCCTACTTATGAAGAATTGCAAATTGAATATGCTATAATTCATAAGTCACTTGTTAAAGCTAACAAAAGATATACTGCTTTGAAGAACAAGTATGAGGCATGTGAGAAAGAATGTGAATCAAAAGTTCTTGTTGAAAGGGAAAATAATTTTAAAATCAAAGAGTTAGTAAACAAGAATGAAAAGTTAGAAAAAGAATTGAATGCAGTAAGATCTCAAACTTCAAATGATAATAATAAAGATCTTCTTATTTCAGAACTTGAATGCAGAGCAAATAACATGACTAAAGAGCTTATTAAATTGCAAAGTGTTTGCAAAGACTTGAAAGATTCAAAAATGCAAGATCTATGAAAGAAAATAGAAAACTTGTCTAAGATCATCCATACATTCACTAGAGGCAAAGAAAATTTTGACAAACTCTTAGGTTCACAAAAGATGACCTTAGATAAGGAAAGGTATAAGTTTTAATGGAATTGAAAATAGGAAAAGGAAGAACTTATAGATGGGTTACTTTCTAAAAGAATCGAAACATTATGCTAGTACCTCATCCAGTCCATACACTCACACGACATGTGTCTTGTGTAAAAAGAAGGGGCACATAAAATTTGATTGCCCGTTTAAAAAAAAAAAGGTGTGAAACCCAAACGAGTATGGAAAGTCAAAGAATCACCAACTCCTAACCCATTGAGAATAAAAGATAGAAAAATGGTATGGGTTGTTAGGAAAACAAACCCCTTGAAATTCAAGGAAGAATTTACTCAAACAGGAATTACATGATCACATAATTCTTCCTTAACATTTAGAGTTAGCCATAGGGGGTAGTGTTGACTAAAGGCTTAGGAAGTGGTTCAGGCTGAAATGTAAAATCCTAGTATATGTCCACTATTTAAAATTTTACATACTAAGTATTTTGAAAAATCAAGCCAATATGGAAATCCAAGAAAAATAACCAATCTGAACTTAATGCATATATTCATTGGTTAAAATATGAAATCATTGGCTATAGCTTAATTAAAATCCACTTCCAAATGGACGAAAGCATATTTACTCGATTCAAAATTCTTAATGCTTAATTCGTGCTTGAATGTACAAATCTTATGTTAAGCATACTCTGTCTATTGCACAAGTTTGAGTTTTAGGAGATGAAGTTAAAAGTCTTGTCCTAAACTCATCTTGAAGGCCTAAAATGCCTAACAAAATGTTTAGTCATCATTCTAGGCTTGAAGAACTATTAATCATAAATTCCAAATATTTCTAGTGCTTATTAAAAGATATCTTTTCTCTTGTTCAAAACTAGAGGCATCCACTAGGGGATTCAATCAAAAAATTCCCTTTAAGCTTAAATTATAAATCCTCTAATTTTGGTTTACATCCTCCATAGGAAATCTTTACCATACCACGATCACATTAGGTAAAGATCCACCCTCTCATTGGTTCATATCCTTGCTCCAAAATTGTGATTATATCTAAAGGATACATTCCAATCACCAAAGGGCGTCAGTTACTAGTTATTCATATCCTCCACAATGCTCTTTGCCAGAATAAGTTGGGACATATTCTTTAGAATGCTTATCTTGTACAATGTCCTACTTTTGAATACTCTCTTAAACAAAATGTTTAATCTTTAAGAGTATTCATTCTTTACTTCTCACACAAAGCTCTCAAACTCTAATTCAAACCAATTAGAGCTTTATATACTTAGAGATGAGTTGAATGGCTAATAAAATTGCCTAGGTCTCAATCTAGATGAATGTATAAAATTCAAGTAGACCTATGCACATGTAGTTTAAATCGAAAGCCATTCCAACTTGGTGCCTCTCACATTTTGAAGATCATATCAAAAGAGGTAAATATAGGCTTAGAACTCTCAAAGAAATATTCATTGTGACTTTTTGGTCCATTAAGCCTAAAAACTTAAAGCCAAGCAAGAATTATTGAAACTATTACAACTCTTGGTTATTGAACTTGAAGATGAAAGAAAAGGCATAAAATGAGTTAAGGGCATAACTTAGGGAAAGCATATATTCTTTCATGATTATATACATTAAAATGCTCTCATAATCATAGCTAACATGCCTCAATGAATAACAATTCTGCATTGAACTCAATTCTATCCTTTGTTCTTTACTATTTATATTTTTTTATGGAAAGATTATATTTATGAATTGTTGATACTACTGAAATCATATTTGTGTTGAAAGCCTCTTGCATGGCGGATGCAGTAATTGAAAATTGCCTGCTGGTAGATTTAGGTTCTCGCATGCCTTAGACTCTTGAGATACTGCTTGTTTGAGGATCATTTTTGTGCAGGTTGATTTTGGGAAATGTCCTATTTACAGCCAGCATGCTGCTGAATTTTCTGTAGACATTTGCCCAAAATTTTGAAATTGAAAATTGTGTGTTGATAGGAAATTTAATCTTGGATTCTAAATACTTATGTTTAGCTCATTTACTTTATAATTTTGAATTATCTAGAGCTGGTTGTGCGTACATATTTAAAAAGCTTTAAAATTGGAAGGTTCTTATGGATAGATCACATTTTCAAACAAAATGCTGCCAAAATTTTTTAAAATTATTGCACATAACTCTATATTGTTTCTAAGTGCTAAACTTCCTAAAACTTGAGTTGTGCTTTTAAAATAATTTTTGAATTATGCTCAAGTTGATATATAAAGAAAGTGTATATTCATAGGGGGAGTCAGTTAACCTTAAAATCATTAGGCTCTAAGAAAATAAATATGTATTTTGACTTCATTTTTATATCCTTTGGGAAACACATTAAGAATGTGGTATCAATGTGCACACTTTGGTAAATCTTTGTTTGATATCATGTTCATTTCAAAACAACATGTCTTTATAACTTAACAGTTAGTATCTCCTTTACCACGTAGTTATAACAATTGGTATCAGACCCACATGTTCTCACTATCTTATACCTTAAGGAAATACATGTTTGTTTTGGCAACCAAAGATGATTATGATCAAATTAACATTAAAATATTTTTGAAAGGATGAGTGAAAGCTAAATGAAAAATCAATATTCATGCTTGCATAATCATCCTTTGGGGGAGTATACAACATTAGGAGTCTTAATGTACTGCATGCTACTTTTACTTCTTTGATGCACATTCTGTTTGAATTAATTGATTGAAATATGCTATCTACTGTTCATTGAAACTCCAAACAGGTCACTTAGGTACAAGGTTATGAGTTGGAATGCTTCATTTTCAAAAGGCATACTGTTGATTTTTTTTTTCTTCCCAATATACTTCTTGTATCTAATTGATGTCCTTTGCTTTCATGCTCGATTGCTTAGCTCTTTTTACTGTTGCCAAAAGGGGGAGAAAAGGAAAAACTGGGTACTTTTCTAAAATCTAAATTTCATTTCCCATTAATAAATCACTTAATTTAATCTTAAATTGTTTCTATGCATAAAGTTAAAGGAAGCCTTTCTAGGTTCTACCCACTTTTGAATAAAGTATTTTTCATCATCAAAAAGAGAGAGAATGTTGACCTGATAGGTCACACCTAGTTTTGATCATCACAAATACTTTTGGTACTAATGGTTGTACTAAGGCTTGCATGCAGGTTAACTGTGCACGTGTGTTTGGACTGAAAGACATACCACGATGGCGTGCAGTGTTCGTGCCAAAGAATGAAGAATTGTATCGTGTATTTGTATTTATTATTTCATTTCATCATTATGGGATGTAATTATTATAGACTGTACACCCTACGGCTTGTGATAATTTGCATCATGCATGGTAGGTAGGTATGCTCATAACAGACCCTAGTTGGACCATAGGTACCTACATTTAGTACACAAGTCCCCAACATCACTCTTCATATCAGGGGAATCAATTCAATCTAAGATTAAACTTAATAGAAAACATTGAGAGGGTTCGGGCGGCCAAACCTATGTCGTATAAAATGGCTCGGGCGACTGAACAAGTCTATATGTTGACTTGGTGTTCGGGCACCCGAACCACTTTTGAGCGTATCTCCCTCCAGCACCTGAACCTGTGCAAGGTTCCTTTCCAACAACCTAGGCGCCCGAATGATCACATTCAAAGTGGGCTCGGGAGGCCAAATTGGTCAGTTCAGTTAACCAAACTTGGAACCGAGCACCCGAACTAACGAACAAATGCTACTGACTTTTGTACAGCTGACCGACTCACTCTTCGGGCATTCAAACCATTAAAATTGGATTTTTGACTGAATCTATTCGGGCACCCGAACCTTAGGCTGGGCACTCGAACCTCATGGGTTAAAATATTTTCTACCAATTTTTTAATGGGGTGAACTGGGTTAATTTTCTTAATGGCTTTTGAAACAAATATAATTATTCCCATTGTGTCCCCAATGGTCAAAAAATCCTCCATGCCTATAAATACCTATTCATTTGTCATAATTAGAAAAGGATTAACATTTTGATTAAGGCAAAAATTCTCTCAATTTCCCAAACCCTATTTTAGCCTATACTATTCCAAAACACTCATACACTCCATATATCTGGATCTTTCAAGTGTTGTGAGTATTTCTAAGCTGATTGTGCTTAGTTTTACTAGCTAATACTCTCATTTTCTATATTGTATGATTGATTTTATTTGAGAGTATATCTTTAAGTTCTTCTACCGATTTTACTTAATAAATCTTGTGTGGGAAGACTTAGAAGGTTGTGGTCCTTGCATTGTCATTGCAACACACCTAAGCCTATATTTTTGTGTGCAAAATCCATTTCAAAAGCTAGTTTTCCAAACACTCCATTGTGCTTTGTATATTGAAATATCTTATTTAGTTTGTTTGAATTAACTTGCTTAAGCATATTTGAAACCCTGATCTAATTTTGTATCATTTACGTGTTGTGTTTCAAATCTTGCTTTGATATACACTCTAGATTTGGACTGATAATATATACTTGATTGAGTGTTTAGCACACATTAGAGCACTGAGCATATTTACATATCATTCGTGCTTGCAATATTGATTGAACTGTACTGGTGCACACATCTACTTGTGTAAAAGCGTATTTCCATGTACAAATTTTATACACATTGGTTGTATTCCAGGTGTGGGCCTAAAGAGGGAGACTAGCTCTGTTGAATAGTCTCGGACTAGCTTAGACCTGGTTAGGAAAGCTAGATGCACCATCCTATTAAGGTGTGTTGGTTGAGGTCAGCCCTTGAATTGACCTGGTTGTAACCGATGCTGCTTCACCCATTAAGTGAGCTTTAGTGGAATCCTTGTGTTGGTGTGGCCAAGGTGGGGACGTTGGCAATTTGGCCGAACCTTGATAACATATTGCTTGTATTGTTTACTTTTCTGCACTTTACTTTTATTGCACGTGTATGTTTAGTTATTGATCGCATAGATTGACCCTAGGCTATGTTATACTGTTGTTAAAACTAGTAAACCTAGGCAATAATAAACACCCAATTCACCCCCCCCCCCTCTTGGGGTTGCACCAAAACTAACACGCAGCTAAGAATGGTCGACCTAAGAGGATATGGATTTGTTTTCTAGCCTAGTCAGTAGGTTTCATTTCAATGACAACAAAGTCAACTATGTAATAGAGCATGTCAACCCTTACTAGAATATCCTCCGCAACACTTCGGAGTCTCTTCTTGGATCGACTTGCAAAACACAAGGTAACTAAGGTGGGCTTAAGCTCTCTTAAACCAAATTCCTGGTAGACCGAGTAAGGTAGTAGGTTCACGTTTGCTCCTAAATCTAAAAGAGCCCTATTGATAGTGTGATCGCTAATCACACATGAAATGGTGGCAGCGCCGAGGTCCTTAAGCTTTGGGGGAATGTGACCTAACACAATGGAGCTCACATGCTCGGTCAATCGGACCCATTTGTTCATGTGCACTTGAGATATACGCTTTTAGGTGCATAGGTCCTTGAGGAATTTGGAATAAGTGGGCACTTTCTTAATGGCATCTAAGAGAGGAAGATTAACCTTTACTTGCCTAAATGTATCCATCATGGACTCTTCAATTTATTCCTTCTTAGGCATAGAATGTGCCTGAAGAGCTGCAGGATATGGCACTACAGGGACATAATGGGGCAATGCTGCTTTATCCGAGGAGGTGGGAATCTCGGGATCACTCACCATATTAGAGGAGGGGGGGATGCATGATTCAAAATTGGGCTCTACCCTCATCTTCTCTTTACCCTTACCTCGGTCTAATTTCTCCCTGATCCTATTATCTATCTCCCTTCCACTCCTAAGGGTGTCGTAGGATGCTCTTAATCATGATATGTCATATAACTAGCAGTCGGCTCACACTCTACCCTATACTGGCCTTTTGGGTTCATGAGGGGCTGACTTGGCAACTTACCCTTATCTCTCCTACTCAAGGATGTTTCTAGCTAGCCAATGGTGGCTTCTAGCTTAGCGATAGACTACAATTGGGAGTGGAGTAATTGCCAATCAACTTGACGATCAGTCTCGATACCCTTAAGGGCTTTCAACACCGTCTCCTAAAAAGATCGATCATATTGAGGTTGAGAGGAGAAGATTGTTGATAAATTGATTGTTGCAGGGTAGATATGGGAGGATTTTGAGGATTTAAATTTTTACATGGGCGAGGAGGTGGAGCATTGGGTGATTGTTGAGGTCTTTGAGTTGGAAAACCCAGAGCTTGTGGCCTCCAGGAGAAGTTAGGATGTTTACTCCACCCAAGATTGTACTTACTGGAGTATGGATCATTGGACAACATATTGTACGAATTATGGGTGGCTTTAACTTCCTCCTGTACAAACTTTGGTGTGGGAGGCGCATTGGGGCAATTATAGTAGGTGTGAGAGGGATCAGAGCAGATGACATACACCTCTGCACATGCCACCTATTGAGGTGGTTGTCCCAATGACAAGAATTGTTCTATTTCTTCACAATGGTGTGCAAAGAGGATGCAAGTTCTAGCTTAACTCCTCAGTTTAAGCTCCAATTTCCTAAAACATGAAACAAACCATGTGTAACTACAAACTAGGATAAAAAGGGATAATTATAATGAAAATGAGAACAAAGCATAGGTAAATAGAGGCCTAAAATAGCACATTTTAGGAACACATCAACTCTCTTATACTTTCCATTAGCATAGAGATTTGAGTTTTTCTTTACATAAAAAATGTCTCCTTTTTGTTATTTATATTATGCATATAAAAAAGGTAATATATCTTTTGCATGAATTTTGCATCTTCATGTAAGATCCATATGCATAACTTGAAAAAAAAAATCTTTTCATAGGGTTTCATATGGATATTAATGTGTGGTCTCGCATGCTTTCACTTTTCATGAAATTCAAGCATCATTTTAATCCACATATTTACTTTTGCATTGTTTCTTTCTTTAGACCATTTTTTAGAAAATGAACTATTTTGCCTAGAAAGAATTTGCAATCTCATTGAAGTCGGGGGTTTTCCTTTCAAACAAAATCAAATCATATTTCCTTAACAGTATAGCAAATTTGAAATTAGGAAATTTGGTTTCAAGTGTTTTTTTGAGGAAGTAATGGGACCCCAGTGAGATTGATTTCCTTGCATGGGTTCGACAAAATTCCCCGAATTCATTCCCTTTATTTCAAAGTTGGAAAACTTGGTACCATTTTTCTTAAGAAATTTCCTATTGTCGAGGAAGTAATGGGACCCCCATGGGATTAATTTCTTGGCATAGGTCCCATAAAATCGCTCAAATTTATTCCCATGGTTACAAAATTTGAAAATTTTGTAACATTTTTAAAAAAAACTTTCTATTATCGAAGAAGTAATGGGGCCCCAATAAGATTAATTTTCCTGCATGGGTCCCCACGAATATCCCCCGAAATTCATTCCCTTGATTTCAAAATTGAAAATTTTGGTACCATTTTTTAAGACGTTTCCAATTGTTGAGGAAGTAATGGAGCCTTGTGGGATTAATTTCTCCACGAGTCCCACGAAATTCCCTGAATTCATTTCCCTGATTTCAAAATTCGGTACCATTTTTTGAGAAGTTTCATATTGTCGAGGAAGTAATATGACCCCCATGGGATTGATTTCCCCGCATGGGTCCCACAAAATCCTCCGAACTCACTCTCGAATCCTTTTTGAAATTAAAAAAAAAAATGAGTGTTGTTTCTAAAAACTTTTGTCCTCAAGGAAGTAATAGGACCCCGGTGGGATTAATTTTCGAAGATGGGCCCTATGAAATCTTCTTTAAAAAACTATTGTCAGTTTTTGCCTCATTCGTGAAATCAAATTCCACTTTTGTCTCCCCAAGATTAGATTAAATTCTACAATACTCTTTTGACTTTGAAAGCCTTTTGGATTCTCCGAAAGTTTTCCCGAGTTGTTTCAAAAAAATGAGGATATCCCCTTTCTTTAAAAATAAAAAAAAAAATAGGCACCATTTACTAATTTTCAAAGACTCGTTTAAGGATGGCCACCCTAATTTCAAAATCCCAGACTCCCGTAATCTTTTTTTTTTAAATGAGTAGAGAAGCCTCAGCGGGGTTCAGTACCCCATATAGGTTTCATGAAATGTCAATTTTTTTAGGACACATACATGTAAGTGTAGTAATTGTTGGCCCTAGAGTCGAGTATAGAGGGGGGGGGGTGAATCGACTTTTTTGTGTATTTTTGCTTTTCTCTACAAAATATAAAATCTTGGTAAGATACAAATGATTATATCACAATATATAGAACATGAACCATGCACAAGATATAAATTAAAGAGTATAGGGAAGAAAAGCTTGACAAACGATATTAACGTGGTTCAGCCCCTTGCCTACATTCACACCTTAAACACACTCAATGATTCTCAATCCATTATCACGATCTCCTTCACCGGTAGATAAGCCTTTACACCACAAGAGAACCAATCCCTTAACACTCACACAGAGTCTTTCCCAGGGAACCATGCCCTTAACGCTCACCCAAAGCCTTCACATGAGAACAAATTTATTTTTCTCACATAGAGCCTTTCAGCAAGGTTCACCAAGGTCGCTTACAATTCGGTTCACCAAGAACTCTTACACTTTGGTTCACCAAGAACCCTTTTACAATAAGAGGATGAAAATGATTTACAAATACAATGCTCCTTGAATGAGTTGATATTTGATACAATGAAAAACTCACACAACTCTCTTAAAGTAATGGATCACAATGAGATTAAAGAGCAAGAGAGATATTGAGCACTTGAAATGATGAACTAAATGCGAAGTTCTTGTGAATGATATATAAAAGATGTTAATCCCTAAGATCAATCTTTAAACAAGTCTTTGGCCTTATATTTATAGGAAAATGGAACTACTAGCCATTTTATGGTAGTTGGGCTTATAAAATAAAATAATACTTTGAAAACTAGTCATTTATAAGCGTTGGGTTCAGAATCTTGATGCAAACCATCGATGGATTCCCCAAACCGTTTACAGCTTCCCATCAAATTGTGGACGGTTTCATTCAGGACAATTCTCAATTAACTCTCTACCTAAAACTGTTAGTTTTGGTGTATTCCCAAGAGGAGGGATGAATTGGGTATTTAAAAATTATCGCCTAGGTTAAACTAGATTAACAGTATTACTTAACCTAGGGTCTGTCTATGCAAAAGTAAACCCAATCATTCACAATATAACATACACGTGAAGTAATTAAACTTGCAGAAATGTAAATAACACTCACGATATGTTATCGGGGTTCGGCCAACTATGCCTACGTCCCCACCTCTAGCCCGCAAGCCCTAGGATCCCACTAAAGGCTCACTTAATGGGTGGAGCGGCACCTAATACAACCAGGTCAATTCAAGGGGCTGTCCTCAACCAACACGCCTTAATAAAATGGCACACCTAGCTTTCCTAATCGGGTCTAAGCCAATCTGAGACTATTTGCCAAGGCTAGTCTCCTTTTTCAGACCCATGCCTGGAATACAATAGATTTGTTCACAATGAAATGTTCCAGTGATTATGCTTTCATGTAAAGCAGATGTGTACCCAATTATGTGCAATCACATACACCACCAAATGATATAATGAAGTAAGCTCAATGTGGTCTTAGATGTCTATTCTCAAATAGATTTACAATCGTTGTAATCAATGCGTGAGAGTGAATACTGTAACACCCCGACCCCGAGGGGCTTGGGATATTAACTTTTTACTACTAATTTACAGCGGAAGCAAATAAACTCAATTTTTATTAAACCAGAGCACTAATATTCCATATTACAATCATTTATTTCAAAAGAAGGAAAATTACACAAACATAAATATCTGAAACCATACTAATATTTTTGAACAATCTTTATTTTTCTAATCCCCACCCGCATGCTTGCTAAGCTTGATTCCCGACATGTCCTTCAGAGTTATCTGAAATAAAATATGATTGGGATGAGACGACGCTCAGTAAGTAAATAAGATTATTATTAGTGTGTGGCCAAAATGAGTTTTTAAAGAATTTCGTAAAACAATAATGAATACTATAACTTCAAGATTTCTTTTAGAATAAACATAAATTTAACAATTTCTGCATAAAACTTTTGTTATCAATTTCAACAGTAAATTTTTAAATCATATACTATAACTGCTAAATTAAACTTTTAACTTTAAAACTGTAAAAATATTTAATGATAAACATACATATACTTTTCCTTATACGTTTTCCTTAGATCGTCATATAAGCACCAAAATGATCCTTTTCACGTAAACTTACACTTTTCCTTCAAATTATCAGTAACTTTGTACACTTAATTAAATATGTATAAACATATATTGTAAAAACCACCCTTAGGCCTGTTTGCCGTAAGTCATGTTTACCCCCATGACTGGGTTGTGCGGTCCGAAGATTGGACTTAGCTGGCTGGCCGACCAAACTAAATCAACGTACATAAACTTTAAGTGAGATTTTCCTTATTAAGTCCTGGACTTAAACCAGGTGTGCACTCAGGAGAAATCCACTAACATAAATAACCACTCTGTAAACAGTGTGGGTGCACTCTGATCCGTATAAACTTTAAGCTGCGGTACCGAGCATCTGTAACTTTGAACTTTCGTTGCCATAAGGGGTTTGAAAATCATCTTATTATCATTTAGGCAATTTAAAATAATATCGTGAAAATCTTATCTTTACTCATATTTAAATAAAAATGTAACGTAGAAATAAACTCATGCCACACAATTTTTGTGTTAAAAATATATATATAATTTTATTTTTGAATAGAAAGAAATGCTGAAAATTTACCCGAACGGATTGGAACATTTCTTAACCCAAAAATAGATGCAAGTATATTAAAGATAGAACTGGTATAATTAAATATGCGTGAAAATAAACTCATGAAAATTTTGTGGAACTAATTGACATAATTAAAATTTACGTACAAAATAAGCTCGGGTATGAATTTAAAATAAAAAGAAACTAACATAATCAAAATTTACTTACCTTCTTCTTTTACCGTGTGCTACGAACACAATAATTATCTTTAAGAAATGAGATCGGAAAAAGTGGGTGATTGAGAATTTATTCAAAAATTCTCTCTCCACCACAAATTCTTTCACTCACTAATCCTTCTCTTCCTTGGAAAATTGTTGTGAAAAATGAAGGTTGAGAGCTCCCTATTTATAGGAAAATTTTGGGGAAGAAATGGAATTTGTAAAAGTGTGGGGAGATGGGTGAAATTATAATTTTAAAAATTAAAGAATGGGCAAAGGATGGGCAAGGTATGGGTTGAGTATGGGATGGGGATGGAGGCCATGTGGGAGTGCTTGCCACCATTCCCATTAAATAAATTCTTAATTAATTACTTACCTAATTAATTAATCAATTAGTTAATTAATTATTTTATTATTTTATTATTTTTTTTAATCATTATTATCATTGTTATTACTTTTAAACTATTTTTAGTATTTATTTATTTTATTATTTATTTTTGAACAAGAATTTAATTTGAATTTTGAAAACTCATGTGGGCCCCACACGGTCTTGTGGGCCCCACACAACTTCGAGACCCGAATGGATCCTACGTAACTCGAATAATTCTTATACGATTTTATGCATCCTAAATAGCTTCGAGACTCGTGTAAACCTCCATACGGCTTCGGGACTCATGTGGGCCCCACACAGTCTTGTGGGCCCCGCATATGATACTTACATTATTATTATTTTATCATATATTTCTACAAATTATGTCAGTCAAAACATTATTTTATGTACATATTTACGTATATAAACAGTGTCTACCCTGTTTATCCTATGAAATTCCATTTTGACCAGGCCGACCTCCAGGGAGCGACTGAGCCGCAATGGTCTCTGAGCACTCGCTTAGACAAGGTCTTTCTTAGGCATCAAACATGGAATCAAGGATCCTAACAGAGAAACACTTTCTTTTTTTTTTTTAATACTAACTATTATTATTATTATTCATTTTTTTTTTCTTGGGTTATTACATCCTCCCCTCCTTATAAAAATTTCGTCCTCGAAATTTACAAAGATTTAAATGAGTACCTTGTATAATGTTGTGCTTTTACCCGATCCTGCTATCGTCGAAAAGATGTGGGTATTTCTGGCGTATTTCTGCTTCTAGCTCCCATGATGCTTCTTCAATGTCGTGGTTGTGCCAGAGCACTTTTACCAGTGAAATCTTCTTTGTGCGCAACTCCTGATCCTTCTTGTCTAAAATCTGGATTGGTACTTCTTCATATGATAGAGTGTCACTAACTTCTAACAACTTATAACTTATCACATGAGAAGGGTCTGGGACGTATTTCTTTAACATTGAGACATGAAATACATCATGAATTCTCGATAGTGCAGGAGGTAAGGCAATTTTGTAAGCGACTGGACCAATCTTCTCCAATACCTCGAATGGTCCAATATACCTGGGGCTTAGTTTGCCCTTCTTCCCAAACCTCATGATTCTTTTCATTGGAGCTACTTTTAAAAATATTTTATCCCCCACCTCAAACTCCAACTCACGTCGACGGGTATTCGCATAGCTCCTTTGCCGACTTTGAGCGGTTTTTATTTTGTCTCGGATGAGCTTAATTTTCTCAGAGGTTCTTTGTATAATCTCGGGACCTAAAATTCGTCGTTCGCCAACCTCATCCCAATATAATGGGGATCGACACTTTCGGCCATATAACGCTTCATACGGTGCCATCTCTATGCTGGACTGATAACTGTTGTTATAGGCGAACTCAACTAACGGTAGATACTGAATCCAACTTCCTTTGAAATCCAGTACACAAGCTCTCAACATATCCTCCAATATCTGAATGGTTCTCTCTGACTGTCCATCAGTTTGAGGATGAAATGTTGTGCTGAAGGTAAGTTGTGATCCCAAGGCTCTTTGCAAACTCTTCCAAAATTGTGATGTGAATCGTGGATCTCGATCTGATACGATAGAAACGGGCACGCCATGTAGTCTAACTATCTCTTGAACATATAATTCTGCAAGCTTGGTCATAGAGTAGTTAACTTTGATTGGAATAAAGTGAGCGGTCTTTGTTAGACGATCAACAACCACCCAGATGGCGTTCTGTCCATGGAGTGCTGGAGGTAGCCCAGTTACAAAATCCATGGAGATGTGCTCCCATTTCCATTCAGGAATGTGGAGTGGTTGCAGTGGTCCTGCTGGTCTCTGGTGCTCAGCCTTTACTTGCTGACAAGTAAGACACTGTTCCACAAATTGTGCAATCTCCCTCTTCATGTTATTCCACCAAAAAGACTCTCTCAAGTCCCTATACATCTTCGTGCTTCCCGGATGCACTGTATAAAGAGATCGATGAGCTTCTTCCAAGATTGTTCTTTTGATATCTTTGTCATTGGGCACACACAATCTAGTTTGGAATCTCAAAACTCCATCGTCAGAGATGTTAAAGTCTCCCTTCAGTCCACTCTGTACCTTACCCATAATCTTTACTAGCTCTGCATCTTCCATCTGTGTAGCCTTAATCTTTTCTTGTAAGGTCTGTTGGATTACCAGATTAGCAATAAGAGCTTGATGATTTCCTTCTACTATTTCCACACCAAATCTTTCCAGGTCCATCATAATTTGATGTTGTGTCACCATTGCCGAGACTGACGCATTCATTGACTTTCGACTTAATGCATCTGCTACCACGTTGGCTTTTCCTGGGTGATAGTTGATGGCGCAATCATAATCTTTGATTAATTCTAACCATCTTCTCTGTCTCATGTTTAATTCCTTTTGTGTGAAAAAGTATTTGAGACTTTTATGGTCTGTGAAAATCTCACACCTTTCACCATAGAGATAGTGTCTCCAGATCTTTAATGCAAATACCACAGCTGCTAGCTCCAAATCGTGTGTGGGATAATTCTTCTCGTAGTCCTTGAGTTGTCGAGAAGCATATGCAATGACCTTCCCCTGTTGCATTAATACACACCCGAGCCCTTTCCGAGATGCATCACTGTAGATCACAAAACCATCTTCTCCTGATGGAATTGTCAGCACCGGGGCAGTGATGAGTCGTTGCTTTAATTCTTGAAAGCTTTGCTCACATTCATCAGTCCATTCATACTTCACATTCTTTCTTGTCAATCTCGTCAGAGGACCAGATATTTTAGAAAACCCTTCCACAAATCGACGATAATATCCTGCCAGACCTAAGAAACTCCTGATCTCATGAACATTCTTTGGTCTCGCCCAATCCACTACTGCCTCTATTTTACTTGGTCCACAGAAATACCATCCTTAGATATCACGTGCCCTAAGAATGCAACTCTTTCTAGCCAGAACTCACATTTCGTAAGTTTGGCATAGAGTTTCTTTTCTCTTAGTATTTTGAGTACTAGCCTCAAATGGTTCTCATGTTCTTGGGGGCTTTTTGAATAAATCAAAATATCATCAATGAAGACCACCACAAATTGATCTAGATATTCATGAAAAACCCTATTCATAAGGTCCATAAAAGCAGCAGGAGCATTGGTCAGTCCAAATGGCATGACTAAGAATTCATAGTGACCATATCTCGTTCGGAATGCGGTCTTTGGAACATCTTCTGATTTGATTTTCACTTGATGGTACCCTGATCGGAGGTCAATTTTAGAGAAGACTTGTGTTCCTTGGAGTTGATCAAACAAGTCATCTATGCGAGGTATTGGGTACTTGTTCTTAATGGTCACTTTATTTATTTCCCGATAATCAATACACATTCTCATCGATCCATCTTTCTTTTTAACAAACAGTACTGGTGCTCCCCATGGTGACACGCTGGGTTTGATGAATCCTTTGTCCAGCAACTCTTGTAATTGTTCCTTCAATTCTTTCAATTCTACTGGTGCCATTCTGTATGGAGCTTTAGATATCGGTGTCGTCCCTGGTAGTAGGTCGATAACAAACTCGATTTCGCGATCAGGAGGTAGCCCAGGTAAATCCTCGGGGAATACATCCGAGAATTCCCTTACTATTGGGATATCCTCGAGCTTCAACTCTTCCTTTGGTGCCTCCACCACGCATGCTAGGTACCCTTGACATCCATTCAAGAGTAATCTCTTTGCCTGGATTGCCGACAATATTTGTGGTGAAGGGTATACACGAGTTCCATTGAACTTGTATTCTTGTTCTCCAGGAGGTCTAAACACCACCTCCTTATTATAGCAATTTATACTAACATAACTAGAAGTTAGCCAGTCCATCCCAAGAATTACGTCAAACCCGTGCATATTAAATACTACCAAGTTAGCCGGTAGTATTCTTTCCTCAATACAAATTGGATAGCCTTTAAGTATTTTTTTTACATACTACCGACGTTCCCATTGGTGTACCCACCGATAACTCAGTCTCTAATGGCTGAGTCTCTACCCCGCATATTTTAACATAAGCTGTAGATATAAAGGAGTGTGTGGCTCCAGAATCAAATAATACTACTGCTTTCTTGGAGAATATGGGAATAATACCTGTCACCACATCACTAGTATTTTCGGCATCTCCTGGAGTGAGGGCATAGACACGTGCCTGAGTGGTGTTCTGTTGATTGTTGCTTCGAGGTGCCTGGTTGCCTCCTCTTTGTTGATTTTGTGGGCATTCTCGTTGCATGTGACCAGGTTCACCGCACCGATAACATACCCCTAGTCCGGCTCGACACTCTCCCCCATGTAATTTTTTGCATTTTGGACAAGGGGTGCCTTGTGCATTGTTTGGGTTTCTCGCTGTTTGTCCTCGCCCCACATTGCTGCTGCTACTATTGCTGTTGTTGTTGTTGCTCCTTTTCCAAGGTCCTTGATTTCTACCAGGGTGAGACCCTTGTGGCATGGGCCTCTTTCTCTGCTCGGATATCTCTGCACTCCTTTGTAGACTTTCTTCTGCCTTCGTTGCTTTGTTCACCAATTGGGAGAAGTCTTTGAGCTCGAATACTGTTACCATCTCATAAATCCTTGAGGTCAATCCTTCTTCAAATTTTCGAGCTTTCTTTGATTCGTCTGGAACCAAATAAGATGCAAAACGAGATAATTCAATGAACTTTGCTGCGTATTGTTGTACATTCATATTTCCTTGTTTCAACTCCAAAAATTCCCTGGCTTTAGCATCTCTGGTGGTTTTGGGGAAAAATCGTTCAAAGAAGACTTCCTTAAAACGCTCCCACGTAAGGACGGTTGGATTTGGTCCTTCCTCCAAGAGTAACTTTTTCGAGTTCCACCATCGTTTGGCTTCACCAATCATTTTATAGGCTGCATATAGCACCTTCTGTTCGTCCGTACAATGAAGGACTCGTAGTATTTCTTCCATTGCTTGCATCCAATCTTCTGCAGCAATTGGATCGGCTTTTCCCTCAAAGGTCGGAGGGTGCATTCGATTGAACTGTTCAACCGTACAACCTCCATGGGTTGGTGGATCATTCCGATCCTTGGAGTTCCGCAGAAGTTCCTTCATGACTTGTGCCACGTCACGCAACACTGTAGTAGCATTGATGTCTTCTCCATTGCGAGTACTCGTATTATTCTCGTTTCCTTCAACACTTATGTTGTTGTTCCTTGGGTCCATTCTGAGGGAAAGGACTAGAGTTATTTTAAAATCATAACCTCATTTTTTTAAAATTTTATCAAATTTATAGGCAAAAGAAAAACATCCTAATTTACCCGTTCTTACCCACATCATGGTTATGCCTATGCTCTGGTAAAATTATTTCTTAAAGTCTACAGAACCTATAACCTATTGCTCTGATACCAAATGTAACACCCCGACCCCGAGGGGCTTGGGATATTAACTTTTTACTACTAATTTACAGCGGAAGCAAATAAACTCAATTTTTATTAAACCAGAGCACTAATATTCCATATTACAATCATTTATTTCAAAAGAAGGAAAATTACACAAACATAAATATCTGAAACCATACTAATATTTTTGAACAATCTTTATTTTTCTAATCCCCACCCGCATGCTTGCTAAGCTTGATTCCCGACATGTCCTTCAGAGTTATCTGAAATAAAATATGATTGGGATGAGACGACGCTCAGTAAGTAAATAAGATTATTATTAGTGTGTGGCCAAAATGAGTTTTTAAAGAATTTCGTAAAACAATAATGAATACTATAACTTCAAGATTTCTTTTAGAATAAACATAAATTTAACAATTTCTGCATAAAACTTTTGTCATCAATTTCAACAGTAAATTTTTAAATCATATACTATAACTGCTAAATTAAACTTTTAACTTTAAAACTGTAAAAATATTTAATGATAAACATACATATACTTTTCCTTATACGTTTTCCTTAGATCGTCATATAAGCACCAAAATGATCCTTTTCACGTAAACTTACACTTTTCCTTCAAATTATCAGTAACTTTGTACACTTAATTAAATATGTATAAACATATATTGTAAAAACCACCCTTAGGCCTGTTTGCCGTAAGTCATGTTTACCCCCATGACTGGGTTGTGCGGTCCGAAGATTGGACTTAGCTGGCTGGCCGACCAAACTAAATCAACGTACATAAACTTTAAGTGAGATTTTCCTTATTAAGTCCTGGACTTAAACCAGGTGTGCACTCAGGAGAAATCCACTAACATAAATAACCACTCTGTAAACAGTGTGGGTGCACTCTGATCCGTATAAACTTTAAGCTGCGGTACCGAGCATCTGTAACTTTGAACTTTCGTTGCCATAAGGGGTTTGAAAATCATCTTATTATCATTTATGCAATTTAAAATAATATCGTGAAAATCTTATCTTTACTCATATTTACATAAAAATGTAACGTAGAAATAAACTCATGCCACACAATTTTTGTGTTAAAAATATATATATAATTTTATTTTTGAATAGAAAGAAATGCTGAAAATTTACCCGAACGGATTGGAACATTTCTTAACCCAAAAATAGATGCAAGTATATTAAAGATAGAACTGGTATAATTAAATATGCGTGAAAATAAACTCATGAAAATTTTGTGGAACTAATTGACATAATTAAAATTTACGTACAAAATAAGCTCGGGTATGAATTTAAAATAAAAAGAAACTAACATAATCAAAATTTACTTACCTTCTTCTTTTACCGTGTGCTACGAACACAATAATTATCTTTAAGAAATGAGATCGGAAAAAGTGGGTGATTGAGAATTTATTCAAAAATTCTCTCTCCACCACAAATTCTTTCACTCACTAATCCTTCTCTTCCTTGGAAAATTGTTGTGAAAAATGAAGGTTGAGAGCTCCCTATTTATAGGAAAATTTTGGGGAAGAAATGGAATTTGTAAAAGTGTGGGGAGATGGGTGAAATTATAATTTTAAAAATTAAAGAATGGGCAAAGGATGGGCAAGGTATGGGTTGAGTATGGGATGGGGATGGAGGCCATGTGGGAGTGCTTGCCACCATTCCCATTAAATAAATTCTTAATTAATTACTTACCTAATTAATTAATCAATTAGTTAATTAATTATTTTATTATTTTATTATTTTTCTTAATCATTATTATCATTGTTATTACTTTTAAACTATTTTTAGTATTTATTTATTTTATTATTTATTTTTGAACAAGAATTTAATTTGAATTTTGAAAACTCATGTGGGCCCCACACGGTCTTGTGGGCCCCACACAACTTCGAGACCCGAATGGATCCTACGTAACTCGAATAATTCTTATACGATTTTATGCATCCTAAATAGCTTCGAGACTCGTGTAAACCTCCATACGGCTTCGGGACTCATGTGGGCCCCACACAGTCTTGTGGGCCCCGCATATGATACTTACATTATTATTATTTTATCATATATTTCTACAAATTATGTCAGTCAAAACATTATTTTATGTACATATTTACGTATATAAACAGTGTCTACCCTGTTTATCCTATGAAATTCCATTTTGACCAGGCCGACCTCTAGGGAGCGACTGAGCCGCAATGGTCTCTGAGCACTCGCTTAGACAAGGTCTTTCTTAGGCATCAAACATGGAATCAAGGATCCTAACAGAGAAACACTTTCTCTTTTTTTTTTTAATACTAACTATTATTATTATTATTCATTTTTTTTTCTTGGGTTATTACAAATACAATATGATCTTTGTATAACAAAATATATATATTCAATCTAAATGCTCAAACAAAGATATAAGTCAAATTTCATATATCTCAAATAGTAGATTTTCTCAATGTATAAAGCTCAAGATATATATATGGATTTGGTTTGCAAGAGGTTTTAATCTTTGTATTCAAAAAATGATATTACTCAATGAATATTGCAACAAAGATTTTCACCACATAAACAAATATCTCTTCAAAGATTTTTCAAGATAAAACGCACTAGATATTTGAAAATGATTTCAAAGGATTTTTGCAACCAAAATCAAAGAACTTCACAAGATATTGCAATGACGATACAATACTCAGAAGCTCCAACGAAGTCTTCTTAGGAAAGGCTTATTAATAAAGCCCCCTAAGAACACTTGAGGATGTGCTCTCAAATAAAATAATTTCTCACAAACACAATCTTGAGAAAGCAATCCTTATGGAACAACAACACTTAAATCACACTTACAAAAGATATTTGAGTAGTAAGATCTAGTAAGAATAAGTGTTGAAGGCTCAAAAATGAGTATTATAGATTTTGGAGTTTCAAAGAATTTCTCCTAATTAAGATTGCTAATCTTCTTGCTAATTATTCCAAATGAAGGGGTATTTATGGACTTCCCAAAAAATATAACCGTTAAGGACATAAGTGAAATAATTAGAAAAGATTTAATAATATTTAAATATTTTAGCCCCGTTAAAAAATTGTTAACTGTTGTAAAAATTCGGAGCAACCCGAGAGCACCGGTTGACTAGGACAAGTTCGATTGACAAAGTTCTTGGGGTTCAGTCGACTGGGCGTGAAATGAACTGTGAGTTCGATCGACCGAACTCATATGTCCAAGGGCGATTTTCCCTTTTTGCGAGGTTCGATCGATCAGGAACAATTTGAACTTGCTTGGTCGGTCGACCAGACCGTTGAGTTCCCACACGTGGGAACTCGGTCGACCAGGGCATTGTAATGCAATATAGGCTCGGTCGACTAGGAGGTCAATAAAGTTGACTCCTGGGGAGTTCAGTCAACTAGGGTCAAATGAAGTATGGAAGTTCAGTCGACCAGACTGTGGTCAACTTGTTGAACCAGTCCTAGTTCAGTCGACCGAGGGCATTTTGTACGTGGGAGTATGATCGACCAAATGTGCACATTTTGTGCATTTCAGTCCTGTTTAAACATGCAATTGCCCCTACTCAAATGACCAAAACATATATATGCATGAGTGAGTGTCTGAGGGCCATTTCTAGGTCTTTTTAAAGACAGAAAAAATTCGGCATTGGTCAACCTAATCCCTAAGGTCTTTCTATGGTCATTTTCATTTCGAGCTTACCTCTCATACCATACAAGTAATGCATACAAATATTACAAGCCAAACACTATTTCCTATTACAGACCCATGATGAATATGAAAATTAAATACAATCATAAATAAGGTCTTCAAGGCTTCAACGTCAACTTCTTGTTCCATCACATTGATATGCCAACTGTACACCTGCACATATCCTCAAACATACATCAAGTACAACAGGTATTTGTCATTATCAAAACCAGGCATGACCTATAAGGTCAACAGAAACCAGCAAAGCACTTGAGCCAAACCACCGATGGTTTTCCCTGTTTCTTCATTAACTTGAGTTTAAGGTGCATAATTATGGTTTTAACACAACCGAGACCAAGTATATAAAATTTTATAATACTAAGATCATTTAAAACTTGTCTCTTATGAAAACATAGTCAGTATAGGATATTTTCATAAAACTCCTTGTTTTGTTCTTTAAAAACTCATTAGTGTAAAACTTATGAATTGGTGATATCCTAAATACTGTATAAACTAATATGCAATGCATTTGCTCAACTCTTGCTCAATAAAAATACGTGAAACAATACTACAAAAGTTACAACAGTTCCCACCTCAAACACTCCCTATTACATTATGACTTTGTTGGATGTGCTTGAGTTCTTTCGAGTGAGTGTCCACTTTGATCTTTCCTAATCGAATGTCAACTCAATCTTTGCATTTGATCCAGTACCTTCATGTCTTTTCCACTTGTACCTATACTAACTTGATTTGCAAAGATATACTAACTTGGAACTACGAAATGGTTGATATCATCAAAATATATCAACTATGATTATGTAGCCACTAAGGCTAATAATCTCCCCCTTTTTGATGATGTCGAATATGTTGAGTGTTTACTTGATCTCTATATTTGAACTTGTACCTGTCATAGCTTGATATGCAAAGATTAGTTTAACTTAGAATCACTAATGGGTTGTTATCATCAAAATATGAGAATTAGGATTATATAGCCACTACAGCTAACAGTAACCATTCCTTGAATGGATGCTGATTGGGGTGCCAAAAGGTTAGTCATCATTGAAGTGGTTGGCCAATCACTGGTACGCACAAATGTACTGCCGAACTCAAAATTTTGATTTTTACAAACCTTTTTAAAAAAAAAAAATATTTTTCTTCATTTTCCCTATATTAAAAAAATAAGGTGGCTTCTCCATATCATGTGACTCTCCCTTTTTCATTAAAACTCTTTCCTTTTCATTTAGGGACCCCTTTTCCCTCTTGTAAGTTCCCTAGACCGAATCTGACGTCAACACTACAGTAAAAGCTTTGTAGATCTAGATGAGTGATCTTAATGTCAAGATGAACCCGATGGTTCGTGCTATAGGGAATTCCAACTTTATAGGGATAAAGTATTGAAGAACAGTAGAGCTAGAATCTAGAGCATATTGGGGGTAAGTAGTTGGAGAACTTTTTATTTGATAGGGAATAATACATTTGTACGGCAAGAATCGACTGAGAGGAGGCTAAAGTATCCATTGAGATAACATACTTGATGATGGCACTAAGATGTGGTGGGATACCAAGTATAATGATATACAAAATGAGTAGTGTGTAATTGATTGTTGCACAAACTTGAAGAGAAAGTATGAGATCCAATTTTTTTTTTTATTGATGTCGAGTACAATGTTGTGTGCAAACTACGAATAATCAGGAAATATGTGAAATAATTTTCTATTTTTATATTGGATATAGGGGACATGTGAGAGGAGGATAAGTTTTTTTATTTCTTATACGGTATGAAACCATTGGCTATAACAAAACTTTATCCATAAAGATAGCGGTGGCAAAACGGGTTGAAACCCAACGAATGACCCGTGACCTGCCCATTTAAATCGAATTTGGGTTTAATACAACAAACCCATTTATAAACGAGTTAATCTAGACCTGATCCGTTTATTAAATAGGTTAAGAGGGTTCAAGTTGGGTCACCTGTCTATCTTCCTATATATATAAATGTAGGGAAACATTGAAATTGAAAATTATTTAGTTCCTAAAACGGCTGCAGCACGCTGTCTTCCAACTTCCATTTAGCCATCGTAATTTGTAGCCTTCCATCTTGACCCCTTCTAAAGAGAATTATTAATTTTTTATATTTTCTACTTAATAATACATTGCTATACATGGCTTTTTATACATAATCAATTATGAATATGGGAGCTATACACAGTGAATTTAGAGTAATCTCAACCAAGATTCACGGAGATAATGGAGGCTTGACCAGTGGAGTGATTGATGGCTTGATTGGAGGAGCAATGGTAGGTGTTGACTTATTATGCCCCCGCAAGATTGACTGTCCATTGAGGACACAAATCTTGGTTTGATGACAAAGAAAGGAGAATTGAGGTAGCGGCTTGGTTAGAGAGTTAGCTAGTTGATCAGAAGTATGAACAAGAGAAACGCATGGGCGACCTGTAGCAACTTGATTGCAAAAAAAGTGGAAGTCGATAGCGATGTGTTTTATACGAGAATGAAAGACTGGATTGGCACAGACATAAGTAGCACTCACGTTATCACAGTAAATGATCGGAGTAAAAGTTATAGGTACACGCAACTCTTGAAGAAGATTCATTCCCAATTTATTTCAGCTGCAATAAAGGCTATGACTAAGTATTCGGCCTTAGTGGAGGAGCAAGTGACAATATTTTGCTTTTTAGAACTCCAAGAGATGGGATTGGTGCCAAGAAAAAGAACATAAGCAGAGGTTGAAGTCTGATCATTAGGATCACCAGCCCAATTAGCATCGGAAAATACATGAAGTATCTGTGGTGATTTTTTGCGAATCATGATGCCAAAGTCAAGAGTTCCAACCAAATAGTGGAGCAAGCATTTAACTGCAGACCAATGAAGAGTGGAAGGAGAATGAATGAACTTAGATAACTTGTTAATGGCAAAGGACACGTCATGACGTGTCAACAAAAGATATTGTAACGACCCAAGAGTTTGACGATACAAAGTAGCATTAGTTGGTGGAGAGCGATCCGACAATATGAGAGCTTCAGTAGTTGCAAGAGGGGTAGATACAAGCTTGGCATTGTCCATGTTAACTCAATGCAAGAGGTCTTGGATATATTTCCTTTGAGACAAAAACAAACCATTAGAGGTAAAGTGAGCTTCAATCCTAAGAAAATATGTGAGATTACCAAGATTCTTAAGAGAGAATCATTTGGAAATATTGGTGATGAAGGCAGTCACATGAGCAGTAGAGGATCCAGTGACGATGATGTCATTCACATAAACTAATAAATAAAGAACTGTGTTAGAAGAGTGAAGCATAAACAAGGAGGTGTCTGACTGAGAGTCGGTGAAGCCTTCCAAAATTAAAAAAAAAAATTGCGAAGTTCATGGTACCATGCGGGAGGTTCTTGTCGAAACCCATATATGGCTTTGTGTAAGCAACATACATGATCAGGATGTTCGGGGTTGGTGAAGCTAGGGGGTTGATCCATGAAAATCGCCTCAGATAAAGAGCCCTAAAATAACGCATTATTTACATCCAGTTGGTGAAGAGGCCAATCGTTAGTCACAACAAGAGTAAGTAATAATCGAACAGTTGCACGTTTGACAACTAGGTTGTAGGTTTCAGAAAAATCTATCCCAGGTCATTGGTGGAAACCTTTAGCCACTAAGCGAGCTTTATAATGAGCTATGGACCCATCAGGATTTTTCTTAATCCTATAGACCCACTTACACCCAATAAAGTTTTGTGTATGATTGCGTGGAACAAGATACCATGTGTGATTCGAGAGTAAGGCATTGTATTCATCACTCATGGCTTGTTGCCAAAAGAGGTGTTGCTGGGCTTGTTTGAACGTGGAAGGTTCAATAGTGGAGGGAGTGGTGGTTGTTTAAAGGTCAATGATATGTTTTGGCTTTGTAATGTTATTACGTAGCCTAGTATTATAAGGATGAGGTTATGCTGGAATTGTATAAGAGATACTTTCCTGAGAAGAAATTGATGCATCCAATGGTGGAGGCATGGAGGAGGGTCCCAAGGATGAAATGGCTTGGTAGGGAGATTCACTCTGATAAAGAGAAGACTCACCATGTGAAGTAGAGGTAAGAGGAGGAGATATAGATTCAACTCAAAGGATAGAGGTGATAGGCACTTGGAAATGATTAGGAGAAGTCATAATAGTGAACACCTGAGTTGATTTAGATAACCAATTGGTGAAGGAAGGTAAGATGAAAGGTGACACAGTGTGAGACTTGATATTCTGAAGGGGAAATGTGTGTTCCACAAAAGCAACATGTCTAGAGATGTAGAGTTTATTGGTGGAGGGATCAAGATACATATAGGCATGATGTGGAGTTGAGTAGCCAACGAATATACAAGGACAGGACCATGGTTGGAGTTTGTGAGAGGTGTAGGGGTGCAACCATGGATAACACAGATAGCCAAATATTTTCAAGGATAAATAATTAGGTGACTACTTAAAAAGACGAGAGAATGAAGATTGGTTATGTGGTAGCGGAGAGGGCATTCGGTTGATAAGGTAAACGGTGGCTTGAATTGTTAAGGACCAATATTTAAGTGGAACAAATGCATGATGTAGCAAGGCTAGTGCAGTTTCAACAACATGGTGATGTTTACGCTTAGCCGTGCCAACATGTTCTGGGGTATGGGGAGGATATTTGAGATGTCGAATACCAACTTGTAAGAAAAAATGTCTGAGACTAGTGGCTTCGTCACCTCCATCTGTATAAACTGTTTTAATCTTTGTTGAAAAATAATTTTCAACAAGAGATTTAAATCGTTCAAATACAGAAGTAACATCCGATTTTTTCTTGATAAGATACAACCAAGCATATTTAGTAAAGTAATCCACAAAAATAATGTAATACTGAAAATTATCAAAGGAGGGGAGATGAGTAGGACCCCAAACATCCATAAATAGAGTTTCCAAAGGTCTAGAACAAGTTAAGGACAAGACACCAAAAGGGAGTTTGTGACTTTTATTACATGAGCATGCATTACAATGATGAGATAAGGAACTGTACTTAGATAAAGGTAGTTTATAAGATGTAATGATTTGAGGAAGAATTTTGGAGGATGGATGACCAAGACCATTGTGCCAAAGACTAATGGTGGGAAGTTTGGATCTAGACAGGGTTTTTATGAAAGCCGAGTGTTGTGGTGAAGAGGTTGTTCTGCTAACTGAAGTAGGCCACTCATAAACGTTTCCTCTATTCCGACCTTGCACCAAGGATGATCCCGTGGTTAGATCCTTCACAAGAAAAAAATCAAGAAAAAATTTAATAAAGGTGTTATTCTGAAAGCAAAATTGAGAGAAAGAAAGAAGATTTTTCTTGATGTTAGTTGTACACAAAACATTATTGAGTTTGAAAGTGGAATCACATGAATTAAGAGTGGTAAATCTAATATGAGTGACAAGAATGTTATTACCATTTCCAACCATGACATCATCATTGCCACCATACTCGGAGTGAATGGATAGGTTATGCAAATATGAGGTGATGTGATGAGATGCCCTGGAGTCAACTATCCAACCTGACTAATTACTCGAAGTGTCATAAGTCGTGAAGTTGGCTTATGGCCAAGTGATGGGTAAGGAAAATGATCTGCATACTTTGGCAACATGACCAGGCTTGTCACACAATTGACAAACAACTCAAGGTTGATTCCCATTGAAGTTAGGCCACCAAGTCTAATTTGAGTAGTTCGACAAGAGTCCTTGTGTAATGACCCAGAATTTAAATAATTAGAAAATATAATGAATAAAGTGGATTCAAGGAAAATGAGGGGAAGGAAGGAAGAATTTTTAAGGAAAAGCAGGCCTCGTCGACGAATGCCCTATATTCGTCGACGAGTGTCCTTCTAAGTTCGTCGACGAAGTCTGTTTCTCGTTGACGAAGAAATCCCGAGAGAGAGTTTTGGAAACCCTAAAATTCATCAATGAAGGTATCTTCTCATTGACGAAGACTCTATACCGCCTTGTCAACAAATCGACGTGTCTCATTGACGAAGCCCTGCCTATAAATTGAAATTCTTTCATTTTCAGCGTAAAAACATGGCACTCTCCTCTCTCTCTCTAAAAACGATCCCCCAACCTTCTCTCTTTGATTTCGGACCGATTTTGACCTGGTTTGATGATCTCGGACTGCCACAAGGTTCGTGGGATCATTCTCTTCAAGGTTGTAGGAGCTTATCGTTGGGTTGAGGGGTTTAGGAAACATCCCAAAATCAAGGTAAGTGAGTTATTTTGGGTTTTCCTTAACGAATAATGTTGTATGGAGCCTAGGAAGTAGTAAATAAGCATTTTTCTTAAGATTTGAGTTAATTGGAATTTGTTTTAATTAAGTTAGGATATTTGGATTCAGGGTCCAAGTGAACGTTGTGGGAATCAATTCGGGGATCCTATAGGCGTAGTTGAAAGTCAGGTAAGGGGGAAACTTATATATTAAATTAGCTTTTTCATGAATTAAAATGAATTATGCGTTATTTTTGTGTATATGTTTATATGTGAGTTTAAAATTCCAGCCATGAAATTATGTTTTCTGAGCCTAGGAATGTTTATATAGTCATGTATATGTGAAAATGAATGAATGGAAGTGGAAAGGAATTTCTCTAAGAAATTAATTAAGAAATGAAATGTATTTTCAATATATCAATGTTAACTATGGGTTGGCATATTTTGTGAGGAATGTATATGGATTTTACTGCTAAAACTGTGTGGCATGAGATTCTATGCAAATATATGTTAGATATATGAGATACAGGTTAAGTAAGTAAAGCTTATGAATAAAATGTGATATGGACAATGATGCTTGTGTATGTTAAATGCAACCATGTAAATGTAAGACAGCTGAAAGACAGCCATGTTAGCAGATTCTAGCGCATTTCTATGTGGAAACTAACTGTAGCAAATTCTAGCGCATATCTATGTGGAAATTAACTGATGATGACTAAAGACCATCTGTACTACGAAGGAATGAAATGAAAATGTTATGCAATGAAATGATAAAGGAATGATAGTGCAATGAAATGAAATGTGAAATGTGAATGATACAAATGGGAAAGAGTCACTTAAAGTGAAAGGAAATGCAAAGTTAAGTTATGAACAGGAATGAATGTGTATGAATGTATAATGACAGAAAAGAATGATGTATTATGATATTAGAAGTATGTATGTACGTAGAATATGTTGAGATTGGGCAAGGCAAACTCTTCGCTTGAGGGCTTGCTGAGGAAGGCGAGTACACTAGTAGTTTCAGATGTAGTAGTAGTTGTATAAAGTACTAAGGCAGAGGAAACCTATTTGTATGGGCGGGTAGATTTCCCTATCCTTAGGGCCTTTGCCGGTAAACTATTGTTGAATGCGTGAGTACAGGATTAATCTAACACTTGAGAGCTTACTGAGTAAGGTAAGTTCTCTCGTATGCTTTGGTTGTGATTTTAGGGTTACCTATGTATCAGAGCAGAGGGGTGCTACTTGTATGGACGGGTAATCACCCTTATTCTTGAGTAATCTCGTGGATAAAACTTTGCATAGGATTGTTTATGTTTAGAAAATGATTTCAATGTTATATGATGATTTGCAAATGAAATAAAATTGATATCTATACACCTCATGTTAGCCACACGCTGTTTTAATATGTATGTTTTTTCCCTTACTGAGATGTGTCTCACCCGAATACGAATGTTTCTTTTTCAGGACATCCTCGAGGTTGGGCTTAGGAGCTCGAGGGTATTTTAGCATTTTGTGGACTTTATAAGAAAGCGTATACGTTAATTATATTTTGGGGATGTATATATATTTTATGTTTTATGTCGTTATGTTTTAAGGATGTTGTGAGAGAAATGGTTACAAACATACTGAAATGTTTTGGAGATGTTTATATATACGGAAATGCAGGTGATGGTTAAATTTTATGGATTTCTAGTTAGGATATTGTAAACTCTGGTAAATTACTGTATTATGGAATGTCGATGTTATGGTATATGTTATATGGAGATGATGTTTATGTTTTTCCGCTACGTATGTATGTTAATAATTTATGATTTAATTGGATAATATCAGGTATAACACACCGGACCCGGGTTTAGCGGTTCGGGGCGTTACATTTTGGTATCAGAGCATGATTTTGGGATTTTGAGGATTTAGGAAATGATTTATACCAGAGTATAGGAAATAGTTAGGATAAGGATACTAGATGAATATGTTAGATGTTGACTCTACGAGTCCAATCCTTTTTTGATAATGACAAATCACTTGGTATTTGATCTGTGCATTGAGTTTGTGAACAGGACCTATATTAAGCATGCACGGAAAGATAACGAGTCATGGAAGCCATAAAGTAAAGCTGATACATTTTGGAAAGTACCATGGAACTCAAAGAGTGCGAGAATCAAGATGCAAGCGGAAAAGTTCACGAATATCTTGGGAATGGGTATTTAGATCTCATGTACTTATATTTTCGTATGATTTAATTTGAGGCTCATAACTTAGAATGATTGTTAGGATTCATGCATTTCATGTACATCATTAGGGAACCTTCATGGACTTAGAAATGTTTTTGAAATCATGGAAAATATGCTTTATAAAAGGCCCAAGAAAAAAAGCAAAGCATTTTCTAAAATTAGAGAAAGGAAATAAAAAATTTGGACTTCGGTAGCCTAAACTTCACTTCAGTAGCCTGAAGAATTTCTTCGGTAGCCTGAAGATTAAGTTCGGTAGCCTGAAGAATTAATGGGAAAACACAGTAAGAAGGCCGAGGTACTTCGGTTGCCTGAACTGGAACTTCGGTCGCCCGAAGTCACCACTTTAGGAGCCTGAATTCACTTCGGTTGCCTGAAGTCGCGGGAAAGTTTAAAATTCAGATTTTTATTAATAGAACTCGTGAGCTTTTTCTTTGATCCAACGGTTGAGATCAACCCTAAGGGTAAGACACTATAAATACTAAATATCTAAACCCTAGAACGAAGCTAAGACATACAAGAAGAGAAGAATACATATTATTGAAAAATATTGAGAAACTTGCTCTCATTGCTATACGATTGCCTACACTTCAACTTCTACTCATCGATCTTGGGCAAATCAATTTAGAATCTCAAAGGGATCTCTCTTATATATCTTGATTGTGAACTTGGTATTGAGGTTTGATCATTCAAGTTATTATTTTCAAGAACTTCTCATCTCATTACTTGTTATTGAACATCATTAGGAAAGTTTGATCTTGAGTGTGCACATACATATAAAAATTGTTTTTAAAAAAATCATTACTTGAGAAAGTTGTATAGCTTTTGGTTGATTGATTTTTGATTCAAGAGTATAAAAATATACATATATTTTTTCATAGAGCTCATTATTGAAAAACCTATTTTTGATTACTTGATTGATCTTGTAAGTGCGCATACACATACTTAGTTATTCTAAACAAGATTGATACTTGATTTAGATTGTGTGGTTGATTGAAAGGGTTGATTTAAGTGTGTGTTCTCTAAAATATTTATATTTTAGATATATTATAGCTTAATCAAATATCCTTGGTACTTATAACTATACAATTAATTGAGGGATATTTTCTGAAAATTAATATACTCAGTTTGTGATTGAGTACATGAAATAAAACTTTGTGATTTACATTAAATTAATATTCAAGACAAAGTTTTTTTTAACAAGTTCACTTCAAATATATTTGTGCATTTTTGCAAAGTGAACCAAGAACCCTAGTTGACTCGAAAACATTTTAAATATATTTGTACTTAGGAGTTTTGGTTAAATAGGGAGTTCTGTGTTGAAGCATATCATACATAAAACGATTGTATCGTTTTTCATACATTTATGAGCTTCAAGTTTTATCATATGATTATGTACTAGGACTTTGAATTGTACTCACTAGCTTTTGTTAGAAGCAACATTGAGTGTTTGCAGATTTGAGCCTAAATTGTAAACACGGTTCGGGTTGTGAACAGGGTGTAAGGAGGAAGCTGTACCTCTTATAAGCAGCGGATTGTAAGGGAAGCTCCATCCTAATTTAAGGAGCAGGGATTATAGTGGAATCCTTGAGTGGGTTGCTCAAGGCGAGGACGTAGGTCCGGTTGGCTGAACCTCGTAAAATCGTGGTTGCATTCTCTCTTCCTTTATCCTTTTTATTTTCCGCATCGTATTTTAATTTCCTGCTTGCTTGTGTATGTTGAATAACTTTGCACGCACTTAATTGGGTAAAAAGGAATTCATTGATAAAATAACTTTAATTCAGACATAAGTCCCTACCATTAATTAGTTAAACATAGAAATAGGGATTGATTGGTAAATAGGTTTCAAAGAATTTTTAAAATACCCAATTCACCCCCCCCCCTCTTGGGATTACACCTTAATCAACATTAGATATTGAGAAGTAGGTTTGGTATAGGGAAGTATAGGATCTTGTTTTGTGATTTAGAGGCGAAATTACGTCGACGATTTCTTGTGATTTTTCTGAAGCAGTTGACGGCCTCAGAAAAGCCATGGTAAACCTTAGATATTTTTGGTTCTGAATTGTGAGACTAGTCCTTATATGAAGATTTTGGATTTTATTTAATGACTATGTTATTTGGAGATTTAATATGGAAATCTTATCTCTTTTCTGTCCTATTTTTCAGGATGGATTCTGAAGATGAGAATATAGAGGCTGAATGAAGGGAGGATTCAGTGACCTCTAGTGAGGAGGAAATAGATACCTCTAAGGTATTGCAAGGTATCATTCATCAGGTTAAAGCAGAAATGAAGAAGGAATCCAAAGAACAGAACTGTCCACCTACAGGATAGGGTTGCAGCATAAAAGAGTTTATGAGGATGAACCCTTTAGCCTTTATAGGAGGACCTGATCCAGTGGTAGTAGAGAACTGGGTACAGGAAATAGAAGAGATCATGGCTGTACTCGACTGTATAGAGGAGCAGAAGGTCTGTTATGCTGCATTCAAGATGACAGGAGAAGCGAAGCGCTGGTGGCTTTCTGCGAAGCTATTGGAGGATCAGAGGGTCATTAAGATAGCTCTTACTTGGGAGAGGTTCAAGGAGCTTTTCTTTGACAGGTTTTTACCTTCATCTATCAGAGAGGAGAAGATAAAAGAGTTCACCAATCTGACCCAGGGAGACATGACAGTTGCGGAGTATGCGGCTAAATTTGTAGAACTGTCGCGGTTCGCTCCATTTCTGGTCCCAAATGAAGTAAGGAAGGCCAGGAAATTTGAGAAATGCCTGAGGCACAGGATCTACGAGCTGGTGGTTGAGTTTTAGGTTCAGAGTTTTAAGATAGAGTTGATAAGGCCTCAGCGTTAGAAAAAGTATCCAAGGCAGCACTGAGTCTTCAGAGTAGAAAAAGAGACTTGCACCTTCTGGTTTTCACTAACAAAGTATCCAAGGCAGCACTCAGTCTTCAGAATAGAAAAAGACACCTGCACCATCTGGTTTTCAGTCTTAGGCTAGCTAGGGATCAGCGAAGAAAGGGAAAGAAGCAATGGACTCTGTATGCCCGAAGTGTGATAAGAGGCATAGGGGTGAATGTTGGTATGGCATTCTGAATTTCTATAGGTGCGGTAAGCTAGGGCACCACAGGAAAGATTGCCTAGAACCCTTGCCTATGGTACCTGCTCAGAATTAGGATAAGGGAAAGCAGTAGATACCACTTGGAAGAGGTGGTTCGCCTCGGTTGTATACACTTCGAGCTGAGGAAGATGCCATCAGAGAAGCATGTATGAGGTAATTTATTTTAATGAATGATGATTAAATGACTTATGTGATTATATGCATGTTAAGTTCTTCTAATGGTATGTAGTAAATGACTTTAAGTTATGTAAAAGGATAATTAGATAGTAAAATTTTGAGGACGAAATTTCTTAAGGAGGGGAGAATGTAATAACCCGAAATTTAAATAATTAGAAAATATAATGAATAAAGTGGATTAAAGGAAAATAAGGGGAAGAAATGAAGAATTTTTAAGGAAAAGCAGGCCTCATCGACGAATGTCCTGTATTCGTCGACGAGTGTCCTTCTAAGTTCGTCGACAAATTCTGCTTCTTGTCGATGAAGAAATCCCGAGCGAGAGTTTTGGAAACCCTGAAATTCGTCGACGAAGGCATCTTCTCGTCGACGAAGACTCTATAGCGCCTCGTCGACAAATCGATGTGTCTCGTCAACAAAGCTTAGCCTATGAATTGAAATTCTTTCATTTTCAGCCTGAAAACTCGGTACTCTCTCTCTCTCTCTCTCTCTCTCTAAAAATGATCCCCCAACCTTCTCTCTTTGATTTTGGGCCGATTTTGACCCGATTTGACGATTTGGAACGGCCACGAGGTTCGTGGGATCATTCTTTTCAAGGCTGTAGGAGCTGATTGTTAGGTTGAGGGGTTTGGGAAACATCCCAAAATCAAGATAAGTGAGTTATTTTGGGTTTTCCTTAACGAATAATGTTGTATTGAGCCTAAGAAGTAGTAAATAAGCATTTTTCTTAAGATTTGAGTTAATTGGAATTTATTTGAATTAAGTTAGGATTTTTGGATTCAGGATCTAGGTGAACGCTGTGGGAATCAGTTCGGGGATCCTACATGCATAGTTAAAAGTCAGGTAAGGTGGAAACTTATATATTAAATCAGGTTTTTCATGAATTAAAATGAATTATGCATTTTTTTTTTGTATATATGTTTATATGTGAGTTTAAAAGTCCAGCCATGAAATTATGTTTTCTGAGTCTAGGAATGTTTATATAGTCATGTATATGTGAAAATGAATGAATGGAAGTGGAAAGGAATTTTTCTAAGAAATTAATTAAGAAATGAAATTTATTTTCAATATATCAATGTTAACTATGGGTTGGCTTATTTTATCAGGAATGTATATGGATTTTACTGCTAAAACTGTGTGGCATGAGATTCTGTGCAAATATATGTTAAACATATGAGATGCAGGTTAAGTAAGTAAAGCTTATGAATAAAATGTGATATGGACAATGATGCTTTTGTATGTTAAATGCAACCATGTAAATGTAAGACAGCTGAAAGACAGCCATGTTAGAGATTCTAGCGCATTTCTATGTGGAAACTAACTGTAGCAAATTCTAGCTCATATCTATGTGGAAACTAACTGATGATGGCTAAAGACCATCTGTACTACGAAGGAATGAAATGAAAATGTTATGCAATGAAATGATAAAGGAATGATAGTACAATGAAATGAAATGTGAAATGTGAATGATACAAATGGGAAAGAGTCACTTAAAGTGAAAGGAAATGCAAAGTTAAGTTATGAACAGGAATGAATGTGTATGAATGTATAATGACAGAAAAGAATGATGTATTATGATATTAGAAGTATGTATGTATGTAGAATATGTTGAGATTGGGCAAGGCGAACTCTTCGCCTGAGGGCGTGCTGAGGAAGGCGAGTACACTAGTAGTTTCAGATGTAGCAGTAGTTGTATAAAGTACTAAGGCAGAGGAAACCTATTTGTATAAGCGGGTAGATTTCCCTATCCTTAGGGCCTTTGCCGGTAAACTATTGTTGAATGTGTGAGTATGGGATTAATCTAACACTTGAGAGCTTACTAAGTAAGGCAAGTTCTCTCGTATGCTTTAGTTGTGACCTTAGGATTACCTATGTATCATAGCAGAGGGGTGCTACTTGTATGGGCGGGTAATCACCCTTATTCTTAAGTAATCTCGTGGGTAAAACTTTGCATGTGATTGTTTAGGTTTAGAAAACGATTTCAATGTTATATGATGATTTGAAAATGAAAGAAAAATGATATATGTACACCTCATGTTAGCCACACGCTGTTTTAATATGTATGTTTTTTCCCTTACTGAGATGTGTCTTGCTCGAATACGAATGTTTCTTTTTCAGGACATCCTCGAGGTCGGGCTTAGGAGCTCGAGGGTATTTTAGCATTTTAAGGACTTTATAAGAAGGGGTGTACGTTAATTATATTTTGGGGATGTATATATATGTTATGTTTTATGCCGTTATGTTTTAAGGATGTTGTGAGAGAAATGGTTATGAACATACTGAAATGTTTTGGAGATGTTTATATATACGGAAATGCAGGTGATGGTTAAATTTTATGGATTTCTAGTTGGGATATTGTAAACTTTGGTATATTACGGTATTATGGAATGTCGGTGTTATGGTATATGTTATATGGAGATGATGTTTATGTTTTTTCGCTGCGTATGTCTGTTAATGATTTATGATTTGACAGGATAATATCAGGTATAACGCACCGGACCCAGGTTTAGGGGTTCGGGGCGTTACACGTTGAACTTGTAAACTACTAGAAAATTTTGGGTTGCCACAATTTCTTTAGGAATTCTGTTGGAACTGGTTGTTGTTGTTCCGTGGGTAGCCATTATTGTTTCCTATGAATCGAGACTAGTTTGGAAAGGAATTAAAGGTGTCGTTTCTGCTTTTCTTACTATGTTGCTTTTGTGAATATTGGGAAGTGATATGAGAGTCTTTTGAGTGTAATTGTTTGAGGCTCGTTTCATAGTCCATGAGTTTTTGGGTGATTCTCTTGCACGTAAGGCAACTTTGAGTTCTTTGTAATCATCAGTGAGACCATTGAGCGTATGTGCCACTATTTCTCCATCACTTATATTATGCCCAATTATAACAAGATCATCAATAATGGTTTGAATAGTTTGCATAAATTCAGAAATGCTCTTTCCTGCTTGACTGACCTTGGTAGGGAATCAATTAGACTAACCATCCGAGTATTAGATTTGTTGGCATAGGTAGTTGAGTTTGCGCCACGCTTCCTTGACATTTTTGCATCAAGATACAATTGGACCTACTAGTTCAATGACAACTGTTTGGATAGCAAGAAACAATAGTCGATCTTGATGAATCCAAATTTTATACTTTGGATCATTAATTGGTGGGCATGGATGAGTTCCATCTACAAATCCCATGAGATCATACCCAAGAAGAAGATTTGTCATGTGGGAGTTCCACATTGAATAGTTTTCACCACTTGAAAGTTTGGAAGTAATAAGTGTGGATGTATTAATTGAGACAACATGAGTATTTTTGCCAGAAGATATAACTGTAGCTTCACTAAATTCAACCATAATTAAAATATAGGAGAAGATAAGCTAGTTGTATGTATATATACGATTATAGGAGTCTGGGTTTTATTAAAGGAAAATTTGGAAGAGGAAAAATGGCTAGAAAAGTGAATGAGGAGACAGGTGCAAGGCCCGCAGTATGGGTCTATAGGAAGGGAGAATTTAATGGATGGGTTGATTTATTGTATTGGAAGTGGGACTGGAATAGTTCAAATGGAAGTGGGGCTTGAATTGATAAATTGGAGATGCAGGAAAGTATTTAATATATGGAGTGGTGTCAGGAGAAATATTTAATTGGAAGTGGGGCTTGAATTATTGAGATGGAGATGTAGAAAAATATTTAATTGGACGATGGTGTCAGGAGAGATGTATAATTGATCCTTGAAAGGTTGAATTTGAGATGAGGGTTGTGCTACACACCTGTGGCAGAGAGTTGTCGAGGAAGATGCTACAAGTGTTGTTGTTGCAGTCGGGGTGGGGGCGGAGAAGCAGTTATCGCTTTAGCCATTGGCTCTGGCGAGGGAGCACTAGTCGGAGCGATAGCGAGCAGGGTGGTAGGAGGAAGAAACGTAGTGTTGACCCTATGAGTTTGATCCCGTTTTGCTTATGACAAAACCAATGTTTCTCACCTGTGCACTAAAGTTTTTGAACTGATCTATCCTTAGCATGCACTGTTGGTAGGAACTTAAGCAAGCCATACGGACTATGAAGATCAAGCTTCATTTATGGCATCTGAAGAATCGAAAGAATGAAGACCTAGTTTCTATTGTATTTGCATTTCTTTTTTATTTGGTCTGTAATAATTTATATGGTTTTTAATAATGCATCTGCATGAATGATAGGGTTTAATGCTCAGAAATGTCGTAGATTGACCATAGGGACTGAATGACCTTAGGGCACCCTTCAGTTGACCGACGCAAGGTTTTTAGGCGTACTTGAAAAGACCTTAGGTCCCTAGACAAATGCACAAAATAGTCCGCATATCACATATATTATCAGGGGAAATAATTGAATTAAAAATTGAACTTATTAGGCATAAAATGAGAGAGGTCAGGCGATCGAACCACAGGAGTTCAAAACACCTTGGGTGCCCGAGCTGAAAAGTTAGCTGGTTGACTTGGCTTTGGGTGACCAAACCAAAAATGAATCTATCGCCCTCAGGCGACCGAACGTCAATTGTGATTTTTCCCAACAACTCAGTGACCCGAACTCCCATGTTCATTTTACCCTCGGGCGACCGAAAGTTCAAGTGCAGGTTACCAAACATTACACTAGGCGACCAAATCATGGACTTTTTGGAAATCGCCTCGGTCCAGCAAACCGAACCTTGATTCAGGCACCCAAACTTCAAAATGAACTTTTTCCACTATGTTTGTTCGGATGACTGAACCATGGCTCAGGCACCCGATACTCTTGGGTTGGTTTTATTTTTTTAACCGAGATAAAAGAGGTTAAATAGGGTTAAAATATTAAACTCATTTAAAATCTTTTTAATAATGCCCATTGAATCCCCAACAGTCATAATTTTGCCCTTGCCTCTATATATCTTCTCATTTTCAAAATTAAGGATTGATTAGCAAGATCATTAAGGAAAAACTCTGTCAAATTTTCAAACCCCATTTAGCTCATTCTAGTTTTATACACTCTCTATTTTGTTATTCTCTTTATAGATCAAGTTCCCAAGAGTGTTATTGAGTGTTTTACATTGCTAAAACTCTCCTTGTTTTTTGATTGATTATTTTCATTGAGAGTTCTTAGCTAGGGTTTTCCCCCAATTTAAACAATAAATCTTTGAGCGGGAATACCCTTATAGCCAGTGAGTCTTTGCATCTTGATTGCAAGATTCATCAAGCTTGTGGATTTTGATTTGCAAAAATATTATTTTACACAAGCTTGCATATTATCTTTAATATTGTTTTTGCCAGCTTCAATCCAAAATATCTATTGTGCATTACATTTAGAATATCCTTGAGATATTTGATTTGGATTGTATTAAACTTTCTTTGATCATTTATGTGCTGAATATCTTAACTAAAATCAAAAGTTGAACTCTCACATATACATACACTCACACATCTTAGAGAGTTTACATATTGAATCTCAGCTGAGCATTAAATCCATATCATCTATGAGGGCATATTTATTTGTGTTGTACTTTGGTACATATCTGCTTGATTGAGAAGCATAATCACTGTACCCTCTTATATTGTGAAAAATACTATTATATTCTAGGCGTGGCCTGAGGGGGTGGTAATCCAGCTCGGTAAGGATTGTCTGTAAAGGTCGAGGTCAGTCTTATGCTAATTGACCTAAGTGTTTAGGTGCCGCTCCACCCATTAAGTGAGCTTATAGTGTAATCCTTGTGCGGGTGTGCCAAGGCGGGGACGTAGGCAGGATTGGTCGAATCCCAATATCACATGCGATGTCACTTTTACACTCTACATTATATTCTACTATATGCTTGATTTAATTTCCTTACTAAATATACTGCATATCTAATAGACACATAATTGCATTGAGTTGAGAAATACTGAAATTACATTGTATGCTTTGAATATTGGTAAATATTTCATATTTGCAATTTTATATATACTTACACTACCCCTAGCTTGTATAATACTGCTCCTAGACTGATTGACTTAGGAAGGAATTTTCAAATACCAATTCACCCTCCCTCTTGCGATTGCACCAGAGCTAACATATAGTTTTGGTCGCAGTCGACCCAGAGGAACTCACGGCGGAGGTCAAGGATGAGAGACGAACCGCAAATTTTCTATGGAAGCTGAACGCGGAAGCAAGCTGGGAGGGACGTGCAATGTGGGTGCGGCTGAGCACCTGGAGTAGAATATAGCACCGACGAGAGGAAATTTCATGGCGCAATTTGTCGACGGAGAGGTCGTAAAGACTTGTCGATTTCAAGAATCGGCGAGCTCTAATACCATGAAGAGAATTATTAATTTTCTATATTTTCTACTTAATAATACATTGCTATACATGGCTTTTTATACATAATCAATAATGAATGCGGGGGAGCTTTGCACAGTGAATTTAGAGTAATCTCAGCCAAGATTCACGGAGATAATGGAGGCTTGACCGGTGGAGTGATTGACGGCTTGATTGGAGGAGCAATGGTTGGTGTTGACTTATCACCTTCCTCCTCCTCATTGTCGTCCATGTCAATCACCACCATCGAAGATATGATGGGGAGTTCTCATGATGTTGGCAGCCAAGAATCGATCACCGTCGAGCACTGCAGCAACTTCTCCCCAATCCGCAAGTTAACGGTCTTCAATTTCCCTAATTTTAAAGCTATGGCTTTGTGGAGGGTGTGGTCATGCATGGTGCAGCATGCCCTGAAGGCGAAGATGAAGGCGAGCTGTTTGGCAAAGAAATTAAAAATGCAATTTCCAAAATAAAGGGAACAATTGGCAAAGTGAGTCGTGCTACTCTTAAGACTTACACACAAGGAAATTCCCAAAAATAAAGGGATTTGAAACCTACTGAGAAGCCAATACTCCAAGAACAAGAAGAGGTGGAAATTAAAGCAGTATGGCTACACTTTTAGGAGTTGAAATTTAAAAACTTGCTGCTTCCCGGCAAGATGGTTTCTACAAATCTCAATTCCTCTCTAGTCTTTCTTATTTTCTGTTAGCTTTGGTGTATTCCCAAGGGGGGGGGGGTGAATTGGGTATTTAAAAATTACTTCCTAGGTTAAACTAGATCAGTAGTATTACGCAACCTAGGGTCTGTTTATGCAATAATAAGCTCAATCATTCACAATAAAACATACATGTGCAGTAAATATAAATTGCAAAAATATAAATAGTACACGCACGATATGTTATCGGGGTTCGGCCAATACTGCCTATGTCCCCGCCTATAGCACGCAAGCCCGAGGATTCCACTAATGCTCACATAATGGGTGGAGCGGCACCAGTTACAACTAGGTCAAGTCACAGGGCTGACCTCAACCAACATGCCTTACCAGGATGGCGCACCTAGCTTTCCTAACTGGGTCTAAACCAGTCTAGGACTATTCAACAGCCAGTCTCCCTTTTCAGGCCCGTTCCTGGAATACAACAGATTTAAAATTTTATGTACAAACAAATGCTTCTTACATAAGCTGATATGTACCACTACGCACAATATAATCAATGCACCTCAATGATGTATGAACTATAAGCTCAATGCTCTACGTGTGCAATCAACACTCAATATTATGGATAATCTCAAATATGCATAAGAGTGTATAAACAAGGTTTTCTTTGAAACTCAATATAAAATATCTCAATGCAAACTTAGGGTTTCAAAGATGCCAATCAGAGTATTCAAACAACCTCAAAAATATTTTCTCCAATGTATCTAGCACAAGAGTTGTTTGAAATCTAGCTTCGTAAAATATTTTTGCACACAAAAGAATAAGCTCAAATGAATATTGCAATGATAATGCAAACCCACTTAACTATATGATTTTTCCTAACCAAAGATTTATCAAATGAAATCAAGGGAAAAATCAAGCTCAACCCTCAATATGAAAATCATATGTGTAATATACAGGTGAGGGTTTCTAGCACAATATAACAAGCAATAAACACTCACAAGGTACGATTTCTCAAAGGAATGAAGGTGTTTGAGTGTTATGGACTTAGTAGGAGAAAATAGGATTTGGAATTTTTCAAAGAATTTTGGTTTAATCCTATTTGCTAATCTTGCCTTAATTTTGCAAATGAAGAGATATATATAGGCATAGGCAAAATTATGATCGTTGGGGACACCAAGGGTATTATTAAATTTGTTTTAAAAGCCATTAAGAAAATTAACCATGTTTACTTAATTTTAACCCCGGTAAAAAGTAATTTAACCCGCGAGATTTGGGTGCCCAATCTGAGGTTCAGGTGCCTGAACAGACTAAACCAAAAAAGTGTTTTTCGAAGTTCAGGTGCCCAAGTCTAGGATCGGTTGGCTGAACAAAAGATAGAATGTTTCTGTTTGCGTTTCAGGTTCCCGAAGCTAAGTTTGGTAGCCCGAACTTGCCAATTCAGTCGCCCAAGGCATATTTGAACGTAATGTTTGGGCGCCTGGGTTGGTGAAAAGGTGTCAAGTCAGGGATTCGACCGCCCGTGGACGATGCGGTCAATTATATTCGGCCACTTAAATCCAAGTCAACATGTTGACTTGTCCACAGTTCGGGCGCTCAAGGCATTTTGAACGGCACAGGTTCAGTCGCCCGACCTCTCTCAAGATTTTCAATTAAGTCCAATTTTTGCTTCAATTAATTTCTCTGATGTTATAAGTGATATTGGGGACTGTTTGTGCATTTTTTTAGGGACCTAAGGTCTTTCTATCCTACCAGAAAAATCCAACATCGGTCAACCGTTCCCTAAGGTCTCTCTAAGGTCTTGAGCTTATAGGTTCCTACATGCATGTAATGCAGATTATTACAGACCTTTGCCCTATGTTACCATTACAGACCCAAATAAGGCAATAATATAAAGTACAATTATGAGAAAGCTTCAGGGTCTTGGTTTTCTTCAAGTCTTCATGTGCCATCAACTGATTTCACCAATATGAACTTCACACAAACTCGGAAAACATTAAATACCAAGAGTATTTGTCATTATCAAAATTGGGAATGACCCATAGGGTCAACATTTTCTTCTGACAACTACCCTCAACTTGGTGAGGATGGGTTAGGCATGCTTAAAATTTTAAAATAAATAAATTATTTTTTAAACAAGTTATCCGTTTATTAAATGGGTGAATTTAGATTTACATAGTAGTCACTCATTAATAGACGGGTCAATTCGAACCTGAATCCATTTAAGCCCAACCCATTTACGATCCATCTAAAGTTGGTCGTTATCTTGTTTTGCCGAGTTTTTTCCCATTTTAATATTATTTTATAATAAAATATTAAACAATACCTTGTTTGGAAAAAAAATTTCCAGTTTGATGCTTACGTAATCTCGCTTCTTGGTCTAGCGAGATTTGTTTAAATCTCACTGGACCAAGCAACGAGATTTAAAGGGCCAGGAAATTCGAGTGTTGACACGTGGTGGCAAGGCAAATCTCACTAGACCATCTAGCGAGATTTGCCTAGGAAATGGAATAGTTGCTCAGTGTCTAACGCGTGGCAAATCTCATTGGACCATCCAGCGAGATTTGCTTGGGCCCTTCAACTCCTCCTTTCTCCTTCACTTTCCTCGCTAATGTAGAGTAGAGAAGCAAAGAGAGCAGAGAGCAGAGAGTTGCAGAAAGGAGGATGGCAGCAGCAGCAGGCTACTCGTAGGTGACCGTTTGGCGTAGAAGGTGATCGTTTGGGAACTCACAGGTGATCGTTGGAAAGTAAGCTATAAAAGGGAAGAAATGGGATATGTTTTTTCTTACCCTAAATCTATTTTGGTTTCATTGATCATTCAAGATTAATTTGAATTGGATTTGAAGATTTGTTATTTTAGATTCATAATTTATTATTGTGCTTTCGATTTTTTTGTTGAAAGTTGCATCTGGAACCCCCAATCTGAGGTTAGGGTTTCATTTCATTATTTGTATTTTATCGCATTGAAATTGTTATATGTTGAATGTGTAAATATTGTTGGTTAATTTGCTGTTAAATAATCTGAGCTTAGGGTTTATGGTTGAATTTATGTATTGATTTGTAATTAGTTAAGTTAATTTGTGTCTTGAGATGGTTAATCTGACATTTATATATAAAGTATGTTGTAATTAATATATTTCTATATATAGTTGATGATTCGAAAATCTAAAGTATGTTGTAATTGTTATTGAAAAAAAAAATTAATGTTGTAAATAATATATATTGTATTTTATACGGTATTTTGTATGTGTAATTGTTATATATTTAATGTGTTAATTTGCTTTTATTTAATGTGAGGTTAATTTGGTTAATTTGCTGTTAATTAATGTGAAGTTAGGGTTGAATTCCTTATTTGTAATTGAATTTGAAAACTACATGTGTTATTAAGATATCTAAAGAAAATTGATTTGGTTTTAAAAATTAAGGGTGTGTTCAAAAATTGATTTGATTTTGTGTAGTGGATTTGGTCAAAAAAAATATGCATCATAATATATAATTTTTAATTAAAAAATAGCAATATGAATTATATTAACTATAAAAATAATAAATAATTAAGATACATATTTAATGAGAACTTATTATACTCTCATCATAAAATAATCTATTTTGTCATTATTATTAAAAATAAATAAAACTATTTAACGAGGGTAATTTTATCTCCCCATTTTTAGTTCAAAATTCTTAATTGCGATTCAAACCTCTTGTCCCCCTTCTAAAAATTTCTTAACCTAAAATCACACATTCTAAAAGTCATAAATTTAGGCATGCAATAATAATCCTCTTCCCTTCTCTAGAATTTTTTTTTTCTTTTCTTGTCTTACAAAGAAAACAACTTACTATCAAACTATTTAATATAACTACTTGACTTATTGTAGTCATAATAGTTTTACTTCTTAATTATTTGATGTTCATGCACACAGTAGTTTTACTTCTTAATTGTTAATGAATATACTATTTTTGCATGATTAATTTGGAACGCCAACTACATGACTGATTCAATATTGTGAAATGCATGTTGCTAGTTGATTAGGAGTGCATGCTAATTGAACTGAATGCCACCTACATGGTTGATGCAGTGACTTGTGAATTGCATGCTGTAGAAACTCCTAGGATATCTGGTGCATGGTTTGTGATATGCATGATGGGAAAATGTTCTATTTATAGACGGCATGCTACCAAATTTTTTATAAGATTTTTCCCAAAATAATCAAAGTGTATAAAGCATGTACCGAATGATTGACAAATGCTGCATGCTGAACTTTATTTTAAAGGATTACTACATAATGAATGGATTCATGATTATAGTTGATTAGCTTAGCATGAATGAAAAGAGGTGTTATATCATGCGCTTATATATACAATTTTGTTTTTCCTAGGTCTTTACTATTTCCTAAGGGTCGATCTAAATGGCAAGAAGCTTAAGCAGTTGTTGTTGTATATAGGGGCATAGAATTATCATCGGAGTAGAAAGTGTTAGTTATAGTACTAAACCGGTTCGACCAATTCGAATTGGCAATAAGACTAAATTAAATAAATTGTATGCGAAGATATACAAATATTTGCAAATTGATCAAGATCAATATGCATTGCAGGTGACCACAAGATACCCTATGCGAGGGTTCAATGGTATAGTCCTTTATGAGGCTATTTCCATAACTGATGATTATGGTCTGCGCATTGTGTTGGATGCACACTACGTACGTTCGACATATTTAACTATGCAGTTATATATCAAAACCATTCCTCAAATGGGTGTTGTCACGGATAGGCAGATGGAGACGCCTGGCGAACATGTGGTTGAAGTGGAGGAAGTAAACACCCAAAAAACATGTCATTATGAAATGACTGTGGAAGAAGGTATTAAACCATACACGAGTGCGAAGGTTGGTGAGCCTCGTAAGAAGACTTTAACCCACACCTACTTTTTTAATGTGTACATTACGATGTCAATGCGTTAACCAATTTTTTTCATATACTGTAGGCTGACGTACTACACGAGGTTGATCTAATCTCTAGATCCCACAGTTCAGAGTTTAGTGAGATCTGGATTAGATCTTGTCCACGAGGATGGCCGGCGGATCCCTAGACCTTGACCCGCCCCGCCTACACGAGGAGGTCGACCAGCTCTAGTATAAGGAGGTTGAGCAACTTCCTCTAGTCATCCATTGAGTCCCACCTTCTCGTCGTCAGTTGTGCAAATGGAGTACATGTTTAGCCAGTCAGCACCGTATGCACCTTCGCCAGGAGCCGATATTGCGGGACCATCTAGTAGACAGGTAGACGCCCCTTCTGACTATGCTACCACCCCATTGATGTCATACCTATTGTATGACATTCTTGATGCGGAGGAGGTGGATGCACCCGCCATGCCACCTCGTTCTTGTCTAGAGCTATCATATGTGTTATCTCCCCATCCGCTTCACATGGATACCAATTATGCGGTACCTCTTGGCCGAAATGCTGGACATACAACACGTCGATGGGATAGGATACTAGATGCTGATAAGCAACCAGGAGAGGGCAAACTCAAACAGCCGCCACCCTGAAACCGAAGACGACCTTTATGCGGCACTGAGTAGTCTCCTTTTGATTTTGAGTGTATAGCATTGATTATGTTTATTTCATATATATATGATCGATTATTTTTATTTCATTTGTATAGCATTGATTATGTTTATTTCATATGTATAGGATTGATTATTTTTATTTCATTTGTATAACATCATTGCATTATTTATGTATAATTAGGAATATTTATTAATTTTTCCCAATATGTATGTGTGAATGAAAGTTGTGTATGACAGTTGTGAATGAAAGTTGTAAATAAATGTTGTGACCATACTGGTATTCCCAATTAAAATTATTTTCTTTTAACAGATGCATGGATTTGAACAGGTGCAAGTATTGTTTCCCACGTATATATATATATATATATATATGAAAGTTTTGAATAAAATTTGTGAACATATTGGTATCGATTGCCGAGGATAAATGTTTTCTTTGAACATGTACATAAATGGATATGGTCATTTTTAAAAGGATACTTTGCCAAAATTTTTACAGTAATTTGATACTTTGAATGTGTATGAAATTTGTGAATGAAATTTTTGAACATATTGATATCCATTGTTTAGGAAAAATGTTTTCTTTGAACAGGTGCATAGATGAGATATGGTCATTTTTTAAAAGAGGACTTTGCTGAATTTTTTGCAGTAATGATTCATTATATAATTGGACGCCGGCACCATGCTAAATACTTACTTGATATTATTGATTAAGTTGACATTGGGAAAAAAAATAAAATATTCTTTCTTGATATCAAAATTAGCTAAATACATCTTTTGATCTTCTTTTGCTTACATTGTATCTAACTATGACGAAACAAGAATTTTACAAATATATAGATTAAGTTCCTCCTAGAAGTATATGGGGATGTCACCTTGTTTAAGGTTGATATTAGCAATGATGCTATTGTTGAAATATAGAAATATGCAACCAAAAAAGTCAACTTTTTTTTTTTTTTTTTATTACTAAGTTTAAAAAGTTCAATCAAAATTTAAAAATTAGTTTTTATTTTTATTTTTCTTAAAAAAAGTTCAAATTGGCTAAACACTAACTATTAAATAAATACTTTTTTAAAAAATAATTTCTTATAAGTGATTACAAACAATCCTTAACTAAACTACCAAGTAAATTTTATGAGAAACAAAAGCTCCAAGATGTTAAAAAATACATATCAATCTTCAAAATCGATAAACCTGGCTAGCATTAGAAACATGAACATGATCATATCACAATGGTATATACATTGAGATAAATAGAATTTAAGAATTCTGAAGGGTATATTACATTTACTGTCGATTTCACATTCGCTTCCTTGTGAATCCAAATCATATACTAGTAAATGGTGGTCATGGTGATGGTGAGTGACTGTGTGTACATGCAACTTGTGGCTAAGATTAATTTTTGGAATGTGGGGTTCATCTATTGCATTCTTCAACTAGGATAGATCGTTTTTCATTCCAGCTAGTGCTATTTTATTAATGCATTATATGCTCCGTTCAAATGCAGAATAAGTTAAGCAACTGTACGCTCTCATTATCTTCTTTTCGTTTTGTTGCCACTCTTTGACATCAACTTGTTTAGGCAATCCGGTGAACATAGCTTAGTGAATTGCTACAAGTCTTCACAAAGGTGGGGATCATTGAAGTTGTCATGGTAATTCAAGGTTGTTAAAATCGGGATCCTAAATTGCTATTGAGAAAAAAAAGGACAAACTTAAATGGGATCACTGAAGGGTTAGTAGGATCAGATCGAGGATTGTAAGATTCTACTAACCATATGAGCAAATATTAAAAAATGAATATGTATTAAAGGCTTGGAGGCCCACATTTAGCCCACTTTCATTAGCTTGAGTACCTGTACTAGCCAAGATATTCAAGTATTCAGCCCAATCACAATAGAAATTCTAGTCCTCCCCGTTGATCTCAATATTGGCAGCTTATTGAGCTTTACTCAAATCCCTATACTCTTTTACTATCCTTTCAACCATTGATAGACAAGATTAAGGCAATGGAACCAAAAAATGAGATCATGGCTTCAGGATTTGCTCAATGAGATAACAATGACCTTCAGGGTTGTTTATTCATAGACTTCAGTCGATATCCTCTACTCACAGCAGGAGGTATTTTAATATGACGGAACAAAAACAAATTCTCTCATTGAACAATCAAAAATGGTAAGTTTTCTATCTCTGTAAGTTACAATTCATGTAAAATATAAGAAGTTGTATATTAACAAGCTTCAGAAAGAAACAATAAAAGAAAACAAATATGAAAACAAATATCTTTTACTTGATTGATTGAATATTTCAGTGTTGTATAATTGGTTCACTTATATAGGAATAGTGACCAATTACATCTTTACATTTGGACCACTAAGATAATGAACAAATAAAACTAATTAACTACGTATAACAGCCATAACAGATTGCTCTGTAAAACTCTAACCCCCCCCCCCCCCTCAAGATGAGAATGGATATTAATCATTCCCATCTTGTGAATAGGATGATGAAAAGGTAGGGAACCAAAAGGCTTGGTTAATATGTTAGCTAATTGATGCTTTGAAGGTATATAGATGATTTTAATTAAGCCCTCTTGTAACTTTTCTTGAACCAAATGACAATCTAGTTGAATATGCTTAGTCCTCTCATGATGCACAGGGTTAGAAGCAATTTCAGATGCTGGTTTATTGTCAGTGTATAACAAAGCAGCTTGAGAATGTTGAACATTTAAATCAACTAGAAGATAGATAAGCCATTGAATTTCATAGGTTGTTGTAGCTAAAGCTCTGTATTCAGATTCAGTAGATCATTAGCATGTTTCTTTGATTTCCATGAAATAAGAGAATCTCCAATAAAAACCGTGAAACCAGTTACACTTCTTCTAGTATCGAAGCAGCCACCCCAACCACTATCTGAATAAGCTTTCAGATGAAGAGACGAACTTGCAGACAATAAAATTCCCTGACTTGGTGTAGCCTTAATATATTTGAGTATCCTTTCAGCAGCTCAAAGATGTATCATGCTTGGATGAGTCATAAACTGGCTTAGTACTTGAACAAAATATGCTATGTCTAGTCGAGTGATAGTCAAGTATAACAAGCGACCTATGAGTTGTCGATATGATGCCGAATCATTTAGAGGTGGTGAAGAATCTATTGCACTAACTTTCAGATCGGATTCCATAGGAAAGGCTGCTGGTTTACATCTAGAAAAACCACTATCTTGTAAAATATCCAATGCATATTTTCGTTGAGAAAGAGTAATACCTTTAGCTAATCTAGCAATTTCCAAGCCCAGAATGTATTTGAGCTCACCAAGATCCTTGATAGTAACAGAATCATGGAGAAATTTCTTGACTAAATTAATTTGATCAAGGTTGTCAGAAGCAAGAATTACATCATCAACATAAATGAGTAAAGAAATAAAAGCTGAGGGGGTTTGTTTGATGAATAAAGAAGAATCTGATTTTCCTTGAGTGAAACCAAGTTGCAGCAAAGAATGAGAAAGTTTGGAAAACCATTGTCTTGATGCTTGTTTCAATCCATATAAACTCTTTTTGAGCTTGCAGACACAAGGGTCAGTAGCTGAAGAATAACCAGGTGGCAATTGCATATAAACTTCTTCATTAAGATCTCCATGTAAGAAAGCATTATTAACATCTAATTGATGTAAATGCCACTGTTTGATAGCAGCAACAACAAGTAAAACTCTCACAGTTGTCATCTTAGCAACAGGAGAATAAGTATCAAAAAAAATCTAAACCCTCCTGTTGAGTGTAGCCCTTTGCCACTAGTCTTGCTTTATACCTTGCAATTGTGCCATCAGCATTAAACTTGACACGATAAACCCATTTACAACCTATTGTAGTCTTGTTTGGAGGTAAAATAAAAAGATCCCAAGTTTTGTTTGATTCAAGAGCCTTTATTTTTTCTGCCATGGCATTTTGCCGTTGTGGAATTCTCAACCAGTGTTCTTGCAATCTTTTAAAGAATTTTTTAGACAGACAGCAATCAGATTTTGTGATGAAGTTTCTCATTGGTCTGCATGATTCCTACTCTATGATGCGAAGTCAGTTACTTCTTCAATCACCTTTGCCTTCTATGAGCAAATTGTTTTCCTTATTACTACAAGAAGAAAGCCAAAGGTCTCTATCTAAAGCTGTTGGTATTTCCATAGACTCTCATGCAATGATTGCTGCACAAACACAGAGATCTGTTGCCACGAGTGGTATTCGCTTCACAAAACCAAAGACCAAAGGAAATGTTACTTGTTCCCATTGTGGATATAATGGTCATCTTGCAGACAAGTGCTTCCACTTAATTGGATACCCACTTGGATGGAAAGGATCACGAGGAAAAAAAAAAATTTCCTGTTCAACAAGGAAATACAAACACCAATTTACCCAATGCAAATATTGTTTCTTCTTTGGAGTCAAATTCAAGTATCTCAAACATATTTTCTTAAGAGCAAATTCAAAATCTGCTGTCACTTGCAAATAGTTTGTCCCATACCCCCATAAGTTCCAATTCCACAGCAAATGCTGCTTCTACATTAGGTATTATATCATGTCATATTGTATCTACTAACAAAAATAATCCCCCATGGATCATTGATACAGGAGCAACAGATTATATGATTTGTTCTCCCCATTTTTTCAATTCCATTCAGTTACCAAATAAATCATCTATGGTCTATTTACCAAATGGCCATTCTGCTCCTATTGTCTTTACTGGAAATGTAAATCTTTCAACTGATATTATCTTACATAATGCCCTTTACATTCCTTCATTCAATGTTAATCTCATATCTGCTTCAAAACTTACTAAAGATAACAGCCATAATAGATTGCTTTGTAAAACTCTAACAATTCAAGTGATGGTAGTTGGGATTGATTGTTAATGGTTGTGTATGGACCACATAAGGATCGAGAAAAAGAATTCTTGGACGAACTTGCACAAGCAAGGACTCCCTCATCCATTCCCTATTGTACATGCGATGACTTCAACAGGATTCGGTATCTCCGTGAGAGGACAAGCACAAACCACTTGACAAAAAACATGCTAAGATTTTCTAGATCCCAGAGAGCATTGATCCTAAATTGGCAACAGTGGAAAAAAAAAATCACATACATGCTAAGTTTATTTTTTACTTTTCTTAAAATCAAACATAAAAAGTAATCTCGTTTATTGCTTGAAAAATATAAAGAAAATAAAAAGAAAAGGAATCCACTTTCTTTTATTTAGTTATTGACGAAAATTATAAAAAGTATATATATATATATATATATATATAACAAATTAACGAATAATTTTTTTCTTCATTTTTATCAAATTAAAACACAAATTTATTGCTCAAAAATCTTAAAAAGATAAAAACAAAATGGAATACTTAGGATATTTTATTTTACCAAAATATTGCATGCACAGTATATCTCGTTGGACCGTCGAACGAGATTTAAACGGCTTTCCCAATCGTGTGTTGACACGTGACAAGCAAATCTCATTAGACCATCCCGCGAGATTTATTTGGGAAATAAGCCGATGTTGACGCGTGACAAAACTAGCTGAACCGTTCAGCAAGATTTTGTAAGCGTCAATATGAAAAAAAATTCTCAAACAAAGTATTATTTAATATTTTATTATAAAATAATATTAAAATGGCAAAAAACTCTTGTTTTGCGGCCCTACATAAAGAGTTCAAAAATTGCCCGCTACTGCATAGGATGCACAAATATCCCGAGGGAATGGAGCCGCCCTGATACTCACTCCTCGGAAGGAACGCGAAACACCATTCGCCAGTATCAACGAAGATCGTATACCCGCTCATCACGAATTCCCTCAAGAATTGCCTTCCACATTGAGCTTTGTCCAACCTCTAATAGCCATAGGAAGCTGCCAACGAACTAATCTTGGGTGATTTTGCTGCTGTCTTTCGATAACCAATGCCTGGAAGATGAACATGTTTTGCTATTCTCATGAGGTACCATAAAAATCTACATTCAATCTGTAAACGCTTCACAGGCATTACTACTCTCCAGCTCATTTCATCGCATACAACCTGCAAAAACCTTGAGTCTGTTGTGTTCCCTCCAAACACTCCGGAGGCTTTATCCGCACATATTGCGTCTATCTTGCAAAATTTTTCTGACCCTGGTTCCATTCCGCTAGTTCGCCAAGTTCATGCCCAGGTCATTGTGAATGGAATTGGCAACGTTGGATTTCTGGGTTCAAAGATTCTGGGCGTTTATGTTCTTTGCGGCAGCTTCATGGATGCTAGAAACACGTTCTTTCAGCTTGATTTGCGGTATGCGTCGCCGTGGAATTGGATGATTAGAGCGTTTACCATGACGTGTTGTTTTGATTTTGCTTTGCTTTTTTACTTCAAGATGTTGGGGTGTGGAACTTCTCCAGACAAGTATACTTTTCCTTACGTTATTAAGGCTTGCGGTGGTTTGAATGATCTAAGTTTGGGGAAGTTAATTCACAACAGCATTCGTTTGATGGGTTTTGAGATTGATGTATTTGTTGGTAGTTCTCTGATCAATTTCTATGCAAACAATGGTTGCATTGATGATGCACGTTTGTTGTTCGACAAAATGCCTTACAGAGATTGTGCTTTGTGGAACGTGATGCTCAGTGGTTATGTGAAAGGTGGAGACACATATAATTCTTTATGGCTGTTTAGGGAAATGAGGAACGGTGAAACTAAGCCCAATTCAGTTACATATGCCAGTATGCTTTCTGTCTGTGCGTCCCAGGGAATGATTAATTTAGGTTCTCAGCTACATGGGCTTGTAAATATATGTGGACTGGAAATGGATTCTCTAGTGGCCAACTCACTATTGTCTATGTATGCAAAGGGCCGAAACTTGTCTGATGCACGTAAATTATTTGACACTATGCACAAAACTGACTTGGTCACTTGGAATGGGATTATTGCTGGTTATGTCCAGAATGGGCTTATGGATGACGCTGCACAAATGTTTGATGAGATGATATCTTCTGGCATTAAACCTGACCTAATTACATTTGCAAGTTTCCTCCCATCTGTAACCGAATCAGCAAGTTTGAAACAAGGCAAGGAAATTCATGGTTATGTTGTAAGACATGGCATGCCTTTGGATGTGTTTTTGAAAAGTGCTCTTATTGATGTATACTTTAAGTGTAGGAATGTGGAGATGGCACGCAATATTTTCAACCAAAGCACTGCAATAGATATTGTGGTTTGCACAGCTATGATTTCAGGGTATGTGCTCAATGGAATGAATGGTGATGCTTTAGAAATTTTTCAGTTGTTGCTTAAGGAGCAAATGAGACCCAATTCAGTAACACTGGCAAGTGTTCTGCCGGCTTGTGCTGGTTTGGCTGCTCTTAAATTGGGGAAGGAATTACACTGTAACATACTCAAGAATGGGCAGGACAAAGGATGTTATGTGGGTAGTGCAATTACAGACATGTATGCAAAATGTGGAAGATTGGATCTTGCCCATAAATATTTTGTAAGAATGCCTGAAAAAGATGCTATTTGTTGGAACTCAATGATCACAAGTTGTGCACAGAATGGCAAACCAGAAGAAGCCATTGATCTTTTCCACCAAATGGGGATGGAAGGAGCCAGCTATGACTGTGTTAGCATATCAGCTGCTCTTTCTGCTTGTGCAAATTTAGCAGCACTCCGTTATGGGAAAGAGATCCATGGTTTCATGATGGGAGGTGCTTTCAGCTTAGATCTTTATGCTGAGAGTGCACTAATAGACATGTATGCTAAATGTGGAAAATTGGATTTTGCTCACCGTGTATTTAACATGATGCAAGGGAAAAGTGAAGTTTCATGGAATACCATTATTGCTGCTTATGGGAGCCATGGGTGCCTTAGAAACTCTATTGATCTGTTCCATGAAATGGTAGCAGAAGGAATTCAACCAGACCATGTTACCTTCCTTGCCATAATGTCTGCCTGTGCTCACGCTGGCCAAGTTGATGAAGGAATTTGCTACTTCCAACGCATGACCCAAGAGTATGGGATAACAGCTAGAATGGAGCATTATGCGTGCATGGTTGATTTGTTTGGGCGTGCTGGTTGTTTGTGTGAAGCAGTGGAAGTCATAAAGAGTATGCCTTTTAATCCAGATGCTGGTATCTGGGGAACATTGCTTGGAGCTTGTCGAATACATGGAAATGTTGAGCTAGCTGAATTTGCTTCAGGATATCTATTTGATTTAGATCCACAAAATTCTGGCTACTACATGTTATTAGCCAATGTTCATGCTGATGCAGGGCAGTGGCACAGTGTTTGCAAGATACGAAGCATGATGAAAGAAAGAAGAGTGCAGAAGGTACCCGGTTACAGTTGGATTGAAGTCAACAATATCACCCATATGTTTGTTGCTGCTGATGATAGTCACCCACGATCTGCTCAGATATATTTACTGCTGAATAATCTTCTCCAAGAGCTCAGAAAATATGGTTATAATGCACCCAGAGACAATGGAATAATATCGACCCAAAAGAGGATACACATATCTTAATAAAGAATATAACCAGGAAAATGGTAAGTCAGGGCACTCTTATCTTTTTTTAAGTCTGCCCTCCAACCTAGGTTTTTTTTTTTTTTTTTTTTAAATTGATAGGCTGCATCTTGTGTTTTCCACAACTGATAAGTATCTAATGGGATGAGATCTGTGATCAAATGCATTCAGATTTTGTAATCAATTCAGTAGTAGCAGAGAAAAGAACATAGATATTACCTTTTTTATCGAAAAGAAAATTTTCTAGAAAGACTTGAGGCTTCGGCAATCTTGTCAATAGGTGCAGCAAGTTGAAATTGTATGTATTTTTGTGATCTCTTGTCGTTCTAGCATATCAACAGTAAAATAAGATCCTGCTATTATGGTGTTTAAGAGGTCAGGCAATATATGTGTGTGTGTGTGTGTGTGTGTGTGTGCATGTATCTAAGCGGATACTCATTCCCTAAGCAGTTATATTGACCCTTTTATATTATGTTTCGTTCTTGGAATGGCTGGTCATAGGAAAAGGGCGGAATGATGGGAATGTAAGTAGAAATTGTATGATGATATAATGGTTTAGAAAAAAACAGAAAATACAAAATTGTGTGTTATTGCATCCAACACAGGAAGACAGTTACTGTAGACCAAGAGCGATTTATCCTTGACTTGGGTTATGATTTCTGTAAGTTTTCTATTGATCTTCATCTGCCATAGTTATATCTGGTGATCTTACGTCTCTGGGTGATGCTGCCATCTAGTTTGAACCATTCGCAACCCACAGTACAACAAAATGCCATTTTTTCTTGGCAGAAAGGAATATAAAGAACTGCAGAAGAAATATTGAGAAGATAGTTGTGGTGCTTATTGTTTATGGAACTTCATGTGATTCGTTTTAGGCTTCTTTATTTGAAGTTCCTTTACGGATACCATCATCCTGTGTAATATGTCTTTATTTTTAATAAAATTTATTAAAGATTTGCATTTTTTGTATTACGTAATTATTATTATTATTATTTTCCTATTTCTGCCTCTCAATGTCATTTTTGGGCAATTGGAAGACGTCACAACCCATGGTACTACGCTATATCTACAGATTAGGGTGCTTTATATCAATGTTTTAGAAGGCGAAGACGTAAGGCAAGACGTTTTAACCCTTAAGAAGCAAGACATAAGCCTTAAGGCGTTGGAGCATAAGCCTTTTATAAATTTATTTTTAAGATAAAAATATGTAAATAAATTTTATAGATTTTAAAAATAAGGAAAAATTAAGAAAGTCACAAATATAATGTTAGAAAAAAAAATTATATACTTCGCAAACATCTTGTTGGTCATTCAAAAATTGCTAACTTGAATATATGACATAAATCATGAAAATAGATAAATATACTATCATAAAGTTCATACTATTTTCATGATTTAAGATACAACTCTCAATTATTTTGGAAAGATTGAGGTCCAAGAGTTTTAGAAATTAACTCGTATTATGACATTCCTTTCATGCAAACATGTAGTTCAAATTTTTTGACCAATTCTTACTTGAGAATCACACACTCAGAATGCATAAGTCTCAACTAAAAAGGCACAAAAGATTGCCCTTTATAAAAATATGTAATCCTCATATGTAAAGTATTAGTCTTTTTGAAATTTAGTACTTTAGATTGAGTTTTAAGGCATTTTAAATTGAGCTTGGAGGCATTTTTGACATGTCATGCCTTGAGATGAGCCTCAAGGCAGGCCTTGTGCCTTTTAAAACATTGCTTTATATAAATTGAATTTCTTTCCTTTGCATTTAACACAGAAATGAGAATACACTTTTACCCATGCGTGGTAAAGTAGTCTATGGTGACCAAAATATATTCATGCCCATTAGACGCCTCCTTTCCTATGCATAACAAATGGATTCCTTCTTATCCCCTTACATATTAATTCTCCCACAAATAATCTATCGCTTAGTGTCACGAGTTAAGCTTGTTCAGGGCATTATGCTTGCCTATGACCGCTTATCTCGTGTGCTTGGCATGGGTTTCCATCATGTAAATACTAGTGTAGATTTTCTGCTAGTAGTGTCTTTGTATGCCAAATAAGGCAGTATGACTCCTTAGTCACTTTGATGTTTCTTAGTGTTAGAGTGGGAATGACCTAGAAAGCTCTTTAAGGGAGGGTGAGTGTTCATCAGTCAATGTAAAACTCACTAGCTATTGTTAACATGTTTAGCCTACTTACCTCCCTCGCTAAACACACATTGTCAACAGAGGTGTTGTTAATGAATTTCGTAGATTCAATATTTACTGCTTGCTTGCTACTGCTTTCACGAAGGCTTACTGTTTCTGCTGCCATTTGATTGAATGCTAATGAAATTGTTTCGTGGATGAATGTTGGTAAAAGATTGGCTGGCTAGTTAAACAATAGTGCTTTAACTAGCGCCACACGACCCTTCACAAAGGTATGAAAATAGTCGGACCGTGACACTTGGTATCAGAGCCCAAGGTTGAGTTGCTACGCGAATTCGATTGCTTTCGTTATGGGATTTGGATAGCTTTGGTAAGTGACCATGGCACCAAACAATGCTAATAGGATCAGCGTGCTGGAAGCACAGTTTGAGGCAACAATCAATACTGTGGCCGCGAAGGTGGCCCAGATAAGAGAACTTGTTGATGAAGTGATGGGATCACAAAAACATCAAGCAAGTTTGATAGGCGACATGTCAGAGAACTTTCTCCATACATTTGAAACTTTGTAGTCACAGATGGCTAATCTGGATGTAAAGGTGAATCTGATGGTTCTTGTTATGGGGGTGTGCCTAAGATGCCAAGGAGTTAGAGAACTTCTTGTTTGATATGGAGCAGTACTTTCGCGCTGTGAGGATGACCTCAGAACAGACAAAGGTGAATACTGCGACCATGTACTTGGTTGGTGATGCCCAACTGTGGTGGCATACCAAGTACCAAGAGATTGAAAATAGAAGTTGTGTAATTGATAGTTGGGCAGACTTGAAGAGAGAGCTCAAGGCCCAATTCTTTCCTGAGAATGTTGAGTATAATGCAAGGAGAAAACTGAGAGATCTCAAGTATATGGGGTCAATCAAGGAATAAGTAAAACAATTTTCTTCTTTGATGTTGAATATTCGGGATATGTTGGAGAAGGACAAGTTGCTCTATTTTCTATAGGGGATGAAACCGTGGGCAAGAACATAACTTCATAGGCAAAGGGTTCAAGACTTGTCAACTGCACAAGCTGCTGCAAAACGCTTGACTGACTACGCTGGTGATGATACCGCTTCGTCCGAATGGTTTTGCGGAGAGGGAAACAATGGAAAGTCTTTCAAGAAAGGCAAACCCAAAAGTGGGAGAACTGACTCTAAATCATCAACCTTAAAGGGAGTTTCTTTGTCTCAAGGGTTCAACACACCCAATGGAAAGGGGAAGAGTAAAATTTCGTGCTACTTGTGTGGTGGATCTCACAAAGTGAGTAAGTGTCAACACAAGGGATTACTCAATGCCTTACAAGCTTCCACTTCAGGAAAGGTGGTGGAAAGCAAGGAGGAAGAGGATGATGCCCCGAGGGTAGGTTCAGTGCAGCTAGTGAGCGCATTGGAAAAGTAGGCAAAAGCACCGAAAATTACACTAGCAAAAGGGTTAATGTTTGTTGACTTGAGGATCAATAGGAAGAGTACCCGCACTATGGTGGATATGGGGGCTACTCATAATTTTGTTTCACAATTGGAAGCATGGAGAATCAACTTATCCTTAGAGAAGGATACATGACGCATGAAAGCAGTTAATTCTATAGCCCAGCCTACTCTGGGAGTAGCCAAGCAAGTTACTGTAAAGCTTGGATAGTGGGAAGGTCATGCAAATTTCACAGCGGTGCCATTGGATAACTTTCCAATCATTCTAGGAATGAAGTTCCTAAGGGGGACGAGGGCAGTACTGATGCCTTCGGCTGGTTCCCTATGTCTGATGAGAGATCACTTGTGCATGGTGCAAGTCGTTGCAACGAAAGGAGACGACAGGAAGTCCCTTTCAGCCATACAATTCAATGATGGATTGGGTTAGGGTGAGCAGACACGTCTAGCCATGATGGTTGTGGATAAAAGAAGTAGGCCAAGAGTTGGAGCTTATGACCATCCAAGTGGTGTTGGATGAGTACAAGGAGGTGTTTCCGGATAAGCTACCTCACAATTTGCTTTCACGACAGACCTTGGAGCATGAGATCGAGTTGTTGCTAGGAGTGGAACTACCTGTTGAAGGGCCATGTCGGATAGTGCCTCCAGAGATAGTAGAGTTGGGGAAACAACTTGATGAATTGGAAGAGGAGTGTGTTTGTCCTTCCAAAGCACTGTTGGGAGCATCAATGTTATTTCAGAGGTAACATGAAGAGCATCTACGGAAGGTGTCCAACAGGCTGAGGGGAAACAGTCTAGATGTGAAGAAAGAGAAGTGCTCTTTTGCTTAGTGGAGCAAGAAATTCCTCGGTCATGTGGTTGAACAAGGTCGTATTCGGAGGGGTATGGAGAAGTAAATGAGGATTCAAGAACGGAAGATCCCCATGACAGTGAAGGAGTTGAGCTCCTTTCTTGGCCTTATATTGCAGGAAATTCGTTGAGGGGTATTTGTGGAGAATGACTCCAATGACAAGACTACTAGGGAGGTATTATTGGCCGCACACACGAGATGATGTGGTTGATTATACCAAAACTAGTCTCACTATCTAACAAGACAAGGGGGAGCGGAAAAAGTATGGTACTTTCATGGCCGCACCAAAGTACTATTCAGTAGAGGAGACGACACAATTGTTCCTTGTGACTATTGTGAGATATTGGGATTTTGCCCAAGTTATTATTCGTGATTGAGACTTGATGTTCTTGACAACTTCTTGACAAAATTTTTTAGGATATTCAGGTTACATCTTAACATCTCTTCGAGTTAACATCGATAGAAATACGGACAAATGAAGAGATTCAGAGAGCTACTAGAAGAGTACTTGTGCCATTTTGTCAACGACAACTACAAGAATGGCGTGCAACTACTTGATGTGGCTCTGTTCTGTGGCAATGCCCAAAGGAGCTTAATAACCAACAAGAGCCCTTTTGAGCTTGTTATAGGCTAGCAGCCGTTGTTACCTCACACAGTGGGCAAGCCGTACAGACGAAAGAGTCCCAGGGCGTACATCTTCACTAGAGAATGGAGACAGAGTGCAGAGTTTGCTCGAGCCTATCTAGAGAAAGCTTTTAAGTAGATGAAGAAGTGGGCAGATCAGGGGAGAAGACTATAGTTTCATGTCAGTTGCCTCAAGCCATTCAATGCCAACACCAATGACCTGAGCAGAAGTCAGTCTAACAGAGCAGAGTTGAAGATAGTGCAACCTGACAGACGTGAAGTTGAAGAGATCCTTGCAGACAGAAAGTTCATATCCTCAAGGAAGAAGCAGCAGAAGTTTCTAGTGAAGTGGAAATGTCTTGGTGACAAAGAAATTAGCTGGTTTCTACGTAAGATATTCAACCGTTCGTGGACAAACTTGAAGTGTACCTACCGCCAAAGTCTACGAGGACATCGATCGCATAAGTGGGGGAGAATGTCACAAGCTAAGCTTGTTCAGGGATTATGCTTGCCTGTGACCGCTACTAGTAGTGTCTTTGTATGCCAAATAAGGCAGTATGACTCCTCGGTCACTTTGATGTTTCCTAGTTCTAGAGTGGGAATAGCCTAGAAAGCTCTTTAGGGGAGGGTGAGCGTTAATCAGTCATTGTAAAACTCACTAGCTATTGTCAACGTGTTAAGCCTACTTGTCTCCCTCACTAAACACACATTGTCAATGGAAGTGTTGTTAATGAATTTCGTAGATTCAATGTTTACTGCTTGCTTGCAACTGCTTTCACGAATGCTTACTGTTTCCGCTCCCATTTGATTGAATGCTAATGAAAGTGTTTCGTGGATAAATGTTGGTAAACGATTGGCTGGCTAGTTAAACAAGAGTGCTTTAACTAGCGCCGCACGACCCTTCACAAGGGTGTGAAAATAGTCGGACCGTGACACATAGCCATGTGCTTTACGGTTCTTTCTTCCTCAGCAATGTGTTCACAATAAGCCCACTTTTGCTTTTACCCAATTTCTAATAAGGTAGTATCCAACATCATGAATTCCAGACTTTTGACTTGATTTTCTATGAATTTGAATAGAACTCATTACAAATTTATACAATATTTCACATAAATCTATAAAAATTTAAATCAAAATCTTGAAATTTATTTTCCCAAACGTAGAGTAAATGCACTTTTGTTTAGACATATTTATCAAACATGTAAGATAGTCTAAAGCATTAGCAAACCAATTCTTATTTTTAGACATATAGTAGAATGTGATCTCCATGAATTTCAAGAAATTAATTTTTTTTATTCTTTTCTATATTAAATATTATATCAAAAATAAATTTTGTTTTAACATGATTATAAATTAAGAAAGATTAAATGTTAGTGATAAGCAAAATTAAGTTGTTGCTCATTGTTCTAGTATATTTTTTTTTTCACACTTTCCTTGATGATCAAACAATAAAAAAGTGTACTTTTTCATTTCTTTCCTAATGTTTTATAAGTTCCAAAATGTTTTGTATTTTAATTTTTTTTTTTTTATGGTAGAACCTTTGCTCTGCTTTTTTTTTTTTTTTTCTTTCTTTAATATCCCTTTAAATATTGTTGGAACTTTGTCACTTATTATTTTAAGGTCATTTTGATTATCTTTTTGGAGCTTTTTATTAATTCAAAGTTTAGTTATTTTCATTTAAAATTTTGTTTGAGTTTATTTCTTATTAAGGTTAGTTTGAGTTTATTTGTATTATCAAGTTCAGTTTTTTTTATTTTGTTATTATTGTTGGGGTTGAATCTTGTTTGAGTTATTTGCTGTTAAATCTACTTTATTTATTTAGTAAAGTTTTATTTATTATTTAGTTTAGTTTATTTTTATTTAAGTGAATGTTTGCAGGGTTTATCTTATTTCATCTTTTTGGTCTTGAGTTTGGTGTTTGATCGGTATTTTTTTTTATGCACATTTAATTTTTAATTAGGGTTTAAATTTCATTGCAAAAAAATCTTAAAATTTCCAAGAACCTAAATCTGAACTCTGTTCAGTAAAAATTTCTTTTCTTATTTTCTTTGGGATTATATGAAATTTGGAATTAAACTGCATTCACTAAGGAAACGATTTGACCCTCGGGTTAATTATTACACCACTAAACTCCTATATTTGGAATAACTTCCGAGCTACTCATTTTTTGAGTGAGTCAAGTTTTTGGCGCCGTTACTGGAGAATGTCAGTTTTAGTTTCAAATTAGTGTTTTTCCTGTTATTTTAATTTTTTCTCATGAAAAAGAAAAATAAAAAAAAGAGAAAAAAGAAAAAAAAAATTGAGTTTTGAAGAAAATATGGTTGCACCTGCACCACGCACGCTTATGGAATTTTTGCAGCCTATATGCACCACTGCGCCATCTTACACTGCTTTACCTAATGACACACTTAATTTTATGATGCAGCGCAAGAGGACGTCATTGATACCTCAGTTCTACGAGATGGAATCCGAGTGTTCTTATCGGCACCTAATGGAGTTTGAGTTGACTTGCAATATTTTTTTTTCCCTTGTGTTAGAACTGATGAATTTACTAGACTTCGTTTATTTCTTGCCTCTTTGAAGGATCGAGCGAAGATGTGGTATAATTCTTTGAGACCTCACTCTATCTCTAATTGGACTGATATAGAGCGTGACTTTTTGCATGAGTTTTGTCCCTCACAGAGAACTCAATTTTTGCAAGAAGAGATCATTCAGTTTATGCAAAAGGATGACGAGACTTTTCGAGCTTGCTGGGAGTGGTTCAAGGATCTAATAAATACTTGTCCACATCCACGAGTTTGAATCATGGAGATTAGTCCAACATATCAGCACAATCACTGGTGGAGGTAAATATAGGCCAACATATTATCCAGATGCTCCTCCACCTCAGTATCAGTCACAACAAATCTATCAGAGCTACGCACTTTTAGAATTTCAACCTAATGAAGCTCTTGTTTCACAGACGACATCTTTTGAGGATAGCATGGCACAGGTGGCTAATACACTTCAGGAATATATGTAAATTAATACTTAGACCATGAATAAACTACGGAACACCATTAATGAGTTGAGCACGCAGTTGAATATCTTAGAAAAAGGGGAATTTCCAGTAGAACTTGAGTCTAATCCTCAAGAAAACTAGCACCAACAATAACAAATACATAATGTTTCCCTTGATACGGTGGATGCCGTTATTTCTTCAAGAAGTGGAAAAGACGTTCCCCAACCTGAGATACTCATTGACAGACAACCAGTTGTCCCGGCACCTGAAGTTACGACTGAGATAGATGAAGTCAAATAAAAATCATAGGAAGCGAGCAAGAAGTGAAGAAGTTAGTTAATGAGGAGATCGAGACCAGTAAGGAATACCAACCTTTGATACCTTACCCTTAGAGATTGACAGTTGTGGAACCATCATTTCCTACTGCAGTAAATGTCAAGGAGTGTAATGCTGAAGCAAAGTCCCACAGTGGTAAGGTGATGGGTACACTCGATAAAAAGGATGAGCAGACTGGTGAGAGTTTAATTTTCAAAGAACCAGTTAAAAATTTTAATGTTGATGCTTCTGAAGAATCAAAGGTAACTACTCTAACAACTCTACTTCAAAGACTGGTTCTTAAAGAAGTGAATTTCCTAGAAAATATATTGAATAAAGATAATTTCTTGTTAAAACAAAGAAGGCATTCTGCACATGTTTTTTTTGGTACCATAGAACGTATTGATTTATTTGAGCCTAACTTTTGTGCAGGTAACAATACAAATTCATTTTGGCGACTCAAATTTGGAGACTCGCCAGTTTAATTTATATACCTGCACCCACCAGACAAAATTCCTATCTAGTCTCCACCAAATAGACTGTGATGTTTCTCTTTCCTTTCTTTTCATTTTGTTTTACCTTGTTTTATTTTTAGTTAATTTTTAGGTATATTTTTCCTTAATTTCAGTTTTTCTTTTCCTTTACTTCTCCACCCAAGTATGCTCTATTTCCCCTATGCTTTTACATTGAAGACAATGTTCCACTTTAGGTGGGGGGGGGGGGATGAGAAAATATATTGAAAAAAAAAATTGAATAGGGATGATTAGGCTATGATTAACACTGACTTATACCCTTTACATATTTGCATATAACCTAAGAGTTACACACTTACGCTGTATAGTGGGTTATTTATATGTAGTTTCTCTTAATATGGCTAATATAGGAATTGTAACTTTATGTAGGTTGACTTACAGTTCATTCCTGTTAATATGACTATATAAACTCTTGTATTTACATGGTATCTCATGAGGCTGAACATACACGTTCACATGACTTGTAACACATAGGGTTCCTTGTAAGCATTAGGAGAGTGCCTGTGGCGACTATGACACCTTATGAGGTACTGCTGAGCTGTTTATCATTCTTTTGAGTTTTGACGTCAACTCAGAGTTCATGAAACTCAACTTCCCCCCCCCCCCTTTTTTCTGGATACTCTTAGTACACTAGTCTCTATTTTTGACTTGCTAGCCTAAAGGTGACATCTAATGGGAAGATAAAAACCTAGGTCTTGTAGCCTACTCAAGATGTGAAGGCTGAGCCACCCCTAGAGATAAGACTTATTTCATGGACTACTATTCAAACTTAATTCACATGGGTGATATGAAGACAACAAAACAAGTGTAATGATTGTCCTAATTAACAATGAAAAGATAGAAATTGAAGAATGAGCAGAAGAAAGAATAAGAAAAATAGAAATGCACATGAACTGAAAGGTTAATACCTACTCCACACAAATACCACAACTCTTCAACCGCTTAATGCCTCAAAAATATTCATGTCTAGTTTTTGAATAAGTTGATCTAGGGTTGTCTTGGTTGGATACGGTAAGTAGGTGAGAAGATGTTAGGGTGAAGGACCTGACACCTCACAAATAGGTTAGATCCTTTTCAGACTAGTCCACTTCATACATTTAGCATTTGTTCCTTACAACATGTGGGATGTTTGATCGCGACACTCCTCCTCACATATGACATGTGAACCCATCCTTTTTAAGTGTTTCTGAGGGTATACTAGTTAGGCCGAGTCAAAACAACCGTTCTGTAGATGTCCATGGATATCCTGGGTATAACAAGTCATACACATTACACATGCCTCGAGATTTTGACTATTTATACTTGAATTTTTATGGGTATGTTAACATTGAATTGTAATTGTTGGTTAACTTTATGTGAGTATACTGTTCTTAATGGCTACATAATGATGAGACTTGCATGAATGACTTGCTTCGGAGTTGCGTGCATTGTATATGATGAGCTTGTGTGAAATTTGGTTATATTCTTATTTGTAAAATGGTATGATTGTGTCATATGTGCATTCGTTTCATTTTTGTTGGAATTAGTATTTTTGTAAGTACCACCCTAGAATTCATTCATGTTATTTTCTAGAGACTAGCAAAACGTTAGTTGGGGGGTGTGATTACGCACTTAAATTGCTTAATTAGGTATTTTAATTCATACATTACAAATTATATTTTTAATTAAATGCCTAATTACTCTCAATATTTTAACATTTTGTCCTATTTATAATATTTGGGTTTTATTTAGTAATTTATGAATTTTTGGTACTTTTTATTGCAGGGCAACTATTGGAAGCTAAAAACCGATGAAACTTCATAATCTAGGCATAACTTTCTCGTTCGAACTCTGATCGAGATGATTCAAAATGTTTTGGAAAGCCAAGAAAGAGCTCCACGACTTTCATGTTTCAAAATTTGAGAGATACGGGCTTTAGGAAGGTCAAAATCTCCTTTGTTCTCTGGGAAACAAAGAAAAAGAAAAAAAAAAGAAAAAGAAAAAGAAACAAGACAAGAAAAGAAAAAATATAAAAAAAAATAAATGTTTTGGATTGATTTGACCTGGCCATGCAGTCGAGTCCTCATCCGTGGTGCACTGGGTAGGGCTCAAGAAAGGGGCTTTAAAATTCGTTTTTTTTTTCACGGATAGCACCCCTTTTTCCTTTTGTTTAGACATATTTATCAAACATGTAAGATAGTCTAAAGCATTAGCAAACCAATTCTTATTTCTGGACATATAGTAGAATGTGATCTCCATGAATTTCAAGAAATTAATTTTTTTTATTCTTTTCTATATTAAATATTATATCAAAAATAAATTTTGTTTTAACATGATTATAAATTAAGAAAGATTGAATGCTAGTGATAAGCAAAATTAAGTTGTTGTTCATTGTTCTAGTATATATTTTTTTTCACACTTTCCTTGATGATCAAACAACAAAAAAGTGTACTTTTTCATTTCTTTCCTAATGTTTTATAAGTTCCAAAATGTTTTTTATTTTAATTTTTTTTTTATGGTAGAACCTTTGCTTTGCTTTTTTTTTTTTTTTCATTTTTCTTTCTTTAATATCCCTTTAAATATTGTTGGAACTTCGTCACTTATTATTTTAAGGTCATTTTGATTATCTTTTTGGAGCTTTTTATTAATTCAAAGTTTAGTTATTTTCATTTAAAATTTTGTTTAAGTTTAATTCTTATTAAGGTTAGTTTAAGATTCTTAGTTTGAGTTTATTTGTATTATCAAGTTCAGTTTTTTTTTTTTAATTATTATTGTTGGGGTTGAATCTTGTTTGAGTTATTTGCTATTAAATCTAGTTTATTTATTTAGTAAAGTTTTATTTATTGTTTAGTTAAGTTTATTTTTATTTAAGTGAATGTTTGCAGGGTTTATCTTATTTCATCTTTTTGGTCTTGAGTTTGGTGTTTAATCGGTATTTTTTTTATGCACATTTAATTTTTAATTAGGATTTAAATTTCATTGCAAAAAAAATCTTAAAATTTCCAAGAACCTAAATCTGAACTGTGTTCAGTAAAAATTTCTTTTCTTATTTTCTTTGGGATTACATGAAATTTGGAATTAAATTGCATTCCCTAAGGAAACGATTTGACCCTCGAGCTAATTATTACACGAATGAACTCCTATATTTGGGATAGCTTCCGAACTACTCATTTTTCGAGTGAGTCAAGTTTTTGGCGCCGTTGCCGGAGAATGTCAGTTTTAGTTTCAAATTAGTGTTTTTCCTGTTATTTTAATTTTTCTCATGAAAAAAAAAGGAAAAAAAAAGAGAAAAAAGAAAAAAAGAAAAAAAAGATTGAGTTTTGAAGAAAATATGGTTGCACCTACACCTGCACCACGCACGCTTATGGAATTTTTGCAGCCTATATGCACCACTACACCATCTTACACTACTTCATCTAATGACACTTAATTTTATGATGCAGCGCAGGAGGACGTCATTGACACCTTAGTTCTACGGGACGGAATCTGAGTGTCCTTATTGGCACCTAACGGAGTTTGAGTTGACTTGCAATATTTTTTTTCCCTCGTGTTAGAATTGATGAATTTACTAGACTTCGTTTATTTCTTACCTCTTTGAAGGATAGGGCGAAGATGTGGTATAATTCTTTGAGACCTCACTCTATTTCTAATTGGACTGATATAGAGCGTGAATTTTTGCATAAGTTTTGTCCCTCACAGAGAACTCAATTTTTGGAAGAAGAGATCATTCAGTTTATGCAAAAGGATGACGAAACTTTTCGGGCTTGCTGGGAGTGGTTCAAGAATCTGATAAGTACTTGTCCACATTCACAAGTTTGAATCATTGAGATTAGTCAATTATTTCTATACAACTCTTACTCCTGATTGTAAAAAATTTGTCCAAACTATGTGCAATGGAGAACTCTTTAGCAAGGAATCAGATCAGGCACTATCATTCTTGGATTACTTAGCTGAAAGTGTTTGACAATGGAATACACGATACAATCGGGCACCCATGGCAGTACAACCTATCATCAAAATCAGTGGTGGAGGTAAATATAAGCCAATATATTATCCAGATGTTCCTCTGCCTCAGTATTAGCCACAAAAAATCTATCAGAGCTACGCACTTCCAGAAATTCAACCTAATGAAGCTCTTGTTTCACCGACGACATTTTTTAAGGATAGCATGGCACAGGTGGCTAATACACTTCAAGAATATATGTAAATTAATACTTAGACGATGAATGAACTGCGGGACACCATTAATGAGTTAAGCACGCAGTTGAATATCTTAGAAAAAGGAGAATTTCCAATAGAACCTGAGCCTAATCCTCAAGAATACTAGCACCAATAGTAACAAATACATAATGTTTCTCTTGATACGACGGATGCTGTTATTTCTTTGAGAAGTGGAAAAGAAGTTCCCCAACTTGAGAAACTCATCGACAGACAACCAGTTGTCCTGGCACTTGAAGTTATGACTGAGATAGATGAAGTCAAATAAAAATTGTAGGAAGCGAGCAAGAAGTGAAGAGATTAGTTAATGAGGAGATCAAGACCAGTAAGGAATACCAACCTGTGATACCTTGCCCTCAAAGATTGACAGTCGTGGAACCATCATTCCCTACTGCACTAAATGTCAAGGAGTGCAATGTTGAAGCAAATTCTTGTAGTGATAAGGTGATGGGTACACCCAATAAAGAGGGTAAGTAGACTGGTGAGAGTTTAATTTTCAAAGAACCAGATAAAAATTTTTAATGTTGATGCTTTTGAAGAATCAAAGGTAACTACTCCAATAACTCTGCTTCAAAGATTGGTTCTTAAAGAAGTGAATTTCCTGGAAAATATACTAAATAAAGATAATTTCTTCTTAAAATAAGGAAGGCAGTCTGCACATGTTTTGTCTGGTACCATAGAACGTATTGATTTATTTGAGCCTAATTTTTGTGTAGGTAACAACACAGATTCATTTTGGTGACTCAAATTTGGAGACTCGCCAATTTAATTTATATACCTGCACCCACCAGACGAAATTCCTATATAGCCTCCACCAAATAGACTGTGATGTTTTTCTTTCCTTTCTTTTCATTTTTTTTTTACCTTGTTTTATTTTTAGTTAATTTTTAGGTATATTTTTCCTTAATTTCAGTTTTTATTTTCCTTTACTTCTCCACCCAGGTACGCTCTATTTCCCCAATTCTTTTACATTGAAGACAATGTTCCACTTTAGGTTAGGGGGGGGGGGGAATAAGAAAATACATTGAAAAAAAAAATTGAATACGGATGATTAGGCTATGATTAACACTGACTTATACCCTTTACATACTTGCATATAACCTAGGAGTTACACACTTAAGCTGTACAGTGGGTTATTTATATGTAGTTTCTCTTAATATGGTTAATCTAGGAATTGTAACTCTATGTAGGTTAACTAGAAGTTCATTCATGTTAATCTAACTATATAAACTCTTGTATTTACATGGTATCTCATAAGGCCAAAAATACACGTTCACATGACTTGTAACACTTAGGGTTCCTTGTAAGCACTGGGAGAGTGCCTGTGGCAACTATGACACCTTATGAGGTGCTATTGAGTTGTTTATCATTCTTTTGAGTTTTGACGTCAACTCAGAGTTCATGAAACTCAACTCCCACCCCCCCCCCCCTTTTTTTTTTTTTTTTTTTTTCTGGATACTCTTAGTACACTAGTCTCTATTTTTGACTTGCCAGCCTAGAGGTGACATCCAATGAGATGATAAAAACCTAGGTCATGTAGCTTACTCAATATGTGAAGGCTGAGCCACCCCTAGAGATAAGACTTATTTCATGGACTACTGTTCGAAAATTCACATGGGTGGTATGAAGATAACAAAACAAGTGTAATGATTGTCTTAATTGATAGTGAAAAGACAGAAATTGAGGAATGAGCAGAAGAAAGAATAAGAAAAATAAAAATGCACATGAAGTGAAAGGTTAATACCTACTCCACACAAAGACCACAAAAAGGTATGGACGCGACACATGTTCTCCACATATGAAAACTCTTCAACCACTTAATGCCTCAAAAATATTCATGTCTGGTTTTTGAATAAGTTGATCTAGGGTTGTCTTGGTTGGATATGGCAAGTAGGTGAGAAGATATTAGGGTGAAGGATCTGAAACCTCACAAATAGGCTAGATCCTTTTCAGACTAGTCCACTTCATACATTTAGCATTTGTTCCTTACAACATGTGGGATGTTTGATCGCGACAGTCCTCCTCACATATGTTGAGTGAGCCCACCCTTTTTAAGTGTTTCTGAGGGTATACTAGTTAGGCTGAGTCAAAACGACCATTCTGTAGGTGTCCATGGATATCTTGGGTGTAACAAGTCATACACATTACACATGCCTCGAGATTTCGCCTATTTATACTTGAATTTTTATGGCTACGTTAACACTGAATTGTAATTGTTGGTTAACTTTATGTGAGTATACTGTTCTTAATGGCTACATAATGATGAGACTTGCATGAATGACTTGCTTCGGAGTTGCATGCATTGCATATGATGAGTTTGTGTGAAATTTGGTTATATTCTTATTTGTAAAACGTTATGGTTGTGTAGCATGTGCATTCGTTTTGTGTTTGTTGGAATTAGTATTTGTAGGTGCCACCCTGAAATTCATTCACGTTATTTGCTAGAGACTAGCAAAACGTTAGTTGGGGGGGGGTGTGACTACGCGCTTAAATTGCTTAATTAGGTGTTTTAATTCATACATTACAAATTATATTTTTAATTAAATGCCTAATTACTCTCAATATTTTAACATTTTGTTCTATTTATAATATTTGGGTTTTATTGAGTAATTTATGAATTTTTGGTACTTTTTATTGCAAGGGAACTATTGGAAGCTAAAAACCGATGAAACTTCGTAATCTAGGCATAACTTTCTCGTTCGAGATCTAATCGAAACGATTCAAAATGTTTTGGAAAGCCAAGAAAGATCTTTACGACTTTTATCTTTGAAAATTTAAGAGATACGGGCTTTGGGAAGGTCAAAATCCCCTTTGTTCTCTGGGAAACAATGAAAAAGAAAAAAAGAAAAAGAAAAAGAAACAATACAAGAAAAGAAAAAAATATAAAAAAATAAATGTTTTAGGTTGATTTGACCTAGCCATGTAGTCGAGTCCTCATCCGTGGTGTGCTGGGTAGGGCTCAAGAAAGGGGCTTTAAATTTTGTTTTTTTTTTTCATGGATGGCACCCCTTTTCTTTCTTTCTACTCCCCCTCACGCACAACACCCTCCCTCTAATTCTCTTTTCACTCTTCTCTCTTCTCTCCAACTCTCCCTCTCTTTCTCTTTTCTTTTTCCCCTCTTCCATCCTCCATCCCTAACTCACTCTCCCTCTCCTTCTTCCTCCTTTCTTCCTCCTGCTGCTGCTGCTACCTGTGAACACCCCGGTCGGTCTCTCCTCTCATCTCTTTCAACCTCACTCTCCCTTCCCTTCCTTTCTTTCTCTTGGCTTGCTGCCATACCCGAAGCTTTCCCTTCCCCTCTATCCCTCTCCTTCTATTCTCTCTTCACTCTCTATTATTCTCGACTCCCTCTCAACTCTTTTCTCTTCCATTTCCCTTATCTCCCTCTTCTCTTGGCCTTCTCTCCTCTCCTCTCTTCTCTCCCCTTTCTCCTTACTTTCCTCTTCCTCTTGCTACAACTTGAACCCCTGCTTCTGCCCCCTCAATCTCCTACGACTGCTTTGCTACTACTGGAAGGCCAACCCTAGGAGCTCACCCCTACTTTTCTACTACTGGAAAGCCAACTTGAAGCCCACCACTGCCACTGCTATGCTGAAAGACCCGAGAAGACCCTACGGTTGCTGCTACTGCTGCTCTGTTCTTCTCCACGACCAGCCTCCACTCCATTGCAGCTACTGTTGCATGGACCTAAGACCCTCCTGCATCTTGAAGACTTCATGGGCCAACTTGCTCTCTCTCTCTCTCTCTCTCTCTCTCTCCTTTACTTTTATGTACATGTTTTGCATTTCATTTTATTTTTTTCTAGTAGAACCTTTGCTCTATTTTTTTCTTCCTTCTTCAATATCCGTTTAAATATTGTTGGAACTTTGTCACTTATTATTTTAAGGTCATTTTGATTATCTTTTAAAAGCTTTTTATTAATTCAAAGTTTAGTTATTTTCATTTAAAATTTTGTTTGAGTTTAATTCTTATTAAGGTTAGTTTAAGATTCTTAGTTTGAGTTTATTTGTATTATCAAGTTCATTTTTTTATTTATTTATTATTGTTGGGGTTGAATCTTGTTTGAGTTATTTATTGTTAAATCTAGTTTATTTATTTAGTAGAGTTTTATTTATTGTTTAGTTTAGTTTATTTTTATTTAAGTGAATGTTTGCAGGGTTTATCTTATTTCATCTTTTTGGTTTTGAGTTTGGTGTTTAATTGGTATTTTTTATGCACATTTGATTTTTAATTAGGGTTTAAATTTCATTGCAAAAAAATTTTAAATTTCCAAGAACCTAAATCTGAACTATGTTCAGTAAAAATTTCTTTTCTTATTTTCTTTGGGATTACATGAAATTTGGAATTAAACTGCATTCCCTGAGAAGATGATCTGGCTCTCGAGCTAATTATTACACGGCTGAACTCCTATACTTGGGATAGCTTCTGAACTACTCATTTTTTGAGTGAGTCAGCACACTCAAAATCCTTCATCTTATTCTTCAGATAAGCAACAACCTCCTTCTCACCTTCACCAGAACTCCTCGAAGGCCTCAATAACATCTCGCATCCCTCCTTCCTCCTCTTTTCCCTATCGCTCATTACTCAGTTATCCTCTCACAAATGAATGATCATCTCTTTAATGTCTTTGTACTTTTTCTTCAAGTCTTCCAATTGATCTTCAAGCAAGCATTTACTGAGCGCTAGCACTTGATCAATGCTCGTATATAAGTGCAATCTTCACCAGAAGATCACTCATGAATGAAAAGCAGAATAGAGAGCTGGCGCTCAATAAATACTTGCTTGAAGTTCAATTGGAAGACTTGACGAAAAAGTACAAAGACACTAAAGAGACGATCATTCGTTTGTGAAAGGATATCAAAGCGACAAGCAATAAGGAAAAGGGGAGGAAGGAGGGATGTGAGAGGTTATTAGGGCCTTCGAGGAGTTCTCGTGAAGGTGATAAGGAGGTTGTTGCTTATTTGAAGAATAAGATGAAGGATTTGGAATGCACGAAGATGAGAGCCGGGGCTGAGATTGAGGCTTGGAAGAAGCAGTTAATTTGTGGAATTAGAGGATAGGGTGATTTTTTAAAGTGGTGACTAGTGAGTGGGTGATTTTTTTTAACCCTTTTTGGTGAAGGGACTAGGCAGCCCAACTATTGACCTAATTGGTCATATCCTATTTTGATAATGACAAATATATTGGTACTGATATTTGTACTAAGCTTGCATGCAGGTTCACTCCACACATTGAATTGAAAAGAGTATTATATCATGATGGCGTATGATGACCTTAAGGAAGAATGAAGAAGATTGTGCTTATTTGTATTTGTATTTTTATATTCTTCATTTTGAGTTGTAATTCAATATGGACTGTAATATGGTCTGTAATAAGCTGCATCATGCATGGTAGGATAGTATGCTCAGGTGGCCATAGATAGACTTTAGGTTCCCACACCTAGTGCACAAAACCCCACTATAGTTCACATGTTATCAGGGATAAATTTAAAATCAAGTAATGAACCTTAGGTAAAAATCATAAGGACTTCAGGTGATCGAATCTGGCATGTCAAATTGCCTCGATCGACCGAACTACTAACCAGTCAAATAGTTGACCTGACTTTGGGGGACCGAACCCAAAAAGAACTCTGCTATCCTCGATCAACCGAACGTCCACTATTAACTTTTCCATTGTCACCAGGCGCCTGAACTCATAATTCATTTTGCCCTTGAGCAACCGAACTTGGAAGTTCAGTAAGCTAAACTCCGGTTTAGACAACCGAACCTCGGGCAAAAGGGAAAATCACTTCGATCAACAAACCGAACCCACATTCAGGCACCCAAACTTCAAAATTTACTTTTTCCAACTGTATTTGTTCGGGCGACCGAACCTATGGGCCGATTGACCGAAACTCTTAGGTTAGCCAAATTTTTACCATAGTTAATTAGGGTAAATCAGGTTTAATTTCTTAAACTCATTTAAATTTTTTTAAAAATTACCTGTATGTCCCAAACGGTTATAATTTTGGCCTCCTTTATATATATGGGTTCATTCGCAAAAATTAAGGGTGATTAGCATATTTGATTAGCCAAAATCCTCTGTATTTTCAAGATCATATTTTTCATGCTACAAAGCCCAAACACTCGTTGCTTGTTATTCCTTTGACAAATCCAACTTCCTAAGAGTGTTATTGAGTGATTCATATTGCTAAAACTCTCCTTGTTATCGATTGCTTGTTCTTTTTGTTAAGAGTTGTTAGCTAGGTTTTTTTCCCTCGATTTAATCAATAAATCTTTGTGTGGGAAAACCTTTGTAACTAGTGAGTGCTTGCATCTTTGTTGCAAGACTCAACAAGCTGGTGGTTTTTGATTTGCAAGATATTTTGCACAAGCTTACATATTTTTCAAATATTTCTTGAGCTATTATTTTGAGAAAATCTTATTTGAGATATTTTGAATATTCTTGTTGGAACACTTTGAAACTTGATGTGATTGAATTACATTGATACTTTGTTTTAAAGGTTGTTTGGAAATACACTCTAGGACTTGATTGCATATATATATATATATATATATATATATATATATATTAGATTGAGTGTTTAGCACACGTGATTGGCACTAAGCATATTTACTATCATCTGTTCTTGCATATATTATTTGGACTGTATTGTGGTACATATCTACTTAATTAGAAGCACTCCATTTGTACACAAAAATTATATTGATCATTGTATTTTAGGCGTGGGCTTGAAGAGGGAGACTTGCCCTTGTAAAAGTCCCGAACTAGCTTGGACCTAGTTAGGAAAGCTAAGTGCACCATTCTAGTAAGGTGTAATTGTAGGTTGAGGTTAGCCCTGTTAATTGACCTAGTTGCAAATGGTGACACTCCACCCGTGAAGTGAGCCTATAGTGGAATCCTTGTACTTGTGAGCCAAGGTGGGAACGTAGGCAGTATTGGCCGAACCCCGATAACATATCTAGTGTTGATTCTATTTTACGCAATTTACTTTATGCACCTGTATGCTTATGTTTATTGTTTAAATATCTGATTGGGATTGTGAATACAGAGAAATACCCTAGGTTTGTGAAATATTGCTTGCTAGATTAGTTAAACCTAGGAGAAAATTTTCCAATTCACCCCCCTCTTAGGATTGTACCAAAGTCAACAATTGGTATCAGATTGTTACCTAGACTTAATAGTTAGTTTGTAAAAAAATCATGATGGCTCATGCTAGTGCATCCCCATCTTGTGAGGGAAGGTTAGTTACGAACCCTCCAGTGTTTTGCAGTGAAAATTTCATCGTATGGAAATTTAGAATGACTATATTTGTTAAAGCCTTGAATTGGAGGTTCTGGAAAGTCATTGCCTAGGGAGATAGTATACGAATTAAAGTCATTGATTGTGTTGATTTTCCTAATTCTAAAATTAAGCTAAATGATAATGATAGGAACTTAATGCAAATAAATTTTGATGCCATGAATACCTTATTGCATACTTTAGATTCTAACATTCTCTGTGAGGTTATGACATGTAATAGTGCTAAAGAGATATGGGAAGAACTTGAAAAGAAATATGGAGCAACTATGCAAGAAAAGGCGATCACTCCCTATGACTCAAGCTTTACGGATCTTGAAGGAGATAAACAGTGCTTTATAGCTCTAACCGATTATGAGGTAAATTTGTCTCCCACTACTTTGTTAGATAATCCTGATAATGATTCATGTGATAATTCTAATGATGCATCTGATACTGAATCATGTGATAGTTTTGGTAGTGAAAGCATGCCTACTTATGAAGAATTGCAAATTGAATATGTGAGAATTCATAAGTCACTTGTTAAAGTTAATAAAAGATATACTACTTTGAAAAACAAGTATGAGGCATCTTTGCAAGAATATGAGTCAAAAGTTCTTGTTGAAAGGGAAAATCATTTCAAAATTAAACAGTTAGTAAACAAGAATGAAAAATTAGAAAAAGAATCGAATGCAGTAAGATCTCAAACTTCAAATGATAATAATAAAGATCTTCTTATTGCAGAACTTGAATGTAAAGAAAACAACATGACAAAAAAATTTGTTAAATTACAAGATGTTTGCAAAGGTCTTAAGAATTTAAAAATGCAAGATCTGGAAAAGAAAGTAGAAAACCAAGCTAAGATCATCTATATGTTCACTAGAGGCAATAACAACTTTAATAAGCTGTTAGGATCATAGAAGATGACCTTAGATAAGGAAGGTGTAGGATATAATGGAGTTAGAAACAGGAAGTGGAAAAATATGTACATAGGATACTTTAAGAGAGAGTCTGATCATTATGCTAGTACCTCCTCCAGTCCTTATACCCATACCTATTGTGCATTATGTAAAAAGAAGGGACACACTAAGTTTGATTGTCCGTTCAAAAGGAAAGGGGTCAAAATGAAGCAAGTGTGGAGAGTAAAAGAAAAACCCGAATCCATCTCTCCTTGACCCGAAAATGTTCCATGTGTCAATAGGGTAGAATAGGTGGACTCCATAATCATTAGGTCTTGTATTTGAATTATAGGTGGTCATGTTATACAAGAAAAGGTCATAGGAAGGAAAGTCAACTTGGTTCGGTTGACTAAACCATTTCAGCCTAGACCTTTCGAGCGACCGAACATGAAGTTTGATCGGTATGTTGACCACATTCGAGCAGCTGAACATTTTAGTTCAAAACTTGTTCAGGCCACCGAACATGATTCAGGTGACCGAACTAATATTCGGGCCACCGAATCCTTGGTTCAACCCACCGAACTAAAATGAACTATTTTGGTTAGGTCTACCGAGTATTTGGACACTAAAAGACTCTTAAGAATTAGCCAATCAACCCAGTATTTGGCTGACCAAACAAACTCAGAGTCTGGGGAAATTATTATGGTTGAGGAGATCGAACACTAGACTAGACGACCGAACCACAGTCTATATATATATTTTTCCTACCAAAATAGTGTCATTTTCTTATTCCTCTTGAGAGCTCTTCAGATTTTCTCTCCTCCACCCGATCCCTACTTCCTTTCCAAGCCAATCTTGCCTTAGGAAACCTACTCCTAGCCATGTCAAAAGATCTATAACTCATAGAATCCAACATTTCTCTTAAGTAATGGTTCATTTTTCCTGAGAGAAGAATCAAGTACGAGAGGGTCTTCTGGTTCAAGGAGCCCATTCTTGGTAAAGTTTTGAATGTAGAATTCATGCAAACACACTTCAATAACGTGATTAATATGTTTTGATATCAAGGGTGGTATGAGTTCATCAGCTATTAGCCCAGGGGGATATACCCCATTCTTGTCAGGTTATTCTATGACCAAGGATGCCTCTCTCGGGTCTTTGAGATTGTTATTCATTTCGTCAATGCATATCGGGCTAAAGCTCTCAACATACAAAGAGGAGACTTTGATTGCCCCGACTCCATTTTGATTTGGATCAATGAGTAGGATTTCACTGTGAGTACATTTGTGAATTTAGTTATGACTAATCATATGGTCGATCTCAATCACACACCCAACTATAGGTCACTGTCTTTGGAGGCTAAAATTGTGCACCATCTTATCTTGTACAATATCCTGCCAAAGTCTGGGTCTAGGGATCACGTCTCTTACTTAGACTACTTCATAATGTGGTGCCTATTTACAAGAAGGAAGATGGATTTGCCTAGATTGATCCTAAAATGGATGTTCGTGAATACGGTAGGAAAGAGGATCATTCTACCATATGGAGGGATCCTGACTAAAATTTTTATCTCAGAGAGAGTCACCAAGACTCCATATGCTGTACTGAAAAAGGTAAAGGGCAGCGACACCTTCTCCTCCATGACTCTGAAATTGATAGGCTACAAGCTAGCTGGCAACATGTGATTGGCTACTATACCCAAGAGAGGACCAGGGCCTCAGGAGATTCCTCAGGAGTAGCCCCATATGCCATCCAATGTAGAGCTCATGGCAGCTATCACTGGTCTCACTGCATCCTTTGGTGAGTTTAGGACTTCTATCCAGAGTGAGATCCGAGAGTAAGACTCCTCATCCCAAGCGAGGCATTCCACATTTTACTCCGAGTTCTCAAAATTCCAATTTATGGTGAGGGCGAACTTCCACATCCTTAGTGAGTGCCTGAGGGAGATGAATGATGAGGATGATGGCGAGGAGAATATGGAGGTGAGCAGCAATGAGGATGAGCATGATGATGGGGAGACCTAGAGGTGACCTTGGAGATCAGCTGGTCTTATATTTTATCTATCCTATCTTTTACTACATATATTTGCGGTCTGTAATAACTAAACAGCTTTTACTTTTGCCTTTCGGTTATACACTCTCACACACACACACATAGATACTTATAGTTACTATTATGTGGTGATTGACTTTCATTTATACTTATATATATATATATATATATATATGTTTTCCTGATTGATGCCTCTTGCATGGCAGATGCAGTTGATGTGTATTGCCTGCTAGTAGAAATGTTAGGTTCTCACATGCTTAAAACTAGATGATATAATGTTTGCTTGAGTACCTTTTATGCAGGTTTATATGGGAAATGTCCTGTTTACAGACGGCATGCTGCCGGATTTTCGCTTGACATTTTCCCATAATTCTCAAAAGTTTTTAAAATGTCAATGGTTGTGCATTTGTTTAAATGTTTTGCAATAGGCAGGCATTCATAGGAAAATTTGTATTTTTAGACAAAATGCTGCCAAAATCTTTCTAGAATCACTGCACACACATCCTATGTTTTTATAAAAACTGAATATTTTTTAACTTAGGTTGTGTTTCTAAAACATCATCTTTTGTGCATTATGAACATTTTCAATATGATCTGTTCTAGTTTACTTAAATCTTTTGTTGGACTTAACTTCAACATTTTCTGGAAAATTGTATCCCCAAAACAATAATTGGTATCAGATTTTTAAAAGGGGATTTGTTAGCTTTGGTGTATTCCCAAGATTGGGGGGGGGGGGGGTGGGTTGAATTGGAATTTAAAATTTATTGCCTAGGTAACTAATCTAGCAGTAGTACATTCACAACCTAGGGTCTATCTATGCAGTTCCAAATGCGCAAATAGATACAACATGTGGAAATTAAAATCTTGTGCAACATTCACCGATCATAACATACATGTGCGGTAAATATAAAAAGTAGAAATATAAACAAGGCACACAATATGTTATTGGGGTTCAGCCAACTGTGCCTACGTCCCCGCCTCTAGCTCGCAAGCCTGAGGATTGCATTAATGGCTCACTTAACGGGTGGAGTGGCACCGATTACAACAAGTCAATTACCACAGGGTTGACCTCAACCTTAACCAGGTCAATTAGCAGGGCTGACCTCAACCTACACGCCTTACTAGGATGGTGCACCTAGCTTTCCTAACTGGGTCTAAGCCAATCCAGGATTATTTCATAGGGCTAGTCTCCCTCTTTAGGTCCGTTCCTGGAAATTCAACAATATTTGAAATACAACGAAATGGTATAGTGATTATGCTTTCATGTAAAGCATATGTGTACCCAGATACGCTCAGTATACTTAATCAATCACATACACATCAATAATGTTGGTAAATGTAAGCTCAGTGATGTGTATTTTTGTGCAAGCTACACTCGATAGGATATGATCGCTAATATGCTCAAGAGAGTTCACAACAAGCAGTATCTTGGAATCAAAACTATTTCAATAGCACATCAATATTCCAAGTATGCAAATCAAATAATCAAACTAGTTCAAAAAGATTTTCCTTAATGAAATAAGCACAATACTAGTTTGAAAATAGTTTGCTTATTTAAAAATATTTGCACAACAAAAATCCAACCTATTGGACACTTGCAATAACAATGCAAATATCCTAAGCTTACTAGGTTATCCCAACACAAGATTTATAGTTTGAAAATCTGTGGGATAAACCTAAGCTAAACTCCCCAGAAATAATATCTCAATCACACAACCACATTAGGAGTATTAGCAATACTAGCACAACCAATATACTCTCACAACACTAAAATGTATCAAGGGAATAGAAATTTGAGAGTATTTGGGCAAGAATAGGATTTTAAAGTAGAGAGGATTTTGTTAATGATTTTTGCTAGTCTCTTACTAATCCTCACAAATGAACCCATATTTATAGGTACGGGTAAAATTATAACCGTTGGGGACTTGTTGGGAATAATTAGAAAAGATTCAAAATGTTAAAAGCTCATTAACCCAACTTAACCTAATTTTACCGCAGTTAAATAACTTTTAACCCGCCGAGGTTTAGGTGGCTGAACCGAGGTTCGGTCGCTCGAACAAACACAACTTTAAAAGATATTCAACTGAGTTCGGTCACGTGCCGTGTTTCGGCAGCCCGAATCAAAGTTAGAAACATTTGTTTGTGACTTCGGGTGCCCGATCCTGGGTTCGGTAGCCCGAACTCTTGTGTTCGGTCGCTCGTGGTTTGATTTAAACTAAAAGGTTCGGTCACCCGGGTTGGTAAAAAGTCCCCTTTAAAGGGTTCAGGTGCCCAAGGAAGATATGCTTAAAATGGTTCAGAAGCCTAAACAAAAGTCAACAAGTTGACTTGTCAAGGGTTCGGTCGCCTGTAGCGTTTTAAACGCAATGGGTTCGGTCACCCGAACACTTATATTATTTTCAATTAAGTCCATTTTTATCCTATTTTAATTCCTCTGATATAGTGAATGATAATGGGGATTTTCTTTTTGTGCAAGTACTGGGACCTAGGGTCTTTTCAAGTACGCCCAAAAACCTGGCATCGGTCAACCGAAGGGTATCCTAAAGTCATTTGGTTCCTATGGTCAAACTATGGTTTTTTTGAGAGCTTACAAATACCTACATGCATGACATGCAAAAATTATTACAGACCGTATACCTAGTTACTATTACATACCCAAATAATATTAATTACAACAATAATTAGTCTTCAGGGTCTTTAGTCTTCAAGTCTTCTCATATGCCAGCATATGATCTGATAATATAAACCTGCACACAAACTTGAAAGCTATCAAATATTAGGGTAATTTGTCATTATCAAAACTGGGTGTGACTTATAAGGTCAACAAGATTTCTTTTAAAGTCATATATGCATGAGCTAACTTTAAAGGATAATCTTGCGTCATGTTGTGTATGTTTAAAACATTTGTGTCATGTGCTCAAACTGTAAGATTAAAAAAATTGCACAATCTATGGCCCTGTAATATTAAATGTATCTCACTTCATTCATCACTAGAATTTATATCTTGTGGAATACATAATGAAAACAAAGGTGTAGTCCCAAAAGGGGGGGGGGGTAAATTGGGTTATTAAAATTTCTTTTAAATATTTTTAAGAATTCTTAACCTCTTTTAATTCTTTCAAAGATTTCTTGACTTCTTGTTAATAAAATTTTATATTCTTTTATTCAATCCACAACCACACAACACAAGTAATCAAAACAAAGTTAAATCAAACAACCAATTGATTTGCTAAGTACAAGTTAACTGCAACACTATTAAGATTGATGAATACTTGCAAAATTCAGCACTTCTAAGCAAATATTTACGATGTGAGCTTAACCATTGCTTTGGAATATAAACACACTCCAATTAATATCAAACTTTAAACCATTCGACCACAATATATTTAATCAATATATTAGATTCAACTTTCATCTTTTTTTGTCAGCCCTAGGTATATAAATTTGAATCAGGCCCTGTATATATGAAATTGTTTCGTCAATGCAAACCACAACTTAAATCCCAAACAACTTAGAATTTAAATAAACTCTTAGTTAATTTGTCTTTGGGTGTTGACCAATCAACGTACTCCCTTTGAGGTTTCCGTAAAACATTGTTCAACTAATGTACTCCCTTTCGGTTTCCGCAATCCCAAATAAAAATTAAACTTAGGTTCATTTAATTTCCAATCCACGTAGTTTTTATGATTAATGAATTTAAATCACCCACACAGTTTATATATACTGAAAGTAAAGAGAGTAAGGGAAAAAGAGAGTGAGACCACGATTTTTACAAGGTTTGGCTTATTCCCAGCCTACGTCCTCGCCTTTGGCAAACTGCCAAAGGATTCACTAAATCAGTTCCTTTGTCGGGCGGAACAACACCGTTACACACTCCTTTAGTAGGCTAGAGCCTGCTTTGCCAAGTGATATCCCCTCACTCGGTCACTCCTTCAATAGGCTAGAGCAACACCTCTCTAAGCGATACCCCACACTTAGCCAATGATCCAAAAATCCTGGAATTGTCAAGAAACAAGAAATAAAAGCTACGTACAATTACACTCTCACATAGAGAAGATTAGTACAATTTCAAACACTCTGCACTTCAATATTCAAATATCAATATGAAATAGAATTGAAGATCAAGTTTAGAATTCACCAAATTCCTTTCTTAAATGAATATCAGCAGTAGGAATATATTAGGAAGATCAGCTTTTTCAGAAATTCATCAATATCAGCTTGCAAGAGATGTGAGTAAGAGAGAACAACTAGTTTTCAAAATAGCTTACAGCAGATTTTTCAATTCCTTGGCTCTTGGTTATGATTTGATTTGCAAAACCATGTATTTATAAGTTTTTCAAAAGTGTTTTCATGTTGCCCAAGTTTACTTGGAGTATTTCTCAAGTTTTTAGAAATTTTGGAGCACAAGCAACTGATATTTAAACTTTAAAACATTTAAAATTTTCGACCATTAACAGTTTTCAGTCTTCTGAAGTATCGGGTTCAGACGACTGAAGTTCCTTAATGCTTTGAAAATATTGAACTGGACACAGGGTCAGACGTTTGAAGTTGGGGTTCAGACTTCTGAAGTCTTGGGTTCAGACGATCGAAGTCAGGGTTCAGTCTTCTGATGTGCTTCTGTCTGTTTCTATATTTCACTAATAAATCTTTAGACGACTGAACTTAATTTTCGGTCTTCTAAAGTAATTCTTCAGACGACTGAGCTTAAATTTCAATCTTCTGAACTCTTTAGTCTTCTGGGCAGTGACTTCAGTCTTTTGAATAGTTCATTTTCTGGTTTTTTATTTTTAGTTTTCAAAATCTGTTTTGCTCTCTTTCTTTGCTCTTTTATAAAACATTTTCTAGAGTTTTAAAATAGGCCTCTAAGTCCATGTTTTACCCCTAAAAGAGCTTCAAAATACTTCAAATAATATTTAAATATTAAAGTACTTATATAAAGACTTCTAAGACTTTTCACATTCTAGGTACTTGAGTCTTCATGTTTTGTCTTTCTTTGAGCTCTCTTGCTTTGCCTTTTTTTTGGCTTTTTTGCTTTCTAACTTTTCTTTGGCTTTCAAAAAATCATCCATGTCCTCATTTTCTTCAAGCTTTAAAATATCATCTTTAAATCCATGCTTTGACTCTTTTAAACTTCATTTAATCCTTGTGAGTTCTGAAATATCACCACTCAACCAAAAATGTTAAGTTTCACTTGTTTATTAGCATCAAAACAAGATTTTAAGCCTTGTAAGGCTAACAATTTTCTCCTTTTTGATAATGACGAATAAGGAGCAAAAATTTGAGTAAGCCTTAAAAAGGCTCATCCTTTCAATAAGCATCATCTTAACAATATTTGCGAACTCTAGGTCATTTTCAAAAATATTTTCACGTATTGTGCTCATATATCAAAATCACATTATTCAATATCAATATCAAATAATATCAAGTACTTCTTCTCCTTTTGATATATCATTTCAATAAGCTTTCAATTTTTAATATCATGTTCAATTTTTACCTAAAACTTCTCCCCCTTTTGACATCAATCAAAAAGAGTAAGATATCAAGTAAAACATTAAATGCTATAAGTATAGAACTTCAATAATTGATCATGCATTTGAATTCATGATACCAATTGATTATTCCATGATACCAATTAATCTTTTAAAATGTAAGACCGACTAATAATTAGGAAAAAAAATCATAGCATAGGCAATAAGTCATAATACTCCCCTTGAATTTAATACATTCAGATTTGATACCAATTAATCTTTTAAGTTTATTATTCATGCTTCAAATATTGATTCATATCCTGTATGTTCGTATGGATACTATTATCAAATACCAATATCATGTTAATCATCATTAATGTCATATCATGCTTATTTATATTAGTATGCTTTCCAATTGAGCTTTTTAATTGTTGATACCAATTACAATATTCATGGATACCAAAATTTGTTTATAGATACCAAAGCTAATATCACATCATGCATAGCTCATGGATTTTAAGAATACTAATATTATATCTTTCATAACTCATGGATACCAATATGAAGAGTAGCACAAGATAAACAAATTTATCCACTTGATTCATCATTAGCATACATGGTTTAACTTCATATCAAAATTCATGCTTATGCTCAATAATCTCATGCTTAAAATTCATACTTCTTACGATTTAACTTCAAAATCATGTTCAAATTTACAATATAGTGAACCATACATTATCAATATGAGTAAAGTCATGATCATACACATGTAGTATATAGCAAATTAACACAACATGTATTTCATTTTCATTTGCTTTGTAATATTGCTCAAGTTTTCATCAAGTATCTCTCATTCTTAAATGTTTTTTATTTGTTCAACAAACTTTTCCTTAATCAAAATATTCATGTAATAAGCTTTGATTTTTATTTCTTTTGATTTCTTATGAATTTCAAAACTTTTTAAATTTAAGTTTGTATGAATCATCCTATGATTTTGGCCAACAATGTCATTTATTTGTCTCATACAAGGCTTTTTATCTAGGTACCCATATCTTTTTGGGTCTGGTAGATTTCATAAGTGATGTTTTTTTTATTCTCCATACTTGTTTAATTCTTACATCCCTTCTTTTTAATGGACATTCAAACTTTATATAACCCTTTTTCTTGCATAGGTAGCATATGGTGTTAGTGTAAGCATTAAAAGATGTGCTAGCATAATCTTTGGATGCTTTTGAAAAATATCCTATGTAAAGATTCTTCTTCTTTTTATTTTCAACCCCATTAAATCCAATGCCTTCTCTGTTTAAGAACATCCTTTGTCAGCCTATCATTTTTTCAAAGTTTACCTTTCCTTTTGTGAAATTGTAAATGATCTTTTCTTTATCTTCAATTTGATTTTTGAGATCATTTATCTCAATATATTTCTTGTCATCAACCTTCTTTTTTAATTTCTCTAATTCTTGAGATAATTTTCTGATTTTATCCTCTAATTCAGAAATATATATGTCTTTCTCATATTCCAATAGGATAGAGATCGAAGATCTTCTATCATATTTTCATTTTTGCTTTCTAGTTTCTCGATTTTTCATTCTTTTTTCATTTTCAGCAAGATTTTTAGATTCTAACTCCTTTGTCATCACTTCATTCTTACTTTCTATTTTCTTGATTCTTGAATACTTTTCTCTTTTAGTAGTTTTAAGGGATTCTAACTCTTTCATTATACCTTCGTTCTTATTCTTCAATGCAGTATATCGTTTAGTCACATTAATTAACATCTTATGCACCTTGAATAAGTCATTTTGAAGTTCTTCATAAGATGACATGCTCTCATCATCGGATTTATTAGATGAATCACTATCATATTCATTATCTGATTTGGATGAGGAATATTTTTCTTTATCATCATCCCATGCCATGAAGCAAGTATAAGCAACCTCTTCGTCCCTTGATTCACATTTAGAACTACTTGTACTCATGTTGTCCCAAGTAGTGGCTTTCATGGTCTTTCCCTTTTTCTTTTTAGAATCTTTCTTAAGTAGTGGACACTCCGATTTTATATGTCCAACTTTGTTGCAATTATAACATGTAGGAGTTTTATTCTTTAATTTATTTTTGCTAATTTCTTCTTCTTCTTCATCTGATTTACATTTGGATTTTCTTTTGAATTCATTTTTGCTTCTTAGAATTTTTGCTAACTTCTTAGAAATGAAGGATACTTCATCTTCATCCATCTCTTCTTCACTACTAGAGTTTTCTTTTGAAGCTTTGAAGGTTATAGATTCTCAGGCTTTAGTTTTTCCACTTCTTTCATTCATTGTCATTTCAAATGTAAGGAGAGAACCTATAAGTTCATCTAGGGAAGTGTTTTTAAGGTTTCTTCCTTCAGTTATTGCAGTGGCTTTTGGTTTCCATATAGGTGGCAACCCTCTAAGAATTTTTCTTATCATCTCATAGGTGGAATATGTTTTTCCTAATGCATTGAGGGAGTTTATAATATAGGTGAACCTAGTATACATGTTTGTAATGGTTTCATCCGGGTTCATCTTAAAGACTTCATATTCACTTGTAAGCATATCAATTCGATTTTCCCTTACATCAATAGTTCCTTCGTAGGTTACCTCAAGTTTGTCCCATATTTCCTTGGCTGATTTGCAAGTCATTACTCTATTAAATTCATTCATATTAAGGGCACAATACAATGAATTCATAGCATTAGAGTTTATTTGCAACATTTTATGATCTCTTTTAGTCATGTCCTTCTTTTCCTTGAGGATTTGTTTTCCATCTACTAATTTGGTAGGAATTAGATCATCATCCATTACAACCTCCCAAGCTTTCAAATCCATGGTTTCAAGGTAAATTCTCATACGCTCTTTCTAAAAAGTATAAGGCATATAGCTTTCCACTAATACTAGTTATGTCATTACGACCAAATAAATCAAGATGAATTAACTCTAAAGGTCTTGAAGTGGATATCATTTTCTTGGTTTTGAAATAAGTTTTAACTTATTTTCCATATTGACATGGATCACAAATTTTGTCTTTTACATAATTTTCTTTTGGTAGGCCATTTACCAGTTCCTTAGATGATAGTCTATGAAGTAGATCCATGCTAGCATGACCTAGTCTTCTATTCCATAACCAGCAATTTTCATTGGTAATTGCTAAACATCTAAAGTCACAAGTTTTAATGTCATCAAACTCAATTGTGTATATGTTGGATTCACGTTTTCCTACAAGGATGGTTTTACCATTCAAATCATTTATTAAACATTGGGTGGATTGAAATGTAATGTTTAACCCTTTATCACATAACTGACTAACACTTAACAAGTTATGTTTGAGAGTATCTACAACAGCAACATTTTCAATAGCCAAGGATGAATTACATATTTTACCTTTATCGATGATTCTTCCTTTGGCATTGTCTCCAAATGTGATCAATCCTTCCTTTTTGTAGGTGAGAGAGTGGAATTTTCTTGCATCTCCCGCCATGTGTCTTGAGCATCCACTATCAAGAAACCATCTGTTTCTTGTGGAGTTGGTCTTCAAGCATACCTGCACACAACATTAAGTGACTGTTTTGGTACCCACATTTTTTATGGGTCCTATGGGGTTAGTGTTCTTAATCACCCATTTGTATTTCATGTTCTTTCCTCTATTTCCCCTGCAGAGGCAAGTAAAACGTACATGACCTTTTTTTTACCATATAAGAAAATTTTATTAGCGTGTGAAGGATTTGGTTTGGGTGCAGGAATTTTCTTTGACACGGAGCTTCTTTTAGCACATTGATTTGCAAAACCTATTGATTCGGATGATGATAAGTCGTATCATAATCCTTCTTTAAAAATTCCAAATCTTTGGACTCCAAGAAGCCTATCAAAGTTTTCTTTACCATTTGTAAACTTGTAAATCGTATTATTTTGATCTTCCACTTCCTTTTTCAATTCTAAGTTTTCTTGAAGAGTTTCAATAATTTTCCTTTCTAAGGTTCCAACTTCTTTTTGAAAAGACTCCCTATAATTTTTACATTCCTTAGTAAGCTTTTCATTTTCTAAATTGAGAGATGCATTTTTTTCTTTCAAGGTATCACATGAGCAAATTTTTTTTTGCTTGCATTTTGCATGAGTTTCTTCTAAAAGTTTGTTTTTATTTTTAGCAGCTATCAATTCAATATAGAGTTTCCTATAATTTTCTTCTAGTTCTTCATAAGAAGGGAGATATTCATCATCAGAGTTTACCTCACTTTGTTCGTCCACCATGAGGCAGAAGTTGGCAACTTCTTCCTCGATTTCTTCGTCTGTTGAGGTTCCATCTAGTTCATCCCATTCGGTTGCGTTCATTGCTTTGAACTTCTTTTTGTCTCCCTATTGATTGTTGCCTTTTTTTTTTAAGAGAGGACAGTCGGCCATGCGGTGCTGATCTTTTTGCAATTGTAACATCTTATGCTTGATTCTCCTTTCTCCTTTTGTTTGCCACCTCATTTGTTCATCAAAAAAATTTATGAATCTTCTTGTAAGGAGAGTGACTTCATCATCATCATCATTTTCTTCCTCTTCTATGAACTCTTTTTGCTTTCCAACTTTTAGAGCAATTCCGGTAGCCTTCTTGGGTGCTTCAACTTCTGCGGTAGCATTTTTATTTTTGATCTCGTAGGTCATGAAAGACCCGATTAGTTCATCAAGAGTGACCTTTGATAGGTCCTTTGCTTCCTCAATTGATGTGGACTTGGTGTGCCAAGATGCCGGTAGCGAGCGAAGGACTTTCTACACATTATCTTCCATAAAGTATTCTCTACCAAGAGCTTTTAGTCCATTTGTGATGTGTGTGAAACGAGTAAACATGGCAGTAATTGTCTCACCTTCTTCCATTTTAAACATTTCATATTCTTTAACCAACATATAAATTTTTGACTTTTTTACCTGAGTCGTACCTTCATATGTTACCTGAAGTTTTGCCCACATTTCCTTAGCCGTGTTGCATCCACAGATGCAGTTGTACTCTTCATTATTCATAGCACAATAGAGAAAGTTCTTGGTCTTGAAGTTCAATTGTGCTAGATTTGCATCCACCTCAGGAAGTTTTCCAAAGGGTATGCCATCACCTTCCTCATTCTTGAAGGTGTAGTCTCCTTCAGTGATGACATTCCACATTCGGTAGTCATAGGTTTGGATGAAGATTGACATTCGATCTTTCCATGTTGGGTAGTTAGTTCCGAAAAATTTGGGGGGACGGTCCACAGATTGACCTTGGGCAACATATCTACCATATTAATCTTTCCACCTGGGAGTTAGTCCGAATTTCTAGCGACTAGCGCTCTGATACCACTTGTTGGCATAGTTGAGCATCTAGAGGGGGGTGAATAGACGTTTTTCACGGATATGCAAATTTTCTACAAACATTAAAATTTTGCCAAGAACAAGTGTATTATATCACAATATAAAATTAAAGCAAATGACAATGAATGAGCAATACAAAAGAGAGAAGAGAAGCTTAACACATCAATATTAACGTGGTTCGACACCCCGCCTACTTCCATGCCATGAGACTAACTCAAGGATTCCCAAAATCCACTATATGATTCTCCTTTTGGCGGAGAAACCTATACACACAACTGGTCACAAAGAGCTTTTACAAAGGTACTCACTTACAGATACCTTACAGTGTCTCACAAAGAGCCTTTCTATACAAGTAGTTGATGAGAGGTAGAAACAATCTTAAATGCTCTTCTTGAGTTGAGTATCACAAAAAAATTCTCACACTATTTCCTCTTTTTCAATGGAGTAGGACAAGAGCAAGAACAAGAGGGCAAGTGATTTTCACAAAGAAACCCTAGAGTGAATGTGTAATAACCCCAAAAAGAAAATAGAATAATAATAATGGTCATTTAGTTAGTATCAAAATGAAAGTGTTTCTCTATTAGGATCCTTGATTCCATGTTTGATGCCTAAGAATGACCTTGTCTAAGCGAGTGCTCAGAGACCATTGCAGCTCCGTTGCTCCCTAGAGGTCAGTCTGGTCAAAATGGAATTTCATAGGATAAAACAGGGTAGACATTATTTGTATACATAAAATAATGTTTTGACTGATATATTAAAACATGGCTTAATAATAATAATAATAATAATAATAATAATAATAATAATAATGATTTTAAAAAATAATAATAATAAAAAATAAATAAATAAATAAATAATAAATTAATTAATTCAGTAATTAATTAAAAGTTAATTAAATGGGAGTGGTGGCAAGCACTCCCACATGGTCTCCATCCCCATCTCATACTTAGCCCATACCTAGCCCATACCATGCCCCTTCCTTAATTTTACAAAAATTATAATTTCACCCCTCTCCCCACACTTTTACAAATTTCATTTCTTTCCCAAAATTTTCCTATAAGTAGGAAGCTCTCAACATTCATTTTTCACAAAAATTTTCAAAGGAAGAGAAAGATTAGTGAGTGAAAGAATTAGTGGTGGAGAGAATTTTTGAGTAAGCTCTCACTCACCCACTCTTTCCGATCTCATTTCTTAGAGATAGTCATCGTGTTTGTAGCACAAGGTAAAAGAAGAGGTAAGTAAATTTGATTATGTTAGATTTTCATTTAAAATTTATACCCAAGTTTATTTGTAAGTAAATTTCGATTATGTTACTTAGTTTCATAAAATTCCCCTAAGTTTATTTTTATGCATATTTAATTATACCATTTTTATTTTAAATATACTTGCCTTTATTTTTGGGTTAAGAAATTTTCTAATCCACTCGGGCAATTTTCAGCATTTCTTTCTATTCAAAAATAAATAAATAAATAATTTTAACATAAAAACTGTGTGGCATGAGTTTATTTTTATGTTGCATGTTTCATAAAAATATGGGTGAAGACGAGATTTTCATGATATTATTTTAAATTGCATAAATTATAATAAGATGATTTTAAAACCCTTTATGGCAATGAAAGTTCAAAGTTACAGATGCTCGGTACCACACCTTAAAGTTTAACGGATCAGAGTGCACCCACATTGTTTATAGAGTGGTTATTTATGTTAGTAAATTTCTCTTGAGTGCAAACCTGGTTCTAAACCAGGACTTAATAAGGAAAATCTCACTTAATGTTTACGTACGTTGATTTAGTTTGGTCGGTTAACTAGTTAAGTCTAGTTTTCGGACCGCACAACCCAATCATGGGGGTCAACATGACTTATAGCTAATAGGCCTAAGGGTGGTTTTTACAATATATGTTTATACATATTTAATTACGTGTACAAAGTTATTGATGATTTGAAGGAAAAGTATAAGTTTACATGAAAAGGGTTATTCTTGTGCTTAAATGACAATATAAAGAAAATGTATAAGGAAAAGTATATGTATGTATATCATTAAATATGTTTATAGTTTTAAAGTTTAAAGTTTAATTTAACAGTCACATTATATGGTTATTAAATTTTACTATTATAGTTGATGGTCAAAGTTTTATGCAGAAATTTTTAAATTTACATTTATTTTAGAAGCAGTTTTGAAGTTATAGTATTAAAAATTGTTTTACGAAATTTTTAATAATTTTATTTACTTACTGAGTGTCATTTCATCCCAACCATATTTTTACATTTCAAATAACTCTGAAGGACATCGAAAATCAGGCATAACAAGCATGCGGGTGGGAATAGAATAGAAAAATAAAGTTTGATTAGAAATATTAGTATGATGCCAGATCTTTATGCTTATGTAATTTTTCTTCTTCTGAAATAAATTATTGTAATATGGATAATTAGCGCTCTATTATAATAATAATTGCGTTTATTTACTTTCGCTGTAAATCAATGGTAAAAAGTAAATATCCCAGACCCTTCGGGGTTGAGGTATTACATTTGGTATCAAAGAAATAAGTTATAGGTTTTGTAGACTTTAAGAAATAATTTTACCAGAGCATAGGCATAACCATTATGTGGGTAAGATCGGGTAAATTAGGATGTTTTTCTTTTACCTATAACTTTGATTAAACTTTAAAGATACAGTTATGATTTTAAAATGACTCTAGTCCTTTCCCTCAAAATGGACCCAAAGAACAACAACGTAAGTGTTGAAGGAAACGAGAATAATGTGGGGACTTGCAATGGAGAAGACATCAATGCTACTATGGTGTTGTGTGATATGGCACAAGTCATGGTGGAACTCCTGCGGAGCTCCAAGGAACGAAATGGTCCACCAAGCCATAAAGGTTGTACGGTGGAACAGTTCAATCGAATGCACCCTCTGACTTTTAAGGGAAAAGTTGATCCAATTGCTGCAGAAGATTGGTTGAAATCAATGGAAGAAATACTACCATTTCTTAATTGCACAAATGAAAAAAAATATATTATATGTTACCTATAAAATGACTGGTGAGGCCGAACGCTGGTGGAACTCAAAAAAGTTACTCCTAGAGGAAGGACCAAATCCAACAATCCTTACATGGGAGCATTTTAAGGAAGTCTTCTTTGAACGATTTTTCCCCAAAACCACCAGAGATGATAAGGCCAGGGAATTTTTGGAGTTGAAATAGGGAAATATGAATGTACAACAATATGCAGCAAAATTCATTGAATTATCCCGTTTTGCATCATATTTGGTTCCGGACGAATCAAAGAAAGCTAAAAAATTTGAAGAAGGCTTGAACTCAAGGATTTATGAAATGATAATAGTATTCGAGCTCGAAGACTTCTCCAATTTGGTAAACAAAGCAATGAAGGCAAAAGAAAGTCTACAAAGGAGCGCAGAAATATCCGACTAGAGAAAGAGGCCCATGCCACAAGGGTTTCACTCTAGTAGAAATCAAGGACCTTGGAAAAGGACCAACAACAACAACAATAATAGCAACAATAGCAACAACAACAATGTGGGGCAAGGGCAAACAACGAGAAATCCAAATAATGCAGAAAGAACCCCTTGTCCAAAATGCAACAAAATACATGGGGATGAGTGTCGGACCGGATTATGGGTCTGTTATCGGTGTGGTAAACCTAGTCACATGCAACGAGAATGCCCACAAAACAACTACAACCCAAATCAACAAAGAGGAGGCAACCAGGCACCTCGAAACAACAATCAACAGAACACCGCTTAAGCGCGTGTCTATGCCCTCACTCCAGGAGATGCAGAAAATACTAATGATGTGGTGACATGTATTATTCCCATTTTCTTCAAGAAAGTAGTAGTATTATTTGATTCTAGAGACACACACTCCTTTATATCTATAGCTTATGTTAAAATATATGGGGTAAAGACTCAGCCATTAGAAACTGATTATCTATGGTTACACTAATAGGAACCGTGGTAGTATGTAGAAAAATACTTAAAGGTCACCTAATTTGTGTTGAGGAAAGAATACTACCGGATAACTTGGTAGTATTTAGTATGCACGGGTTTGACGTAATTCTTGGGATGGACTGGCTAGCTTCTAGCTATGCTAGTATAAATTGCTATAATAAGGAGGTGGTGTTTAAACCTCCTGGAGAGCAAGAATAAAAGTTCAATGGAACTCGTGTATGCCCTTCACCATAAATATTGTCGGCTATTCAAGCAAAGAGATTACTCTTGAATGGATGTCAGAGTACCTAGCATGCATTGTGGAGGCTTCAAAGGAAGAATTGAAGCTCGAGGATATCCCAATAGTAAGGGAATTCTCAGATGTATTCCCTGAAAATTTACCTGGGCTACCCCCTGACCGCGAAATCGAGTTTGTTATCGACCTATTACAAGGGACGACACCAATATCTAAAGCTCCATACAGAATGACACTGGTAGAATTGAGAGAATTGAAGGAACAATTACAAGAGTTGCTGGACAAAGGATTCATCAGACCTAGCGTGTCACCATGTGGAGCACCGGTGCTATTCATTAAAAAGAAATATGGATCGATGAGAATGTGTATTGATTATCGGGAAATAAATAAAGTGACCATTAAGAACAAGTAACCAATACCTCGCATAGATGACTTGTTTGATCAACTCCAAGGAACACAAGTCTTCTCTAAAATTGATCTCCGATTAGGGTACCATCAAGTGAAAATCAAATCAGAAGATGTTCCAAAGACCGCATTCCAAACGAGATATGGTCACTATGAATTCTTAGTCATGTCATTTGGACTGACCAATGCTCCTGCTACATTTATGGACCTTATGAATAGGGTCTTTCATGAATATCTAGATCAATTTATGGTGGTCTTCATTGATGATATTTTGATTTCAAAAAGCCCCTAGGAACATGAGAACCATTTGAGGCTAGTACTCAAAGTACTAAGAGAAAAGAAACTCTATGCCAAACTTACGAAATGTGAGTTCTGGCTAGAAAGAGTTGCATTCTTAGGGCATATGATATCTAAGGATGGTATTTCTGTGGACCCAAGTAAAATAGAGGCAGTAGTGGATTGGGCGAGACCGAAGAATATTCATGAGATCATGAGTTTCTTAGGTCTGAAAGAATATTATCGTCGATTTATGGAAAGGTTTTCTAAAATATCTAGTCCTCTGACAAGATTGACAAGAAAGAATGTGAAGTATGAGTGAACTGATGAATGCAAACAAAGCTTTCAAGAATTAAAGCAACACCTCATCACTGCCCCGGTGCTAACAATTCCATCAGGAGAAGATGGTTTTGTGATTTACACTGATGCATCTCGGAATGGGCTCGGGTGTGTATTAATGCAACGAGGGAAGGTCATTGCATATGCTTCTCGACAACTCAAGAAGTACGAGAAAAATTATCCAACACACGATTTGGAACTGGCAGCTATGGTATTCGCACTAAAGATCTGGGGACACTATTTGTATGGTGAAAGGTGTGAGATTTTCACAGACCATAAAAGTCTCAAATAATTTTTCACGCAAAAACAATTAAACATGAGACAGAGAAGATGATTAGAATTAATCAAAGATTATGATTGCACTATCAGCTATCACCTGAGAAAAGCCAACGTGGTAGCAGATGCATTAAGTCGAAAGTCAATGAATGCGTCAGTCTCGGCAATGGTGATCCAACATCAAATCATGATAGACCTAGAAAGATTTGGTGTGGAAATAGTGGAAGGAAATCATCAAGCTCTCATTGCCAATTTGGTAATCCAACAGACCTTACTGGAAAAGATTAAGGTTGCACAGATGGAAGATGTAGAGCTATTGAAGATTATCAGTAAGATACTGAGTGGATTGAAGGGAGACTTTAACATCTCTGACGATGGAGTTTTTAGATTCCAAACTAGATTGTGTGTGCCCAATGACAAAGATATCAAAAGAACAATCATGGAAGAAGCTCATCAATCTCTTTATACAGTGCATCCGGGAAGCACGAAGATGTATCAGGACTTGAGAGAGTCTTTTTGGTGGAATAACATGAAGAGGGATATTGCACAATTTGTGGAACAGTGTCTTACTTGTCAGAAAGTAAAGGCTAAGCATTAGAGACCAGTAGGACCACTACAACCACTCCACATTCCCGAGTGGAAATGGGAGCACATCTCCATGGATTTTGTAATTGGGCTACCTCTAGCACTCCATGGACAGAACGCCATCTAGGTGGTTTTTGATTGTCTAACGAAAACTGCTCACTTTATTCCAATCAAAGTTAACTACTCTATGACCAAGCTTGCGGAGTTATATTTTCAAGAGATAGTTAGATTACATGGCGTGCCTATGTCAATCGTATCAGATCAAGATCCACGATTCACATCACAATTCTAGAAGAGTTTGCAAAGAGCCTTGGGATAACGACTTACTCTCAGCATGACATTTCATCCTCAAACTGATGGACAAGCGGAGAGAACCATTCAAATATTGGAGGATATGTTGAGAGCTTGTGTACTGGATTTCAAAGGAAGTTGGATTCAGTATCTACCGTTAGTTGAGTTTGCCTATAATAACAGTTATCAGTCCAACATAGAGATGGCACCGTATGAAGCGTTATATGGTCAAAAGTGCCGATCCCCATTATATTGGGATGAGGTTGGCGAACGACGAATGTTAGGTCCCGAGATTATACAAAGGACCTCTGAGAAAATTAAGCTCATCCGGGACAAAATAAAAATCGCTCAAAGTCGGCAAAGGAGTTATGCGAATACCCGTCGGCATGAGTTGGAGTTTGAAGTGAGGGATAATATATTTTTAAAAGTCGCTCCAACGAAAAGAATCATGAGGTTTGGGAAAAAAGACAAACTAAGCCCCTGGTATATTGGACCATTCGAGGTATTGGAGAAGATTGGTCCAGTCGCTTACAGAATTGCCCTACCTCCTGCACTATCAAGAATTCATGATGTCTTCCATGTCTCAATGTTAAAGAAGTACATTCCAGACCCTTCTCATGTGATAAGTTATGAGTTGTTAGAAGTTAGTGACACTCTATCATATGAAGAAGTACCAATCTAGATTTTAGACAAGAAAGATCAGGAGTTGCGCACAAAGAAGATTTCACTGGTAAAAGTGCTCTGGAATAACCATGACATTGAGGAAGCATCATGGGAACTAGAAGCAAAAATACGTTAGAAATACCCACATCTTTTTTATGATAGCAGGATCGGATAAAAGCACAACATTATACAAGGTACTCATTCAAATTTTTGTAAATTTCAAAGATGAAATTTTTATAAGGAGGGGAGGATGTAATAACCAAAAAAAAAAATAGAATAATAATAATGGTCATTTAGTTAGTTTCAAAATGAAAGTGTTTCTCTATTAGGATCCTTGATTCCATGTTTGATGCCTAAGAATGACCTTGTCTAAGTGTGTGCTTAGAGACCATTGCGGCTCAATCGCTCCCTAGAGGTCGGTCTAGTCAAAATGGAATTTCATAGGATAAAATAGGGTAGACACTGTTTGTATACATAAATAAGTACATAAAATAATGTTTTGATTGATATAATTTGTAGAAATATATGATAAAATAATAATAATATAGGTATCCTATGCAGGGCCCACAGACCGTGTGGGGTCCACATGAGTCTCAAAGCCGTGTGGGGGTACACATAAGTCTCGAAGCTGTGTAGGTTTAATAAAACTATGTGAGGACTATTCAAGTTACGTAAGACCCACTTAGGTCTTGAAGTTGTGTGGGACCCACAAGACTAGGTGGGGCCCACATGAGTTTTCAAAATTTGAATTTAATTCTTTAAAATATATATATATATATATATATATATATTAAAAATGGCTTAAAAATAATAACAATGATAATAATAATAATAATAATAATAATAATAATAATGATGATTTTAAAAATAAATAAATAAATAAATAATTAATTAATTAATTAAAAATTAATTAAATTATAGTGGTGGCAAGCACTCCCATATGGCCTCCATCCTCATCCCATACTTAGTCCATACCTAACCCATACCATGCCCATTTCTTAATTTTAAAAAAATTATAATTTCACCCCTCTCCCCACACTTTTACAAATTTCATTTCTTCCCCAAAATTTTTCTATAAATAGGAAGCTCTCAACCTTCATTTTTGACAAAAATTTTCAAAGGAAGAGAAGGATTAGTGGGTGAAATAATTAGTGGTGGAGAGAATTTTTGAGTAAGCTTTCACTCACCCAGTCTTTCCGATCTCATTTCTTAGAGATAGACATTGTGTTCATAGCACAAGGTAAAAGAAGAGGTAAGTAAATTTGATTATGTTAGATTTTATTTTAAAATTTATACCCGAGTTTATTTGTAAGTAAATTTTGATTATGTTACTTAGTTTCATAAAATTCCCTTAAGTTTATTTTTATGCATATTTAATTATACCATTTTTATTTTTAATATACTTGCATTTATTTTTGCGTTAGGAAATGTTCTAATCCACTTGGGTAATTTTCAGCATTTCTTTCTATTCAAAAATAAATAAATAAATAAATATTTTTAACACAAAAATTGTGTGGCATGAGTTTATTTTTACGTTGCATGTTTCATAAAAATATGAGTAAAGATGAGATTTTCACGATATTATTTTAAATTGCATAAATTATAATAAGATGATTTTAAAACCCCTTATGTTAACGAAAGTTCAAAGTTACAGATGCTCCATACCGCAGCTTAAAGTTTAAACGGATCAAAGTGTACCCACACTATTTACAAAGTGGTTATTTATGTTAGTGGATTTCTCTTGAGTGCACACCTGGTTCTAGACTAGGACTTAATAAGGAAAATCTCACTTAATATTTACATACGTTGATTTAGTTTGGTCGGCCAGCCAGCTAAGTCCAGCCTTCGGACCACACAACTCAGTCATGGGGGTGAACATGACTTACAGCTAACAGGCCTAAGAGTAGTTTTTACAATATATGTTTCTACATATTTAATTACGTGTACAAAATTACTGATGATTTGAAGGAAAATTATAAGTTTACATGAAAAGGGTCATTCTTGTGCTTAAATGACGATCTAAAGAAAAATGTATAAGGAAAAGTATATGTGTGTATATCATTAAATATGTTTATAGTTTTAAAGTTTAAAGTTTAATTTAACAGTCACATTATATGGTTATTAAATTTTACTATTATAGTTGATGGTAAAATTTTTGTGCAGAAATTTTTAAATTTACATTTATTTTAGAAGTAGTTTTGAAGTTATAGTATTAAATATTATTTTATGAAATTTTTAAAAAACTCATTTTGGCCACACACTAATAATATTCTTATGTACTTACTAAGTGTCATCTCATCCCAATAATATTTTAACATTTCAGATAACTCTGAAGGACATATTGAAAATCAGGCATAGCAAGCATGCAGGTGGGAATAGAATAGAAAAATAAAGCTTAATTAAAAATATTAGTATGATGCCAGATATTTATGCTTATGTAATTTTTCTTCTTTTGAAAAAAATTATTGTAATATAGATAATTAGCGCTCTAGTATAATAATAATTGAGTTTATTTACTTTCGTTGTAAATTAATGGTAAAAAGTAAATATCCCAGACCCTCCGGGGTTTTGGTATTACAGAATGCACAATAAATGATTTCAATGACTAAATGAGCTTCCTTCATTTTAAGTTAATGCAAGATCCTTATTTAAAAATCAAATGGGCGAGCTGGGTGCTAGAGAGCCGTTGGGCATTTATTGATATGGGACAAGGTGAAAAATAGCCATTTTGGCGCTTTAATTATGGTCTACATCCCGACATTCGTCGACGAGGTCTCGCCTTCGTTGACGAGCTCTTCAGTCATTTCGTCGACAAAGCCCTATGTTCGTCGACGAGTTGTTGGTTCTGAATTCAGACAAATCTTGGTTTATTTTCATCGACGAGAACCCTGTGTTCATCGACGAAATTTGCACAGGCCTCGTCACCGAATCCCCTGTATTCGTCAATGAGGGGTGCTCCAAACTTTTAGGTACTCTCGATAAACTCTCATCGACGAGGACCCTGTGTTCATCGACGAGGGTCTGTGTTGTACTCGTCGATGAAGTCCTGTGTTCATCAACGAGGCCCCTCTTAATACTTTAAAAAATCATTTTAAGTTCGAAGTAAAAAGGTCCTTGTTTATTTATGAGAAATGATCCCTGATTCACTATAAGACGTCTTAGATTTAGTAAAACATATTTTTAGGGCTTTTAGACATCTTACGTAGTTTTACTTGTCTCGTTGTGTGTGCGTGGGACTGTGCATGTTGTTTAAGTGATGTGTATGTGATATGCCCATTTCTTGCTTGATCTATTAAGTCACTCCATATACAAGGGATTTACAAAAACAATCTCTCTAACTCCCACACTCAATCTTTAGAACACTTGCATGCTATGTAGAGTTCATGAGTGCTTTGGTTTGAGTGGCTGAGCTTTGGTCACGTCACATGTTGCTTTTGGTTGATTTGAAACTTGCTTGCTTTGGAGCCTTTCTGTGCAACTGAACTGGACTAGAGAAAAAGGTTAGTAGCCTTAAAGAACTGCTAATGGGTTGATGTCATTAAAACACGGTTGGAATGAAAGACCTTTAACCACTTGGTCAAACACTATTTATAGGAAAAATTTGGGGAAGAAATAGAATTTGTAAAAATGTGGGGAGAGGGGTGAAATTATAATTTTTTTTAAAATTTAGGAATGGGCATAGGATGGGCTAGGTATGGGTTAAGTATGCGATGGGGATGAAGATCATGTGGGGGAAATGGGAGTGCTTGCTGACACTCCCATTTAATTAATTTACTTAATTAATTAATTAATTAAAAATATTTAAATCATTATTATTATCATTGTTATTATTTTTAAGCTATGTTTTAGTTTTTTTTTTTTTTTGAAAAAGAATTAAGTTCGAATTTCAAAAACTCATGTGGGCCCCACATGGTTTTGTGGGCCCCACACAACTTTGAGACCCAAGTGGGTCCTACGTAACTTTAATAGTCCTCATACGATTTTATGAGCCCTACACAGTTTCGAGACTCATGTAGACCCCTACACGGCTTCGGGACTCATGTGGGCCTCACACGGTCTATTGAGCCCCGCATAGGATACCTATATTATTATTATTTTATCATATATTTCTATAAATTATGTCAGTCAAAACATTATTTTATGTACTTATTTACGTATACAAACAGTGTCTACCCTGTTTATCTTATGAAATTCCATTTTGACCAAGCTAACCTCCAGGGAGCAACTGAGCCGTAATGGTCTCTGAGCACTCGCTTAGATAAGGTTTTTCTTAGGCATCAAACATGGAATCAAGGATCCTAACAGAGAAACGCTTTCGTTTTGATACTAACTAAATGACCATTATTATTATTCTGCACTTTTTTTTTGAGTTATTACATCCTCCCCTCCTTATAAAAATTTCATCCTTGAAATTTACTAAAATTAAAATGAGTACCTTGTATAATGTTGTGCTTTTAGCCGATCTTGCTATCATCGAAAAGATGTGGGTATTTCTCACATATTTCTGCTTCTAGTTCCCATGATGCTTCCTTCATGTCATGGTTGTTCCAGAGCACTTTTACCAATGAAATCTTCTTTGTGCGTAACTCCTGATTCTTCTTGTCTAAAATCTGAATTGGAACTTTTTCATATGATAGAGTGTCGCTAACTTTTAATGACTCATAACTTATCACATGAGAAGGGTTTGGAACGTACTTCTTTAACATTGATACATGGAATACATCATGAATTTTTGATAGTGCAAGAGGTAGGGCAATTCTGTAAGCAACTGGACCAATCTTCTCAAATACCTTGAATGGTCCAATATACCTAGGGCTTAGTTTGCCCTTTTTCCTAAACCTCATGATTCTTTTCATTGGAGTGACTTTTAAAAATATATTATCCCCCACTTCAAACTCCAACTCACCCCGATGGGTATTCGCATAGCTTTTATTTTGTCCTTGATGAGCTTAATTTTCTTAAAGGTCCTTTGTATAATCTCAGGACCTAAAAGTTGTCTTTTCATTCAAAATTTTTTTCCACTAATAAATAAATAAATTTATATTCACTCTTCATCCATAACATTCACAAATCAGCCACGTCAACAACCCTACTACCATTCATACGACCCGATCCACATTGGGTACTGAGTAAAAAGTCATTTTATTTATAAAACCTAATAGCGGAAGACAGTGTATTTATCTCATTCAGAATACAATACCCAGAGTATCTACAAACACACATATATCTCATTATCACAAACTCAAAACTACTCAACACTAGGGGAATTACACCTCTCTTAGTCTAGAAACTCACCCTGTATATCAGGGTTCCAGCTCCCTACTATCGTGGAGCTCTATCACCTGATTGGTCTCTATTCCCTGAAAAATTTACATAAATTGGTTGAGACACATCTCAGTAAGAAGAAATAAATTATTTACAATGTGTGGTCATATGAGTTAAGCTATAACATGCTTTATTTTTCAAAACAACATTTCATATGATAAAATACACTGATATGCACATTAACATAATTATATAGATATACAACACAAGCTTTTATAAGCTATAAAACCATTTCTCAAATTCAATGATTTCCAACACACACAATTACCCACGAAGTGCCTGAGAATAGGGAAGATTGACCGCCCATACAGGTAGCTTCCCTCTGCCTTAACACATTATGCGGCCAAGAATGGCCACATCTGATACCTATTAAGGCACTCACCTTACTTAGTAAGCTCTCAGACGGAGAGTTTCACTTTACCTCAATTATTTATTTTATAAAACACACACTCTTTCATTTTTCATAATCATTTCCTATTTTAACTCATTACATATCTACATTATACATAAATTCAAATTTATGTACTTTACATTATACATTAGATCACATAATTCTACTTCTTAATACATTCACGATTTCCATACAAAGCATACCTCCCCAACAACATCAGTAGGAATCTCACAGCATAATTTCCATACTGAGCATACCTCCCCAACGGCGTCAGTAGGAACTTCACAACACAATTTCCATATTGAGCATACCTCCCTAATGACATCAATAGGAACTTCACAACACAATTTCCATACTGAGCATACCTCCCTAACGGCATCAATAGGAACTTCGCACACACACACACAGTCTCTATACTGAGCATACCTCTCCAACGGCATCAGTAGGAACTTCCCACAAACACAATCTCCATACTGAGCATACCTCCCCAACGACATCAGTAGGAACTTCGCACACACACACACACACACACAGTCTCCATATTGAGCATACCTCCCCAACGGCATCAGTTGGAACTTCACACACACACAGAGTCTCCATATTAAGCATACTTGCCCAACGGCATCAGTAGGAAAGGAATATCGCCTACCCGCAATCATTATGCGGTATTGGCATTTCATCAATCATGTTTCAGTAAATCACAGTTTAGTTCAATATGCATATTCTCATCATTTTCTGTGCGCATTTCATCATTTCATAATAATATATATCATATTTCACATATTTCCATATTTCCCAAAATACTCATATCAGTAATTTGTACAAACTTATTTTTCATACAAATAATCTCTACTCACGCATAAATATCACATTTCATTATTTTTTACTAATCACATCAATCATTCTCATTTCAATATTTTCTCAGAAAATACACATCATTATATTTCACATTTTTCAATATAAGTCACATACCACACAATTTTCATTTAATATTCACAATTTAATATTACTCACATGCCACACAATTATCTAATATTTATATCATAATCATTTTCAGGGAAAATACCATATGCTCATTTTCACATATTAATTTAAACAGTAATTCTAAAAATATTGTTATAATTTAGTCCCCTTACCTAGCTTACTGAGAGTCTCATTAACACCCGATCCTACGCCCTTGGCGCCCGAAATTTAACTCTTGCAATTTGCATTTTCCCTAGATTAATTAATCTATTTCTCCAAAATAATAGCCATCTTCCCTTCCCTAGGCTCCATATACCTCAAATTAATATTTAAACTAACATTTAATAGTCCCGCTTAATTTTTTAAATTTTGCCTGCGAGTCCCAAAATTACACTCACGGCGCTAACCCGAGCCCTAAATTTCAGAAATCCTACTTCAACCCTAGATGATCAAAATTTTAACATTTCTAAATTAATCCTAATGAATTAAAAATAGGCCCCTTAATAACCCTCATACCCCAAATTCGGGATTTTTCCCACGACGATCCCACGAGAATTTTGTCGTGCTAGACTTGTAGAGAATCATCCCTAGATTTTCATGGCGGTGTTTGTTTATCAATCAGGCTTATAATTTTCAAGAAACTAAAGAAAAAGGAAAAATTGGCTTACCCCAGGAGATACGCCTACGCCGCTCCTATCACCGATCCACTTTGGTAGAAATGACGGCAGCGGAGAATGGAGTCTAGTGGTATCTTCTGATTTTCAATCGGGTGAAAATTCATCATGAAATCTAGGAGAGAGAGAGAGAGAGAGAGAGAGAGAGAGAGAGAGAGAGAGAGAGAGAGAGAGAGAGAGAGAGAGAGAGAGCTTAGAGGCTGCGCAGGCCTCTAGATCTTCTTCTTCCTTTTTTTAACTTTTGAAAACTCCTGAAGCTTCTGCTTCAGGAGGGATAATAATAATAATAATAATAATAATAATAATAATAATAATAATAATAATAATAATAATAATAATAATAATAATAATAATAATATATTTTATTAATAAAAATAAAAATAATTTTTAATTATTTTTTTTCTTTTTTTTTTCGATTAAATAATTAATTAATCAATTTTTTTTTTTTTTTTGGAATTACCCCACTAATCTTGTATAGCCCTTTTTGGGGTTATTACATTCTTCCCTCCTTATAAAAATTTCATCCTCAAAATTTGTCTTGTTCCTTCTAGTCAAGATTCTACACTGGCACTTCTTCATAAGCTAAAGTATCACCCAACTCCAGTGCTTCATATCTGATCACATGGGAGGGTTATGGGGCGTATTTCCTCAGCACAAAAACGTGGAATACGTCATGGATCCTAGATAAGAGCGGTGGTAATGCCAAACGATAGGCAACTGGACTCACTCTCTCAAGAATCTCGAATGGTCCAATATACTTAGGGCTCAACTTACCCTTCCTCCCGAACCTCATAACACCTTTCAACGGTGCCACCTTTAGGAATATGAGATCTCCTGCGTCAAACTCCAGTTCTCGCCGGCGAGTATCTGCATAACTCTTCTGCCAGCTCTGTGCTGTTCTAATCTTGTCCCTGATGAGTCTGATTTTATCCTGAGTCTGTTGTATCAACTCTGGCCCCAATATTTGCCTCTCTCCAATCTCATTCTAGTACAATGGGGATAAGCACCTCCTACCATACAACGCTTTATACGGTGCCATCCCAATGCTGGCTTGGTAGCTGTTGTTATACGCAAATTCGACTAGTGGCAAATACTGCATCCAACGCCCTCCAAAGTCTAGCACACATGCTCACAGCATATCCTCTAGAATGTGTATCGTCCTCTCCATTTGCCCATCTATCTGAGGATGAAAATCTATGCTGAACGACAAATGAGAACCCAAGCCCTTTGCAGACTCTTCCAAAAACGAGATGTGAACTGTGGGTCTCTATTTGAAACGATGGACACCGAGACGCCATGGAGCCTAACTATGTCCTAGATGTATAACTCAGCCAATCTGTCCATGGAGTAGCTAACTCTGATCGGCAAAAAGTGGGCAGTCTTTGTTAGTTGATCCACCACTACCCAGATAGCATCCTGTCCATGCAATGCCGGCGGTAATCCTGTAACAAAATCCATCGCTATATGCTCTTACTTCCACTCAGGAAGTGGAGTGGCTGCAATGATTCCTCCGGTCTCTGATGCTTAGCCTTCACTTGCTGGTACGTCAAACACTGATCCACAAAATGAGCTATCTCCCTTTTCATGTTGCTCCACCAGAAGGACTCTCGAAGAACCCTATACATTTTAGTGCTACCCGGATGTACGGTATACAGAGACCGATGTGCTTCTTCCAAAATGACTTTCTTGATCTCAAGGTCGGTAGGAATGCATAACCTGGTACGGAACCTCAAGCCTCCATCATCCAAGATGCTGAACTCTGTTTCCTGACCATCCTGTACCTTCCCCATAGGCTCTACTAGTTCTTCATTGTCCCTCTGAGCTACTTTAATCCTCTCTTGTAACGTTGACTGTAAAACCAAGTCAGCAATAAATGCTTGGTGATCACCCTCTGCTAGCTCCACACCGAGTCTCTCCAGATCCATCTGGATCGGATGCTAAATCTCCACTACAGATACAGATGAATCCACCGATTTCTGACTCAACGCATTAGCGACCACATTAGCCTTTCGTGGGTGGTAGCTGATAGTGCAGTCGTAATCCTTTATTAGCTTCAGTCATCTCTTCTGCCTCATATTCAATTCCTTTTGCATGAAGAAATACTTTAAGCTCTTATGGTCAGTAAATATCTCACACCTACCCTCATATAGATAATGCTTCCAAATCTTTAGTCGTAAACAACCACTGCCAACTCCAGATCATGGGTAGGGTAGTTTTTCTCATATTCTTTCAATTGTCGTGAGGCATAAACTATCACTCTCCCTCACTGCATCAATACGCATTCGAGCCCTTTATGGGATGCATCACTGTAAATCATAAACCTCTCTTCTCCTAAAGGAATCGTCAACACCGGCGCAGTGATGAGTCGCTGCTTCAATTCCTGGAAGCTCTGTTCACATTCATCAGACCACTCAAACTTCACTCCCTTCCTAGTCAATCTGGTCAACGGGCCTAACAATCTAGAGAAGCCCTTCACAAACCTGTGGTAGTACCCAGCTAATCCTAGGAAACTCCTGATCTCGTGCACATTCTTTGGTCGTACCCAATCTACTACTGCCTTAATCTTATTCGGATCAACAAAAATACCATCTTTAGATATAACGTGTCCAAGGAAGGTAACCTATTCCAACTAGTATATCATCAATAAACAGTACCACAAACTAATCAAAATATTGGTGAAAGACCCTATTCATCACATCCATAAACACTGCATGAGCATTCGTCAAGCCAAATAGCATAACTAGAAATTCATGGTGACCATACCATGTTCTGAATGCCATCTTTGGAACATCTTCCGCTTTGACTTTCACTTGATGATACGCAGAGTGTAAATCTATCTTTGAAAAGATCTGTTCCCTGTAACTTGTCAAAAAAATCATCGATACGCGGGAGCGGGTATTTATTTTTGATAGTCACTTTGTTTATTTCTCTATAGTCAATGCACAACATCATCGACCCATCCTTCTTCCTCACAAAAAAAACTGGCGCTCCCCAGGGCGACACACTGGGCCGAATAAACCCCTTATTTAACAGTTCCTGTAACTGCTCTTTCAATTCTTCCAGCTCTGCTAGTGCCATTCTATACGGCGCCTTCAAAATTGGTGTTGTCCCTGGAACCAGATCAATAATGAACTCTACCTCACGATCAGGAGGTAGTCCTGACAAACCCTCGGGAAATACATTAGGAAAATCCCTTACCATTGGGATATCCTCCACCCTCAGCTCCCTTTCAAATACTTCCTTCACATAGGCTAAATATCCTTGATAGCCTTCTGATAGCAACCTATGTGCCTGAATAACAGACAATAACTAAGGTGGGGTGCACACACGTGATCCCATACATCTGTACTTCTGTCCCTTTGGAGGTCTAAATACTACCTCTCTCTGATGACAATCAATGCTAATATAGTGGGCAGCTAGTTAATCCATACCAAAGATTATCTCAAACCCATGCATATCAAACACCACCAGATTAGCTAATAAAGACCTCCCTTGAATATCCATTAGATAGTCTTTGAGTACCTTTCTACATATCCTTAAAGCTTCTAGTTGGCGTAGCAACAGATAGACTAATATCTAACTTCTGAGGTTCAAACCCACACAACTTCACATATTCTCAAGTGATAAAAGAATGAGTCGCCCCAGAATCAAAAGAGACAGTAGCTTTAAATGATAGTATTGAAATCGTACTTATCACCACATCTCCAGCCGCCTCAGCATCTCCCGGCGTCAGTGCATAGACTCGCGCTAGAGCAGTATTCCTCTGCTATCACCCTCGAAGCACTTGATAGCCTCCTCTATATGGTCGAGGAGCAGCCACCACCGCTAGCAGTACCTGACAGTTCCTTACAAAATGCCCAGGCTGGTGGCACTGATAGCAGAAAACCTCCCTTGCTCGACACTCTCTTGGGTGACTCCTCAAACATCTGGGACAAGGAGGGAGCATCTGTCTACCCTGCACTGCTCGCTTTCCTCCTCCCTGTCATCGTCCCCCTCTGCTATCATATCTCCTCTATGACCCACGACTGGACCCTGCTTGAAAACCAAAAGGCGCGGGCCTCTTCCTTTGGCTCTGTGCTGCTGCACCTCTCTATATGCTGCTCTCAATAACCGCAGCCATGTCCACTATCTTCAAGAAGGTATGAGCTCGGAAACCTACCACCTGCTCATACAAATTTTGTCTTAGGCCGTCCTTAAACTTCCTCGCCTTCCTCTCCTCATCTGGCACCATATACGGGGTGAACCAGGACAACTCAACAAATCTCGCTGCATATTGTTGCACTGTCAAAGACCCCTGTGTCAGATACAGAAACTCTGATGCCTTTGCACTCCTAATCGTAGAGAGAAAGTACCGCTCGGAGAATATCTCCTTGAAGCGACTCCACGTCATCGCTATAGGGTCCGACTACTGCTCCTCCAGTACTCTCACTGACCTCCACCAGTGCTTTACCTCCCCAGTCAATTTAAATGTGGAAAATAACACTCTCTGCTTGTCTGTACATGAGAGGACTTCCAATATGTCCTCTATGTCTTGAACCCAATTCTATGCTACCAGTGGGTCCGCTCCTCCAACGATAGATGGGGGTCGCATACGCATGAACTGCTCGATCGTGCAACTTCGCTCTCCTGGGCTCCTAGCCATCGTAGTCATAGCCTGCTGAGTGATGCTACGCAACACTGCATCAGGATCTGCACCACCCATACTGGAAGGTCCTACTCCATCACCTCCCGCATTCATGTTACTATTCCCCGGATCCATCCTGCAAAGGAAGCAGCTAATTTCAGCATAAAATCACTATCACACAACCCATACACTGCAATAACTCACAAACTACTTTTCTATGATCATTTATCTCCACATCTTTAAACCCCATTTAAGATTCAGTCCTACCACTCATAAACAAGACCCAGCAATAGTATCCACGGGTTTTCTGAAATCGTCACCCTAAGAAAAACAGAGAAACAACCCCGGTACTCCTGTCTCTAGGCCGCAAGATAGAACCCTAAATTCTCACCTCATCCTCTTACAATCACTAACTCACATTCCAATCTACCCATCACCTATTCTCCTCAAAATCCACTCCTATACTCTGGTATTGTATTCTGCTGTCTCCTAAAGTCTACAAAACCTAGCAACCTAGGCCTTGATACCAATTTGTGATGCCCCGATTTTTCATACAAATTTTTTTCCACTAATAAATAAATAAATTTATATTCACTCTTCATCCATAACATTCAAAAATCGGCCACGTCAACAACCCTACTACCATTTGTACGACCCTACCCACATTGGGTACCGGGTAAAAAGTCATTTTATTTATAAAACCTAACAGTGGAAGATAGTGTATTTATCTCATTCAGAATACAATACCCATAGTATCTACATACACACATATACCTCATTATCACAAACTCAAAACTACTCAACACTAGGGGAATTACACCTCCCCTAGTCCAGAAACTCACCATGTATATCAGGGTTCCAGCTCCCTACTATCACGGAGCTCTATCACCCGATTGGTCTCTGTTCCCTGAAAAATTTAGATAAATTGGGTGAGACATATCTCTGTAAGAAAGAATAAATTATTTACAGTGTGTGGCCATATGAGTTCAGCTATAACATGCTTTATTTTTCAAAACAACATTTCATTTGATAAAATACACTGATATTCACATTAACATAATTATATAGATACACAACACAAGCTTTTATAAGCTGTGCTAGCTTTACCATGATCCCAAGAGGGGGGGTGAATTGGTACTTTTAAATTTAAACCCTAGGTATTCTTCCTAACAGCAGTATGTTCACAACCTTATGGTCAATCTAATGCAAGTAATATCAGAAATTAAATAAGGCAGTTTAATCAATCACACAAGCACCAGAAAGTAGTAAAGAGGGGGTGACCCGCAGATATGTTATCGAGGTTCGGCCAACTGCCTACATCCCCGCCTTGGCTAACTAGCACAAGGATTATCACAATAACTTGCTCACTTAAATAGGTAGAGAGGCACCTATACAAACCAGGTCAACTAGCACAGGGCTGACCTCAACCTTTACACCAATCCTTATCAGGCTGGATTACCTCCCCCTCAGGCCACACCTAGAATCACTCAGATATACAATCAAATGGTACAATATAAAAGTGCTTTCACGTAAAGTAGATTTGTACCCAAATGCGTTCAATCACATACACCATAGATGATTTAAAATGTAAGCTCAGTGTGGGCTAGATAGTTCAACTTTCAAAAGTATTTTCTATTAGTGTAGTGAGTACGTGAGAGTGTCAACAACAATCTGTGTATTTCAAAATATTCGATCAAATGTGTTCACACAGAATATCAAGAAAGCATCAAGAATATCAATCAATAGAATATCTCAATCATGTGAATATGTATATGCTTGGATTGCAAAATAGATAATCTTTGTATTCAGCAAATGATATGTACTTGAATAAATATTGCCACAAAGATTAATGTAACAAACACAAATATATTTTCAAAAATAGTTCAATAAAGATTCCACAAGATATTTGAGTAGGTTTGAAAATATTTTTGCAAGCCACAAACAAATACAAAGCTTCCTAAGATATTGCAACGAATATGCAATACTCATAAGCTTAGCAAAGTCTTCTTAGGATAGGCTTATGAGAAAAGTCCCCTAAGAATTCTTAGGTAATGCTCTCGAGAAAATCAATTCAAACAAATAAAGAATGAGAGCAAACCTCTAAACAATAACACTCAATACACTTACAAATGATGCAAAGAAGTGAAGAAGGTAAGTTTGAGTGGATTTGGAAAGAGTATGAGCAATAGGAAATATTTTGCTTGAGGGAGAAATTTGGATTTTTGTTTTTACTAATCAATGCACTAATTTTCCCAAATGAAGGGGTATATATATACATCCCATAAGTTTTGACCGTTGGGGACCTATAAGGAATTGTTAGAAAAGTTTAATGACATTTTAAACATTTTAACCCTATTTAAAAATATTAATTGCGGTAAAAAATGAGGGGCAACCCGAGAGGTCCGGTCGACCAAAAAGGTTTCAGTCGACCAGATCTCATATGTTTTGGTCGATCAGGGCATTTCTAAACTGAATGGTCGGTTGACCAAAAGTGCCTTTCCAAAGGCGATTTTCCATTTTACCGAGGTTCGGTCCACCGGGCCATTTTGAACTAGCTAGTTTGGCTGACTAGACCATTGGGATTTTTCCGGAGGACCCTCGGTCGACCAGGTAGTATAGTACAAAATTGGCTTGGTCAACCAGATGGTCAAATTTTTTACCTCAAGGGGTTTCGGTTGACCGGGGGGTTTTGAACTGCATTAATTCGGTCGACCAGGGCTGTTGACCCAGGCCTGTTTTGGTCGACCAGGGCAAAATGAACTGCCTTGGCCAGTCGACCGAAAGTGCACAATGTGTGCATTTTGGTCCTGTTTCAATACACATTTACCCTATTCAAGTGCCTAATGCATGCAAGTGCAAAGGTGAGTGTCCTAGGGTTATTTATGTCCAAAATCAAGGCACCGAAAGTATCTGGTGTTGGTCGACCGATGGGTAAACCCTAAGATTATTCTATGATCACTTTTAGTTCGTATTTGGTTTGAGCTCACATAATAAACCATACATGTGTTGTGTGTGCTTATTACAAACCAAATGTCCTAATTACTATTACAGGCCCTTGAATAAATATAAAGTACAATACAATTAGAAAAAGGTCTTCAACTTCACTCTCTCTTTGTGCATTGTGATTTCCCAATATAAGTTCCTACACAAAACCTCAAACACCCATTAGTTGCAATGAGTATTTGTCATAATCAAAACCGGGCGTGACCTATAATGTGACGACCTGCTTAATTTTCACATTTTTTTCATAATATAATAATAATAAAATCAATATCACATATTCCAGCTCAGAAGATCATAATCCACCTGGACCTGTGGGTATCAGGGATACATCAGAACACAAAACAGAAGCCTAAGCAGCAGGAAACATACAATCACAATATTATAAATACGGAAACATCCATCACATTACTATAAATACCAGAGTCACTATATCCACTGTATTTCATTATATACATTCCAAAAATAAAATCTAGAGACATTTCCCACAAAATCTAACTATCCCTACAAAAACTTGCCCTTCAAAAAGGGCAGACAACAGCTCTAGATCAGCGGGGCTTTTCTTGCTCTTCTATCAAGGGCTCCTAAAAAGTTTATAGAATTTTGGGGTGAGACACCTCTCAGTAAGGGAAATAAACTAATACCAGAGTGTGGCAACATGAGTATTCCGTGTTATACATATACCATACATAACATATTCAATAACTGTTTGTCATATCTGGGAAAACATATATATATCATCAAAACATGGCAGAATAGACTGCATTTCCATAAGCATATCTCATCTTATACAATAGTAATAACACAAAAACATTCTTGGTAGGTTAGCTGGCTGTTGTCATGTATTACCCCCACATGATTGGGTTGTGTGGCCCGAAGGCGGGACCTGACAATGGTTGGCCGACCATTGCCAAGTCAAAAGTACAGTTTGTAAGTCTGATGGGTCTGCCTGACCTGGTCTGAACACCAGGGGCGATCACACACTTCTTAAAAACCACATCGACCATCCAATCTCACACCACTCCATACAGCGGCATTAACACAAATATCATGATCACGAAGACCATGGACACATAGCAACGGTACCATGCAAGTGCTAGCCTAGACCGAGCCAATCAGGTTCTGATACTATATAACATATACTGAAACTGTGATACATGGATATTGCATATCATTAATTTTCAAATCAATCATATCATTTTTCATATATACATATATCATGAAAATTATCGGCCCGAATGCCGGTATTACACATTTTATCATAGCTCAGCCCGTACGCCGGCAAATCATATTATAGCACAGCTCATACGCTGGCAAATTACATCCATAGCACGGCCCCTATGTTGGCAAAATATATCCATAGCACAGTCCGTACGTTGGCAAATCATACACATAGCTTGGCCCATATGTCGACAAATCATATAAAAATCTAGGCCCGTACGCCGGTTTTCCATTATGAAAATCTATATCATAATCACATTTCCAGAAAACAGTATTTCATAACATTTTATACTCATGTCACACTAATAGGTTTTACACATAATCAACATACCATCATTTTAACAGTATTTTCCCAAATATAATTCATATATAAATATATTTATTTTTCGTGAAACCAAATGCTATAATAGTATACATATTTTTCATCAAATACTAGCTTAGTTTATCCCCTTACCTAATTCCTGAAAAGCCCCTAAGAAACTCTGTCCTACACCCGCAAGGTTCTCCACTCAACACCCTAGAAATAATATTTCCCAGAACTAAAGTTCAATATTTCTAAGCGTATAACACTTTCCTCAACTATCAAAAATCCAAATATTGAGTAGAAAGTCTTACCCTAGATTTGGGATGGTTTCCAACTCGCTTTCACCAATGATCCGCTCCGGTAGATTTGGAGAGAACTTCTGTTGACCCAATGGGTCATACCCTGTTTTGATGATGACAAATACTCAGGTATTTAATGATTGTCAAGTTCATGTGCAGGTTTATATTAGCATATCTTCAGTGGCACGTGAAAAGCTTAAAGACTTGAAGACAATTTCATACTCTTAATTGTAATAGTTTTTAAATGAAATTTTTCTGTAATAGTAATTAGGGTTTTCGGTTTGTAATAAGCTCACACACATCACATGCATGATTTAATTTGTAAGCTCAAACCGAACCATAGAAAGACCTTAGGGTGTTTCCAAATTGGACCCCAAGTGACCTTAGGACACGCACATATGCACATATGTTTATTAGGCACTTGAAATAGACTTATTTGGGTCAATTCGGGACCGAAATGCACACTTGGTGCACTTTCGGTCGACCGGCCAACTCAGTTCAATTTGGCCCGGTCGACCGAAACCGGTCTGGGTAAACTATTTGACCCAGGCCCGGTCGATCGAGCCCTTGTAGGTCATTTGACATCGGTCGACCGAACCACCTGGGAGTCAACAGTTTGACCTCTCGGTCGACTGACCAGATTTGAACTCCAACTACCTGGTTGACCGAGGGGTCTTGGGAGGATTCCCAACGGTCTGGTCGACCGAGCCATGCAGTTCAAAAAAGGCCCCGGTCGACCGAACCTCGGAGTTTTGGAAAATCGCCTTTGCCCGGTCGATCGACCACTCAGTTCAAAATGCTCCTGGTCGACCGAGCCACTTGAGTCCTGGTCGACCGAACCACTTTTGGTTGACCGGACCTCTCGGGTTGTTCCCATTTTTACCGTGGTTAATATTTTTCTAAATAGGGTTAAAATGTCTTAAACGTCATTAAACTTTTCTAATAATACCCAATAGGTCCCCAACGGTCATATTTTCTCCCTTGCCTATATATATGAGTTCATTTGGGATAATTAGCTATGGGATTAAAAATATTGATTAAGAGAAATTCTCTGAAAATCCCAAATCCTATAATACTCATATCCAATCCTCATTCACTCATGCTTACCATCTTCGATCTCTTAAATCCTCTGTAAGTCGATTGAGTGTTTATATTTAATAGGTTTGCTCTCCCATTCATATTTGATTGATTTATTTTCATTGAGAGCTAAACCTAAGTATTCTTAGGAGACTTTGTTAATAAGTCTATCCTAAGAAGACTTTGATAGATCTTCTAAGATTTGCACCTTCATTGCAACATCTTAAGAAGATTGTATTTGTTTTTGGTTGCAAAACATTTTCAAAATACATTCAAATATTTAGTGTGCTTTGTTTTGATAAATCTTTAAAGAAATATTTGTTTGTGTGAGAAAAATCTTTGTTACAATATTCATTGATTTATATCCATAGTTGAATACAAAGATTAAACTCTTTTTGCAAACCAAACTTATACATTGCTAGAGCTTCATATACATATATATATATATATATATATATTGAGAAAACTTGTTGATTGAAATATATGAAGTTTGGATAATATCTTTGTTTGAGAACTTAGATTGAATAGCCTGTGATACAAAGATCATTTAGGTTTGCACTCTCACGTACTCATTACAATGATAGTAAATCTATTTGAAAGTTGACATCTTAGACCACATTGAGCTTACATATTGAATCATACTGTGGTGTTTGTAATTGCGCGTATTTGGGTACACATCTGCTTTACTTGAAAGCCTATTCATTGTACCATTTGATTGTATTTCAAATACGGTTGTATTTCTAGGCACGGGCCTGAAGAGGGAGACTAGCCCTGGTATAGTCCTGGATTGGCTTAGACCCGGTTAGGAAAGCTAGGTGCGTCGTCCTGTTAAGGCGTGTAGGTTGAGGTCAGCCCCGCTAATTGACCTGGTTAAGGTTAAGGTCAGCCCTGTGTTAATTTGACCTGGTTGTAAACGGTATCGCTCCACCCTTAAGTGAGCCTTTAGTGGAATCCTCCGGCTTGCGAGCTTGAGGCGGGGACGTAGGCACTGTTGGCCGAACCTCGATAACATATCGTGTGTTTATTTACATTTCTGCACTTTACATTTACCGCACGCGCATGTTATTATGTGAATGATGCGCTTAACTTAAATTTCCACATATCTTTTACATCTGCGCATTTGGAATTATATAGACCAATCCTAGGTTGTTTTATACGAGCATTTTATTTAACCTAGGTGATAAATTTGAAAATTCCACTTCACCCCCCCTCTTGGGAATACACCAATTCTAACAACTTCCCCAGGAGCATCGTGGTGGCTTTGGATTGTCAATCTGGCATAAATCTAACCCGAAATCAACGAAAGAGAGAGAGAGAGCCGAAGGGAAGAGAGAGAGAGAGAAAAAAGTTAACTTAATTGTGAAGTAAAATCCGGATTTTTCCATATTTATAGAACTGGATTTGTCGACGAGCCATGTCATTCGTCGACGAATCCTTTAATAATTTCTTCGACGAAATTCAGTCCTTGTCGACAAAATTCAATTGGCTCAAAACCCCTCTTGGTATTTCTTCGTCAACGAATTCTCTTAAACCTTCATCGACGAATCCTTTATATTCGTCGACGAAGTTGACTTCCTCCTTCTGTTACTGTCTCCATTTCCCTTCCTCTTTATTATTTAAATTCCATTATTATTCGGGTTGTTACATTCTCCCCTCATTATAAAATTTCGTCCTCGAAAATTTACTTTTCACGTAACTCGTCATCCCTTAACAAGAAAAGGGTCTACTCATTTTATTACTTACCCTCACTTATGACAAAGGAATACCGTGGTTACATTCCGAGTCCTGGGAGATTACGTATACAAAAGAAAAATTCTCCCAAAACTAAAAGGCTACACTAATTAAATCATTACATGTACCTGCAAAAGAAATATTATTTAACTACTTAAGTTTCTTGAAATAGTTGTGGGTACTTCTGCTTCATCTCCTCCTTGGATTCCCAAGAAGCCTCTTCCACCGCATGATTCCTCCACAAAACTTTTACCTGAGGAATCTTCTTATTATGTAGCTCTTGCACTTTTCTATCTAGAATCTGTATTGGTACCTCCTCATACACCAGTGAATCACTAAGCTCTAATTCATCATAGCTGATGATATGAGAAGAATCTGGGACGTATTTCCTCAACAAAGTAACATTGAATACGTCGTGGATCCTGGACAACACAAGTGGAAAAACTAACCTGTAGGCTACCGGTCCCACTTTATCAGAATCTCAAATGGACCAATAAACCTAGGGCTAAGTTTACCTTTCTTCCCAAATCGCATGACCCCTCTCATTAGAGCTATCTTCAAAAACACCTGATTGCCCACATCAAATTCTAGATTCTTGCGGCGATTATCAGCATAACTTTTCTATCGACTCTGAGCTGCACTAATCTTGTCTCTGATAAGCCGAACCTTATCACACACTTGCTGAATAAGCTCCGGCCCCACTACTCGCCGCTCACCCACTTCATCCCAAAATAAAGGAGAATGACATCTCCTACCATATAAAGCCTCAAATGGTGTCATGCCAATACTGGACTGGTAACTGTTATTATATGCAAATTCTACCAGTGGCATGAACTGAGTCCAACTACCCCCAAATTCTAATATGCACACACGGAGCATATCCTCTAATGTTTGTATCGTCCTCTCAGTCTGCCCATCAGAATGCGGATGGAATGTCATGCTGAAAGATAGCTGAGACCCTAAAGCTTCTTATAAGCTTCTCCAAAAACGTGATGTAAAACACGGGTCTCGATCTGACACAATCGATACCGGAACCCCATGTGAACGAACTATCTTGTGAATGTAGATCTCCGCTAAACGATTGAGGGGATAGCTGATCTTGATAGGTATAAAGTGGGCGGTCTTAGTCAAACGATCAACAATCACCCAGATGGCATTCTGGTCATGTAATGCCGTCGGCAGTCCTGACACGAAGTCCATAGATATATGAATTCACTTCCACTCTGGGATAAATAACGGCTATAGCTGCCTAACTGGCCTTTGGTGCTCAGCCTTACCTGCTGGCACGTCAAACACTGGGCTACATACTCAGCGATCTCTCTCTTCATACCACTCCACCAGTACGACTCTTGCAGATCTCTATACATCTTCGTACTGTTAGGATGAACTGTATACAAAGATCTGTGAGCCTCCTCAAAAATAGTCTTTCTAATCCAGTATTGGAGGGAACACATAATCTAGTACAAAACCACAAAGCTCCGTCATCTACAATACTGAATTCCTCCCCCTGACCATTTCGTACTCTATCCATCACCTCTGCTAATTCTGGATCTTCCTTCTGGGCAGCTTTAATTCTCTCTTGCAGAATAGGTTGCACCAAAAAACTGGCAATGTGAGCCTGAGAACCACTCTCAACTAATTCAATGTCGAATCTCTCCACATCCATCATGATCGAATACTGGATCTCCATAGCCGCCAACAATGGTTCCCTAGATTTCCTACTCAACTGCTTTCCCTGGGTGATAACTGATGGTACAATCAAAATCCTTAATCAGCTCCAACCACCTTCTTTGCCTCATATTCAGTTCCTTCTGCGTGAAGAAATACTTTAAACTCTTGTGGTCGGAGAAAATGTCACACTGTTCGCTGTATAAGTAATGCCTCCAAATTTTCAATGCGTGTACCACTGCAGCCAGTTCAAGATCATGTGTAGGGTAGTTCTTTTCATAATCTTTCAACTGCCTGGACGCATACACCACTACCCTGCCATGCTGCATCAATACACAACCAAGTCCCTTCAAGGACGCATCACTATAAATGACATACCCCTCACCCCCTGACGGGATGACCAATACTGGTGTTGTGACTAATCTTTACTTCAGTTCTTGAAAACTTTGCTCACAGCTCTCGTCCCACTCAAATCTGACATTCGTCCTCATCAATCGTGTCAAAGGTCCTGAAAAAATTGAGAATCCCTCAACAAAATGGCGATAATACCTAGCTAGCCCCAAGAAACTCCTGATCTCCTGGGCATTTCTTGGTCTAACCCAATTCACTACAGCCTCAATCTTACTAGGATCCATAGAAATACCGTCTCCAAATACAACATGCCCCAAGAACACGACCTTCTCGAGCCAAAATTCCCTTCCTCTTTATTATTTAAATTCCATTATTATTCAGGTCGTTACATATAAGGTCAACATTCTCCCCCTTTTTGATGATGAAAAATACGATTGAAAAAACTATAGGGTTAAGCCCAAGAAGGCTCCCCCTCACAATATACATCCAATTTATTTAAACAAGCCTATTATTTTTGCCCCTTTCCATCTCCCCCTTTTGGAAATAGCAAAAAAAGGCCATTTGAATTTAAAATTCTAGGCAACGGGTACGAATTACAATTATACAAAAAGAATTTTGGAAAGAATTTTTGAAAATTTTGGCAAAGTGCCGTTTGTAATTTGGACTTTCCAAAAGAAGACCTGTATAATGGTAACCTGTTTGAGTTTATATTTCCTAATAATTTATCCACAACTACTCAAACAGTTCAGTAGTGGTCCAATCAAGCAAATGAAATTTCAAGACGATTATGAATTGGACAAATTGTGCAACACAGATGATAATCAATATAATCATGCAATAGGAATATGAACTATGCACATAGTCAATGATAAACTTTCACAAGGTCTAAAGCAAGAAGATAAGTCAACAATGGAACTAGTTGCTAAGACTTGGAAAGTTTCCATGAAGGAGCTCCCCCTAACTTTATGCAAGTTATGAGACATTTAAGTTTAGGAAGCTTCTCTACTATGCATTAAGCCTAACGCACGTCTAATTTGTATGAATCTATCCTCGGGTAGTGGTTTAATGAATATATCGGCCCACTATTCATTAGTGCATACAAACTCAAGAGCCATATCTCCTTTTTGCACATGATCACGAAGAAAATGATGTCTAATCTCAATGTGTTTAGTTCGTGAATGTGAGATAGGATTTTTAGAGATGTTGATTGCACTAGTATTATCACATTTAATTGGTATTATTTCATAATGCAATCCAAAATTCACAAGTTGTTGTTTCATATAAAGAGTTTGGGTACAACAACTTCCAGCCGCAATATATTCAGCTTCGGCTGTGGATAAGGCAATTGAGTTTTGTTTCTTTGAGAACCAAGAAACAAGAGATTGTCCGGAGTAATGACAAGTGCCGCTAGTGTTTTTTCTATCAACCTTACTACCAACAAAGTTAGCATTAGTGTAACTAACAATCTCAAAGGTAGTATGCTTAGGGTACCAGAATCCTAATTCAATAGTCCCAACTAGATACCTAAGGATTCGTTTAACAGCTTTTAAGTGAGATTCCTTAGGGGCTGCTTGAAACCTAGCACATATACACATGTTAAACATAATATCAAGCCTACTAGCAGTGAGATATAGGAGACTCCCAATCATGCCACAATAAAATTTTACATCAACAGGAATTCCTTGCTTATCTTTATCAAGCTTAATGGAAGAGTTCATAAGTGTACCAAGAATTTTGCAATCTTCCATATTAAATTTCTTTAGCAAGTCCCTGATATATTTAGATTGGCATATGAAAGTTCCATGATTAGCTTGCTTAATTTGTAGCCCTAAGAAGAAACTAAGTTCACCCATCATGCTCATTTCAAATTCACTTTGCATGCATTTGGCAAATTCATTACACAACTCATCATTAGTTGCTCCAAAAATGATATCGTCCATATAAATTTGAACAAGCAACATATCATCATTTTTGGATTTGATGAAAAGTGTAGTGTCGATCTTGCCACGGGTAAACCCATTTTCTAGTAGAAAACCACTAAGCCTCTCATACCAAGCTCTAGGAGCTTGTTTCAATCCATACGAGGCTTTAGACAACCAGTAAACATGATCGGGATATTTATGATTCTCAAAACCGGGTGGTTGTTCTATGTATACCTCTTCATTAATGTAGCCATTTAGAAAAGCGCTTTTAACATCCATTTGAAACCATTTAAAATTTTTAAAAGCGGCAAAGGCAAGTAGCATACGAATGGCTTCTAATCTTGCAACATGAGCATATGTTTCATCAAAGTCAATCCCTTCCTATTGGTTATACCCCTTGAGCAACTAATCTAGCTTTATTCCTAGTTACTACCCCATTCTCATCTTTCTTATTTCTATATACCCATTTAGTTCCAATGATGGTGTGCTCATTAGGCCTAGGAACTAAGGTCCACACTTTGCCTCTTTCAAATTGGTTATGTTCTTCTTGCATGGACATCACCAAAGATTTATCTTCTATGGCTTCTTTAATATTTTTAGGTTCTTCTTGGGATAAGAAAGCGGAGTGATTCACTATATTTCTCAAGGAGGATCTTGTGGCTACTCTACGGGATGGTTCACCTATGATTTGATCTATAGGATGACTTTTTATATATTTCCAATCTCTAGGCAACTCCTGATTTCCATTTTCATTGTCTGCAAGTGATTTTTCATTTGCTTCTTGATTTTCACTTGCATTGTTTTCAATAGACATTTTCTCTAAGCATTTTCTAATATCAATATCATCTTCATCATATTTATTAGAAAATGGATTAGACTGATCAAACACAACATGAATAGATTCAATGACAGTTAAAGTTCTTTTATTGAAAACCCTATATGCTTTGCTATTTAGTGCATATCCAAGAAAAATACCTTCATCAGATTTGGAGTCAAACTTTCCTAAATGTTCATTATCTCTAAGCACAAAGCATTTACAACCAAACACATGAAAATAGGAAATATTAGGCTTATGGTTATTCCACAATTCATAAGGGGTTTTATTAATTGATGGTCTAATCAACACCCTATTCATAACATAGCATGCAGTATCAATGGCCTCGGCCCAAAAATATTTAGGTAAGTTATGCTCATTCAACATAGTTCTACCCATTTCTTGCAGTGACCTATTCTTTATTTTTACTACACCATTTTGTTGAGGTGTCCTAGGTACAGAGAAGTTATGTGATACGCCCTCTAAATCACAATATTTTTCTATGCTTTCATTTTTTATTTCCGTGCCTCTATCACTTCTTATGTGAGTGATTTTATATCCTTTTTCATTTTGAATTCTCCTATAAAGTTTGGTGAATTGTTCACATGATTCATTTTTATGTGCAAGAAACAACACCCATGTGAATCTAGAGAAGTCATCTACAGTTACAAAAACATAAGATTTACTACCAAGACTTTGCACAGAATTAGGTCCAAATAGATCTAGGTGAAGCATCTCCAAAGGTCTAGTAGTGGATATCAATTTCTTTTTCTTAAAACTAGATTTTGTTTGCTTACCCATTTGACATGCATTATAGACTTTATCCTTTACAAAAGACATTTTAGGAAAACCCTTAACCAATTCTTTTCTAACAAGTTTAGACAATAAATCCATGCTAGCATGTCCTAAACGCCTATGCCACAACCAACTAGCTTCATTTATAGCAGAAAAACATGTTACTTGTTGTGAAGCTAAATTATCAAGTGAGGTAGTATAGACATTTTCATGTCTATCAGTAGTAAAAAGCACTTTGTGGTCCATTTTATTTTCCACTATGCATTTGTCATTTTCAAATTATACTTTATATCCTATGTCACACAATTGACTTATGCTAAGTAGATTATGCTTCAGTCCATCAACCAGTAAAACATTAACAATAGTAAGAGAGGAATCCTTACCAACCTTACCTACCCCGATGATGCGCCCTTTGGCATTGTCCCCAAATGTTACATAACCTCCATCCTTGGGAACGATTGATGTGAATTTGCCCTTGTCGCCGGTCATGTGTCGTGAGCACCCACTATCCAAGTACAATTTGTCCTTGGAGGAGGACGATCTTAGGCATACCTGCAAAATAAACTAAGTGACTGATGCTGGTCCCCAAATTTTTTTGGGTCCACGGGGGTTAGTAACAGGATCTCCCTTAACTACCCATACCTTCCTAATTCTAGCATGCTTATTCCTAAGTGGACAATCAAATTGAATGTGACCAATCTGTTTACATTTAAAACATTTCAATCTACACTTAGGTTCTTTAGGAGGGATATGAGATTTTGACTCACGTGTAAAATGTCCTAAGTAAAGATTAGGTCGTCTAACATTTTCAATACCATTAAAACCAATACCCTCTTTACTTAAGAAGTTTCTTTGGGCACCAAGTAATTTTTCAAAATTTTCTTTGCCCTTGGTGAACTTTAAAATGATGTTGGAGCTATCCTCCAATTTTCTCTCAAGCTCAACAATAGTAGTATCCTTTTCTTTTAAAATAGAGGCATGAGAGGTTTTTGCCATATTAAACAATTTTGACCAATTTTCACATTTCTTTTTCAAATCATTATTCTCTTTGGTCATTTTGACTAACAATTTTGAAACACGAATATATTCAAACTATAATTCTCTAAATGTAGGCATGCTATCAGAATCACAATCATCATATAAACAATAAGAAGATGATGAACAAGAAGACAATACCTCATCCTCGTGTGCCATCAAGCACAAATTAGCGACCTCCGTGTCACTATGATCTGAATCTGAGTCGCTGCTACTGAATTGGTCCCATGAAGTCCCAGCCTTCATGGCTTTCTTCTTTTTCTTAACCTCCTTTTTTAGAAGTGGGCAGTCAGGTTTGATATGCCCCACCTTGTTGCAGTTGTAGCACGTAGGAGCATTTTATTTTTCCTTTCTTTTGCTAGACTCTCCCTTCTCATTAGTGGAGGCTCTATATTTTTAAATGGCTTCCTGTTCTTCCTGAAAAATCTGCTAAACTTTTTGGTTAGCATAGCCATTTCATCATCAGCATCAAACTCACTGCACTCACTAGATGTGTTATTAGATGCTTTAAGTGCAGTCACTTTCTTAGTCCTATTATGCTCATTAAGTCTCTCATTTATGGACAATTTATAAGTAATCAAGGAACCTATCAATTCATCTAAGGTCATGGCCTTAAGGTCTCTACCCTCAGCAATGGTCGTAGCCTTGACTTCCCAAACAGGAGGTAAGCCTCTGAGGATCTTCCTGATCATCTCATATGTGAGATAGGTCTTTCCTAATGCATGCAGTGAGTTTATGATGTGTGTGAATCTAGTGTACATGCTCTGGATGGACTAGCCTACATTCATCCTAAAAGCCTCATACTCATTGGTCAACATATCTATCCTACTATCTTTCACATCTCTAGTACCCTCATATGTGACCTCTAACTTATCCCATATTTCTTTTGCAGTAGAACATGCCATAATCATGTTAAATTCATTTACATCAAGACTATAGTATAAAATATTCATGGCAGTGGCATTAATACTAATAACTTTCATATCATCATCATCATATTCATCCTCATTCTTAGGAACCCTAACTGCACCCTCAGTTTTCATAGGAACATGGTTTCCCTTAGAGACAATCCTCCACACCTTCCAATCAGTATTCTGAAGGTAGATGCACAACCTTTGTTTCCAGAAGGTGTAATTAACACCATTGAAAATAGGAGGTCGTGTGGAAGATGGTCCCTTAGGGAAAGGGATCACGGAGCTATGAGCCATATGTGATCTTTTTGCAAATTAACAACTAGTCTATGCTACGTGGCTCTGATACCAATTGTTAGTTTTACCATGATCCCAAGAGGGGGGTGAATTGGTACTTTTAAAATTTAACCCCTAGGTATTCCTCCTAATAGCAGTATGTTCACAACCCTATGGTCAATCTAGTGCAAGTAATATCAGAATTTAAATAAGGCAATTTAATCAATCACACAAGCACCAGAAAAGCAGTAAAGAAGGGGTGACATGCAGATATGTTATCGAGGTTCGGCCAATTTCCTACGTCCCCGCCTTGACTAACTAGCACAAGGATTATCACAATAACGCGCCACTTAAACGGGTGGAGTGCACCTATACAAACTAGGTCAGTTAGCATAGAGCTGACCTCAACCTTTACACCAATCCTTACAGGGCTGGATTACCGCCCCCTCAGGCCATGCCTGCAATTACTCAGATATACAATCAAATGGTTAAATATAAAAGTGCTTTCACATAAAGCAGATTTGTACCCAAATGCGTTCAATCACATACACCACAAATGATTTAAAATGTAAGTTCAGTGTGGTCTAGATAGTTCAACTCTCAAAAGTATTTTCTATCAGTGTAGTGAGTACGTGAGAGTGTCAACAACAATCTGTGTATTTCAAGATATTCAATCAAACGTGTTCACACAGAATATCAAGCAAGCCTCAAGAATATCAGTCAATAGAATATCTCAATCACGTGAATATGTATATGCTTGGATTGCAAAATAGATAATCTTTGTATTCAGAAAATGATATGTACTTGAATAAATATTGCCACAAAGATTAATGTAACAAACACAAATATCTTTTCACAAATAGTTCAATAAAGATTCCATAAGATATTTGAGTAGGTTTGAAAATATTTTTGCAAGCCACAAACAAATACAAAGCTTCCTAAGATATTGCAACGAATATGCAATACTCAGAAGCTTAGCAAAGTCTTCTTAGGATAGGCTTATGAGAAAATCCCCCTAAGAACACTTAGGTAATTCTCTCAAGAAAATCGATTCAAACAAACAAAGAATGAGAGCAAACCTCTAAACAATAACACTCAATACACTTACAAATGATACAAAGAAGTGAAGAAGGTAAGTTTGAGTGGATTTGGAAAGAGTATGAGTAGTAGGAAATATTTTTCTTGAGAGAAAAATTTGAATTTTTGTTTTTGCTAATCAATGCACTAATTTTCCCAAATGAAGGGGTATATATAGACATCCCATGATTTTTTACCGTTGGGGACCTATTAGGAATTGTTAGAAAAGTTTAATGACATTTTAAACATTTTAACCCTGTTTAAAAATATTAACTGCGGTAAAAATGACGGGCAACCCGAGAGGTCCGGTTGACCAAAAAGGTTTCAGTCGACCAGATCTTATATGGTTCGGTCGACCAGGGCTTTTCTAAACTGAATGGTTGATCGACCAAAAGTACCTTTCCAAAGGCGATTTTCCATTTTACCGAGGTTCAGTCGACCGGGCCATTTTGAACTGGCTGGTTCGGTCGACCAGACCGCTGGAATTTTTCTCGAGGACCCTCGGTCGACCAGGTAGTTGGAGTACAAAATTGGCTCGGTCGACCAGATGGTCAAATTGTTGACCTCTAGGGGTTTCGGTTGACCGGGGGATTTTGAACTGCATTGGTTCGGTCCACCAAGGCCTTGGTCAACTATTGACCCAGGCCTGTTTCGGTCGACCAGGGCAAAATGAACTGCCTTAGCCGGTCGACCGAAACTGCATAATGTGTGCATTTCGGTTTTGTTTCAATACATATTCACCCTATTCAAGTGCCTAATGCATACAAGTGCAAAGGTGAGTGTCCTAGGGTTATTTATATCCAAATTTAAGGCACCGTAAACCCTAAGGTCATTCTACAATCACTTTTAGTTCGTATTTGGTTTGAGCTCACATAATAAACCATGCATGTATTGTGTGTGCTTATTACAAACCAAATTTCCTAATTACTATTACAAACCCTTGAATAAATATAAAGTACAATACAATTAGAAAAAGGTCTTCAACTTCACTCTCTCTTTGTGCATTGGCGATTTCCTAATATAAGTTCTTGCACAAAACCTTAAACACCCATTAGTTGCAATGAGTATTTGTCATAATCAAAACCAGGCGTGACCTATAAGGTCAACAAGCTTTAAAACCATTTCTCAAATTCAATGATTTCCAACACACACAATTACCCGCGAAGTTCCTGAGAATAGGGAAGATTGCCCGCCTATACAAGTAGCTTCTCTCTGCCCTAACACGTTATGCTGCCAGGAATGGCCACGTATGATACCTATCAAGGAACTCACCTTACTCTGTAAGCTCTCAGGCGGAGAGTTTCACTTCGCCTTAATTATTTATTTTATAAAACACATAATCTTTCATTTTTCATAATCATTTCTCATTTTGTCTCATTACATATCTACGTATACATAAATTCACATTTATGTATTTTACATCGTACATTAGATCACATAATTCCACTTCTCAATACATTCACGATTTCCATACTCAGCATACCTCCCCAATGGCATCAGTAGGAATCTCACAGCACAATTTCCATATCGAGCATACCTCACCAACGGCATATGTAGGAACTTAATAACACAATTTTCATACTGAGCATACCTCCCCAATGGCATTAGTAGGAACTTCACAAAAAAATTTCCATACTGAGCATACCTCCCCAACGACATCAGTAGGAACTTCGCACACACACAGAGTCTCCATACTGAGCATGCCTCCCCAACGGCATCAGTAGGAACTTCACACACACACACTGTCTCCATACTGAGCATACCTCCCTAACGACATCAGTAGGAACTTCACACACACACACAATCTCCATACTGAGCATACCTTCCCAACAGCATCAGTAGGAACTTCGCATGCACACACAGTCTCCATACTGAGCATACCTACCCAATGGCATCATTAGGAACTTCACCCATGCACACACAGTCTCCATACTGAGCATACCTCCCGAACGACATCAGTAGGAACTTCACACACACACACACACACACAATCTCCATACTGAGCATACCTCCCCAACGGTATCAGTAGTAAGGGAATATCGCCTACTCGCAATCATTATGTGGTATTGGCATTTCATCAATCATGTTTCAGAAAATCACAATTCATCATTTTCTATGCACATTTCATCATCTCATAATAATATATATCATATTTCACATATTTCCACATTTCCCAAAATAGTTATATCAGTAATTTGTACAAACTTATTTTTTATGCAAATAATCTCTACTCACACATAAATATCACATTTCATTATTTTTCACTAATCACATCAATCATTCTCATTTCAATATTTTCTCAGAAAATACACATCATTATATTTCATATTTTTCAATACAAGTCACATACCACATAATTTTCATTTAATATTCACAATTTAATATTACTCACATGCCACACAATTATCTAATATTTATATCATAATCATTTTCAGGGAAAATATCATATGCTCATTTTCACATATTAATTTAAACAGTAATTCTAAAAATATTGTTATAATTTATTCCCTTTACTTGGCTTACTGAGAGTCTCGTTAAAACCCAGATCCTACGCCCTTGGCGCCCGAAATTTAACTGCTGCAATTTGTATTTTTCCCAGATTCATTAATCTATTTCTCCAAAATAATAGTCATATACCCTTCCCTAGGCTCCATATACCTCAAATTAATAGTTAAACTAACATTTAACAGCCCCGCTTAATTTTCTAAATTTTTCTTGCGGGTCCCAAAATTACACCTGCGGCGCTCACCCAAGCCCTAAATTTCAAAAATCCTACTTCAACCCTAGATGCTCAACATTTTAGCATTTCTAAATTAATCCTAATTAATTAAAAATAGGCCCCTTAATAACCCACATACCCCAAAATTGGGGTTTAACCCACGATGACCCCACGAGAATTTCATCCCGCTAGACTTGTAAAGAATCATCCCTAGATTCTCGTTGTACTGTCCGTTTATCAATCAGACTTATAATTTGCAAGAAACTAAAGAAAAAGGGGAAATTGGCTTACCCCAGGAGATATGCCTACGCCGCTCGTATCACCAATCCGCTCTGGTAGAAATGACGGCAGCAGAGAATGGAGTCCAGCGGTATCTTCTGATTTTTGATCGGGCGAAAATCCGTCATGAAATCGAGGAGAGAGGGAGAGAGAGAGAGAGAGAGAGAGAGAGAGAGAGAGAGAGAGAGAGAGAGAGAGAGAGAGAGAGATCAAAGGCTGCGTAGGCCTCTGGATCTTCTTATTATTTCTTTTTTTAACTTTTGAAACCTCCTGAAGCTTCTGCTTCAGGAGGGATAATAATAATAATAATAATAAATTTAATAAATATTAATAATAATATATTTTATTAATAAAAATAAAAATAAATTTTAATTATTTTTTTCTTTTTTTTTTCTTTTTTTGATTATTTATTTATTTATTTATTTATTTTTTTGGGAATCACCCCACTAATCTTGTATAGCCTTTTTGGGGTTATTACACTAATCCCAATATAATGGGGATCGGCACTTTCGACCATATAATGCTCACTACAAAAAATCAGGGTATTAGTGACAGATCAAATCCGTCACTAATAGTCATAAATTCGTCACTAATAGTATTAGTGATGAATTTATGAGTATTAGTGACGGTTTTAAAATAGTTGTTATATGTGTCGTTACTACTAACTTTTAGTGACGAATTCAAAATTTCATCACTAATAATGGAGTACTAGTGACGGATTATAACCGTCAGTAAAACCCTAATACCGTCACTATATAGTCTAGAACGGTTCAACTCAAATTCGTCTCTAATAGTAGGGTATTAGTGACAAATTATAAATTCGTCACTAAAAGTATGGTATTTGTGAAGGATTGAAATTCGTCACTAATAGTTTGGTATTAGTGACGAATTACAGATTCCTCACTAATACTCTGGCATTAGTGAAGGATTCAAATTTGTCACTAATACCTTACTATTAGTGAAGGAGTCAAATTCGTCACTAATAGTAGGGTAGTAGTGACGAATTTGAATCCTTCACTAATAATTAGAAAAATAAAAAAATATTTAATACTAATTTTTTTTAATCATCAATTTTTATATAAAAATCTATAATTACATTTTCGAATATATAAACTGAAACCATAATTACTACAAAATTCTTAAATCATTCAAAATTTCAAATTTAAATACAAATTCAATTAAAATAAAGAAAAAACATATGTTTAGATAACAAAAATTATTTAAAAATATTCAAAACTCAAATACAAATACTAGTACAAATTCAAATTAAAATAAAAAAACTCCATTTGTTCAAATAACAATAAAAATTATAAAGAAATAGTCAAAAGTTGCATCTGACGACTGTAATGCATGCATGCATGGCATCGTGTTGACATTATGACAGCCGCGAATCCTACAAATTAAGAGTCATTAAAAAAAAATTTGTATACAAATGGAGGAGAGTTGGCGCTCAGTATAATCTAAAAAATAATTATATGATATAACAAATTCGCAAAGATTTCATAATCACGCATATTACGTAATTTGTACGATAGTAATATCAATAATGAAAAATGTAACATTACGTCCAAGAGTATAGATTTCGAACATTTTGAATGGATTGGGACAAATTTTAATACAATTTGATATTACATTTTATTTAAATTCAATGTAAATTCAAGTCCAAAGTGTCTCCAAACACGAGGAGCATAAAATTATATTGAAATTTATTAAAGTTTATTTAAATCTAAATTTAAGATCTAAAATGCATGCTCTGGAACACAGCATGAGATTAGTTTATAGGGGATTTGCACAATGACTCAATGAGGTATTAACATTGCGTGGGGAAGGGGATGCAATGAATAAATCCAGCCGGGGACACGTGTCCATTAGCATGCTTTACTGTTTCGTAGACAAGCATTATTACTCTACTTGAAATAAAACTCTAAACAGTGATTGTGGGGTTTGTAGAGGAGGGAAATGGGAAGATTCATGGAGAAAAAGGTCATGAACTGGCATGAGCAAGTGTGTATCTTTTCAAGTCTTAATGAGAAAATATTAGAACTAAGTAAAATATGTCGGTCAAATGGACCTAAGATTGGTCATTTATTTGGTAGTTGAGAAAATCATGGAAAATAAAATATGCCCTAGGCGCTTTCATCGGTGATCTCGTGCATGGACCATTTTCTTTCATTTTTTTTTGTTCTTTTCTACATTGACATTGCAACCCATATGTCCAGATGAATCCCTAATTTGTGTCACATCTTGGCATTCCTATGGATTTTCAAAACTAGAAATTTGAAGCATAGATCAAGGGAGGATGAATATGGTTACGTGGACAATATTTACATTTACCTATCCACTTGTTAGACGAATCCAACTTAGAATTTGACCTTATCTATGCAATATTTTAATTAGGATTGATGGAGATGCCAATCCAATTGTTATTACTTTAACATTCATTTTATCATAATTATCGGTGATCATGGTTTTTTTTTTTGAAAATTTTAACAAAAATTCGGCAGCATGCCGTCTGTAAATTGGACATTTTCCCATAAAACCTGCACCTGATAGGTTCAAATAGATCATTTATAAGAAGTTCAAGGCACACGAGAAACCTATATCTACTACTAGCATGCAATACACATCAACTGAATTCGCCATGCAGGAGGCATTCTAGACTAGCATGCAATCATGTAGCATTCAACAATTCATGATAGTACTACATGTATCCATTAAATTCAGAATATCCAACAAGTAAAGCTATCATCCGTACAAGATGAATAGCTATCATATGAAAATTTCCCAACTGAACAAGATATACAACTATAATAACAATAAAAAATAAAAATAAAAAAACATGTACGCATTATGCAACCATATCAAGTAATTAGAAATGACAACATCCGAAAGCAGGATGGATCCATAAGGAGGATGCATTTAGGAGCACATATCCAAAATGACGGTCCATTCAAAAGGAAGCCGCATCTAAAACGATGGAACTTTCACAAGGATGATGCATCCAAAAAGTGCAACACTGATGGAACATTCTGAAACAAGAAATATTAAAAAATAATATCATTCTCAAGTCATATCTATTTGTAATATTAATTTTTTGCAGTATTCATGAAAACTATCTATAACTACATAATATGTACTTTTTCTAGAGAATACATGTCATGCTATCTTCCCTCCCCCCCCCCCCCTCTAAAAAAAAATTAGACCCCATTACTATCACCCCCTAACACTCAGCTTAATCGGTTTTAGTGCCCAAGTTAGAATAATGTATAAAGCTCTTCAGAGGAGCTAGTATGAGTATTCGTTAATTATTAAAAATTTTGCTATATTATAACACAAACAAAATCATAAAATACTTTTGCACAAGTACTGTGTTAAGCTATAAGTACCATACATACCTTCTAATAAGAGGAGCCACCCGCATCATTTAGTCGAGATTGGCACATTATTTCCTCGAACCGCGTTTGCCTATCCATCATGGCTTGCATCTGGGCTTAAAAGCTGGAGACCATGTTTCTCAATTGCATGTTCTCCATTTCCATCATTTGCATCCGTCGAGCCATCTCCTGCTTATCATACTCGGCCTCTCGATGCTGTCGTTCCATCTCTGCACAAGCCGCCGCACCTATGGATGATGATGTTGTTGGGGTGATGTATCTACTTCCAAGACCTTTCACCCAGGCCCCCACTCGTTGCCCAAGCACCTGGGAAGTGATCTTGAAATCTGTCATGTGCTGACTCCCCTCTAAAACAGGTGCATCATCCCTCAACTCGATCATCCGTGCCTAATTTCAATCATGAAAATGATAAAAAGGAATAAGTAAGACTAAAACTTTGATGTTTTGAATAAAGTAATAAAATAAATCTTTCGTTTCACTTACATGTCTGTCCTGCTCACCCTCGCACCACTCCCTCGATTGTTGTTGGTGTGTTCTCTGATAAAGATCCGGCAGCGGCTCCTCTGCACTAGTCTCGGGATCACGCTACATTATCATATAAGACATCATTAGTATTATGTCATGTAATGGTCAGATAGTTTTATATATAGTAATTACCTGGCAATGATTTACAAATAGCCTCGATCCACTGCAATGCATCGTAGGGAGTTTGCTGATGTTCACAGCATTTGTTTCACATATGGCCTACAAGGAAGATGTAATGACGGTTTATTAGCAACATCATTGTGAAAAGTTAGTGATTATAATACAAACACATCACCTGATAGTGTGGATTGCGGAAATGGTGACACACCACCTCCCAATCCTCTTGGGATATCTTATCGTATGGTCGTGCTTCTACTTCATCTCCCATTGCTCGAAAATGGGAGCGCATTTTTTTAGCGATAGCTCTTAAATTTATTACACAATTGGACATCGACTGCCCTCCTCACATGGTCATCCTCGAGGATGTCCATATCAAACTCCTCCAGCATATATAGGTAATACAATTACAATGTTAGACAGTTGTTAATTGGCTAGTATATTAAAAGTAAAAAAAACATTTAAATTAAAAACAACTTTATAGGGTTTGGGAACTTACCAAAATGCGCATGTAAAGAACCATGCACTGCTCCTGAGTCACCTGCAGCCAGTTGAATGCGGTGACTGGAGCATACTGTCGGCATATAATGCAGAGCTCCCAAAATACAGGTAGAAATCAAATGCTCCATGTATTTTCATTAATTTTAGAGGCAATACAATATAGATAGACACATTGAAGTACGCGTATAGCCATTCAAAAGCTTGGTAAAATAGAATGCAATAAAAAAGAAATAACAGAAAAAGAAATAAAATAAAAGCAAAATGGTGCATGAGCACAGTACATAAGCAAAATAAAAAGCGCATAAAAATATCCCATTGCAAGTATCTAGTCTATCCTAATCAGAGTCCAAATCAGAATCGAAATTGCACGAGGAACAAGATGAAGCTACTGCTCTAGTGACATCTCGGTCCCGTTCCATTTCTAACTATTTAATTATATTTTATATTCTCTTTTTAACAAATTTAATTATTGATCGATGTTACTATTAGTGTATCCAAATGGTGTTTAAGTATCTAATTGGACAAAATCAGGTGTCTACAATAATATATTAAACACAACAATCATACAATTTTATTAAGTACAATAAAGCACATTAAGTTAATACTAAACAGTTCCTTAAGAACATAAGCAGTACGATAAAATGATAGTATAGTAGCAAAAATATAAAATGCAATGAACGATAGAAGGACATGTAAAACAATTTAATTTTTTAATTAGAATTGAAAGCATATATGAATAAAGAGCATGCCTTGTATCATTTAGAATCTTTCTAGGCCAAATTATAGCACCAAACCAGTCATCAATCTTTATAATATATATATATATATATATCCCTTTATTGTCAATAAGTGCAAACCTGTATCAACACCAAACCACCATCCTAGCTATTATCTTTGCTTTGTTCTTTGTGCAATACATTTATTTTGTACTAATTTATTAAAAAATTAATTTTCTTTTTTAAATAATATTAAAGTTCAAGAAAATATAATATAATAGAGACACTAAGAAATCACAAGATGAATACAAGATAAAATTGAGCTGACCATATCAGATAAAATAAAATTCAAACAATTCCAAAGAAGTGAGAAATCAGGAAAACATTGAAACATATAAATCAATTCGGGAGCCAAGTCATACTCAAGCAGCGGCGCGGGTGGGGCTGCAACTCCAAGTGCAGCCTGAGGCGGGGTACTCGACAAGGACGAACTAGCCCAGTAGCGACAGCGCGGCTGGGGTTGCGGCTCCAAGTGCATCCTAAGGCAGGATACCCGACGGTGATGAATTGGCCGGGTAGCGGCGATGCGGCTGAGGCTGCAGCTCCGAGTGCAACCAGAGGTCGGTGACTCAACGGCGAGTGGCGAGTAGCGGCGTGCTATAAGCTGAGACAGAGGAAGGTCAGGGAGTCTGAGCAAATAACCAGAGAGAAGGATTGGATCATGCGGGAGGCTACAAGCAGACAACCAGAGGGGAGAAGGGACTTGGGTGGCGGTTGCGGTACCCGCTGAAGGCAGCCGGAGGAGGAAGAAAAAGAGGGGAAAGAAGGGAGGAGGGAAAGCTAGGAGAAAAAAGGAAGAGGGAAAGGAGATCATAGCGGCGCGCAGACGAGTGGGAAAGGAAAGGGAAAGGAGGGAAGAGAAGGAAGATTAGGGCAAACTTTATTAAAGGACTAGTAGTGACGAATTAATAAATTCATCACAAATGCTCTGCAAAAAAAACTCTTTTGTTTTTAAATACGTGAAGTATTAGTGACGGTCCTCAAATCCATCACTAATACAAGGCAAATAGTGACGAATTTCGAAATTCGTTACTAATACTCTAAAATAAAAAAAATTAAAATTATTTTAGGATACGGGAAGCATTAGTGATGGTTTTAAAATCCGTCTCTAATACCGGGACAATAGTGACAAATATATTAATTCGTCACTAATACTCTAAAATAAAAATATTGAGATCATTTTTAAATACGGGAAGTATTAGTGATGGTTCCCAAATCCGTCACTAATACTAGTGCAATAGTGACGAAAAAACAAATTCGTCACTAATACTCTTTAACAAAAAAATTTTATTTATTTTTCAATACGTGAAGTATTAGTGACGGTTCCCAAATCCGTCACTAATAATAAGCAAATAGTGACGAATAAAGAAATTCATCACTAATACTTCGAAAAAAAAAATTCTAATTTATTTTTAAATAAGAGAATTATTAGTGATGCTCTCAAATGCATCACTAATACTGGGGCAATAGTGACAAATTGGTATATTCATCACTAATACTCGAAACAAAAAATTTTATTTATTTTTAAATTAATAGTAGTGACAGTTATTTATTCGTCACTAATAAGAATCTTTTAGTGACGGATATTAGTCGTCACTAATACTGTACAAATCGTCGCAAATATTTTTTCGAGGTAATTTATGCTTGAAAAACTATTTCCCACGATTTTTTCTGGTTTTTTAGTGACGAACTTATCAGTGATGGATTAAATTTCATCACTAATAAGTTCGTCACTAAAAGCCATTTTTTTTGTAGTGGCTTCATTCGGTGTCATCTCTATGCTGGACTGATAACTGTTGTTATAGACGAACTCAACTAACGGCAGATACTGAATCCAACTTCCTTTGAAATCTAGTACACAAGCTCTCAACATATTCTCCAATATCTGAATGGTTCTCTCTAATTGTCCATCAGTTTGAGGATGAAATGTCATGCTGAAAGTAAGTCATGATCTCAAGGCTCTTTGCAAACTCTTCCAAAATTGTGATGTGAATCGTGGAACTCGATCTGATACGATAGACACTGGCACGCCATGTAGTCTAACTCTCTCTTGAACATATAACTCTGCAAGCTTGGTCATAGAGTAGTTAACTTTGATCAAAATAAAGTGAGTGGTCTTCGTTAGACGATCAACAACCACCCAGATGGCGTTTTGTCCATGGAGTGCTGGAGGTAGCACAATTACAAAATCCATGGAGATATGCTCCCATTTCCACTCGGGAATGTGGAGTGGTTGCAGTGGTCCTGCTGGTCTTTGATGTTCAGTTTTTACTTGCTAACAAGTAAGACACTGTTCCACAAATTGTGCAATCTCCCTCTTCATGTTATTCCACCAAAAAGACTCTCTCAAGTTCTGATACATTTTCGTGCTTCCCGGATGCACTGTATAAAGAGATCAATGAGCTTCTTCCAAGATTGTTCTTTTGATATCTTTGTCATTGGGCACACACAATCTAGTTTGGAATCTCAAAAATTCATCGTCAGAGATGTTAAAGTCTCCCTTCAATCCACTCTATACCTTACCCATAATCTTCGCTAGCTCTGCATCCTCCATCTGTGTAGCCTTAATCTTTTCCGATAAGGTTTGTTGGATTACCAGATTAGCAATGAGAGCTTGATGATTTCCTTCCACTATTTCCACACCTAATATTTCCAGGTCCATCATGATTTGATGTTGGGTCACCATTTCCGAGACTGACGCATTCATTGACTTTCGACTTAATGCATCTGCTACCACGTTGCCTTTTCCTGAGCAATTGTTGATGATGTAATCATAATCTTTTATTAATTCTAACCATCTTTTCTATCTCATGTTTAATTCCTTTTGCATTAAAAAGTGTTTGAGGCTTTTATGGTTTGTGAAAATCTCACACCTTTCACCATACAGATAGTGTCTTCAGATCTTTAATGCGAATACCACAACTGCCAGTTCCAAATCGTGTGTTGGATAATTATTCTTATACTCCTTGAGTTGTCAAGGAGCATATGCAATGACCTTCCCCTATTGCATTAGTACACACCCAAACCCTTTTCGAGATGCATCACTGTAAATCACAAAACGATTTTCTCCTGATGGAATTGTCAGCACTAGAGCAGTGATGATTCATTGCTTTAATTCTTGAAAGCTTTGTTCACATTCATCAGTCCATTTATACTTCACATTCTTTCTTGTCAATATCATCAGAGGACCAGATATTTTAGAAAACCCTTTCACAAAATGACGATAATATCTTGCCAGACTTAAGAAACTCCTGATCTCATGAATATTCTTCGGTCTCGCCCAATCCACAACCACCTTTATTTTACTTGGGTTCATAGAAATACCATCCTTAGATATCACGTTCCCTAAGAATGCAACTCTTTCTAGCCAGAACTCACATTTTGTAAGATTGGCATAAAGTTTCTTTTCTCTTAGTACTTTGAGTACTAGCCTCAAATGGTTCTCATTTTCCTGGGGACTTTTTGAATAAATCAAAATATCATCAATGAAGACCACCACAAATTGATCAAGATATTCACGAAAGACCCTGTTCATAAGGTCCATAAATGCAGCAAGAGCATTGGTCAGTCCAAATGGCATGACTAAGAATTCATAGTGACCATATCTCGTTCGGAATGCAGTCTTTGGAACATCTTCTAATTTGATTTTCACTTGATGGTACCCTAATCAGAGGTCAATTTTAGAGAAGAGTTGTGTTCCTTGGAGTTGATCAAACAAGTCATCTATGCGAGGTATTGGGTACTTGTTCTTAATTGTTACTTTATTTATTTCCTGATAATCAATACAAATTCTCATCAATCCATCTTTTGTTTTAACAAATAGTACCAATGCTCCCCATGGTGACACGCTGAGTTTGATGAATCCTTTGTCCATCAACTCTTGTAATTTTTCCTTCAATTCTTTCAATTCTATCGATGCCATTCGGTATGGAGCTTTGGATATCAGTGTCGTCCCTGGTAGTAGGTCGATAACAAACTCGATTTCGCGGTCAGTAGGTAGTTTAGGTAAATCCTTAGGGAATACATGTAAGAATTCCCTTACTATTGGGATATCCTCAAGCTTTAATTCTTCCCTAGGTGCCTCCACCATGCATGCTAGGTACCCCTTACATCCATTCAAAAGTAATCTCTTTGCCTGGATTGCCGACAATATTTGTGGTGAATGGCATACGCGAGCTGCATTGAACTTGTATTCTTGCTCTCCATGAGGTCTAAACACCACCTCCTTATTATAGCAATTTATACTAGCATAGCTAGAAGCTAACCAATTCATCCCAAGAATTACGTCAAACTCGTGCATACTAAATACTACCAAGTTAGCTGGTAGTATTCTTTCCTCAACACAAATTGAGTAACCTTTAAGTATTTTTTTACATACTAACAAGGTTCTCATAAGTGTAGCCACAGATAACTCAATTTCTAATGGCTGAGTCTTTACCCCACATATTTTAACATGAGTTGTAGATATAAAGGAGTGTGTGGCTCTAGAATAAAATAATACTATTACTTTCTTGGAGAATATGGGAATACTACCTATCACCACATCATTAGTATTTTCAACATATCTTGGAGTGAGGGCATAGACACGCGCTTGAGCGATGTTCTGTTGATTATTGTGTCGAGGTGCCTGGTTGCCTCCTTTTTGTTGATTTGGGTTGTAGGATTTTTTTTGTGGGCATTCTGGTAGCATGTGACCAGGTTTACCACACCGATAATAGACCCCTAATCCGGTCCAACACTCACCCCCATGTATTTTGTTGCATTTTGGACAAGGGATTCTTTGTTCATTATTTGGATTTCTCGCTGTTTGCCCTTGCCCCACATTGTTGTTGTTGCTTCTTTTCCAAGGTCCTTGAATTCTACTAGAGTGAAACCCTTGTGGCATGGGCCTCTTTCTCTAGTTGGATATTTCCGCACTCCTTTGTAGACTTTGTTCTACCTTCGTTGCTTTGTTTACCAATTTGGAGAAGTCTTCGAGCTTAAATACTATTACCATTTCATAAATCCTTGAGTTCAAACCTTCCTCAAATTTTCGGGCTTTCTTCAATTCGTCCGGAACTAAATATGATGCAAACTAGGATAATTCAATGAATTTTTCTGCATATTGTTGTACATTCATATTCCTCTGTTTTAACTCCAAAAACTCCCTAACCTTAGTATCTTTGGTGGTTTTAGGGGAAAATCGTTCAAAGAAGACTTCCTTAAAATGCTCCCACATAAGGATTGTTGGATTTGGCCCTTTCTCTTGGAGTAACTTTTTCAAGTTCCACCAGTGTTTGGCCTCACCAGTCATTTTATAGGTAGAATATAGAACCTTTTGTTCATCCGTGCAATGAAGGACTCATAGTATTTCTTCCATTGCTTGCATCCAATCTTTTGCAGCAATTGGATTAGCTTTTCCCTCAAAAGTTGGAGGGTGCATTCGATTGAACTGTTCAACCGTACAACCTTCCTGGGTTGGTGGACCATTCCATTCCTTGGAGTTCCACAGAAATTGTAAGAACCCGAACTGTGATAACTAGATTTAAATAAATAAGAGAGGGGCAAATTAGGAAGTTGTCCTATTTCGTCGACGAAGCCAGATTTCATTGATGAAGCCTTTATTCCTCTCGTCGACGAAATTCAGAGACTCGTCAACGAGGAGAAGCTGAGGAGTCTTGAAAAAATCAGTGATCTTAGATTCGTCGATGAGGCCACCGATTCGTCAATGAAGGCACCATTTTGTCGACGAATTGGGTCGGGTCAAAGGGCTATAAATAGGAATTTCCTTTACTTCCTCACTAAGTAACTTCAAATATCTCTCTCTCTCTCTCTCTCTAAACCTCTCCCTACTCTCTCTCCCTCTCTAGATTTCTTCATCGATCATTGATGGAAACAGAAATTTGAAGTTACCACGAGGATCGTGGAAGGATTCTGTACAATTTCTACATATCAGAATCTCGTTTCGAAGATTTTTGGGTTTTGGCGTAAAATTGAGGTAAGGCTCGGTTTTCATTTCTGATCCAGTAGTTTTGTAGGTAACTGTCTTATGAGTATATTCTATACTGTGATTTGTAGGTTTTGGAACTTGGTTCGCTGTTTAAAGGCCTTGGAGTTCAGGATTTGCTATTCGGGGAAAAGGTAAAGGGAATTGTGTTTATATTGGTTATTTTTTAAATCAAACTTGGTGGAACTGTGGTCCATGGTCCTGTGTGTGTTTTGGCTACTCATTTGGGGGGATCTAACGGGGAAAACTATGGGTTTTTCATTATTATAGTTTTGGGAAAAGGGGGCAACGGGCTACATCCCTGGTTTTGTTGAAAACTGTGCGTATATGTTGATTTATACTGTGATATTGGGATGGTCATGCCTTGACTTGTTTAAACTGTATTTTTTTTTAAAAACCATGATTTAGATTATTAAATGGGTGTGGTTTGTTTAGTTATATAAGCATGCATGTGTGTGTGATATGTTGAAATGCTAGTAGGAACGCGGTTCTGAAATTGTTCTAGGTATTGAGAGTGTCCGGCTCTATATCCGAGGGTGTGCATTATCGCCTACCATGTGGGCAAGAGTGTCCGGCTCTATATCTAAGGGCGTGTGTTATTTCCTGCCATGTAGGCAAGAGTGTCTGGCTCTATATTTGAGGGTGTGTGTTAATCACCTGCCATGTAGGTAAGAGCGTCCGGCTCTATATTCGAGAGCGTGAGCCTATTCCGACAGATTAGGTCGAAGGGTGTGGATCCACCAATTATGTGTTGGTATGATGTCATGGGAGTTGAGGACTAGCTATGTGTCGGTGGCACCGTGCTTCGCGGGTTGGCTACAAGCCAACGTCTGATTGTCGCAGATCGGCTTCAGGGCGATGGGTGTGATGACACTGGGTTTGCTGATCATGTGTTTGTGTGTGTGTATGCACTGTGTAAATTAGTACTAGATTGCAATTAACTGCGTGTATGTTGTATCATGATAACACTCAAATGCCACACACCGATATAAACTGTGTTCTTCCTTACTGAGAGTTGTCTCACCCCTACTGTACGTACATTTTTACAGGTCCTTCAAGTAACTCAAACAAGCATCCTGGTGTAGGGAGCGTAGTGGCCGGTGTATTGCGGTTAACGCTTGGGTAAGTGCTAGGAATGTAATTTTGGTGGGTTGCCATTTTGGAATGTGTTGGGCACCCGTTTGTATGTTTTGATAGAGCATTGTGTCTACTCTTGTATAGACTCTAGTATGGTACTACATAAGTATGTATGGTTTTTCCGCTACGTATATGATTGTGTTTGGATGTGTTTAGGGTGCCTGGGAACCCCACGGTGTCATACCCTCATCCTTTGTACTGTATCTATGGATTAATTATATGATACAGGGACAGGTTAGGTTACATTTTCACCCTTGGGTCCCATTTCGAGGTTCGAGGCGTGATAGCTTGGTATCAGAGCTAACCAAGTTACTAGATCTTATAGACTTGGTTAGGCTTAGTTGTGAGTACATACCAAGAGTATAGGATGTGGATATAGGTAGAGTTGGTTGTGGGTTGTTCGGTTGCTAGTCCGAGAATTGTCTACGGTATTCTGCTTTTTTTCCTAGGATGACAATTCCAATAAAAGCAAGGCAGATCATTGATGACTTTCATGTCGGTGCGATAGGACAGACCTAGACCTAGTAGGGAGTAGTTGACACGATTAGTGTAGATCATTGTGTTAACTGTATGTGTCGTAGGGATACTGATAGATTCCTATTGTGTTATAGAATGGAGCCCAAGGATAATAACCTGGGAAGTGGCTCCGAGGAGACTGCGAGTGATGAGTCTCCTTCTGTGCCTCAAGATTTGATGAGGCAGGTATTACGGGAGATCAGGCGAAGTGTGAGGAGACGCGAGCACTCTCCTACTGCTGCGGGGTGCACCATTGAGAGGTTCACACACATGCATCCTCCAACGTTCTCTCAAGGAGCTAACCTGACGATAGTAGAGGACTAGATGGAGAAGACTGAGAGGATCTTGGAGGTCTTGCACTGCACGGATAGGCAGCGAGTTCTTTATGCCACCTTCCATCTATCTGGGGAGGCGAGTTGATGGTGGACTGCTGTGAATTTGCTGGAGAAGCAGAGGGGTGGTCCTAAGGAGATGACACGGACCGTTTCAGGGAGGTATTCTTCGACAGATACTTCCCAACTTCAAAACATGATGCGAAGGCAGATGAGTTTTATGCTCTGACGCAGGGGAGTTTGACGGTACAAGGGTATGTGGCTCTGTACATTGAGTTGTCTCATTTTGCACCATGTATGATCTCGAGCGAGTATGAGAAAACTCGGAGGTTTGAGAAGGGTTTGAGGAAGGATATCAGCATACTAGTGGGTATGCTTTAGATCCGCGAGTTCTCGGTGTTGGTGGATAAAACCACAAGGATTGAGATCGGTATCCGAGAGGACGAGGTGGATCAAGAATCGAGGAAGAGGACAATACCTTTTAGTTCTCAGACAAGATCTCATCAGGGATCATGAGAGAAGAGGATCAAAGGCTCAGGTTATCGTCAGAATACCGAGCACCAGGATTCTCAAATGAGCCAGACTGGTGGTCATTGTACCAGATGTCATAGGTGACACGAGGGTGAGTGCTAGTCATTTGGGGGTAACTGCTACAACTGTGGTCGACCAGCCCACATGTCTCATGATTGTCGTGCACCAAGGCGAGACGTGCTTGCAGTTAGTGGGGATTGAGGGAGCAATCAGATACCTCAGGAAACCATTCAGATGAATACAGCTCTGGCTAGAGTATACTCTCTTACTCCAGCGGATGCTAAGCATGTAGGTAACATGGTGACAGATACCTTGTTATTGCTTTGGAATAAATCTTTTGTTTTGTTTGATTCGGGTGCAACCCATTCCTTTGTATCTGTGAAATTTATGGGATGGTGTGGGGTTGAGACCCAAGGCATGAATGAGGTGTTATCTGTTACTACACCATCTGGGAATGTATCTTTCTGTAGGAAGATATTGGTAAACTTCCAAGTGGAAATTCAGGGGAAGCTGCTACCGACGAATCTTGTGGTATATGACATGTCAAGGTTCGATATCATCCTGGGGATGGATTGGTTGTTTTCCAGTTATGTTGTGATCGATTGTCATAGGGAGGTGGTAGTTTTCAAACCTCCTGGGAAACAGGAGTACGAATTCGTGGGATCGTGTGTGTGTCCAGCGCCATAGACTCTGTCGGCACTATAGGCAAGGAGGCTACTCTTGGATGGATGTCAGGGGTACCTAGCTTGTATGAAGGAACCACTGCGAGATAAGTTAAGACTCAAGAACATTCGGGTAGTCAGCGAGTTCCCGGATGTGTGTCTAGTTGATTTACCTGGTTTACCTCCACATCGTGAGGTGGAGTTTGCGATAGAGTTGCTGCCTAGTAAGGCACCAATTTCTAAAGCACCGTACCAGATGGCTTTAGTGGAACTTTGAGAGTTGAAGGAGCAGTTACAAGAATTACTAGACAAGGGATTCATTCGACCTAGTGTTTCGCCCTGGGGAGCTCCAGTATTGTTTGTGAAGAAGAAGGAAGGGTCGATGCGGATGTGCATTGATTACCGTGAGATTAATAAGGTAACTGTGAAGAATCACTATCCTTTGGAACATATAGATTATCTCTTTGACCAGTTACAGGACACGCGGGTCTTTTGGAAGACCGACTTGCGATCAGGACATCATCAGGTGAGGGTCAAAACAGAGGATGTAGCGAAGATAGCTTTTCGAACCAAATATGGCCTCTACGAGTTCTTAGTCATGCCATTTGGATTAACAAATGCTCTGGGGGTGTTCATGGATCTGATGAACAGGGTTTTCGATGAGTACCTGGATCGGTTTGTGGTGGTATTCATTGATGACATTCTAGAATACTCGAGGAGTATGGAAGAGCATGTGGAACATTTGAGGTTAGTGTTACAGATTCTGCGGGAGTAGAAATTGTATGCTAAGCTGAAGAAGTATGAGTTTTGGTTGAGTCAGATTGCATTCTTAAGCCATGTGGTTACTAGGGATGGTATATCAGTTGATCCTACCAAGATTGAAGCTGTGGTCAACTAGGTAAGGCCGAAGAATGTGCAAGAGGTTTGGAATTTTCTGGGACTGGCGGGTTACTATCGTTGGTTCGTAGAGGGTTTCTCTAAACTGTCTGGACCTCTGACACGATTGACCAGGAAAGGAGTGCAGTTTGAGTGGACCAGTGATTATGAGCAGTGCTTTCAGGAGTTGAAGCACCAGTTGGTTACTGTTCTAGTATTGACCATTCCTTTGGGGGATGGTGGGTTTGTGATTTATAGCGACGCGTCTCTAAAGGGCCTGGGATGTGTGCTTATGCAGCAGGGTAAGGTAGTGGTGTATGCTTCACGGCAATGGAAAGAGTATGAGAAGAATTACCCTACGCATGATCTGGAGTTGGCTGCTGTGGTATGTGCACTAAAGATCTGGTGACATTATCTGCACGGGGTGTAATGTGAGATCTTCACAGACCATAAGAGCCCCGGGTATTTCTTTACAGAGAAGGAGTTAAACATGAGGCAGAGACGTTGGCTTGAATTGATTAAAGATTATGATTGCATGATCAGTTATCACCCAAGGAAGGCTAATGTGGTGGCTGATGCGTTGAGTCAAAAGTCAGGGCCTACGGTTGTATCTGTGGTTGTAACTCAGTGTCACATCAGATGGGATTTGGAAAGCTCAGGTGTAGAGTTGGTGGTTGGTGATCATCAGGCTTATCTTGCTGGTTTGATGTTCCGACCGACCCTATATGAGCGTATAAAAGCCGCACAGGCTAGTGATACAGATGTAGCAGAGGTTAGGAAAAAGGTATAGAAGGGATTGACTATAGAGTTTAACATCTCTAAGGGAGGTGTGTTGAGGTTTGGGACCAGACTATGTGTTCCGAACGATGATGAGATCAAAAGGACAATTCTGGAGGAAGCGCATTGTTCTTTGTTTACGGTACATCCTGGTAGTACAAAGATGTATTGGGACTTGCACAAGACCTTCTGGTGGTCTGGTATGAAAAGGTAGATTGCTCAGTTCATGGAGCAGTGTCTGACGTGTCAGCAGGTGAAAGCTAAACATCAGAGGCTGGTAGGGCCGTTGCAGCCTTTGCCTATTCCGGTGTGGAAATGGGAGCATATTTCCATGGATTTTGTGACCGAATTGCCGCCAGCGCTTCATAGGAAGAATGCTATTTGGGTGATTGTGGATAGATTGACAAAATCTGCTCATTTCATACCGATGAAAGTTGGCTATCCTTTGAGTAGGCTAGCAGATTTGTATGTGCATGAGATTGTGAGAATGCACGGAGTACTGGTATCCATAGTATCGGATCGGGATCCAAGGTTTACTTCTCGATTTTGGATGAGCTCGCAGGAGGCAATGGGGACGAAACTTACTTTCAGTACAGCGTTCCACCCCCAAACTGATGGACAGTCAGAGAGGACAATACAGATATTTGAAGATATGTTGCGAGCGTGTGTGTTAGACTTTGGTGGTAGCTGGATACAGTTTATGCCACTTGTAGAGTTTGCTTATAATAACAGCTTCCAATCTAGTATCGGGATGACACCATTCGAGGCTTTGTATGGTCAGAGGTGTCGATCTACTTTGTGTCGGGATAAGGTTGGTGAACGACAGGTGTTACGATCTGAACTCGTGTAGTAGGAGTCTGAGAAGGTGGGTTTCATCCAGGAGAGGATTAGATCAGCTCAGAGTCAACAGAAGAGTTATGCAGATGTTCGTCGCCGTGAGTTAGAGTTCAAAGTGGGAGGTAAGGTATTTCTGCGTATCGCTCTGATGAAACGGATGACGAGATTTGGGAGGAAAGGCAAGCTGAGCCCGAGGTATATCGGACCATTCAAGGTACTTGAGCGAGTGGGTCTGGTGGCCTACAAAGTTGCATTACCTCCATCACTTTTGAGGGTCCATGATGTGTTTCACGTATCCATGATGAGGAGGTACGTGTTGGATCCTTCACATGTTATTAGTTATAATGAGTTGGAAGTTGCGGATACCTTAGCATATGAGGAGGTACCTGTTCAGGTTTTGGACCATAAAGTTCAGAAGCTTCATATCAAAGAGATACCGTTAGTGAAGGCATTATGGCGAAACCATGAGGTTGAGGAAGCTTCTTGGGAACTGGAAATGGAAATACGCCAGAAGTATCCACAGTTGTTTTGAGCACTTGTATATGATCCTACTATGGGTTGGGATAGGTGGTTAGTCGTTGGGAGTGTGTGGGTATTGTGAACTTCTGAGACAGTTGTATATGTAACCATGGTATTACTGCGCCATAAGTGAGGGTAGGTATGTGTATGATGGGGCTACGTTGTAGTGGTTGCCAGTTTTTCTCGATAGTGGTATGTATGTGTTTGATTGTATGTATAAGTTTGTGAATGAGAGATGGCAAATTTTGAGGACAAAATTTTTATAAGGAGGGGAGATTGTAAGAACTCGAACCGTGATAACTGGGTTTAAATAAATAAGAGAGGGGCAAATTAGGAAGTTGGTGATCTTAGATTCGTTGACGAGGCCACTGATTCGTCGACGAAGTCAGTGGAAGATTTTTCGACGAAGGCACCATTTCGTCAACGAATTGGGCCGGGTCAAAGGGCTATAAATTGGAATTTCCTTTACTTCCTCACTACGTAACTTCAAATATATATATCTCTCTCTAAACCTCTGCCTACTCTCTCTCTCTCTTTAGATTTCTTCGCCGATCGTTGATGGAAACAAAAATCTGAAGTTACCAGGAGGATCGTGGAAGGATTCTCTACAATTTCTATGGATCAGAATCTCGTTTCGGAGATTTTCGGGTTTTGGCGTAAAATCGAGGTAAAGCTTGGTTTTCATTTCTGATTTGATAGTTTTGTAAGTAACTGTCTTATGAGTGTATTCTCTACTGTGATTTATAGGTTTTGGAACTCGGTTCGCTGTTTAAGGGCCTTGGAGTTCGGGATTTGCTATTCGGGGAAAAGGTAAGGGGAATTGTGTTTATATTGGTTATTTTTGAAATTGGACTCGGTGGAACTGTGGTCCATGGTCCTGTGTGTGTTTTGGCTACTCATTTGGGGGGATCTAACGGGGAAAACTATGGGTTTTTCATTATTACAGTTTTGGGAAAAGGGGGCGATGGGCTGCATCCCTAGTTTTGTTCAAAACTGTGCGTATATGTTGATTTATACTATGATATTGGGATGGTCGTGCCTTGACTTGTTTAAACTGTATTTTTTTGAAAAGCCATGATTTAGATTACCAAATGGGTGTGGTTTGTTTGGTTATATGAGCATGCATGTGTGTGTGATATGTTGAAATGCTAGTAGGAACGCGGTTCTAAAATTGTTCCAAGTATTGAGAGTGTCTGGCTCTATATCCGAGGGTGTGTGTTATCACCTACCATGTGGGCAATAGTGTCCGGCTCTATATCTAAGGGCGTGTGTTATCACCTGCCATGTGGGTAAGAGTGTCGGGCTCTATATCCAAGGGCGTGTGTTTATCGCCTGCCATGTAGGCAAGAGTGTCTGGCTTTATATCCGAGGGCGTGAGCCTATTCAGGTAGATCAGGCCGAAGGGTGTGGATCCACCAATTATGCGCTGGTATGATGTCATGGGAGTCGAGGACTAGCCATGTGCCAGTGGCGTCGTGCTTCGCAGGTTGGCAATGGGCCAACGCCGGATTGTCACGGACCGGCTTCGGGCCGATGGGTGTGATAACACCAGGTTTACTGATCATGTGTGTGTGTGCGTGTATGCACTATGTAAACTAGTACTGTACTGCATTTAACCGCATGTATGTTGTATCATGATAACGCTTAAATGCCACACACTGATATAAACTGTGTTCTTCCTTATTGACAGGTGTCTCACCCCTGCTATACATACATTTTTACAGGTCCTTCGAGCAACCAGAACTAGCATCCTGGTGTAGGGAGCGTAGCGGCTAGTGTACTACGATTTGCGCTTGGGTAAGTGCTAAGAATGTAATTTTGGTGGGTTGCCATTTTGGGATGTTTTGGGCATCCATTTGTACATTTTGATAGAGCATTGTGTCTGCTCTTGTATAGACTCTGGTATAGTACTGCATATGTATGTATGGTTTTTCCGTTATGTATATGATTGTGTTTGGATTTGTTTAGGGTGCCTAAGAACCCCACGGGGTCGGACCCTCATCCTTTGTACTGTATTTGTAGATTAATTATATGATACAGGGACAGGTTAGGTTACATTTTCACCTTTGGGTCTCATTTCGGGGTTTGGGGCGTGATAGAAAGTCCACTATGACTTGCGTCATATCACGTAACACCGTAGTAGCATTGATGTCTTCTCCAATGCAAGTCCCCATATTATTCTCATTTCCTTCAACACTCGTGTTGTTGTTGTTCAGGTCCATTCTGAGGGAAAGGACTAGAGTTATTTTAAAATCATAACCTTATCTTTAAAGTTTAATCAAAGTTATAGGCAAAAGAAAAACATTCTAGTTTGCTTGATCTTACCCAAATCATGGTTTCTGCCTATGCTTTGGTAAAATTATTTCTTAAAGTCTATAGAATCTATAACCTATAGCTCTGATACCAAGTGTAATACCCCAACCTCGAAGGATCTGAGATATTTACTTTTTACCATTGATTTATAGCTGAAGTAAATAAACCCAGTTATTATTAAATCAGTGTGCTAATTAACCATACTACAATCATTTATTCCAAAAGAAGAAAGATTACACAAGCATAATTATCTGACATCATACTAATATTTCTAATCAAGGTTTATTTTTCTATCTTATTCCCACCCGCATGCTTGCTATGCTTGATTTTCAATATGTCCTTCAGAGTTATTTGAAATGTAAACTATAATTGGGGCAAGACGACGCTCAATAAGTAAATAAGATTATTATTAGTGTGTGGCCAAAATGAGCTTTTAAAATTTCGTAAACAATATTTAATACTATAACTTCAAAACTGCTTCTAAAATAAATGTAAATTTAAAAATTTCTGCATAAAACTTTTACCATCAACTATAATAGTAAAATTTAATAACCATATACTGTGACTATTAAATTAAACTTTTAACTTTAAAACTGTAAAAATATTTAATTATATACATATATATACTTTTCCTTATACGTTTCTTTTAGATCGTTATTTAGGCACAAGAATGACCCTTTTCATATAAACATATACTTTTCCTTCAAATCATCAATAACTTTGTACACGTAATTAAATATGTATAAATATATATAATAAAACCACCCTTAGGCCTATTAACTGTAAGTTGTGTTTACCCCCATAATTGGGTTGTGCGGTCTGAAGACTCAACTTAGCTGGCTGACCGACCAAACTAAATCAACGTACATAAACATTAAGTGAGATTTTCTTTATTAAGTCTTGGTCTAGAACCAAGTGTGCACCCAGGAGAAATCCACTACCATATATAACCACTCTGTAAATAGTTTGGGTGCACTCTGATTCGTTTAAACTTTAAGATGCGGTACTGAACATCCGTAACTTTGAACTTCCTTTGCCATAAGGAGTTTTAAAACCATCTTATTATAATTTATGCAATTTAAAATAATATCATGAAAATCTCATCTTTACTCATATTTTCATGGAACATACAACGTAAAAATAAACTCATGCCACACAATTTTTGAGTTAATATATATATATATATATATATATATATATATATATATATATGAATAGAAAGAAATGCTGAAAATTACTCGAGTGGATTAGAACATTTCTTAACTCAAAAATAAATGCAAGTATGTTAAAGATAAAACTGGTATAATTAAATATGCGTAAAAATAAATTCAGGGGAATTTTATGAAACTAATTAACATAATCAAAATTTACTTTCAAATAAACTCGAGTCTAAATTTTTAAAAAAAATCTAACATAATCAAATTTATTTAGAAAAACTCGGGTATGATTTTTAATAAAAGTATAACATAATCAAATTTACTTTCCTCTTCTTTTACTTCATGCTACGAACACAATGAATATCTCAAAAAAATGAGATCGGAAAGAGTGGGTGAGTGAGAGTTTAATTATAACCAAAATTCCCCCTCCACCACTAATTCTTTCACTCACTAATCCTTCTCTTCCTTAGAAATTTTTTGTGAAAAAATGAAGGTTGAGAGCTTCCTATTTGTAGGAAAATTTTGGGGAAGAAATAGAATTTGTAAAAGTGTAGGGAGAGGAGTAAAATTATAACTTTTTTAAAATTAAGGAATGGGCATGGGATGGGTTAGGTATGGGTTAAGTATGGAATGGGGATAAAGATCATGTGGGGGAAATGGGAGTGTTTGCCGACACTCCCATTTATTTAATTTTTAATAAATTTACTTAATTAATTAATTATTAAAAAAAAATTAAATCATTATTATTATCATTGTTATTATTTTTAAGTTATGTTTTAGTTTTTTTTTTTTTGAAAAAAAATTAAGTTCGAATTTCAAAAACTCATGCAGGCCCCACATGGTCTTATGGGCCCCACACAACTTTGAGACCCAAGTGGGTCCTACATAACTCTAATAGTCCTCATATGATTTTGTGAGTCCTACATAGTTTCAAGACTCATGTGGACCCCCACACGGCTTCGGGACTCATGTGGGCCCCACACGATCTTGTTGGCCCCGCATAAGATGCCTATATTATTATTATTTTATCATATATTTCTATAAATTATGTCAGTCAAAACATTATTTTATGTACTTATTTACGTATACAAACAGTGTCTACCCTTTATCCTATGAAATTCTATTTTGACTAGGCCGATCTCCAGGGAGCGACTGAGCCACAATGGTCTCTGAGCACTCGCTTAGACAAGGTCTTTCTTAGGCATCAAACATGGAATCAAGGATCCTAACAAAGAAACACTTTTATTTTGATACTAACTAAATGACCATTATTATTATTCTACACTTTTTTTGGGTTATTACAAAAATAGGTCTTCATTCTTTCGATTCTTCAAACGCCACAAATGAAGTTTGATCTTCATAGTTCGTATGACTTGCTTAAGTTCATACCAATAGTGCATGCTAAGGATAAACCTATTCAAAAAGTTCAGTGCACAGGTGAGAAACATTGGTTTTTTCATAATCAAAATGGGATCTGACTTATAGAGTCAACATTCTCCCCCTTTTTGATGATGACAAAACAACTTGCAAAAGTGGGCAAAGGCAAACAGGCTCCCGCTAAGTATATGCATAGAATTTGAATTTAAAGTGCAGGCATTTGAATGAAGACAAACATACACAAATTATGCATTCAGTTTTAATTGTCAATTAAAGCTCAAATAGTATGAAGTGATAATATGAACTAAGATACATTTAACTTTCCCAATTTAGCATTAGACACTTCTCCTTCTTTTTGACATGAGCAAGAAGGGGCTAAGGTAGGAAAGTAAGCACAAGACATTCAGATATAAGATTCAATTTTGGGAACTTTTTTGAATTTTTGACAGCATTCTTAAAAATAAATCAAAGACTTGGATGATTACAAGAATAACTCATTATCAATGCATGCAAGATATTCTTTAAAGGCCAAAATAGTGCATGTTATGATTCAAATACACCCAACATTCATGATCAGTATGATGCACACATCTCAATATATATTAAGAACATGAATGAAAGTGTTAGAACTGTTAAGGAATTTCAGAGCCTGAGATAGTTAAGTTGAGTTGCTCCCCCTAACAATTTGAAGATATGGCCAAAATGAGATGAACTACATATACTAGAAAATAATAAATTTGCTAAGCACTATAAGCAGTTATTTTTAGATTCCTTGGACCAACTATACTGTATGTATATATATATTTGTCACCTGATTAGTATAGTCAACCCAAAAGGCCACAAAGGCATCATAAATAGATATTAAGGTGTATTGTATAGCATATAACCAAGAACAATTCATATCTAAGTATAAAGTCATAAAAGCTGGATATTATGTTCAGGGTTACAAAAGAGCCTCAATATGCAGAAAATAAATATGTAAGATGCATATGAGTCCTTTAAGCTCTTTTTATAAGGATGGAGCTTAGCTCCCCTAGCTACCTGATGATTATGCAAGGATGAAATTTAATTTCCAATTAGTTTTCACTCATCCTTTTAAAAAATATTTTAACGTTTATTTTATCATAATCGTATTTAACATAAGGTTTTAGTTTGGGAAAATTTCTGTTAAAATTTCGGCAGCATGTCGTTTGTAAATTGAACATTTCCCAAATTTTCATGCACCAAAACCTGATTGATTCAAGCAATAAATTCAAAATAATTCAGTTTGAGGATGCGAGAACCTATTTTAACTATCATCACGCAATACACATCCATTGCATCCGCCATGCAGGAGGCATTCTAGACTAAGCATGCAATCAGGTAGCAATTATCAATTCATGAATATAATCTATCCATAAAAAAATATAATTAAATAGTAAAGAACAGAGGATATAATTGAGTTCAGTGCAATATTGTTATTCATTAAAGCATGTAAACTATGATTATGAGAGCATTTTAATTTAGTAGTCATGAAAGTGTAATGCTCCCCCTGAGTTAATCACTTGATCATTTTATGCCTTTTTTATTATTTTCTAATTACTTAGCCAAGTGTTTTAGACTTTTCATCATTTAATCTTGGCTTATCATGCTTCGATTTAGAGGACTAAAAAGTCACAATAAGTATTTTTTTTAAAATGAACTAGGCCTACATTGCCTCTTTTCTCTAAGAATCCTAACGAGTGAGAGGCATAAGTTCAAATGGCTTTGATTTTTAAGGTTCATGCATAGGTGTAACAACCCAGAAAAATTTAAACAGAGCCTCGTCAACGAACACAGGAAATTCGTTGACGAGAATACATGAAAGCTTCATCGATGAGGACACGTTTCATCGACACGAAGATACCGAGAAGGGGATTTTGGAAGTCTGAAATTCATCAACAAAGGATTCAAATTCATCGACAAACTCCTTCAAGGACTCATCGACGAATCTGGATCTATAAATAGCTGAAACCCATATTTTTGGCAGAATTTTGGCTAAAAAATCACTCTCTCCCTCTAAAACATCCCTCTCCCCTTCTCTCTTCGATCCCACCATTTCTTGTCAGATTGATGATCTGAGGCCACCACGACGCTCCTAAGAAATTTCTCTACAAGTCTACCGGAGCGGATCGCTGGTGGGGCTGGTTTGGATTTCGTCTCAATCTTAGGGTAAGGAATTTTATTTAGTATTTGCGTTTCCCCTAGTTATAAGAAATGTAGTATATGAAGAAATACTGATATTTCATTCTAGGAGATATTATTCTCAAGCTATTAAACGAGGAACCCCGCAGGTATAGGGCCAGAGTATAGTAGGGACTTTTCAGAAATTAGGTAAGGGAAATTTGCTATGCTAGAAATTTTTAATATGTATAATAGAAGATTATGAATGTATATTTACAAGCATGTGGACCATATTATTTTTCTAGAATATCATAACTATTATTTTTATAGTGAAATACATGAATAGTTTATAAGCTTTTATTTACACAGTTGTGTCGCATGAGTTTATTATTTGTCTTTCCCCTAGTTATAAGAAATGTAGTATATAAATACTGATATTTCGTTTTGGGAAATTTTTTTTTCGGGGTATTGAATGAGAAACCCTGTGGGTGTAGAGCTAGAGTACAGTAGGGACTTTTCAGAAATTAGGTAAGGGAAATATGTTATGCTAGAGATTTTTAATATGTGTAACAGAAGATTATGAATGTATATTTATAAGCATGTGGACCAAATTATTTTTCCAAAATATCATGACTATTATTTTTACAGTGAAATACAGAAATAGTTTGTGAGATTTTTACACAGTTGTGTGGCTTGAGTTTATTATAGTTTAGCAAGATTGATTATGCAAATTTACATATATCCAATTATATAGACTTTCAGCAGAAAATGAAACTTATAGTATTTCTCAGAATAATATGATTTCTAAACCATAACACTCAAACAGATATACAGACAGAAATTACAGATATTACATATAGATATTACAGATATACAGACAGACATTACAGATAGACATTACAGATATTACAGATATTATAGATAGAAATTACAGATATTCCATAATTACAGTTTCATGGTTGTTTTGAAATCATGTTAAAAGCAGCAAGATAAATATATATTTATATATGTATACAGTATTACACAATACTAGATCCTTGTGAAAATTACAAACATATATATACACAGCAGAGCACGGTACCGTTGCTATTGTAGATAGAGTGCCACCACATAACTCATATTGTATGCAGATTCTGTCTAACCATGCTAGGAAAGATTGCAGTCTCCCCAGTGAGCTGGGTTAAGGTGGCCAGTTAGATGATGTTAGAGATGGAGATTGCCCGGAGAGATTGCAGTGGTCTAGATTGGCGGATGTTACAGAGATAGATTGACTTGCCTGGTAGGCCAACCAGAGTAAGTCCGGCCTACTAGCCGCACAACCTTATCAAGAGGGGTTATATCATGATATACAGATCCCAGGGTATAGCAGAAGTTCCTATGTACAGATATATCACACAGTAACAGTTTATATTATCATATTAGCAGTATGTACAAATAGCAAGCTCAGATATAAAGTTGTATTTTAAACTACATTACATGTGTTTTATACAGTATATCAGTTTACTCATTTTATAGTATCAGTAATATTTCAGTATGTTAAATGTGTAACTCAGCCACCACACACTAGTGATAGCATATTTCCACTTACTGAGCGTTGTCTCATCCCAGTGACTTATTATTTTTCAGGAGAACCAGCTATGCGAGTAGATCAGGCTCGCGGTTAGAGATTATTTTGCACTGCCACACAGGAAGGGTAGGTGATTATAAGATACTAGTATTTTGGGGTAGTTTCCAGATTTTGGTGACGTCACTAGGTATTTCTGTATTATAAATATACTTTAGAATAATATAGTTTTCTAGTATTGTATATGGCAGTTCCTAGTTTCTTGTATACCACTGCTTAGGTGTGTGACATACAGAGTTTTCCTCAGTGCTTCTTTAAGCCTGAGATATTCTCAGTAGTATTTCAGACAGATGATATTTATGATATACAGATGGAAAAAATAATAATAATATATGTTAAATAAGAAGCAGGTTGTTACAGTTTGGTATCAGAGCGTAGGTTGCAAGAATCTATAGACTTTAGAATGCAGTGGGAATAATACCAGAATATAGGAAAAGAATTTGAGGTTTTGATCTGTAATCTGAATACAAGATTTTCGTGGTGGTTTCTTTGTTTTTCCCAGGGTGACAATTTCAGGAAAACCATAGTAAACTATCGACGAGTCATGTGTTTAGGTTGCAGGATTGAATTTTGGGGCAGGAACATAGGAGTTGTTAATAGAAAATCAAAAGTTTTAGTTGAATGAATAGATTAGATCTGTCCGAAAGATAGAATTATGAAATAGTGTTATATGTATTTTCAGGATGGATCCGGGGAGTAGTGGTACAGATGCAGAAGGTGACAGACCAGGACCCTCCAGTATGGGAGGTGGAGATACAGATGTCGTGTTATGCAGCGTCACTCAACAGGTGATGGCTGAGATGGATAAGAGTGGAGAAGAGCGTGGCTGCACTATCGAGCAGTTTACGCAGATGAAGCCTCCCTCTTTTTCTAGAGGAGCTGACCGATTATAGTTGAGAATTAGGTTTAGGATGTTGAGGAGATTTTAACAGTACTAGCATGTACAAATGAGCAGAAAGTGGCGTTTGCGTTGTTTAAACTGACGGGAGAGGCGAAGCGCTGGTGAAGATGAGCGTGGTTCATTGAGGAGTAGAGGGCGGATCCAGTGCCAATATTGTGGAGCCGATTCAAGGAATTATTCTTTGAGTGATATTTCCCTGCTATCGTTCAGAGCGCGAAGGCAGCAGAATTTCTACATTTGGCTCAGGGACAGATGACAGTGTCTCAATAGCAAGGAAGTTTGAAGAAGGCTTGAGGCAGAATTTGTTCGATCAAGTCATCGGCTTTGAGCTCAGACGTTTGCAGAGGTGGTGGATAAAGCTTCTATTATTGAGAGTGGTTTACAGAGAGGTGTTGCAGCTTAGAGCCAGAGAAAGAGGCCCACGCCTCAGGAGTTTCAAGTGAGCTCTAGTCGAGGGCCATGGAGAGGAAATTGTTATGGAGGTAGTCAGGGGCAGATGATAGGCCGAGGTGGTCCTCAGGGTGAATGGGTTGTTCCTACCTGTCCTAAATGTTGTCAGAGGCATCCAGGTGAATCCAGAATGGGAGAGGATGTCTGCTACCATTATGGGAGACCCGAGCACAGATCTTGGTCATGTTAGGGATTGCCAGCTCAGGCACCAACTCCCAGACCGTATCGGGGTGGTTATCAGGTGCCCCATAGAGTCCAGTAGAGGAACACTATACCGGTGAGAGTCTATGAGTTGACACCGGGTGACATCGATGCAGCTAAAGACATAGTCACAGGTACTCTTATTGCTTTCTCATATACAACTGTTGTTTTATTTGATACATGTGCCACCCACTCTTTTATTTCATCGATGTATGCTAAGTTAACGGGGTATGAGGCCTAGTTGTTGGATATTGGGTTGGCTGTAGCTACGCCGACTGGATCAGTGGTGAGATGTAGGAAAATACTCAGGGGCTTTCCAGTGATTATTCAGGGAAAGATATTGCGAGTTGATTTGGTGATATTAGATATGCAAGGTTTGGATATAATCCTAGGTATGGATTGGTTGGCAGTTAATCATGCTAGTATTGACTGTCATTTGAAAGAAGTGATTTTCAGACCTCTAGGCGAGCAAGAATATAGATTTCTTGTTTCGCGAGTACGTTCTTTGCCATAGCTTGCATCAGCTATTCAGGTTAGGAAACTGATTCAAGAAGGCCATCAGGGATTTATTGCCTACATAAAAGAATTGCCAAAAAAAGAACTGAAACAAGTTGATATCCCTATGGTTAGAGAATTTTTAGAGGTGTTTTTAGAGGAATTACCTAATTTGCCACCAGACCATGAATTTGAGTTTACTATGGATTTTTTACCAGGGTCGGCACTAGTGTCTAAAGCACCTTATTGAATGGCTCCGGCCGAGTTAAAAGAATTAAAAGATCAATTGTAAGAATTGCAGGATAAGAGTTTTATCAGGACCAGCGTGTCACCCTGGGAGCACCAGTTTTATTTGTTAAAAAGAAAGATGGGACCATGAGGATGTGTATAGATTACAGAGAAATAAATAAACTGACAGTTAAGAATAAATATCCTCTTCCCAGGATTGACGACTTGTTTGATCAGCTCCAGGGGACCTTGGTTTATTCTAAAATAGACCTACGGTTAGGTTATCATCAAGTTAAAGTGAGGGCAAAAGATATCTCAAAAATGGCATTTCGAACAAGATATGGGCATTACGAGTTCTCAGTGATGCCATTTTGATTGACTAACGCACCAGCGATATTTATGGATTTGATGAATCGAGTGTTCCATTAGTATTTGGACCAGTTCGTAGTGGTATTTATTGATGATATACTGGTTTATTCGAGGAGTTTTGAGGAGCACGAGCATCATTTGAGGCTGGTATTGCAAACATTGAGAGAGAGAAAGTTGTATGTGAAGTTCAATAAATGTGAATTCTAGCTGAGACAAGTTTCTTTTCTTGGCCATGTAATGTCTAAGGCAGGTGTATCAGTTGATCCGAGTAAGATAGAGGTAGTGGTGAGTTGGGAAAGGCTAGGAAATGTCCAGAAGGTCAGGAGTTTTCTAGGATTGGCAGGTTATTACCGACGCTTCATGGATGGCTTCTCCAGGTTGTCAGGGCTGTTAAAGCGACTCATGAGGAAAAATGTAAGGTTTGAATGGACTGATGACTGTGAGCAGAGTTTTCAGGAGTTGAAATAAAGGTTGGTTACTGCCCAGTGTTGGCTATCCCATTAGGAGAGAATGGATTTGTGATTTATAGTGATGCATCTTTGAAGGGCCTTGGATGTGTATTGATGTAGCACGGTAGGTTATCGCCTATGCTTCTTAACAGCTTAAAGAATATGAGAAGAATTACCATGTGCATGATTTGGAGTTAGCTGCGGTGGTGTACGCTCTTAAGATCTGGAGGCATTATCTGTATGGTGGGAAATGTGAAATCTTCATAGATCACAAGAGCTTGAAATATTTTTTTACCTAGAAAGAACTGAACATGAGACAAAGAAGGTGGCTAGAACTTATTAAAGATTATGATTGCACTATTAGTTACCACCCAGGGAAAGCAAATGTGGTAGCAAATGCTTTGAGCAGGAAATCAGTGGGATCAGCACTGGCAACTATGGAGATTTAGCACTCGATCCTGATGGATTTGGAGAGACTTAGCATAGAGTTAGTAGAAGATAGTTCTCAAGCATTTTTTGCCAGCCTGGTTGTACAACCTGCACTATATGAGAATATTAAGACCGCTTAGGGTGACGACATAGAATTAGAAGAAATGATAGCTAGAGTACGAAATGGTTAAGGATAGGAGTTCAATATCTCTAATGATGGAGCTCTAAGATTTCGTATCGGATTGTGTGTGCCGGCAGATGATGATATTAGGAAAACGATTTTAGAGGAAGTTGACAGATCACTATACGTAGTTCATCCTGGTAGTACTAAAATGTATAAGGATCTGTGAGAGTATTTCTGGTGGAGTGGAAGGAAAAGAAAAATTGCTGAATTTGTACAGCAGTGTTTGACGTGCCAAAAGGTTAAGGCTGAGCACCAGAGACTAGCAGGACAGTTGTAGCCACTCATTCCAGAGTGGAAGTGAAATCACGTTTCCATGGATTTTGTTACGGGGTTACCCCCAGTGCAATAGGGATTGAATGCAATTTGGGTGATTGTTGATCGTCTGAAGAAGACCACCCATTTCATCCCTATTAAGGTAAGCTATTCCATGGACATACTAGCAGAAATATATGTTCAGGAAATAGTTGATGTCCATGGTGTGCTGGTATCCATAGTCTCAGACCGAGATCCTCGGTTCACTTCACGATTTCGGAAAAATTTTCAAGAGGCTATAGGTACGCAGTTGGCATTTAGTAGTACTTTTCATCCCTAGATAGATGGTCAGACTGAGAGAATGATCTAGACATTAGAAGATATGCTTCATGCATGTGTGCTAGATTTTGGGGGTAGTTGGACTCAATTTATGCCGCTAGTTGAATTTTCTTACAATAACAACTATCAGGCTAGCATCGGCATGGCACCATATGAGGCGTTGTATGGTGGGATATGTCGTTCTCCTTTTTTCTGGGATGAGGTAGGTGAGAGGCAAGTTTTGGGTCCAGAGATTGTACAATAGGTGTATGATAAGGTCTGACTAATTGAAGAAAGAATCAGTACCGCGCAGAGTCGGTAGAAAAGTTACACAAACACTCACTGCCGAGAATTAGAGTTTGACATGGGAGATCGAGTATTCCTGAACGTAGCTCCTCTGAAAGGAGTTATGAGGTTTGGAAAGAAGGGCAAGTTTAGCCCTAGGTATATTGGCCCTTTTGAGATATTAGAAAGAATAGGGTCGGTTGCCCACAGGCTAGCTTTGCCACCAGTTTTATCTAGAATACACGACGTATTCCATGTAGCTATGTTGAGGAAATATGTCCCAAATCCATCCTACATAATTAGTTATGCAGAAATAGAGCTTAAAGATTCATTAACTTATGAAGAAGCACCAGTATAGAACTTGGACAGAAAGACACAAGAATTGCGCACCAAAGAAATTCAGCTAGTAAAAGTTTTGTGGAGGAATCATGCTATAGAGGAAGCTTCTTGGGAGCTCAAGGAACAGATGAGGCAGAGATACCTACAGTTGTTCCAAGAGGTTCAGAGGTAATCACGTAAAGTATAATAATTAGGTAGTGTTTCTTTTGTAGGTACATGTATTGATTTAGATAATAAGTAGTTATTAGTTTTATATGTGTAATCTCCTAGACTTTAGAATGTAACCACGATATTCCTCCGCCATAAATGATGGTGAGTAATAAAATAAGCAGACCATTTTCCTCAAAGAATGATATATGGTACAAATAGTAAATTTCGAGGACGAAATTTAATAAGGAGGGGAGAATGTAACAACCCAAAATATTTAAACAGAGCCTTGTCGATGAACACAGGGAATTCGTCGACAAGAATACATGAGGGTTTTGTCAACGAGGACACATTTTGTTGATGAAAAGATACCGAGAGGGGGGTTTTGGCAGTCTTGAATTCATCGACGAAGGATTCAGATTCATTGATGAACTCCTTCAGGGACTCGTCGATGAGATGACATGTCTCGTCGACGAATCCGGATCTATAAATAGCTTAAACCCAGATTTTTGGTAGAATTTTGGTGCAAAAATCACTCTCTCTCTCTCTTTCTCTCTAAAACATCGCTCTCCCTTCTCTCTTCAATCCTAGCTACATTTCTTGCTGGATCGATGATCTGAGGCCACCACGACACTCCTAGGAAAGTTCTCTGCAAGTCCGTCAAAGCGGATCGCTGGTGTGGCTGGTTTGGATTTCGTCCCAATCTCAGGGTAAGGCATTTTATTTAGTATTTTCCTTTTCCCTAGTTATAAGAAATGTAGTATATGAAGAAATACTGATATTTCATTCTGGGAGATATTATTTTTAGCGTATTGAACAAGGAACCCTACGCGTGTAGGACCAGAGTACAATAGGGACTTTTCAGAAATTAGGTAAAGGAAATATGCTATGCTAGAGATTTTTAATATGTATAACAGAAGATTATGAATGTATATTTACAAGCATGTGGACCAAATTATTTTTCCACAATATCATGACTATTATTTTTACAGTAAAATACAAAAATAGTTTATGAGCTTTTATTTACACAGTTGTGTGGCCTGAGTTTATTATGGTTTAGCAAGATTGATTATGCAAATTTATAGATATCCAGTTATACAGACTTTTAGCATAAAATGAGATTGATAGTATTTCTCAGAATAACATGATTTCTGAACCATAACACTAAGACAGATATACAAACAAAAATTACAGATATTACTGATAGATACTACAAATATACAGAAAAACATTACAGATATTACAAATAGATATTACCGATATTACAGACAGACATTACAGATATTACAGATAAATATTACAGATATTATAGATAGAAATTACAGATATTCCAGAATTACAGTTTCATGGTTGTTTTGAAATCATGTTAAAAGCAACAAGATAAATATATATTTATATATGTATACAGTATTACACAATACTAGATCCCTATGAAAATTACAAACATATATATACACAGAAGAGCACGATACCGTTGCTATAACAGATAGAGTGCAACCACATAACTCAGATTGTATGTGGATTCTGTCTAACCATGCCAGGAGAGATTGCAGTCTCCCCAGCGAGCCGGGTTGAGGTGGCCGGTTAGACGATGTTAGAGATGGAGATTGCCCGGAGAGATTGCAGTGGTCTAGATTGGCAGATGTTACAGAGATAAATTGACTTGCCTGGTAGGCCAACTAGAGCAAGTCCAGCCTATGGGCCACACAACCCTATCATGAGGGGTTATATCATGGTATACAGATCCCAGGGTATAGCAGAAGTTCCTATGTATAGATATATCACACAGTAAAATTTTATATTATCATATTAGCAGTATGTACAGATAGCAAGCTCAGATACAAAGTTGTATTTTAAACTACATTACATGTGTTTTATATAGTATATCAGTTTACTCATTTTATAGTATCAGTAATATTTCAGTATGTTAAATGTGTAACTCAGCCGCCACACACTAGTGATAGCATATTTCCATTTACTACGCGTTGTCTCATCCCAGTGACTTATTATTTTTCAAGAAAACCAGTTAGGCAAGCAAATCAGGCTTGCGGTTAGAGATTATTTTGCACTGCCACACAGGAATGGTAGGTTATTATAAGATACTAGTATTTCGGGGTAGTTTCCAGATTTTTTTGACGTCACTGGGTATTTTTGTATTGTAAATATACTTTAGAATATTATAGTTTTCTGGTATTGTATATAGTAGTTCCCAGTTTCTTATATATCGCTGCTTAGGTGTGTGACATACAGAGTTTTCGTCAGTGCTTCTTTGAGCCTGAGATATTCTCAGTAGTATTTCAGACAGATGATATTTATGATATTCAAATAGAAAAGAAAATAATATATGTTAAATAAATGGCAGGTAGTTACAATAGGTTTCTATGAATTTTGTTCTATCATCTAAATTGAAACCTATAGCAATCATTTTAGCCTTTAAACTTATTTTGATCGTGTGAAGCTCTAAATGATTTGATTGAAGTATGAGAGTTTGGAGGAAAAATTGAATACTCTTAAGGAATAAACTTCTATTGTTTAGAAGAGTATATGAGGAAGCAGTACATTATGCATGATTAAATATGTCCTAACTAATTTGGCAAGGAGCATTTATGGGTATAGTATATGAATATTATAGACTAGAGCTCATGAGAGATTGGAAAGTATCCTTTAAATATGATCACTATTTTGATCAAGGATACAATGAAGGAATAGGATGAAGGCTTTACCAAATGTGATTGTGGTTGGTGAAGTTTTCCTATAGAGGAGGGAGATATTTGTATGAATCAAAACCAAAGAATTCTATATTTAACGCACAAGGGATTATTTTGATTGACCAGTAAAGCATGAATCCCTTAATCATTGATTCTAATTTTGATTACGAGAAGGATGTCTATTAATAAGCACCTGATGAATAAGGAATTATGATCAACAGTGCATAAACCTGGAGAGATGACTAAGAATTTTATTATGCTTTTAAAGCTCCAAGATAAGAGTAGGATTAGATAATACTTAATGTATTATTTATTTCCTAAAGCTCAGTCTTATGCAATGGACAAAGTATGCTTAACATTAGATTTTCATATTTAAGTATGAGTTAAGTATTTAAAATTAGAAACAAGGCAAACATGCTATGTCCATTTGAAAGTGGATTTTTATTCGAGCAGCCAATAATTTCATATTTCAACCAATGGATATATGCATTAAGTTCAGATTGGTTATATACATGGATTTGTATATTAACTTGATTTTCAAATGATCTTAGTGTACCAAAGGTGGAATAACTATGCTAGGATTTGACATTTTAGGGACAAACCACTTCGTAGGACAATAGACATCATTCCCCCAAAGCCTAGAACCTAAGAAAAGCATTTATGTAACTCCAATTGGAATCTGTTCCTTCTTAAGTTCTAATGAGCTTCCTTTCTTTACAATCTATACCATTTTTCTATCTTTGAGTCCATATGGGTTAGGACTAGGTGGTACTTTGACTCTTTAGACCCGTTTGGGTTTCACACCTTTCCTTTTAAACGAACAATCAAATTTTATGTGCCCCTTCTTTATACAAAAGATGCAAGTGGTGTGAGTGTATGGACTAGAGGAGGTACTAGCATAATGTTTAGATTCTCTTACAAATTACCCCATGTATAGGTTCTTCCTTTTCCTATTTTCAATCCCATTAAAACCTATACTTTCTTTATCTAATGTCATCTTTTGTTAACCTAAAAGCTTGTCAAAGTTTTCTTTACCTCTAGTGAATGTATGGATGATCTTAGACTGGTCTTCTATTTTATTCTCTAGCTCTTGAATTTTTAAGTTCTCTAGACCTTGCAAACATTATGAAGTTTCACAAATTCTTTAGTTATATTGTTTGCTTTATTTTCAAGATCAAGAATATGAAGATCCTTTTCATTTTCAATTGTAAGTTAGGATCTTATGTCTTTAAGCTCTTTTTGCAGCATAACATTCTTGTTTTCCAAATTTATGATTTTCAAATCCTTTTCTTTATTAACAAGAATTTGTGATTCAAGTTATTTCAATGATGCATCATTCTTGTTTTTCAAAATAGTATAACGTTTAAGTGTTTTAGCAAGAGACTTATGACTTCTAACATATTCAACTTGCAATTCCTCATAAGTTGACATGCTTTCACTATCAAAACTATCACATGATTTAGAATCAGATGCATCACAAGATTTATCACATGAATCATTATATGAATTATTTGATAATGCAGAAGGAGAAGAATTTACCTCATCGTCGGTTAAAGCAATAAAGCACTGTTTTTCTCCTTTATGGCCTTTTGTGCTGGAGTCACATAGAGCTATAGACTTTTCATGCTTAGATGCTCCATATTTCTTTTCAAGTTCCTCCCATATTGTTTAGCGTTTGAACATGCCCTTACTTCATGAAAGGTATTGGTATCTAAAGCATAAAATAGAATATTCATGGCATCTGTTGACCTTATAGGTCACACCCAGTTTTGATTATGATAAATACTTTCAGTACTAATGGTTGTACTGAGAATTGCATGCAAGCTTACCTTGTAAGCGTTTTAGGACTAAAAGATATATCATGATGGTGTGCAGTGTTCGTGCCAAAGAATGGAGATCTATGTGTTGTAATTTATATTCATTTGTTTAGTTCTTCATTCTGGGTTGTAATTTATTATGGACTGTGCATGTGTATGGCTTGTAATAATTTGCATCATGCATAATAGGTAGGTATGCTCAAAACGACCTTAGTTGGACCTTAGGTACCTACACTAAGGATACAAAGTCCCCTACATCACTTATCATAATCAAGGGAATCAAAATAAGGATAAAATGCACTTAATGGGAAAAGCTGAGAGGATTCAGGCGATCGAACCTTTGCTGTGTAAAGCAACCCAGGCGACCGAACAAGTCAACATGTTGACTTGGTCTTCGGGCACCCGAACTTTTTTTAACGTACCTTCCTCAGGCACCCAAAATACTGTCAAGGCACTTTTCAACTACTTAGGCGACCGATGGTTTATGTTCAAATGGAGGCTCGAGCAGCCGAACTGCCTAGTTCGGTTAACTGAACTATGAGTCGGGCACCCGAATTATCGAACATTTGCTACTGACTTTGTTTCAGTCGACCAACTCATCATTCAGGCACTCGAACTGCTAAAAGTTATACTTTTGACTATGTTCGTTCGAGCACCTGAACCTTTAGTCGGGCACCCGAACCTCGCGAGTTAAAATAATTTTTACTGAATTTTTAAATGGGGTAAAAAGGGTTAATACTCTTAATGGTCATTTAAACAAATCTAATTATACCCATTATATCCCCAACAGTCAAAAATTCCTACTTGCCTATATATACTCATTCATTTGTCTTAATTAGCAAGGATTAGCAAACTTGATTAGGGTAAAAATTCTTTCATCTTTCAAAACCCTTTATTAGCCAAATAATACTTCCAAACACTCACATACTCCTCATTCTTGATTTATCCAAGCATTGTGAGTATTTTCCAAGGCTATTGTGTTTAATATCCGTAGCTTAAACTCTCACTTGTATTATTATTTGATCGATTTTCTGAGAGAGTTTAGCATTAAGGTTCTTCCACCAATTTCATTTGATAAATTTGGTGTGATACAACCTTGAGGGTTGTGGTTCTTGCATTATTATTGCAAGATACCTAAACCTAGATTTTGTGTGCAAAAATCCTTCTCAAAAGCTAGTACTTCAAACAACTCTAGTGTGCTTTGAATATTGGAATCTATTTTTGAGTTTGTTTGCTTTAACTTGCCTAGTATATTTTGAAACCTTGATCTGGTATTGTATTATTCACATAGTGTGTTTCAAATATTACTTGGGTATACACTCTAGATCTGAACTAAAATCTTTTATGTGATTAAGTGTTTAAGCACACATTAGAACACTGAGCATATTTACATATCATTTGTGCTTGTATTATTGATTGAGCTATACTAGTACACACATTCGCTTGTCTAGAAGCGAATTTCCATGTACATACATTTTATACACATTGGTTGTATTCTAGGCACACGCCTGAAGAGGGAGACTAGCCCTGTGGAATAGTCCCGGATTGGCTTCAACCCGGTTAGGAAAGTTAGATGCGTCATCCTATTAAGGCGTGTCGGTTGAGGTTAGCCCCTTGAATTGACCTGGTTGTAGTAGGTGCCGCTCCACCCATTTAAGTGAGCATTATAGTGGTAAACCTTGTGCTTGTTAGCCAAGGCGAGGACGTAGGCAATTTGGCCGAACCTCGATAACATATCGTGTGTGTTCTTTACATTTCCACACTTTCTTTACTGCACGTGTATGTTTATTTGTTAATCGCATAGATTGACCCTAGGCTATGTTACACTATTATTAAATATGTTAACCAAGACAAGAAATTTTAAATACCCAATTCACCCCCTCTCTTGGGGCTGCACCAAAGCTAACAATTGGTATCGGAGCCTTTTAACTTAGACTTAGATGTCACTTAGTAGAAGATCATGATGGCTCGTGTTAGTGCATCCCCTTCATGTGAGGGAAGATTGATCACACACCCACCTGTATTCTGTGGTAATGATTATGCTATATGGAAATTTAGAATGACTGTGTATGTGAAAGCTTTGAATTGGAAATTTTGGAAAGTCATTGATCAGGGTGATTGTGTGCCTATGAAATCTATTGGGTGTACTATTGTTCCTAAATCTGAGTGTGAAATGAATGATCATGATAGGAATTTAGTACAAATAAATTTTGATGCCATGAATACCTTATTGCATACTTTGGATTCTAATGTTTTATGTGAGGTCATAGCGTGCAATAGCACTAAGCAGATTTGGGACGAACTTGAGTGGAGATACAGTGCGCCCATGCAAAAGGAGGACATCTCTCCGTACAACTCAGGCTCCACTGATCTCAAGGAAGGTAACCAGTGTTTTGTGGCTTTGACTAATGATGAGGTTATCTCAGTTCCTTCTATCTTAGTAGATAAATATGAACATGATTCATGTGCTGAATTGAATGTTGTATTGGATTATGAATCATATGATAGTAGTGATAGTGAAAGCATGCCATCTTATGAGGAACTTCAAATTGAATACATGAGGACTCATAAGTTACTTGTAAAATCAAATAAGAAATACTCTGTGCTGAAAAACAAGTATGATCCATGCATCAAGGAATATGACTCAAAAATTCTTTCTGAAAGAGAAAATAATTTGAAAATTAAAAGACTGGAGAGTAAGAATGTATCATTAGAAAAGGAATTGGAGGGCTTGAAATCTAAAGCTTCTGATGATGATGAAAAGAACCACTTGATTGTAGATCTTGAAAGTAAAGCAAACAACTTGTCTAAAGAACTTTTGAGACTTCATAATGCTTGCAAAGGTTTGGAAAACTCAAAAACTCAACATCTAGAGAAGAAAATAGAAGAACAATCTAAGATCATCTACATGTTCACTAGGGGTAAGGAAAATTTTGAAAAATTACTAGGTGCACAAAAGATGACCTTAGATAAGGAAGGTATAGGTTATAATGAAATTAAAAATAAGAAAAGAAGAAAACCTATACATGGGGTACTTTGTAAAAGAATTAAAATATTATGCTAGTACCTCGTCTGGACCATACATTCACACCACATGCATCTTATGTAAAAAGAAGGGGCACACAAAATTTGATTACTCATTTAAAAAAAAAAGGTGTGAAGCCCAAATAGGTATGGAAAATTAAGGAATCACCAACCTCTAACCCATCGAAAATAAAAGGAAGAAAAATGGTATGGGTTGTCTAGAAAGAAAACCCCTTGAAAGTTAAGGAAGAACTTGTTTGCACAGGAATTACATGATCACATAATTCGTCCTTAGTAGTTAGGATTAGCTATAGGGGGTAGCATTCTCTAAGAGGTTAGGAACTGGCTTAGGGCTGATAAATGTAGAATCTTGGTACATCCACCATTCAAAATATGGCATACTAATTATTTTGAAGAATCAAGCCATTCTGTGAATTAAATTACAAAATCAATCTGGTCTAAATGAATATACTTATTGGTTACAATATAAATCATTGGTTGTTTGAATAGAAAACCTCTTCCAAATGGACATGGCATGATTACATTGTATTTAAAGTTCCAAATGCTTAACTCTCGCTTAAATATGACACATCTAGCGTTAAGCTCACTCTGTCCGTTGTACAACCGTGAGGTTTAGAAATTAAAGTAAAAAATCTTGTTCTAAGCTCACCTTGAAGCCCTATCAACGCCCTAAATGTCATAGATAAACCATAAGGTATTTAGCTTTGAAAATCCAGCCAAATAAAAACAAGTCGACCAAGCTCGGGCGACCGAAAAAAGCAGTGCATTTGCACTTCGGCCGACCGAACTAGTAGTTTGACCAAGCCATTGACAACACTTCGGGTAGCTGAACTTTTAGTTTCAAATAAGCTTGGGTTGCCAAACTTCTTCGGGCTATTGGACTGGGATTTTGGGTGACCGGTAAGACCTGTTCAAAATCAATTCAGGCGGCCGACCCTCAAAAACACAAAATGGTACCTAAAATTTAGCCAACTGAACCATGTTTCAGGCTACTGAAAAGACTCGGTGGGCTTTCGTATTTAAAGCTATTCGGGAGACCGAACTTGTGCTCAAGTGCCCGAAACGCACTAATATATATGCTTCTTCCGTGAAAATTGGTTCATTTTTTCCACGAGTTTGAGAGCCTTCTTAGTTTTTCCTTTCACATCCTAGCCCATTCTTCCTTGATATTTGTTTCCATGGCCAAAGAACATAGACGTGTTGCCATCGGTGTTCCATTAGACGAGTGGTTTCCCACACCCAATCGACGAATTAAGTACGAGAAAATCTTTTGCCTCAGAGACCCCATTCTGGGAAAGATTCTTGATATCAAATTCATGCAAACTCACTTCAACAATGTTCTAGACATGTTTCGGTATTAAGGATGGTATGAGTTTATAGCCTTTCAGCCTAGAGGGATGTACCTGCTGCTCATCCGGCTCTTTTATGCCAATCTCACTCAAGATGGGCAGGCTACTACTCTAGGGTGCTCAAAACGGATCTCCATTTTGACGATGCCTACCTGGAAGAGACCTTTGAGATCCAGCGTGGCGACTTCATCTGTCCTGATTCTTCCTCCACCTGGATAGTCGAGTAGGACTTCACTGTAAGTATGTTTGTTAATTTAGTCATGACAAATCTAGTGGCTGATCTGATCCACACCCCTAGCTACAGATCCTTGACTTTAGAGGCAAAGGTGGTACACCACCTAATTTCCTATAACATATTGCTTAAGTCAGGATTAAGGGACCACGTATCCTATTTGGACTTCTTCGTGATGTGGTGCCTCTTCACCAGAAAGAAGCTAGACCTTCCTAGATTGATCCTACGGTGGATGTTCATAAAAATCGTGGGAAAGAGGATCATTCTACCCTATGGAGGCATTTTTTCTAGGATATTTGTTAGGGAAAGGATGAATAGGTCACCACTTGCCACCATCAAGAAAGTCCAGCCATTTGACGTCTTCAATTCCACCACCTTAAATTTGATGGGATACGAGCTCACTGGCAACATGTGGTTGCCCACTGCACATGAGACAGACCCAGGAGCTTAGGAGGTCTCACAGGAGCTGCCTCATGTACCATCTAGCACCAAGATCATGGCAGCTATCACCGATCTCTCTGCCTCGTTTTAGGAGTTCTAAGTCTCCATGACTGAACAGGCGTCTTCATCATAGGTTAGACTTGACTCCCTTTACAGCGAGTTCATCGGATTCCAATCCGAGGTACAGGCTAATTTCCATATCCTCGGTGAGCGGTTGCGAGAGATGAATGACGAGGACATTAGAGAGGATGACCAAATGGAGTTGAGTGGTGAGGAGGAGGATGATGATCATGATGACAGGGAGACCTAAGAGTGCTTCATGAGGATCCATTTCATCATACTCCAGCCCCTTATTTGATCATCTATTATGTTTTATTTAGATACACTTTTACTTGGTCTATATGTATTCTAATCAGCTTTTATGGTTGTTTCAGACGATCACATTCACCACACAAACATAGATACTATAATATGGTGATTGTGCTTTTGCTTATGATACATATCTGCAACACTTTGATTTGCATGTACTTGTGCCTAGATGACTATTATGTTGAAATGCAGGCTTAGTATAGAAAGCCTATTGCATGACGAATACAGTTGATGAGAATTGTCTACTGGTAGATTATAGGTTCTCGCATGCCTTACTCTTGAAATACTACTTGTTTGAGAATCGTTCTTGTGCAGGTAAATTTTGGGAAATGTCCTGTTTACAGCCGACATGCTACCGAATTTTTTATAGACATTTGCCCAAATAAATTAAAATGATCGTTTATAATCTTGTGTGCAAATGCAATTTGATCTTAGACTTTTAGTATTTACGCTTAGCTCATTTGGTTTGAAATTCTAAATTCCTTGGAGCTGGTTTAGGTATATATTTGAAGTGCTTAGATTTTGGCAAGCTATTATGGATTGATCATATTTTCAAACAAAATGTTGCTGGATTTTTCCTTAATTATTGCACACAATCATATATCATTTTCTAAATGCTAAACTTCTTAAAGCTTGAGTTTGTTTCCAAAATATCATTTGAATTTTACTCAAATTGACTTACTAGGAAAATGCATAATCTTAGGGGGAGTCACTCAAATTATTAGGCCCTAAGAAATAGAAATGTATTGTTCTTTCATTCTATACATCATTTGGCAAATACATTAACTGGTGATATCAATGTGCATGTATTGACAACATCTATATTAGATATCATGCTCACCTCAAAATATCATGTTTTTGCAAATATTAGTATTTTTATTAGTTAGCATGACTATAGTTGGTAGGCTCACTATCATAAAAGTATAACAATTGGTATCAAGCTAACATTTTTTCATTATACAATACCATGTTGAAATTTGAGCTTGTTTTGGCAAACAAAAGATGATTATGGTAAAATTTACGTGAAAATATTTTTGAAAGGATAAGAGAAAGCCAAATGAAAATTTAATCTTCATCCTTGCATAATCATCCATTGGGGGAGTATAGAACATCAAAATTATCAATTGGTATCATATGCTAAATATTTCTCTTACTTCCTTGATGCACGTTCTGCTTGGAATACTTAATAGAAATTTTCTATATCTTGTGTATGAAATCTCCAAATAGATCATTTAGGTACATGGTTATGTTTGGGAATGATCTTTTTTCAAACAGCATGCTGCCAAATCCTTTTAAAATTCCTCCCAATATACCCTCTATATCTAAATGACGTCCTTTGCCTTCATGCTTTATTACTTAACCCTTTTTGTTGTTGCCAAAAGGGGGAGAAGAGGCAAAAGTGGCGTAAGACACTGTGCTCAATTATGCTTAATCTACTGTTACCCACTACTTTAACTATCTTTATGCATAAAGTCAGGGGGGGCCGTCTTTTCTTGGCTGAACCCACTTTTGCATAAAGTATTTGTCATCATCAAAAAGGGGGAGATTGTTGACCTTATAAGTCACGCCCAGTTTTGATTATGACAAATACTTTTGGTACTAATAGTTGTACTAAGAATTGCATGCAGGCTCACCTTGTGCGCATTTTAGGACTAAAAGACATATCATGATGGCGTGCAGTGTTCGTCCCAAAGAATGAAGATCTATGTGTTGTAATTTATATTCATTTGTTTAGTTCTTCATTCTGGGTTGTAATTTATTATGGACTGTGCATGTGTATGGTTTGTAATAATTTGCATCATGCATGGTAGGTAGGTATGCTCAAAACGACCTTAGGTGGACCTTAGGTACCTACACTAAGGACACAAAGTCCCCTACATCACTTATATTAATCAGGGGAATCAAAATAAGGATAAAATGCACATAATGGGAAAAGCTGAGATGGTTTGGGCGACCGACCCTTTGCTGTGTAAAGTGGCCCAAGCGACCGAACCAGTCAACATATTGACTTGGTCTTCAGGCACCCGAAAGCTTGTCAAGGCACTTTTCAACTACTCAGGCGACTGATGGTTTACGTTCAAATGGAGGATCGAGCGACCGAACTTCCTGGTTCGACTAACCGAACTATGAGTCCGGCACCCAAATTATCGAACATTTGCTACTGACTTTGTTTCAGTCGACCAACTCATCATTCAGGCACCCAAATTGCTAAAAGTTGTACTTTTGACTGTGTTTGTTCAAGCACCCGAACCTCGCGAGTTAAAATAATTTTTACTAAATTTTTAGATGGGGTAAAAAGGGTTAATGCTCTTAATGATATTTTAAACAAGTCTAATTATACCCATTATATCCCCAACGGTCAAAAATTCCTACTTGCCTATATATACTCATTCATTTGTCTTAATTAGTAAGGAATAGCAAACTTGATTAGGGCAAAAATTCTCTCATTTTTCAAAACCCTTTATTAGCCAAATAATACTTTCAAACACTCACATACTCCTCATTCTTGATTTCTCCAAGCATTGTGAGTATTTTCCAAGGCTATTGTGTTTAATATCAGTAGCTTAAACTCTCACTTGTATTATTGTTTGATCGATTTTCTGAGAGAGTTTAGCATTAAGGTTCTTCCACCAATTTCATTTGATAAATTTAGTGTGGAACACCCTTGAGGGTTGTGGTTCTTTCATTATTATTATAAGATACATAAACCTAGATTTTGTGTGTAAAAATCCTTCTCAAAAGCTAGTACTTCAAATAACTCTAGTGTGCTTTGAATATTGGAATCTATTTTTGATTTTGTTTGCTTGAACTTGCTTAGCATATTCTAAAATCCTGATCTGATATTGTATTATTCACATAATGTGTTTCAAATATTGCTTGGGTATAAACTCAAGATATGAACTGAAATCTTTTACGTGATTGAGTGTTTAAGCACACATTAGAGCACTGAGCATATTTACATATCATTTGTGCTTGCATTATTAATTGAGTTATACTGGTGCACACATCTTCTTGTCTAGAAGAGAATTTTCATGTACAAACATTTTATACACATTGGTTGTATTCCAGGCACGGGCCTGAAGAGGGAGACTTGCCCTGTGGAATAGTCCCGAATTGGCTTAGACCCGGTTAGGAAAGTTAGGTGCGCCATCCTGTTAAGGCGTGTCAGTTGAGGTCAGCCCCTTGAATTGACCTAGTTGTATTAGGTGCCGCTTCACCCGTTTAAGTGAGCATTATAGTGGTAATCCTTGTGCTTGTTAGGCAAGGCAGGGACGTAGGCAATTTAGCCAAACCTCGATAACATATCGTGCTTGTTCTTTACATTTCCACACTTTCTTTACTGCACGCGTATGTTTATTTTTTAATCACATAGATTGACCGTAGGTCGTGTTACACTATTATTAAATCTTTTAACTCAGGCAAGAAATTTTAAATACCCAATTCACCCCCCCCCCCCCGCCACCTCTTGGGGTTGCACCAAAGCTAACAGCATAAAAATTTATTTGAATTAAACTCATATCGTTATCATTCAGCTCAATTTCTGATTTGGGAATTTCAACATTATTGACACTTTTCATAGGCACAATATCACCTTGAGTAATGACTCTCCAAGTCCTCCAATTCAATGATTTTATAAAAATAGTCATTCTAAGTTTCCAATCAGAAAAATTTTCACTAGAAAACATTAGAGGGTTTGCAGAGAACCTACCCACACACGATTGGGATACACCAACACGAGCCATCATGATCTTTTACAAAATAACATTTAAGTCTAACTGACGATGCTCTAATACCAATTGTTAGCTTTGGTGTAATCCCAAGAGGGGTGTGAATTGGTATTCTAAAAATTTCTCCCATAGGTCAAATAACTAACAGTATTATTACACAACCCTAGGGTCAATCTTGGCAATTTCAAACCCAAACAGATATTAAACGAATAAACATAAACATATAGGTGCAGAAAATAAAATGCGAAAAATAAACTAACACCAGATATGTTATCGAGGTTTGACCAATACTGCCTACGTCCCCGCCTTGGCACACCCGCACAAGGATTACATTATAAGCTCACTTAATGGGTGGAGTGACACCTAAACAACCAAGTCAATTAGCACAGGGCTAACCTCAACCTTTACATACAATCCTTACAGGGCTGGATTACTGCCTCCTCAGGCCATGCCTGGAATACAACAGTATTTTCACAATACAAACAGGGTACAGTGATTATGCTTCTTAATCAAGTAGATATGTACCAAATGTAATCAATCAACCACACATCAACTATATAGGAATTGTAAGTTCAGTGATGTGATTTTTGTGCAAGCAACACTCAATAAGATATAATCACAATTATGCTCAAGAGTGTATAAACAAGCTATTTCTTTGAAACAAGATATTCAAATCTTAATAATAAATCAGGATTTCAAAGATGCTACAACAATATTCAAATCAACTCAAAAATTATTTTATTCAATGAAATAGGCTCAAGAGTTGTTTTAAAAATAATATAGCTTGTAAAATATTTGCACACAAAAACTATAGCTCTAGGAATCTTACAATGACAATGCAAAGATCCTCAAGCTAATGAGTTTTTCCCAACACTAAATTTATCAAATAAAATATGTGGGGTAACTCTTTGCTTAACTCTCAAAAATCAACAAACAATCAAGCACAATGTTGAGAGTATTAAGCAATCAATAATATAGCAATAGCACACTATGAACTCTCACAAAGTTAGGATGAATCAAAGGAATGGATGTATGAGAGTATTTTGATTAGTATGGGCTAAAATGAGCTTTTAAGTTTGAAAGGATTTTTGCATTAATGATTTTCTTAATCTCTTACTAATCCACACAAATAAAGCCTTATATATAGAAGTTGGGCAAATTATGACTGTTTAGGACATGTAGGGTATTATTAGAATTATTTAAAAATAATTTAGAAATTTTAACCCTGTTAAAACATTTAACCTCGATAAAAAAAAATAAGCAACTCGAGAGTTTTGGGTGGCTGAACTTTAGTTTGATCGCCCGAATAAACTCAGTTAAAAAAGCAGCTTTTGAATGTTCGAGTGCCCGAGTCTGGGTTTGGTTGGTTGAACAAAGACGAAAATCATTTTGGCCACGTTTCAGTCGCCTGGACTATACTTCAATTGACCAAACTCTTGTGTTCGATCGTCTGGGGCCATTTTGAACATGAAGTTCGAGCTGCTGAGTTGGTGGGAAAAGTGAAAAACAAGGTTTGGTCGCTCGTGGATAGTGCGTTCAAAATGGTTCGGTCACCCGAAATCCAAGTCAACAAGTTGACCCCTCAAGGGTTCGGTCGCTCGAGGTGTTTTGAACACTAAGGGTTCGATCGCCCGACCTCTCAAAATTTGCCTATCAAGTCCATTTACACTTCAATTTGTTCCCCTGATATTATAAGTGATTATGGGGACTATTTTGTGCACTTGTGTAGGGACCTAAGGTCTCTCTAAGGTCTATGAGCTTACAATTAGCTACAAGCATGACATGTAGAGTTTATTACAGACCTTTTCCTATATTTACTGTTTCAGACGAATTAAAAATGAATGCAAATACAAAATAAAAATAGGTCTTCATTCTTTTGATTCTTCAGACGCCATAAATGAAGCTTGATCTTCATAGTTCGTATGATTTGCTTAAGTTGTTATCAACAGTGCATGCTAAGGATAAACCTTTTAAAGAAGCTTAGTGCACAGGGGAGAAACATTGGTTTTGTCATAATCAAAATAGGATTAGTCTCATAGGGTCAACATCATGGGAAAGATCAAACAGATTAAGCATTATGTTTATACGAATGTGTATTGCGAACAATGTTAAGTCAACGCTTCCTTAAATTGAAAATGCAAAGGAATATTCAAAGGTTGTGGAAGATTGGTTTCATTTAGCGGACAAGTCCCTTGGAGAGAGATTAATGGCTAAACTTACCACCATGAAATTTGATGGTAGCCATGGAACGAATGAGCATGTCCTTGAAATGACCAATCTAGCTACCAAACTCAAATCTCTAGGTATGAATGTTGATGATAGGTTCCTTGTTCAATTCATTATGAATTCCTTGCTTACTTAGTATGGGTCATTTTAGATTCACTATAACACTATTAAGGAAAAGTGGAATGTGAATGAATTGGCGAGTATGTTAATTCAAGAAAAGGCAAGGCTTAGGCAACAAGGACAACATTCAATTAATGTTATGAATCATGATGTTGGAACTAAACGTAGCAGAGTTAATGAGAATTCATTTTTTTTTTAATTTTTTTGTGGCATAAAAGACTGGGTCATATATTTAGAGAAGGAATGGAGAGATTGGTGAAAGATGGGATTCTTTCAAATCATGATTTTACTGATTTCAATGTATGTGTGGATTGCATTAGAGGAAAGCAAACCAAACATACAAAGAAAGGTGCCACAAGAAGTGGAAAAATTTTGGAGATTGTCCATACTCATATTTGTGGACCTTTCAACTCACTGTTTTTTGGTGGAGAAAAGTACTCAATCACTTTCATCGATGAATGTTCATGTTACGGTTATGTCTATTTGTTGCATGAAAAGTCTCAAGCAATAAATTCTTTAAAGGCATCTATTGCTAAAGTTGAGCGACAATTAGATAGAAAGGTAAAAATTATTCGATCAAATAGAGGTGGTGAGTATTACGGAAGGTATGATGAAAAAAGAAAATATCCAGGACCATTTGCTAAATTCCTAGAAGAGCATGGTATTTGTACACAATACACAATGCCTGGTACACCCCAACAGAATGGTGTGGCTAAAAGGCGTAATCGTACTCTTATGGAAATGGTTAGGAGTATGTTAAGTAACTCCTCAGTTTCCATTTCATTGTGGATAGAGGCCCTTAAGACAACCGTTCATTTGCTTAACTGGGTTCCTAGTAAGGCATTTCAAAAGACTCCTTTTGAATTGCGAATGGCAAGGAAACCAAGTTTGAGACACTTTCATATTTTGGGTTGTCCAGTAGAGGCTAAGATCTATAATCCACATGAAAAGAAATTGGATTCTAGAACTATAAGCGGGTACTTTATTGGTTACCTAGAGAATTCTAAAGGGTATAGGTTTTACTGCCCTAACCATAGTACGAGAATTGTTGAAACTAGAAATGTCAGATTCCTTGAGAATGGTAAAATTAGTGGGAGTGATGTATCACATAATATGGTCATTGAAGAAGATTGGGTGCCATCCCGATACCCGTAACTTCAAAGAAAATTGTTGTTTCTCTAGTTGTTGAACAATATGATAACATTGAATAACAATCTATTGATTAGTCACTCCATAATGAGAATGTCACCAATAAACCAATTGTAGTACAATCACAAGGAATAACATTAAGGAGATCTCAAAGAGAAAGGAGATCAACTATTTTAGATAATTACTTGGTATATCTGCAAGAATCTAATTAAGATTTAAGGACAAGTAAAGATTCGATTTCATATTCACAAGCCATTGAAAGTAGTGATTCTGAAAAGTGGATCGATGCTATAAATGATGAGTTGAAATCAATGGAACAAAATGAAGCTTAGGATGTCATTGATTTGCCTAAAGGTTTTAAGATAGTCGGGTGTAAGTGGGTCTTTAAGACTAGACGTGACAGTAATGACAATATTGAACGACATAAAGTTAGACTTGCTGCAAAAGGTTTCACTCAAAAAGGAGATGTTGATTACAAAGAGACGTTCTCTCTTGTATTGAAGAAGGACTCTTTTAGGATCATAATGGCTCTAGTGCCTCATTTCGATTTGGAGTTACACCAAATGGACATAAAAACTACTTTTTTGAATGAGAATTTAGATAAAGAGGTTTATATGGATCAACCTGAAGGTTTCTTGATTAAAGGAAAGGAACATATGGTATGCAAATTAAATTAAATTTATATACTTAAACAAGCTTCCAGAACATGGTATCTTAAGTTTAATGATACCATCACGTCCTTTGGATTTAAGGAAAATACCATTGATCGGTGTATATATCTAAAGGTCAATGGGAGCAAGTTTATTTTCTTGATTCTGTATGTTGATGATATATATATTGCTTGTCAGTAATGATCTTGGTTTACTGAATGAAATAAAGAGATTTCTTTCTATGAACTTTGAAATGAAAGATATGGGTGAGGCAATTGAAATATTTTGTGATAGATCACCTGGATTGTTAGGGTTATCACAGAAAGGATATATCGATAAAGTTTTGAAAGATTTCACATGGATGAATATGCAACCACTCCTTCTCCTATTTGTAAAGGGAACAAGTTCAGTGAAAATGATTGTCCACAAAATGCATTAGAAAAGAAAAGAATGAAAAATATTCCTTATGCATATGTTGTTGGAAGCTTGATGTATGCTCAAACTTATACAAGACTAGACATTAGTTTTGTAGTTGGAATGCTTGGAAGATACCAAAGTAATCCTAGAATGGAGCATTGGAAAGCTGAAAAAAAAAAAAGTTCTTATGGTACTTGAAGGGAACAAGACACTATATGCTCACGAAGATCTGATCAATTGGAGGTGGTTGGCTACTCTGGCTCAAATTTTGCTGGTTAGGTTAACCTTAAAACCTTATTAATTTGAGGGCAATCCCTTTCTGGGAATCAAATCCAAAAGCTCTTTGTACTTATTCCCACCTTTACTTGTCCACCTCTTTCCTGTTCCGCGTGCCATACCCATAGACCACTTATTCCTTTCTTTTGAAAATTGAAGAAGAAGAAAGATGTGTCATCCGGGCGTTCCTTTGGTTGGCCGAAAGCAGAGGAGATGGTTTGTGTAGCATGCGCCGTTTGCGGTCTAGGCGATGAGCGTACAAGAGCCCCCAGCCGTGTGCAATGCATTTGCGGGCGCCGGCGGAGGGAGCAGAGGCATAAACAGTGCGTCTGCTAACCAATGCGGCATCCGGGGTCATTCCGGTGCAGATACCATCACGATGGGTACGTGTGGCACGGCCGCATTATGCGAGCTGAGACCAAAAACTAGTTTTTAAGAAGATGATGTTAACTAAGTTCACAAAAACAAGAAAAAGAAAAGATGATTTATCTAGTTATCTTGCTTGTCTAGTTTTTATTCTACAATTGGATTGAAATATTTGTGTATTGAAGATTGAAGAACATGAAATGACACCAGGAAGCTATTAACCACAAGCCCAACACAACACAAACAGTACTAAATTTGAATCAAGAATAAATAAGAAATTGAGTGGTTAATTTTATTTTATTTTGCTTGTAACTATCTCAGTTGGATTGAGTGATAGCTCAACTGTTATTTATGATTTGATCAAAACCAGATTGTGGGTCATTATGAATGAAAAAGCGCCAAATAGACTATCATAGAAGCAATCTACTATGGAAGCTAAATTTGTAATATGTTTTGAGGCCACAGTTATGGTTGCAGAATTTTATCTCGGGACTTGGAATTGGCGACGGCATTACTAGGCTGCTAAGAATGTATTATGATAATTTCATAACAGTTTTTTTCTCCAAGAATGACAAATATTCTAATGGCGCTAAGCACATGGAGCTCAAATATTTGGCCGTTAAGGAGGAAGTTCATAAACAAATAGAGTTTATAGAACATATTAAGACTGAGCTCATGATTGCAGATCCTTTGACAAAAAGGCTAGCACCAAAGACATTTAAGGAACATGTTGATCGCATGGGCCTTTGTTGCAATCCGTGAGGTATGTTTGTGGATCTTTATGTTTTTTGTTCTATAACATCTATAAAGATATCACTAATTGTGTTTTTGACATTTTTTCCTGCTTACCATTAATTACGTAATTATAAAGATATATTATTAATGACAGGAATCGTCTTTGACAAAGACATTATTGAGACATTACAGTTACTTCTTATTATAGATTATAATTAAGTGATTTGCTAGCATTGTAGTGTATGGAAGGAAAGATGTCGCTTTACTGATATTTACCACAATGACTTATGTTGGTAAGTTATTTAATTATGATATTATTGTAATCTCACTAAAGTGCTAATAAGCTAATGTTATGTGCATATTATGTTTACCTTGTCAATCCAAATAAGTGTCATTCATATGGGTCAAGTGGGAGAATGTTAAAATATGTCTCACATGAAAGGGTAAAATGGACATTATTTGGACTTAATGAAATCAGGTGGTTATTGGCTTTGGAAAAAAAAAAAATGTGTGGTTACTTAATTAGTGAGAAATAATAAGGGAAGTTATTTTCCTATTTACCTACTTATAGGGGGAGTAAAAATAATCGTTTATTTAAAACATAGGAATTTTCATCTCTTTACCAACATCTTCCTTTTCATCAGATTTTCCCATAGGTTCTAGTGAAGCAAAGAAAATGGGTTAAGTGAGAGAAATAATTTCTACAAGCTATGTTTTATGAAACATTTATTTCCACATAAAAGATGATTATGTGATTTTCATGATAATTGAAGATTCCTATTTCAATATGTTAGCTTTGGTGTATTCCCAAGAGAGGGGGTGAATTGGAATTTAAAATTTTATCCTAGGTTTAAATGAAATACTCGTATACAACAACCTAGGGTCCTTCTATGCAATTCCAAATGCGCCAATAATGTAATATGCGAAAATTTAAATCAAGCGCATCATTTACTCCAAAACATACATATGTAGTGAAGATAAAGTGTAGAAATATAAACAAGGCACACAATATGTTATCGGGATTCGGCCAACTGTGCCTACGTCCCCGCCTCTAACTCACAAGCCCGAGGATTCCACTAATAACTCACTTAAAGGTGGAGTGGCACCAATTACAACCAGGTCAATTAGCATAGGGCTGACCTCAACCTTAACCAGGTCAATTAGCGGGGCTGACCTCAACCTACACATTTTAACCGGATGGCGCACCTAACTTTCCTAACCTGATCTAAGCCAATCCAGGACTATTCCAGGACTAGTCTCCCTCTTCAAGCCCGTGCCTGGAAATACAGCAGTATTTGAAATACACTGAAATGGTACAGTGATAGTGCTTTCGTGTAAAGTAGATATGTACCCGGAAACGCGCAATCACAAACACCACCAATGATATAATATGTAAGCTCAGTGTGGTTTAATATATCATCTCTCAAATATATTTACTATCGGTGTAATCAGTGCATGAGAGTGCAAACCAGTATAATCTTTGTGACACAAAACGTATTCAATCTGAGTGGTCAAACAAAGATATTTTACCAAACAATATATATATATATATATATATATATATATATATATATATATATATGAAGCTCTAGCAATGTATAAGTTTGGTTTGCAAAAAGAGCTTAATCTTTGTATTCAACTAGAGATATAAATCAATGAATATTGCAACAAAGATTTTTCTCACACAAACAAATATCTCTTTAAAGATTATCAAGACAAAGCACACTAGATATTTGAAAGTATTTTGAAAATATTTTGCAACCAAAAACAAATACAATCTTCTCAAGATGTTGCAATGAAGGTGCAAATCTTAGAAGATCTATCAAAGTCTTCTTAGGATAGACTTATTAACAAAGTCTCCAAAGAATCCTTAAGGTTTAGCTATCAATAAAGATAAATTAATCAATCCAAAGATAGGAGAGCAAACCTATCAAAATAAACTTTCAAAACCAACTTACAAATGATGTAGGCAATATGGGAAGGTAAGATTGTGTGTGTGAAGCTTGGAAATGAGTATAATAGGGTTTTGGATTTTTAAAGAATTTTCCCTAATCAAATCTTCTAATCTTGTTTGCTAATCAACCTCTAATTTTCCCAAATGAAGGGGTATATATAGACACCCTATGATTTTTGACTGTTGGGGACCTATTAGGAATTATTAGAAAAGTTTAATGACATTTTGAATATTTTAACCCTGTTTAAAAAATATTTAACCGCAGTAAAAATTAGGGCAACCCGAGAGGTCCGGTCGACCAGGGCATTTTTCAACTAAGTGGTCGGTCGACAGAAAGTGGGCGATTTCCCATTTCTCTGAGGTTTGGTCGACCAGGCCATTTTGAAATGGTTGGTTCGATCGACCAAACCATTGAGATTTTTCCCGAGGACCCTCTGGTCGACTAGATAGTTGGAATTCATTTTTGTCTCGGTCGACCAGATGGTCAAACATTTGACCCTAGGGGGTTTTGGTCGACTAGAACTTTTGAACTGCAATAGTTCGGTCGACCGGGACCTTGGTCAACTATTGACCTAAGCCTGGTTCGGTCAACCAGGGCAAAATGAACTGCCAAGGTCGGTCGCCCAAAAGTGCACAATGTGTGCATTTTGGTCCAGTTATGAATCACACAAACCCTATTCAAGTGCCTAACATTCATAGGTGCAATGGTGTGCGTCCTAGGGTCATTTTTGTCCAATTAAAGACACCAAAAAAGTCTGGTGTCGGTCGACCGAAGGGTAAACCCTAAGGTCTTTCTATGGTCACTTTTAGTTCGTATTTGGTTTGAACTTACATAATAAATCATGCATGTGTTGGGTTTGCTTATTACAAACCAAATATCCTAATTATTATTACAGACCAAATTCACCACTGAATATGTATTACAACTGAAAAACATGAACCTGTCATCAAGCCTTAAACTTTCACGTGTCATCAATGTATCTGCTAATATAGACCTGCACATGAACTAGATATTCATTAAATACATGAATATTTGTCATTATCAAAATCGGGCGTGACCTATGAGGTCAACACAATAAATTAAAGTTTTACATAATATACTAAAATTGAAAAATTAGACAATTTTATCGTAATCCTTTGAAAATCTAAAATGAAAATTGACCTATTTTCCACAACTTATAAAGGAGAACTTCTCAAATCAAACACAAGATCACAACCTGATTATTAGGATGAAAATCAGGTTGTAAGAGTTAGAAACTTTCAGTAATAGTTAGACAAATCAAGAGTTAAAGTTTTGTAATACTTAGGAAAATCAAGAGTAAAAACTTTGTAACAGTTAGGCAAATCACAAGTTTAAGTTTTATAATAGTTAAACTTATTTTTAACTTTCATTTCTAGAATAGATTTGTATACTTTTATATATTTCCATACAAACATTTGTAATGTGTGTGAAATATTCTTCACGAGAGTAATAAGAAATTTACTGTCATTATATCAAACTTCATCACAACTAAACCCCAAGTTTCTACGAGATCAATATTTGTACAAATTGAACGGCAAACTTGATTTCATAGGGTGCATAAATTTAATTGTAGGGAATATGTTGATAATTGTATAAAGGAGATAATTTATTTAAAATATATATATATATTATTTTGGAAAAAAAATTTGTCTCCCTTGTTCTCTGCTTAGTTGGTAGAATAGAGAAATACCACCAATCACATGATGTCAAATTTTTATTTTAACTCGTACAAGAGTTTGGTCCATTAAAATATTATGGCACTCATATAATTGGGCCCATAAAAACTTATACCTTTCACTTGGTGGAGTCAAAAAAGACAAAGGTACCATCTTGTGATTGGTGATTTCTCAATCCTACGTGTAATAACCATTTCTTTGAAATAATTTTCGTTGGGATGGAGGAAGACATGATTTCGGATATTTCGAGCTTTTGCTCTATTTGCCTTCCCATGCACATCAAACTCTCTTGGGTAAAGGAGTACTTTAGGTGTAGTTTTTAAAGCATATCCTACCCATTGTTTAAATATTATTCTTGTTCTTCTTCTTTTAGGGCTATCCATTGTTATATTCATCATTAAGAATTTCTTGTTTTTATTATCGCACATGAATGAAATTACAGTATCTAAATTCATATCTTTCAGCCTATTGTAAGATAAAAGGTTGAAGAACCTCCATTCGACCTTCCGATCTCAATCCCTTGAAAAGGACAGAAAAAGAAGCAAAGCTTGGAGGACCCAGGTGTACTCCAAGGGATCATTATGATGCTTAAGTCAGGGATTGACTTTGAGAGGTATGAAACAATAGTAAAGTATGGTTAATAATGAGATACCTTAACCTCTTCTCTAAGTTCCTATTTATAGTGAAGGAGTTTGGCCTGAGGGTGATATGCCATTTATTGGCGAAATATGATGCGGGCGTGAATCACTCTGGTTATTACCTTGTTAGCGTGGATGGCTCTGGTCATTATAAGGCGGGTGTCATTTGTTCCAACGGGGCGATTGACTTAGGTAGTAACTGTCCTCATCAATGTTGGGCCTTAGTCTCCTCTTGACTTATGAGTTGATATACTTTTGGGATATATCAATTCCCCCCCCCCCCCTTTAGCTTCGAATTTTGAAGTTCATTTCCAAAGTTCGAAAGTTGTTCTTGTTGGGCTTTGTGGAGCCTTTTTTTTTGTGGGCATTCTTACCGACAAAGCCCAACAGGAACAACTTTCGAACTTTGTAAACGAACTTCAAAATTCAAAACTAAAAGGGGGCAACTGATATACCCCAAAAGTATATCACCGCATAAGTCAAAAGGAGACTAAGGCCCAGCATTGATGAGGGCAATTACTACCTAAGTCAATCGTCCCGTCAGAGCAATTGATGCCCGCCTTATAATGACCAGAGTCATTATAAGGTATTTTAATCGGGCTGATTCCATGTTTGATTACGTGGTGCCTCCGGAATCGAAGATGTAAAGCGAGAATGGAAAGAGATTATCATAGTGTAGATCAGATGTGGAGAAATGTTTGATTTTAGGTTAGTTTTATTGCTGAGAGCACCAATTCTTTTCAAAAATTGAAGAAGTCGGGCATTAAGATTTTGAATGAGTTTCAAATTAAGCATCAGAAAGTTTGCGACAGGCTTAGAAAAATTATTTCGTGGGTTAAACCTCTAGTAAGGTGGATAAAATTTAATTGTGATGGAAGTTGTAGGGGCAGTTCGAGTACTTTAGGAGGTAGAGGAATTATTTGGGATTGTCATGGCATGGTAAAAACAACTTTTTCAAGTTATTTTGGCAATGGTACGATTAATAGTGCGGAATTAAAGGCAGTCAGGGAAGAAATTCGTTTGTTTAAACGTTTGCATTATTTTAATGTGATTATTGAAAGTGACTCGCGAATTGTAGTTAATTGGCTTCGGAAAGGTAGATGTACTTTGTGGTATCTTTGGGAATTTTGGGAGGAACTCATGGTGTGGCTAGAAGGAGTGAACGTCATGGTGATGCATCAATATAGGAAAGGCAATAGCGTGACTAATTTTCTTGCTAAAAAAGGAGAAATGGGAAATAATGTAATCTACAAAAAACAACACCTTCTACTACATTATCTGAAAGGTATTCTTCGGCTGAATAGGTGGGGTCTCATTTCCATTTGTCGTTAGTTCAACTCTAGAGTTTTGTTTGATATATTTTATTTTGATTTTGGTTGTGTTTATGTTTTTATCTTCTTTGTTAGTTATATTTAGTTTTGTTATCCTAATTTGGTTGGTTACTGGTGTTGGTTTTTTTTTTTTTTTTAAAGATTTTTCTGTACTCTCCCTTTTGTTTTATCTTGTAACCATGGTATTCCTCTACCAAAAGTGAGAGTATATTAATAAATAAATGAAGGTGTCGCCTTTTTTTAGTAAAAATAAATAAATAAATAATAATAATAACCAAAGTCATCCATGCCAACAAGGTAATAACCAGAGCAATTCACACCCACACCATAATGTTGGGTGGACTTGGGCCTTCTCAACCCCAAAAACTAGCTCATGGGATAAGGTTTTCCCTCACACTTAATAACTGACCACCAAGCCACCACAACCGATGTGGGACAAATCCCAACACATAATTCGCCAATAAATGGTATATTACCCAGGTGTCAAATTTCTTCACTATAAATAGGGACTCAGAAAAGAGGCTAAGATATCTTATTATAAACCATACTTTATTGTTGTTTCATACCTCTCAAAGTCAATTCCTCACTTGAGCATAAAAATGATCCCCAAAATACACCTCAGGTCCTCCAAATCTTACTTTTTTTTTTTTTTTGTCCTTTTCAAAGAATCAAGATCGAAAGGTCTACCAAAAGTTCTTCAACTTTTTATCCCGCAACACTACCTCACATTAGTATGCACCTTTTCAATGCATCATTATGAATTTTAGGCCCCATTTCTAATTTTAAAAAAGTTAAGAATTTTTTTTAAAAGAATCTATTTTTTTTGTAGTTATTTATTAAATAAAATGAGAAAAAAAGTTACAAATAAATATTACATCAATAAATAAAAATTAAATTTTACACATCATTAACATTCATTTTTTAAAAAAATTTAATTATATTAAAATAAATTTTCATTTTTAATAGTATCAAATGCAAAGAGAAATGGAAAATAAATTTCCTTCTCACTCTTTTTTTTTCGTTTTTTTTTTTTTTCTAAATTAAATACTTGATCCAAACTCACTCATCGTCTAGAATTTCCGCACCGAACCAAACATTTTATGATCACTTGCAATGCAAATTAAATAAAAATAAAACATTTACATATGAATACGTCAGTCTTAACTATACGTTAAAGACTGAAGTTTCAAATAGACCATCCGCATCCCATCTGAAAAAAGAAAAAAAGAAAAAATAAATAAATCTCCGGCTGCCTTTCCATATCTTTGAATGAAAAGGGTGTTATATGATCAGAGCAGTCTGAAAACCCAATAAAATTCCACAAAAAATACCTTCCCACCAAACTTACAAGCATTAAGAAGCTCATTCCAAATCCACAGGTTCATGATCACATTGCACACTTCACCTCTACTTTAAATTTGCTGCCTACTGAGATTGTAAGCTTACATCCTCCTTTCCAGATGTTTTCTATTTTTTAAGAACATTCGTGAGATTACGAAGCTCTTCAAATGCATGCATCGTCTCTGCATCGAATCCGCCAGCAAACTGCAAAATGCAAGACAGACATCAATCTAACTGATGCGTAAAAAATATCAATATGATTCTTCTATATATTAATTCCCACTGACTCTCCCCAGCACAAGCTACCACTCCAGGACTTTATATGGCTAATAATTGAACTCTAACGGCTCAAGTTCCGGTTACCGTCAATTTATACAGCTAATCATTATGGAGTTTACTCATAACGAGCTTAAACCACAATTAGGTAGTTGGGGGGCACAAGTTCCTATGATCTTGTTCTTCTTTTTTCTTTTTCAAATGCTTGGTATGATTGCCTAGAAGGCGAAAGGTATATAAAATAAAAACAATAATTATATGAAATTGTCTGATCCCAAACCTTTCTTGTCCATTGACCACTGTTCTTGAGAACCAAATGAAGCAAATGGAACTCCACTAATAGAATAATTTTGCTTGCTATAATTTAAAAACCTGATGAATTCTGAAAGCAAATCGAACTCCTTGAAGTAGCATATAGTCCAGAGTGGCATCTTTTTCCATTGCTCCCTTGGATTGAAGTTCCATAGCTACCCGCTTCATGTACTTTTTTGCCAATTTCATTGAACAAAACTTTATCTGAAAACATGTTACGGGGAATCAGTGGTAATTTGCAAAACAAAACCAAGCTACAAAGACATTCTCAGAAAATCCTCACTAAGAAAAATCAGAAGCTAATTGTTGAACAAATGGAGATGCACAAATCAAAGAAGAGTTTCTATGGACCCAAAACTAAACCATGCCATGTGCGCAACAGAAAGGAAGCAGCAACAAAAGAACCCACATATCAGACTGCCAATTCAATCAAAAGAGAAGGCATGATTGGGTGGTTCTACATCATATAATTTGCAGCAGAAAAATATCTGCAATTTAAATACATAGTTGTAGACTTGTAGTACAGTATGTACATTAGATTTGTAGTGCCGATGCAGCATTGACAAGAACCTAATCCTAAACATCAAAAGAACAAGTAAATGAATGTATCATATTCACAAAACAGTTCACTGTAAAGCTGAGCAATAAATATTCAGGGGTTACTTGACGTGAATTATAAATACTTCATGAGACGACTGACACAGTTAACCAATTTGTTAGGACCCTGTGAGCAATAAACAAGCACCAGAAATTGGGAGACACCAGAAATTTACGTGGTTCTGTCAAGATCGACCTACATCCATGGAGCACACCACAATTCACTATACAACCAAAATTACAATCTCTCAGATGCAGCTCTCTTCTCTCTTCCTCACTCCTCTACACTCTCTTCTTCCTCTCTATTCTGTGTCTACCTCTCAACAGCTCCTCTATTTTTAGATAACTGGAGTAAATCACAATAAATAAAAAATTGAGGAATTACATTCATCTACAATTAATGGCTGCGAATTACAGCTGCGAACGCATCTCCAGCTTGCATCTCCTGGCTCCAGCTACCACATCTCCAGCTTGCGTCCGCTGGCTCCAGCTACACAACAATCTCCCACTTGGAGACGGAGACGCCTCCTCAACCAAAATCAGTATATGAATAAATGATGTGCTCAGAATATGTCTTTAGGCATGAAGGTCAACTGAAATTGAACACAACTTCAGCTTCTCTGTAGTCACCACCTTTGTTAACATATTTGCCGGATTTCTGCTACCTTAGATTTTTTCAAGTGTCAACACGCCGTCCTCTATCAGAGATCTGATGAAATGATAACGCAATCCAATATGTTTAGTTTTAGAATGAAATGCGGAGTTCTTTGCCAGATATATCGCACTCTGACTGTCACTGTACAAAACATTCCTCTCTTGCTTTAATCCAAACTCTATTAACAAACTTTGAAGCCAAATCATCTCTTTACTGGCTTCTGTCACTGTTGCATACTCGGCTTCTGTAGTGGATAGAACAACAATCTTCTGTATCTGTGACATCCAACTAACAGTTATTGTGCCAATAGTGAATATATGCCCAGTGGTGCTTCTGTGATGATCAATTTCACCGGAAAAATTAGCATTTACAAACCCTTGGATTTTCAAATCGCTTTTGCTGAAACATAGGCACTTATCAATAGTGCCACATAGATATCTCAAAATCTACTTCACTGCTTCCCAGTGTGTCTTCCTTGGATTTGACATATACCTGTTGACAGCTCCCACTGCTTGGCCAATATCAGGTCTGGTACCAACCATAGCATACATTAGACTTCCAACGGCTGAGGCGTATGGTACCTTAGTCATAAAATCTTTTTCTTCATCTTTCTAGGGAGACTGATCCTTAGAGAGACGAAAGTGACCTTCCAATGGTGTATTTACAGTTTTGGCGCTGCTCATGTTAAACCTCTGTAAAACACGGCTGATGTATTTTGACTGAAATAACTGCAACGTTCCTTGTTGCTTATCCGCATCCCAAGAATCTATTTTGCAGGATCCAAGTCTTTCATACCTAATTCCTCTGACAATTACTGCTTCAATTTTCTGATCTCTTCTATATCTGATCCTACGACTAGCATATCATCAACATATAACAATTGGATAATATAGCTAGTACGATACCTCTTGAAGTAGCAACAATGGTCGACATTGCACTTCTGAAAATTGTTCCTCTGCATACAGCTATCAAATTTCTTGTACCACTGCCTAAGAGCTTGTTTGAGACCATACAAACTCTTCTTCAATTTGCATACAAGATTCTCTTTACCTTTAACTGAGAAACCTTCTAGTTGTTGCATATAAATTTCCTCATCAAGATCATCGTGAAGAAATGTCATCTGTCTAACTGCTCAATATGTAAACCTTTTGAGGCAACAATACTCAAGACAGATTTGATGGTTGTCAGTTTCACAATTGGTGCAAAAATATTAGTATAGTCAATTCCTTCCTTCTGATCGAAACCTTTGACTGCTAACCGGGCTTTATACCTCTTGGATCCATCATGCTCTTCTTTGATCCTGTACACCCATTTGTTGTGAAGAGTCTTCTTTCCTTTGGGTAACTAAGCTAGTTCCCATGTTTTGTTGGAGTTAAGAGACTTCATCTCGCCTTTAATTGCAAGCTCCCACTTGCTCAAATCTTCCACTTGACATGCTTCAATATAGCATTCAAGTTCTCCTTCATCTGTAAGAAGTAAATGATTCACATACCTCCTATTTGGTATATGTTGTCGAGAAGATCTCCTAAGCTCTAGTGTTGGAGTAGGAGGTGGTGGTGCAAGAATCTGCTCCACAGCTTCCTCTACCTGAGGATTCTCGGTGTTCTACTGCTGACATGTCCTTACACCTTCTAAGACATCATCCACATCTACAAAGGTTGTTTCAAACTTTATAGGTTTTGTCGTGTGTCTATCTTTGTACATTACCTTTTCATCAAAAATCACATTTCTGCTTCTGATCAACTTTTTGTTTTCATCATCCCAAATGAGATACCCATATTCATCTCCACCATAACCGACGAAGGTGCATTTCTGGGATTTCGGATCAAGCTTATTCCTAACATGATCATTGATATGTACATATGTAACACAATCAAAAACTCTCAAATGTGAAAGTCTTACCTCTTTACCGCTCCATACTTCTTTTGGTAGATTATAGTTCAATGGTACTGATGGATTCCTGTTAATCAAATAAGTCGCTGTGTTGACTGCTTCTGCCCAAAACATCTTTGGCAAGCCTGACTGCATACGCATCCTTCTGGCTTTTTCTGTTAACGTTCTATTAATCTGCTCAGCTACGCCATTGTGTTGAAGCATACCTAACACAGTTCTTTCTATTCTGATACCATGCTCATAGCAGAATTTCTTGAACTCAGTGTCATCATACTCACCACTGTTATCTATTTTCAGCTTCTTGATTTTCAAACCAATTTCATTTTCTACCACTGCTTTCCAAATTTTAAAAGCATAAAAAACATCAGATTTATATTTCAAGAAGTAAACCCATATCTTCCATGAATGATTGTCAATAAATGTTACAAAATAATGCTTCCCACCTGTGGATGAAATGGTCGTTGGTCCCCATACATCAAAATGGACTAGCTCAAGTGTCTCCTTCTTCGGGGTACTGATGTTCATCTGGAAACTGACCCTCTTCTGTTTCCCAAATATGCAATCCTCACATGTGTCAATCTTCACCGACTGTAAATCACTCAACTTACCCTTTGAGTGCATCACCCTGAGTCCCTTCTCACTTAGGTGGGACCAATGACCATTTCATCCACAGGTGGGAAGCATTATTTTGTAACATTTATTGACGATCATTCACGGAAGATATGGGTTTACTTCCTGAAATATAAATCTGATGTTTTTTATGCTTTTAAAATTTGGAAAGCAATGGTAGAAAATGAAATTGGTTTGAAAATCAAGAAGCTAAAAATAGATAACGGTGGTGAGTATGATGACACTGAGTTCAAGAAATTCTGCTATGAGCATGGTATCAGAATGGAAAGAACTGTGTCAGGTATGCCTCAACACAACGGCGTAGCTAAGCAGATGAACAGAACGTTGACAGAAAAAGCCAGAAGGATGCGTATGCAATCAGGCATCACCCTGAGTCCCTTCTCACTCAGGTGTCCGAGTCATTGATGCCATATGTTGCTATCATCATTTCCTGTAGCAACTGTAATAGACATACATGCATTAGGAGTTACACAAAGAGTACCACTTTTTTTACCTCATGCAATCGTCAGTGCACCCTTCAAAATCTTCCATTCATCACCAATGAAAGTTGTGTTATACCTTTCATTTGCCAGTTGACCAACTGAGATCAAATTCTTTCTTAGATCTGAAATATATCTGACATCTCTCAGCTTCCATACTGACCCATTTATCTTGATCTCCACATTCCCCTTGCCGGCAATGTCGCAAGGTTGATCATTGCCAAGATATACTTTACCAAAACCACCTGGTGTATACTCCTCTAAGCAATCTCTACTGCAGGTGGCATGGAATGAAGCTCCAGAGTCTAACACCCAAGACCCCTTTTTACTCTCCAAAGAGCATATCAACATATCATCATTTTTTGAAGCAACATTTGCTTCTGTCTCATATTTTTTCTTCAGACTTTTGTTCTAGTTCTTGTAATGACCAATTTTTCAACAGTTTCAGCACTCAATAATTTTTGTGCCCTAGGAACTTGTGTCCTGAGAACCTCTAGGATTTCTGGATTTAGACCGCCTGGGCCTAGATCTGTCACGGTTGTTTGATCGTCCATGCCTGTTTCCTCTACCTCGTCTTTCCATATTCAAGACTAGACTCAAAGTGGAACCATGGTTTGACTGTATTCTGATTTCTTTCGTCAAAATCATGTTGACGACCTCATCGTATACAAGCTTTGATTTCCCTGCAGAGCTACTGATTGCAGTAACATCATTCCAACTTTCGGGCAACTGACTGAGAATCAATAGGGCACGAATCTCACTATCAAATGTAATCACGACTGAAACAAGTTAATCTGACAACTCGTTGAAATTATTCAAATGTCTGCTAAAACTTTCACTTACAGACATGGTCATAGTAAATAACATTTTCATAAGATGTACCTTATTAGCAGCTAATGGCTGCTTGTACATATTAGAAAGCGCATCCATCAAAGACTTGATGGATAATATATGCTTCATATTAAATGTCACAGAATTTGACAACATCATTCTGATAACTCTGAGAGCTTTACGGTCAAGCAACTCCCACTTGTCCTTGTTCATAGATGCTGGCTTACCCTTCAATAGTAGGTGCAACTCCTTCCCAAACAAGTAATCTTCAATCTGCATCTTTCAGAAACCGAAATTGTTGCCGTTGAACATCTTGATCTTTGAGCTCTTTTCATTCAACATTTCGATTCACTGATCTAGAGATGAAATTAGCTCAAATGGATAACATGATTGGATCTGGAACGGTCGAAAACCTTAGAAATAGTTCAAGTTGTTCGAAAAACGGACCCAAAATGACTCCGAAAATCCCGATCAAAGATCAAGTCAAACATGGTCAAATCTGGTCAACGGAATATTCCTGTCATTACTTGACACCGTTACAGATGCCATTTGCTGACGTGGCAAGGTGTGGTCCACTTCTAACATGGCACTGTGGGCCCACCTGCTGGCAAATTCTATGGGTCCCATTGCTGATGTGGCGAGCGACAGGGCGGCTGACGTGGCGCTGACAAGACGTCGCTGACATAGACGGCTGGTCGAGCCAGATCAAACCGGATACAGATCCAAGTTGGGTTGTCTGGAGCGGGTTATAGGATCGGGTCAAGGCGGGGGGTGAGGAAGACGCGTGGAGCGCATACAGGCACGTGGCCGGGAGGACATCAGCGCTTGACAGTGCGTGAGGACACGGACAACTTCGTCGTGGCGCATGTTGGTGCGTGTGGTGCTGTCTGGACTCCTTTCGAGCTCCGATTTGCACTATTGGTTTTGTCTCGACAAGGTGAACGTGATGGTGGCCTCAAAATTCAATTTTGAGCAACTGGACAGAGCTCTATTTTTGGTGAAAATCTCCAATCTGGCCTTTCTGCTCCAAACCAGGCTCTAATACCACTTGTCAGGACTGAAGGAGCCCATGGGTGGGCTTGATACACATGGGTGAACACCAACTTGACCCAAAAGCTTAAGCCTTTGGGTCAAGTTGGTGTTCACCCATGTGGATCAAGCTCACCCATAGGCTCCTTCGGTCCTAACAAGTGGTATCAGAGCCGACAGTTCGTAACTTTGGATGAGCGACATCGTAAAAGTCGAGATGGGAAGCTAATTCTCCTAACATGCTAACAATTGGAGGACCAAGTGTGTGGCTGAGGCCAATAAGGATTATCTAGACTACGGATGGATCCGAATAGGGTCAAGACGTAAGAGGTAGGATTGGTTCGAAGACAAATGGAATGCAATCTGACGCACGTAAGGCGCCAGTGGTAAGGCTCACTTGAGCAACTGTTGGAGAATTGTCCCAGAAGGGAGACGGTTTTTGTTCAAAGGGGAGCAACTGGAACTCAAAAGTGAGGGGGAGATTGTTGAGAATTCCACTTGTGAGCTTGTCCCATATTGAAAAATTAGAGTGGATAATGGGTGCTTATATACATGGTTGGGCCCAAAACTCAATAGACTTAAACTTTTGAGTCAAGTTGGTGTTCACCCATGTGTATCAAACTCACCCATAGGCTCCTCCAGTCCTAACAACATTGCACATCAAGTATGCATGTTTCCAACTACCCTATCTAACTATAATACATTCACCATGCTTTAGTATGGCCAAGACCAATACATGCCACCAATTTAATAAATTTATTATATTGGCTTATAGAGGCTTGAGTGAATGAATCATCACTAAAAAGAGTTCATGGTAAGGATGAGTGGTGATTTATTGGTGAAATCTGCTTCACCATTATCTTTTTCCTGTCCTTAACCCGGTTCAACCTAATTAAATGACCAAGCTTTCATGGAAAATCCAGCTTAATGATTCAAGAGTACCGCTGAAAAGTTATGTAGTTGTATGCCTATATCAGAATAATTTAATAATGATTCCATGGTTCTGGAATTGTAGGATGGTTTATGTTTCCCTAAAATATCTCATGTTTGAAAGATAATAGTATTTGAAAAAGAATCTGGATAAAACAGTGAAAATTTTACCCTGCTTAAAATCCCATTTTCATGCATCCAGTCACTGGGTATTTGGAACTCCTTGCAATTACGCATCAACAACTCTCTTGTCCGCAGAAGATTATAAACAGTTCGTTCCATCCTGTCAGAAAAAGGAAATCTCTATGCATTTGCAACTAGCAAGAATAAAGTTACTAATCATGGTATTTTTTAAGGAAAGTAACTAAAATCTGAGATTCAATTCAAATTCTCACTTCTCAGAAAGAGTGACCATTTTCTTTAGTGCAATGTCAGAAGGCACTCGAGGATCATCCTCATATGCAGAAACTTCTGACTCCAGCTTCTTAAGATCTCTGTAACTAAATGCTGCTTCTCGTAAAGTGTCAGCTTTTTTCTCTGGCCAATCAAAGTGCTTTAGGACTGCCCTCTCATCTACCTTCAACAGGAAAAAAAGAATAATGACTGTACGGAAAGCACAGTTGTTCGCTACTGTAATGTTTAATATATAGTTTAACAATGGTCTCCAATATTGTCAGTAATCTGCAAAATGTTAGTTCAAAAAGAACAATGGTTGTTGTTTCCTTTTATAAGCTAGCAATAATTCTTCTGAGATGTCATGTTTCTCACTATACACTCATTACTATGCTATCAAAATTTCATATTCCAATGGTCAACTTACAAGAAAGCAAAGTTCATCATCAAGCCACTTCACAAATGCAACAACATCTTCAATGTCTTGATAGGCTGCATCATTCACCTCTCTTATCAATGAGTTGACAAATTCCCCTTGAGTCTCAACATCTGCTTTAATCTATGCACAGAAGGATGATTAAAAATACAAAGATCTCATATGGCTCAGCAAAAGAAAGAAAATAAAAACAGAAAAGCACTGAATATAAATTTTTTTATATAATATGCACCCAATTTGATTGCCAAGGAGGCAGAGTCTGGCAGACACTTACAAAAATGGAACTTGTAAAGAATAATGATTGCAAATAAAGGGATATACAGCACTGGATGTCAAACTTGTATTACTAGACACTCAATTCAATTTCTAAGGAGGTAGAGGCAGAGGCAGAGAAAAAGAAACTTGCAATCCTGTGATAGGAACTGCAATCCTAACATGTTTTAATAAATCAAAGCATGATGCTAGAAATGCAACAATGAAGTGAGGTTCATGTCAATAAAAAACCAAAGTTCTTTAATAGTGGCCCATAAACAATGCAAAATTAATAAGCATAGTCTAATACTTACAGCAAGTAGATGTGATGATCGATTCTCAATTTCACCAATCATGCTGCTACGAACATTTGCAACATCAGGAGCATCATATGTTCCTCCATTTGAAGAATCCTTTCTTGAGTCCCTTTTCATAAGTGAATGGTAAAACTCCACTACTTGTGGGGCCCGTTGCACCATTCCAATGGAATGCCTCTTTGCAAGCTTTGGAGGTGGTGGGGGAGGGGGAGGAGGTAGTGGTGGTAGTGAAATTTTAGCTGAACCTTCCTCTTTTGGCCCACATAAATTAATACAAGAAGGTCTTGGAGGGGGATTAGGAATACGCAAGGCCCTTTTCTCAACTGCACCAAAATCATATTTTTGACAAACTAATGGTTCTAGTTCTTTTTCTATATCTTTTGGACACATGAAACCATCAGACTGTCTTCTCTTACTCAGTACCAAATCTTCTGCACAACATTTCAAACCACTTATGGAATGTCTTCTTGTGGGACTTCTCCCTTCCTCTGATTCTACTAAATTTTTATCTAGAACATTATCTGGGAATTCTGAGTTTGGCAAATCCTCATCAATTTTAGGCCATGTCTTCAACTTCTTTATTAGATGTAAGCTCTTTGTACAACTATGGTCCAAGGATTCAATGTTTTGGCAAGACAAAAAATTGCCAGATTCACTAGTCCTTTCAATTGAACTGGGGCTGGATGTCTTATCTGAATTCAATGTTATACATGAATTGCGCAACTCATTCCGTAAACATAAATTTACCCACCTTAGGTAGATGAGCTCCTCCACCTCATTTAACCTGCTCATTTGCAGGCCTTCAACTTGTTTGCAGAGGTCTTCGTTTGTGTGTCTTAACAAAGACGCTTCAGCCTTAATCTTTGAAATCATGTCACTCTGACAATAAACAAGACAGAGTAGAGTAAGAAAACAGCATAAGACCACTATGATCAAAGCTTGAACTCTAAAAATCCCCTGAAAGATAATTGCTCTAGTATACTAATATAAATCAATTGAGCTCCATAATATCCTTTAGGAATAAAAAAAATACCACTATGACAATAAGAAAATTTTGTAGAACAGAAATGAATCAAGTATGTTACTTTTGGTCTTAAATAACTTAAACAAAAAAAAAAAAAAAACACACACACACACACACAGAACTAAACTAAACTGAAACTCCAGTTCACTGAATCAAATAGAATTACTTGGCCTCATTTTGAAACAAATTATTCGAAAACAAAAACAACAAAATCCAGGCATGTTTAGTTAAGGTTTCAGATATAGTTTTCTTTATTTGGGAATATGGATACAAAGAATACACAAAATTTCCGTTTGGATCATTGTTTCAGAAAACCATTTTTGGAAACTCTCCAAAAATACCCTTAAAAATATAGGCTTTTGGGGAACAATTTTAAGGTGATTTTCATATTTTTGGATACAGTTTTCTAGACGCAATAAAGACACAAGGATGGGGTTTCAGTAATAAATAATATTAGTAATAATGATAATAATACTAATAATGATAATTATTATTATGATTACTATTTTATTAACTAATTGTCACTTGTATCAACCTTTTTTATCTAAAACAATGGCGTCAGGGCCCTTTGGATACTCAACTAATCCACTAGATTATCGGTTGGCTCCTCTACCCTTCTTCACTTAATATCAAGGTATTATTTCGCATGGAAGGCCGTAGGCCCCAAAATTCGAACCCTGACACTATAACTAGGAAGAGCCTTGAGTACATAAGCTTAGGGAGCACTTCGTAAATAGTTAAATAAACATATTTTACAATTCTTATTTTCATCTTCAAAAACAAGAATACAGAAACTCGTTTTTAAATCCTTAACCAAACGGATCCTAGATATTTTGTGTTTTCTTTTCCTTCATTTTTCCAATTCATCCAACAAAAGAACAGGTCATCTAATGATACTGTACCAGAGTGTAAAATGAAACAGTTTTAAGTTTTTTACCTCACCAACTTTTGCAGGAGTGGCCAACTGAGATTCCATGGAAGACAACCTGCAAATAAGATCTCTCTTCTGAAGCTGAAGCTCCTTGTTCAGGCGCCTCAACTCCACAACTTCCATCTCAAGATTTTGCTTTGGTGGCACTAATGAATTTTCATTGTCTTCTCCTTTTGATATATCTTGTGGCCTTTCCGGAACAGAATTTACCAATGCTAATTGCTCGCTGAGGCTTGTTTTCTCAGCTTCTAACAAACCCACTCTCTGCATAAGACTGGCGACTTCATTTCTTTTCTCTTCAAGTTCCCCTTCAAGTTCCAAAACCCTTGGATCCTTCCTGCATTCTGATAACTCAGCTTGAAGCTTGAACTCCCTTTCTTTTGACTCTTGGAGCAAACCTCTCAGATTTTCTAACTCAAGAAACAAATCACGAGACCCAGAGGACTTAATTCGATGAGTGTATAGTGTGTGCTGCTGAACTTGTGTTGAATTGACTGAACAGGCTAGATCGCCGATCAGAGACCGCTTAACCCGTAAGTGTGTAATCGAGTTCTTCTGGTTAGTGGCGTCTGAGTTTGCAAGTGGAGCTTTCCTGGTCGGGACTGTTGCCTGTGACTTGGTTTTCTTCTCTGCCATGGTTTTCTTCTCTGCCAAGAACCCTTTCACAATGTGAGACTTCCATGAAGGAGCCGTCTCAGTTTTTGACGAATCGCTATTTCCGCTGGCATTAATTCCCTTTGCCATTTGATTTTGATCGGCAAACTTCGAAGCTTTCGCTCGGGTCTCTAATGGTTTTTCTTCTCTCATTCTGAACAAAACTTCAAATTGCAGATCTCCCTCAACAAACAAGAATACTCAGGAATTACACATAAATGCTGTCTCACAAATCCGGTTGCTGATTCAATATCTGTTCAAGAAGCAAACAATCCTTAACTTAATGATAAACTCTCGTATAAAAAATAGAAAAATAGAGCTTCAAAACCCGAACCCTAGAACTCGATTCGAGCTCTAAAACCCTGAAAAAGGGTTTAGTGACAGCTAAAAAGGTTGGGTTTAGAGGGAAGCGACGCTATGAAACACAGATTTTCGAGCTCAACTAACTCCGAAGACCCTTAACAGAGCAAGAATGTGCTTTCTTTTACTACCAAACGATATTGAAACAAAACTTACGTCGTTCTTCAAAAGAGAAGCAAATGCTTTTGATAGAACGACCACCATAGCAATGGCGGAAAATTCCTGCATCTGCTGACGAAGCTGAAACTGAAAGTTTGAAGTACCAAACAAGAAAAAGAGGCAATCAAGGGTATGAAGAGGAGCTGATGATGATTTTTCTGAGCTAAAATTATACTGTGTTCGCAGAGAAAGCTCTTCAAGCTTCGATGTCAGGGAAATGGGTTAAAATGTGTGAGTTTCGCAAGAAAAGTGGCAGCTTTAGTGGGTTTTTGAAATTTTGAATTTGAATTGCGGGTAACGGCGTTGCGTTGGTGGAAATACGACGGTTGTTTTCCGTGGGCCCCGGTAGCGGTGGGGCCTATGTGTCGCCTAGTACGGGAGAACCAATGCGAGAAGGGATTAAAGAAAGAAAAGCGCGACCAGTTTAGAAACGATCCAGTTTAGTAAAAAGTTTGTTCCGTTAATAATTCTAAAAATTAAAAAACTTTAAATTTTAGTTAAACTTGTATCTACTTTATAAGATTAAATAAGGAAAAAATTATAGTTGTAACAGTAAAAATGTAGAAGAATACAAATAAGGAAAGCTTTTAATAAAAATAAATTTATTATAATTTTTTAATATATAATTATTACATTTTTAGCTCACTTTTTAGTAAGAATAATTGCATGGTATATGTCAAGAATATTTTTTGAATTAAATTCATTATTTTTAAAATATGGACATTTTTATATAATTATATTCTATATTCAAATGTCATTTTATTTTTTATTTTGTATACAATAGCCAAACCAACAAAAATAAATTTAGATGAAATATTGTGGAACTTGTTACCACAACAACTAAAAACTAAAAATTTAGCTTTTATTTTTTTCTCGCAGAGACTGATGTTGACTTTTTGAGTCCGATTTCATTTTGATAATAACAAATCAAAAGTATCTTATTTGTGCGTTTAGTACTTTAACAAATCTACATTTCAGCACGTAGGTAAAGGTAAAATGGAAGTCATGAGACGTTTAAAGCTCATATCACCTGACTTAGTGCATGGAAAATTGAAAGAGCAAAAGCGTGAAGACATTGATTGTTTCAATTGTATTACATTTAGTTTTAATTGTAAATGCATGTCTTGCTTGATCTAATTTAATGCTCAATATGGACCATAAAATAACCTTAGAGAATCAATTTTTTCATGGAAAACTTTTTGTTTAAAATGCTAAACTCATACAAAAAGGTTTGAAATATTTTTTAGGTCAAAAGAGGACTAAAACTCAAGTTTTTAAAGGGCTTAGTCGATCGGCCTCTTAAACCCAATTGACCGAACAGAACACTTAGCCAAAACTTAGTTTTTGCAAAGGCCCAGTCAACTAGACTTCACGTAATGAAGATCCAGCTGACCGGATCAATGGGTCAGTCGACCGAACCACGCGAAAAAGAAAATTTGTCTTGGGCCAGTTGATCGGACCGTGGGCCAGTCGATTAGAACTCTCAAGTTGAGCTTATTTTGAATCGAAAATGGTCTAAAAATTCAAATTATATCATTACTTTATTCCCAACGGTCACCTTTTGAATTTCTCTACAAATACCTTGCCCAAAGCACTTAAAATAACTTTTGCTAATATTGTTTTACACTCTTACATTGTTGGGCATTTTATACTCTCTTTTTTCTCAAATCAAAGTGCAAATTTCTCTCATCTACTCCCTTCATTTGAAAAATTTGTTGACTTTTTAAGTCCATTCCCTATTTTGATGCTGACAAAGCACATGTTTCTTATGTGTGTATTTAGCATGTAAACAGATTCATTAAATTAACAAACACATAAGGCAACGACGATGGAAGCTTGCAAGACTTAAAGACTATACAATCAAGCGCATTCCATGAAGTTGGAAGAGCAAAAATACGAAGACATTTGTTTTTATTTGTAATTGCATTTAATTTTATATCTCTGGTTTGTAATATTGCATGCATCTGCATGATGTGTTTGACTGCTCAAAACGACCGTAGATAGACCCTAGGGACCAGCACATCTCACCAAAAACTCTTTTCTAAATAGACCAAAATCATATAAAGTTTTTGGAATAGCTTTAGGGTCAAAATCGGGGCTAGAACGAACTTTACGAAAACTTCGGTCGACCGACACCGAATTTTTTCGGTGTTTTAAAAAAGGCTTAGAATAACCCTAGGACACTCACACATACACATATATATGTGGTAGTATGAATAAGGTTAAGGTATAAGGGAGTTGGAACCGAAATGCATTAAAAATGCATGTTCGGTCGACCGAGCTTTTCAGTTTATTTGCCTCCTGGTCGACCGAACCTGGACCTAGTCAATAGTTTGACCACAGTCCGATCGACCGAGCTTATGTAGTTCATTTGACCCCGGTCGACCGAACCTCCTAAGGAGTCAACTTTTTGACCACCTGGTCGACCGTGCCCAAAATGTACTCCAACGCTCTGGTTGACCGAGGGTCCTTGGGAAATGCCCTAACTACGTGGTGGACCGAACATCTCAGTTCAAAATGTCCCGGTCGACCGAACCTCACTGTTTTGAAAAATTGCCTCTTTTGGTCGACTGAACCTTTAGTTCATTTTCACCTTGGTCGACCGAACCGCGCTAATTTGGAAAAATCACCCTTCCTGGTCGACCGACCCTGAAGTTCAAAATTGGCCCGGTCGATCGAGCCATATGAACTTCGGTCGACCGAAAGTCTTCTGGTCGACCGGTGCTCTTGAGTTAGAATATTTTTTTAAGTGTTTAAAACGTCATTAAACTTAATTAAACTTTTCCAAAATACCGAGCGTGTCCCCAACGGTCATATTTTCCACAAACTCTATAAATACCCCCTCATTACTCCAAATTAGTAACTTTGATTAATTTTAAGTTTCTCTCTAATCATTTGTTAATCAAAGTTTCCCAACTTTCTTTTATTGCAAAAATTTCTTTGGGGCAAAATATTTTATTCAAAACTCTCCAACTCTCTTTTCATCTAGTTATTTCAAAATCATTTTGAAAGAGAGCATATTCATTTTGGGCATTCATTTTTATATATACATGCTTACACTCTCACATATTATTCGTCTTTGAAAATCACTTTCTTGAGAGTACAACTTTGGTTTTCTCCTAGATTATTTCTTTGATAAATATTCTTTTGGGAGAAAATAACTTATTGCACAAATACTCTTCTTGGGTTTAACTCTTAGATTCTCCAAGTAGTTTTCATTTACATAGATCTTTGTTGGAGAACATAGTACTCATTTTTCACACACATTATAGTTGTGCAAAAATCATTGAAAGAGCAAAACCCTAGGTTCTCTTATATTATTATTGAAATATCTTTTTGGAGAAAATCTTTTATTAGGGTTTAAATATAGTTAAGCACTCTTGCTCCCTTGAGCATTATTTCTTATCATTGCAGTGCATACTTTTATTGAGCTTATTGTGTACATCTCTGCTTGTATTTCAGAAGCATATCTTATGTACAAAATGGTCTTATTAAAACGGTTGGGTTTAGCTCGTAAATTGAACTGGAGAGTCTCAGCCCTGTAAATGAGACTGATTCGGCTCAGCCCGCAATTGAACTGGGAAGTTTCAGCCCCGCAAGTGAGACTAGTTAGCTCAGCCTAATAATTAAGCTAGGGTTTTCCTCTCCCCGTAAGGAGAGGATGTAAAAGGTTTTTGCTCCGCCTGGTTAAGTGAGCATGTTTAGTGGAATCCTTAGGGGGTAAGCTTAAGGCGGGGATGTAGGCTGGTTTGGCCGAACCTCGATAACAAATCTGGTGTTACTCTTTCTATCTTATTTAAATTCTTGCACTTTAATTTTAGCATGTATATGAATGTTTATTTAATGATGAAATTATTCTTACGCACACATTTGATTTAAATAAGATATTACACACGTGTATGTTTGCTTTTATTGTTAAACTCACTTTATATACACCTATACATGTTGAATGGGATATGATACTATGGTGAATCGGCGAATTGTTAAAATTAGCCAAAAAGTTTTTAAAACCCAATTCACCCCCCCCCCTATTGGGTTCACACCAATTCCAACAAAATCATTTTTTAGAGAAACCCTAGGTTATCTTATACTCTTGGTTTTGAAAATCATTTGTGAGAAAACATTTATTGCTCTTGAATCTTTAAAAAAGCATGTATTTTGCATTTATATCTTACATCAAAGATGATTTATTATCATTTACTCTCTTATTTCAAAAATATCTTCTGAGAGAGAAACCCTAACTCTAATTGAGCTCAAATCTTATCTTGTGAGAGTGCATATAATTTATCATTGTACAACTTAACTTTTGAGAAACATTTTCTTGTACACAAATCTTTTATTCTCTTTCTATCCCTATGGTTTAGGTAGTGAATCGTGTCAGGCGTGGGGTATCGCCTGGAGAGGTAGCTCCACCTAGATGGAGTAGTTTAACCTAGGGGGGGGGGGTGGCTCCACTCGATTAAAGGAGTGTGTAAAAGGTGGCTCTGCCTTGTTAAGGAGTGGAATAGTGAAATTCTCAAATGGGTTGGCTTGAGGCGAGGATAGTCGAACCTTGTAAAAATCTTGGTGTTTGCATTCTCTTTCCCTACACTTTTTACTTTTCCACACTTGTATGTTTTTATTTAATTTGTCGTGATTATTGTATGTGTATTAAATATTTGCATACTTGAATATTTGGGGGATTTGAGATTGATTGAAAAACCCTAGGCTTGAGATATACTAGTTGTGTTTTGGAATAAGGCAAAAAGTGACCTAAATTTTAAAATATCCAATTCACCCCTCTCTTGGGATTACACCAGAAATCACACTTGGTATCAGAGCTTTGTTGCTAAAAGATTAAACATTTTTGTTAAAGATCACATGGCTCATCTTGGTGTATCCCCTTTTGGTGAGGGAGAATCGTCCACACGCCCTCCAATCTTTTATAGTGTTAACTACACGTTTTGAAAATAAAGAATGAGAATTTTTCTTCAAATCCTAGATTGGAAAGTGTGGAGAGTTGTCTCCAAGGGAGATTATGCACCTGTTAAAATAGTAGAAGGAAAAATTGTTCCTAAAGATGGAGATGATTTTACTAATGATGATATGAAATTAGTTCAACTAAATTCTAGTGCCATCAAGCGTTATATTGTGCTTTAGATGCAAACGAGCTTAATAGAATTATAACATGTAAAATAGCTAAGGAGAATTGGGATAAAGAGATAACATATAAGGGTACTAAGGATGTAAAAGATAGTTGCATAGATATGCTTACTAGTGAATATGAGGCCTTTAGAATGACTGCTAGTGAATCCATACAATCCATACACTAGATTCACACACATCACAAATTCTTTAAATGCTCTTGGTAAGACTTATCCTACGTATGAGTTGATCAGGAAAATACTCAGAGGACTACCTCCAATTTGGGAGTCAAAAGCTACAACCATAGCTGAGGGGAGAGATTTGAAAGCAGATGTTGGATGAGCTCATTGGATCTCTCATCATGTACATAATGGTGATCAATGATATGAGAGGTGATCAATGAGAGGATAAACGAGCATAGTAGAACAAAGAAAATTACAGCTCTCAAAGCCTCAGCGAGTAGCTTCAGTGAGGAAAGTGATTAGGACTCTGACAAGGACATGGCCTTGTTGACCAAGAAGTTTAGCAAGTTATTCAAAAAGAATAGGAGAACTGACAAATAATATCGGGGCTCGAGAACAGAAAAAGGAGAGTCGAGTAAGAGAAAACAGAAATCAGATCCTCTGACATGCTACAACTGTAATGAAGTAGGCTAGATTAACCCAAAGTGCCCATTGCGAAAGAAGGACTGCAAAAATAAAAACAAGGCAAGGAAGGCCACCTTTTCGGACAAACAAAGCACCAACAGTTCAGACAGTGACTCCAACAACAATGAAGTCACAAATTTGTGCCTATTGGCACATAGCAACCATGAGGTACAATTATCATGTTCTTTATCTTCATATTATTCTAGTGACAATTTTGTAGATAACATCATGCCTTCTTATAATGAATTGCAACAAGAATATATTAGTGTTATTTAAGTGCTTGAGAAAATGACTAAGAAGAACACTGCTTTGAAAAATAAAAATAAAGAATTGTCAAAGTTTTTAGAAAATCAAAAGGAGTCTCATTCTACTTTGTTGAAAGAAAAGGAGTTGAAAATTGAAAGTTTATATAGAAAACTAGAAGATGACTCCAATATTATTTACAAATTTACAGAAGGCCAAAACAATTTTGAAAAACTCCTTGGTGCTTAAAGAAAATATTTAGACAAGGAAGGACTTGGTTTTAATGGAAAGGAAAACCTGAAACAAAAAAATCTTTACATGGGCTATTTCGTAAGGGAAACTAAATCTTGTATTATCACTAAATATTCCTATAGGTATACCATATGTTTTAAATGTAAGAAGAAATGTCATATTAAATTTGACTATCCTTTCAAAAACAAGGACACTAAAACCAAGATGGTCTGAAAAGTCAAGGGAGAATCAGGTACTAACCCCAAAGGATCCAATAAAATTTGGGTACCAAAAGTAGTTACTTAAGTCTCTCTTGCAAGCATGCTTTAGGATGTCCTCCACTAAGGACAAATAGTATATGGACAACGGATGCTCGAGGCACTTGACAGGTGATAAAGCCATATTTGCTTCCATCACACCAAAGGACGAAGGGTACGTCACCTTTGGAGACAATGCCAAAGGAAAGATCATTGGTGTTGGTAAGGTTGGTAAGGAATCCTCTCTCGTTATTGATAATGTATTGCTTGTGGATGGTTTAAAGCATAATCTGTTAAGTATCAGTCGGTTATGTGATAAAGGGTATAGGGTTTCTTTTGAACATAATAAATGCATTGTTGAAAATCTATCTGAGCATACAATAATGTTTACTACAAATCGTAATGATAATGTTTATACAACTATTTTTCACAACTTAGCCTCTTAAAATGTAAAATGATTTTCTGCAATTAATGAGGCTAGCTGGCTTTTGCATAGGAGATTAGGACATGTTAGCATGAATTTACTTTCAAAAATAGTAAAAGGAGAATTAATTAAAGACTTACCTAAGACACAATTTGTAAGAGATAAAATTTGTGATGCTTGTCAACTAGGTAAGCAGACTAAGTCTAGCTTTAAGAAGAAGAAAATTATCTCCACCAGTAGGCCACTCTTAATGCTTCACCTAGATTTATTTGGCCGAAATCAAGTCCAGAGTCTAGGAGGTAAATTTTATGCATTTGTTATTGTTCATGATTACTCTAGATTCACATGGGTTTTATTTTTAGCATTTAAGGATGAAGCATGTGAGAGACTTACTAAATTATATAGAGGGAGAGAGTTTAAAAATAGGAACATGGAAAACTTTTGTGATTCACATGGCATATCCCACAACTTTTTAGCACTTAGGACTCCATAACAAAATGGTGTAGTTGAGAGAAAGAATAGATCCTTACAGGAAATGGGTAGAACTATGCTTAATGAACACAATCTTCCCAAATATTTTTGGGTTGAAGGAGTAAGTACCGCTAGTTATGTCATGAATAGAGCATTAATCAAGCTCACTCTGAACAAAACCCCTTATGAATTGTGGAATGGTCATAGGACAAATATTTCTTACTTTCACGTCTTTGGCTATAAGTGTTTTGTTCTAAGAGATAAAGATAACCTAGGAAAGTTTGATGCAAATTTGATGAAGGAATATTTCTAGGTCATGCCTTAGACAGCAAAGCCTATAGAGTATTCAACAAAAGAACTTTAACTATTGTAGAATGCATCAATGTAGTATTTGATGAGTCCAATCCCTTCTCTAAGAAAACTGATGAAGATGATCTAGAGATAAGAAAGGGGTTAGAAAAATTGTCCATTGAAAATCATGATGAAAAGAGCACTGAAATTAAAGAAACATCTATTAAGGATAACCAGACAAAGAGTGAGGTTCATGAGCTACCTAAGGAATGGAAATTTGTGAAGAATCACCCCAAAGATCAAATTATTGGTGAACCTTCACGTGGAGTAGCCACTTGTTCATCCCTAAGAAACATGTGAAGTCACATGACATTCTTATCCCAGGATGAGCCCAAAAATGTGAATGAGGCCATAGAAGATGAGCCTTGGGTGATGTTGTGAATTTATGTGTAATCCCAAGAGGGGGGGGGGGGTGAATTGGATATTTTAAAATCTAGGTCTCTTAAGTCCTAATTTTAAAAACTTACATTCATACAATTACAAACTACTTGACAATCAATTTAGTATTTCTCAACTTATCAATTTAATGTGTGACTTTATCAAGCAAACAATATTACCCAATTACTTAACATACACAACAAACAAATATTAAGTGCGAGTGAAAATTAATAGAGTTAAGGGAAGAGAGATATAAACATGATTTTTACGAGGTTTAGCCAACCAGGCCTAAGTCCTCGCCTTGGGTAAACTACCCAAGGATTCCACTATAGTGCTCTTTAACTTGGGACGGAGCTTCCCGTTACAATTCGCTGCTTACAAAAGACGTAGTTATCTCCTAATTCGCTGCTTACAAGAAGCGTAGGTTTCTCCTCATGATTCACAAATCGAACTGTTAATACAAATAATGAATAATAAATATTCCTCAACACTCCAACACTTCTCAATAAGCTAATGAGTACAATCAGGCCTAAGCACTCTCATAAGGTACAATATGAAGCTCAAGAGAGAATTTATTTTTCTCAATGATGTATGTAAAGATAAGATCTTTATATTAAAAATATATGTATTGAGATGCTTCAAAGATCAACACTTTATTCAATATCTCCCAAAAATAATTTCTTTAAAACATATTGAAAGTTAAGGAGTTGTCCCAAGAGGGGGGTGAATTGGATTATTAAAATTTCTTTTAATTCCTTTCGTGAATTCTTAACCTCTTGTTAATTTAGCAATCACACAACCAAACCTTATTTGGATAATCAATCTACAAACCAATACTTCAACATAACACAAACAAAATTGGTTTATAATCACAAGTTTAGTGGAAAATTAATTAAGTTATATACCTTTATAAATAAGTGTAAGTATGGTAACTTGAATACTTTGTAGATTTTCAGATATTCTTCCAGCAATTCAATTCAACCAAAATGATCAAAACAATATACACAAGTTAGATTGATTCCAGCAATGCTTTCAAGATTCAGTACTTTAATAACTCAAAGTAATTAATCATAAAATACAATATGCAGCACTTTGGCAATTTTCAACTTTGTTTGTAGCCTTGTGTATATGATTGATTTAAGCTCTGTATTGATGGATTTAATTTCTCAATATGATTCTCAATATGTAATCCAACACTCTTTCCGAAAAACTTAGACCTTAAATAAACTTTTAGTTAATAAGTCTTGGGTGTTGAACCAATCAACGTACTCTCTTACGATTTTCGCAATTTATATTGATTAACTAACGTACTTCCTTTCGGTTTTCAAAAATTCCCAAAAACAAATTAAGCTTTAGTTTATTTAATATCTAATCCATGGAGTGTATATGATCAGAAATTAAAACACAACCACATAGTTAATATTTGCTGGAAATTAAAGAGAATAGGGAAAGAGGGTGATACCACGTTTTTTACGTGGTTCAACTCATCTCTAGCCTACGTCCTCACCTTTGGCCAATACTACCAAAGGATTCCACTATACCGTTCCTTTATGGGTGGAACAAACCTTTTACAAGCGATACCCTACGCTTAGACACTCCTTAAGTAGGTTAAAGCAATGCCTCTCCAAGTGATACCCCACACTCGGTCACTCCTTCAATAGGCTAGAGCAATGCCTATCAAAGTGATGCCCCACACTCAATCAATGATCCAATAACCTGGAATCGTCAAGAAACAAAAAACAAGAAGAAGAGAACTTGTGTGCAAGAGACACTCTCATATAGAGTAGGTTAGTACAACAATCAGCACAATATACTTCAATGTAAATTCAATATAAAGAAATTGAAGCTCAATGAAATTCTATCATCGGATTAATCTTCCTTTGATCGAAAGATTCAGACTTTAAAGCTCAATTTCAATGTGAGAAGATCAGGAAGAACTCAGTTGAGTAAGCAGCAAGATGTGTGCAAGAAAGCCTTTGAGAGTTGAAAGCACTTGAGAGTATTAGATTGTTGAAAATATTTCTTGGTTATAAAAATCCTTGTCTTGGGAGCTATTTATAGTAAAAAGTTAATTCCTTGTTCCCCAAGTTTACTTGGAGTGTTGGTCAAGTTTACGAAAAGATTGGAATCGAAGAAACCAATTTAAAAAGTTTTTCCTTTGGCAAAATTTTAAAATTCCCTTGAGTGGCAGTCACCTAGCACAACTAGTTAGGAGTCTGTCTCAGTTATTTTTGAAAGTCAGAATACTAGCAGTCATCTATCAAAACCCAAGCAAGCACCTCAGATGACAAGGCAGGCGCCTGTCAGGCTACCATCAGGTGACTGGCACCTTTCTGTCTGCCAGTTCTTAAAAAACACAAAAATGGTCAGTCGCCTGGGAATGTTGGGCAGACGCCTGAGCTTTAAAAAACATTTGTTTTTCAAGATTTAACTTTGAAAACTCTTTTCATTTGAGACCTTCATTATTTATAATTTTGGAAAATATTTTTCAAGGTCTTTAAAAATGGTTTCTTAAGATTTTAATTTGTCCTTAAAGAGCTTCAATACTTTTTATATTGAGTTTTACTTGAAGTACTTACATGAAAACTTCCTTAAGACTCTATATTCTTCAACTCTTGGAGTCTTCATGCATGTCCTTACTTTGAGTCTTTTCTTTTAACTTTAACATACTTTGAGCTTCCATGATATTTGACAAACTTTGAGCTTTCATGATTTTTTTCAATCTTTGGGCTTTGAATCCATCTTTGAATCCATGTCTTGACTCTCTAAGCTTCATTTGATCATCTTTCTTTAGAACATAGGCTTTCAATGATCCTTGTGAGCATTTGACTTCACATACTAGAATCCAGAAATATCATCACTTAACCAAATATGTTAAGTTCCTCTCGTTTGTTATCATCAAAACAAGATTTTAAGCCTTGTAAGGCCAACACATATGCTTTGGAGATTTGAGAGTTTGATTTCAAATAACCTTTTGCAAGAATATAATATGAAATCCCTTTAATAATATCCTTGAATATCACACATATCTAAGTTCTTGCTTTCAAATATTTTATGCAAGAATAATAAACTATAAAATCTATGAATACAAATATATACTTGAATATTACAAAGATTTTAAGTTCTAGAATACTTTTCCCAAAATATTTTTCAAGCAAATATATATATATATATATATATATATATATATATATATATATAGGAAAGTAGATTTCTTTCTCCCAAAAATAATTTTAGATAAATCAAACATGGAAGTAAATAACAGTTTAACAATAGGATTGAATGCTCAATAAAAAACTTTACCAAACCTCAAGATCAAACCAGTTTTTCGTAAGATGGTACAAGTGTAAGCACTTGAATCTTGAAGATGATGTTAACAAATTGCCCAAACTTGATGTGAATGCTTTGGAATGCAGGCAAAGTTAGCAAAAGATGTGTAAAAGTTGTGCTAACATATTTCTTCTTGCTTCTTAATGTTTCCCTAGGGTTTAGGGTTAGCTTTAAATAAGTGTTCTCGCATTTGATCAATTTCTGGCCATTGGATCATTTAATTAAAATACTTTCCGTTTGTTTCTCCACTGAAGCGCCATTCTGCACCATGAACTCGTCAACGAGTGGATACATTCATTGCTGAGTGTCCTTCATAAGCTCATTGACGAGAATAGGGGATTCTTCGATGACTGGGCTATATGATATTTTTATGGTCTCGTTATTTTCTCATCGATGAGAGAAAAAGGTTCGGTGATGGGTGGCCTTCAGTCATTCATTGACAAGACTAGGGGAATCATTGATGAGCTGCCTATTATTCAATCCGATCCAACCTAGGTCAATGCATATGAATATGTCATGAAAAACATGCATCCTAAATTCAGTCTGTAGAGACCCGAAGAAATTATGATAATTAAATAATAGGAGGAGGAGAGAAAAAGAAATTGAATTTGGGATTCAAACAAGGTCTCGTTGATGAACACAACACATTCGTTGACAAACACACTTGAGGGGATCGTCGACAAGGACAAGAGTCTCGTCGACGAGAAGTTATCGAGAGGTTATTTTCATCTCTAAATTTTGTTGACGAGGAATAGCATTCATCGAAAAACTTTCTTTGTGGCCTCGTTAACGAAGTGACATGGCTTGTCGATGATTGTAGGTATATAAATAGCCTAAACTCGATTTTTCTACCAAAAATTTTGCGAAGAATCACTCTCTCTCTCTCTCTCTCTCCTATTTGTCCCCTCTCCCTTCTCTCCAAGATTTTGGGTCGGTTTCTTGCCGGTTTGACGATCTGAGGCCGCCATGACACTCCTGGGAAGTTTCTCTCCAAGTCTGCTAGAGTGGATTGTTAGTGAGGCTAACTTGGACTCCATCCCAAATTCAGGGTAAGACTTTTTATTTAGTATTTGGCTTTCCTACAGTTGTAGAAAATGTATTAGTCGAAGAAATACTGAAGTTTTGTTCAAGGAGATATTGTTTTCAAGGTGTTGAATTGGGAACCCTGCAGGTACAAGACTAGTCTTTGTAAGGGCTTTTTAGAAATCAGGTAAGGGGACAAACTAAGCCAAGATTCCATGAAAATGCATTTATTATTTTACAAAATTTAATTCCATAAAAATACGTATATTGCAGAATTATGTTGGAAATAATGTTGTTGATTAATGATATGGATTTCATGTATAATATCATAAATAAGATTATTACCTCTTTTGTGTGGCATGAGTAGTATTTATCATGAAAATTATGATGAGGAAATATTATTTTTATAAAATAAGTATGTTATTACTGCTTTCAGGAAAAATAATAACATGATACAGGGATTTTTCAAACTAAGCAATCTATATGATATGTCGACGTAAGAGCCAAGGATCTAATACGATATGCCGGCATATGGGCCGAGGCTTTATATGAAATACCGCCGTAAGGGCCGAAGGTTTTATGATATGAAATACCAGCGTATAGGCCAAAGGTTTTATGATATGCAATACCGGCATACGGGTCGTGATTTACAAAACACAAAATGCCGCCGTAATGGTCGTAAATTTTATATGATATGTTATGCAAAGTTGTATGAAGATATTAACATGATAGATATTACCATGAAATAGCTATGTATCATTGTTTGGAAATATGTTATATGTTATTAGAACCTAGTTGGCATGGTTTAGGCTTTCATAAAGCATGATACTGTAGCTATATGATCACGATCATGTTTATGTTAGTGCTATTGCTTGCCGTATGGGGCAGTGGGAGATCGGTAGTCAATGTGGTTTATTGTAGCACAGGGGTCACTTTGGTGTCCAGATCAGGAGGGGTAGACCCATCGTACTTGCAAACTTATGTTGATCTAGCGTGGTCAGCCAGCCATTGCTAGGTCTTGCTTTCGGGCCGCACAACCCAGTCATGTGGGGGTAAGACATGACACCAACCAGCTATCCACCTAGGATGTTTTCTATGTACAGTTATATGAGATGAATTAAATGTATAGAAATTCAATATGTTATATCATGTTAGGATGAAATATGTTTTTCCAAATATGATACAAATAGTTTTATCGAGTATGATTTTTGTATTGTTATATGTATAACACAAAAATACTCATATTGCCACACACTAGTATTAGTTTATTTCCCTTATTGAGAGGTGTCTTACCCCAGATATATATAAACATTACAGGAGCCCTAGATAGAAGAGCGGATAAAGCTTCGCAGCGTTAAGATTCGGCTGATCTACCCTATTTTAAAGGTAAGTATTTTGCTAGGGTTAGACGAATTTTTGGGTGGCAACCCTAGGACTCTTTTTGGTTATTTTGGGTTGTGTGTATTAATATGATGAATGTAGTAAACTCTGGTATTATGTTGTTTGGTAATTTGATATGTAGATGATTTTACATTTCTTGCTGCTTAGGTATCCATGTTGTATTTCAAATATACCCCTGGTACCCATGGGTTCAAGTAGGTTATGATTTATCAGGTTGATTATGATTTTCCAGGACTATTATACGGGATACTATTATTATGAAAAAAAATTTGGTAAAAGAAGCAGGTCGTTACAGTTTGGCATCAGAGCCTATGTTGCTAAGTTATGTAGACTTTAGAGTGCAGCAAAAATGATACCAGAGTATAGGAAAAAGATTTAAGGTTTTATTCTATAGTCTAGAGGCAGGACTTCCGTGGTGATTTCAGTGTTTTTCTTGGGGTGACGATTTCAGGAAAACCATAATAAACTATTTTCGAGTTGTGTTCCTAAAATGTAGGACTGTATCTAGAAATAAGATGAGGATGTCAAGAAAGGAACCATGTTAGGTGTATAAACTATAAGGATAGGGTTTCTAAATCACATTATTTATTTTTCAGAATGGACCCAGGAGGAGGTAGTGCCCATGCGAGTGATAGTGATGGAGCGGGGCCCTTGAGTGCAAGTGGGGCTGATTTTGATGCAGTATTACGCAGTGTGGCTCAGCAGGTTATGGCCGAGATTACTAAGAGCTTCAGAAAGTAGGGAGACCCATCTGCAGACCATGGGTACACGATAAAGAAATTTACCAAGATGAATCATCTGGCATTTTCAAGAGGAGTTGATATCGCAGCCGCCGAAAATTGGATGCCGGAGATCGAGAAAGTCTTGGCGGTATTGCAGTGTACAGAGGAGCAAAAGATCCCTTTTGCCACCTATAAACTGACAGGGGAAGCTAAGAGGTGGTGGACTGGTGAAAATTTTGGAGCAGCAGAGGACAATGCCGTAGCTATGACATGGGACCGATTTATAGAAATTTTCTTTGATAGATACTTTTCAACCATTGTCAGGGAAGCTAAAGTAGAAGAGTTCCTGAATCTGAAGCAGGGACAACAGTCGGTCTAGCAGTATGTGGCATGGTTTATAGAGCTATCACGCTTCGCTTCATATATTATTCCTGATGAAGTAAAGATGGCGAGACAATTTAAAATAGGTTTGAGGCATGACATATACAAGCAGGTGGTAGTGTTGAAGATACATGAATTTGTTGAGTTAGTCGACAGAGTAGCCTTGGCCGAGGCTAGTGAGTGCATGGATGCAAATGAGCAGGGATAGAAGAAGGGATTTGCGCCTTCAGGATTTTAGCAAGGATTTAGTCAAGGACAATGGAGGAGAGGAAATTATGGTAGAGGACAGAGGCAGGAGGTTGGAGGTCATGAGATTCAGATGGTGTAGAATTTTCCTATTTGTCAGACTTATGGGAAAAGACATTACAGAGAGTGTCGAGTGGGGAGAGTTGTCTGCTATCACTACGGTAGACAGGGATATCAGGTGTGAGATTGCCCTACACCACTAGATACCGCTTTTGCTCCCATACCGTACCAAGGAGACTATCAAGTGCCCCGTGGTGGCCAATAGAGGAATGTAGCTCTAGCGAGGGTCTATGCTTTGATGCTTGGGGATGCTGAGACATCCGGTGATGTGGTGACAAGTATGATTAGCATGTTTTTATTTAAAGTTATTATATTTTTTGATTCAAGAGCCACATATTTGTTCGTGTCTATGGAGTGTATTAGATTATGTGGGCTAGAAACACAGTTGTTAAACATCAAACTGTTAGTCACTACACCGACAGGGTTTGTAGTAAGGTGTAAAAAAGTGCTCCGAGGCTGTCCAGTTGAAATTCAGGGAAAAGTCTTGCCAGCTGATTTGATAGTATTAGACATACATGAGTTTGATGTAATTTTTGGTATGGATTAGTTGGCAACCAATTACGCCAGAATAGATTGTCGTTTGAAAGAAGTAATATTCATACCTCCGAGATGACCAGAATTCAGATTTATAGGGTCGCGAGTGCAATCCCCACCTCATTTAGTTTTAGCTATTTAGGCGAGGAGACTACTCCTAAGTGGTTGTCAGGGATTCATGGCCTTTGTGAAAGAAATGTCAGGGAATGAATTGAAGCTCACTAGTACGCCAGTAGTAAAGGAGTTTACATATATATTTTTTTAGATGAGTTGCCAAGCTTGCCACCTTATTGTGAGGAAAATTTTCGTATTGATCTGCTTCCAGGTACAACGCCGATCTCTAAAGCCCTTTACCGAATGGCAGCAGCAGAGTTGGCAGAGTTAAAGAATTAGTTGCAAGATTTACTTGACAAGGGTTTTATACAGCCCGGTGTATCTCCGTGGGGATTTCCAGTGTTATTTGTGAAGAAGAAAGACAGATCCATGAGGATATATATAGATTATAGGGAAATTAATAAGGTGACAATTAAGAACAAGTATCCTTTATCCCGTATAGATGACTTATTTGACCGGCTCTAGAGTATACCGGTGTATTCTAAGATTGATCTCAGATTAGGTTATCATCAAGTAAAGGTAAAGGTAGAAGATGTATTGAAGATAGCCTTTAGGACCAATTATGGGCATTATGAGTTTCTTGTTATGCCTTTTGGTTTGATGAATGCTCCTGCAATATTCATGGATTTGATGAATAAAATTTTCCACCAATATTTAGACTAGTTTGTTGTTGTTTTTATTGATGATATACTAGTCTATTCAAGGAGCTATGAGGAGCATAAGATGCATTTCAGGCAGGTCTTATAGATGCTCAAAGAAAAGAAGTTGTATGCCAAGTTCAGAAAATGTGAATTTTGGCTCGAGAAGGTTATGTTCTTGGGGCATGTCATTTCAAGGGATGAAATTTCTGTAGATTCTAGTAAAATTGATGTGGTAGTGACTTAGGCTAGACTGAGGAATATCCAGGAGATCAGAAGTTTCTTGGGGCTAGCTGGTTATTACCAACATTTTGTTAAGAGATTTTGTGTTATAAGGGCCTCTAACCCAACTGACTAGGAAGAACATCAGGTTTGAATGGGACGACAACTGTGAGCAGATTTTTCAGGAATTGAAGTAAAGATTTGTCACGACACCAGTGTCGATCATCCAGTCAGGGGGTGAGGGTTATGTTATCTACAGTGATGTGTCCTTAAAGGGACTTGGTTGTGTATTGATGCAGCATGGTAGGGTTCTAGCATATGCTTCTAGGTAGTTGAAAGAGTATGAAAAGAACCACCCTACCTATGATCTTGAATTGGTTGCAGTAGTACATACATTGAAGATTTGGAGGCATTACCTATATGGCGAGCAATGTGAAACCTTCTCCGACCATAAGAGTTTAAAGTACTTTTTCACTCAGAAGGAACTGAACATGAGGTAGAGAAGGTGGTTGGAGCTTATTAAAGATCTTGATTGTACTATCAGTTACCACCCAAGAAAAGCAAACATGGTAGCTGATGCACTGAGCAAGAAGTTTGTAGGACCAGCACCGGCAACTATGGAAATTCAGTATTTGATCATGATGGATCTAGATAGATTCAGCATAGAGTTGGTTGAGGGTGATCCTTAGGTATGTATTTCCAGTTTAGTGGTGCAACCTACTTTACAGGGAAGGATTAAAGCTGCTCAGAAAGAAGATCTGTAGTTAATAGAGGTAATGGTCAAAGTACATAATGGTTAGGGAGAGGAATTTTGTATTGTAGATGATGGAGCTTTATGGTTCCGTGCTAGATTATGTGTTCCTGCTGATGCTGATATCAGGAAAACCATCTTAAAAGAGGCTCACAGATCATTATATACAGTTCATTCCGACAACACAAAAATGTATAGGAATTTGTGAGTCTTATTGGTGGAGCGGTATGTAGAAGGAGATTGCCAAGTATGTAGCACAGTGTTTGACATGCCAGTAGGTAAAAGATGAGCACCAGAGGCCAGTTGCAGCCACTTTTTATCCTATAGTGGAAATGAGATCATATATCTATGGATTTTGTTTTGGGGTTGCCATCAGCATTGCATGGCCAGAATGCAATATGGGTGATTGTAGATCGTTTGACTAAGACCACCCATTTCCTTCCCATCAAGATCAACTACTCCATTAACAGACTAAGAGATATTTATATTCAGGAGATAGTCCATTCTCACAGTGTGCCTATGTTTATAGTGTCAGATCGGGACCCGCATTTCACATCACGATTTTGGAGGAGCTTGCAGGAAGCTCTAGGGTTTCAATTATCTTTTAGCACGATGTTCCATCCTCAGTCAGACGGGTAGACTACGAGGACAATTCATATATTAGAAGATATGCTTCAAGCGTGCGTACTAGACTTTGAGTGTAGTTGAACCCAGTTTATGCCGCTGGTAGAGTTTGCGTACAATAACAGCTATCAAGTCAACATTGGCATGACACTGTTTGAGGCGCTCTATGGTAGGAGATGTCGTTCTCCTTTATATTAGGATGAGATGGGTGAGCGGCGAGTTGTGGGGCTAGAGCTAGTGTAGAAAGAATATGATAAAGTTCGACTCATCAGAGACAGAATCAGTACAGCTCAAAGTCGAAAGAAGAGTTATGCTTATACCCACCGCAGAAAATTAGAGTTCGATATCGGCGCTCATGTGTTTTTGAAAATAGCTATGTTAAAAGGGGTTATAAGATTTGGGAAGAAAGGTAAACTTAGCCCTAGGTTCAATGGCCCGTTCGAGATTCTAGAAAAAGTGGGTCCAGTTGCCTTTAGCTTTACCACTTGGGTTATCCAGGATACACGACGTATTCCATGTCTCCATGTTGAGGAAATACGTCTTAGACCCTTATCACATAATCAGTTATGGTGGATTAGAGCTCAGTGATTCACTAGTTTGTGAGGAGGTACCAGTACAGATTCTGGACAGGAAAGAGAAGGAATTACGTAATAAGAAGATTCCTCTAGGGAAAGTCTTGTGGAGAAATTACGCAATAGAAAAAGCATCTTGGGAGCTCGAGGAACAGATAAGGCAAAAATATCCACATTTAATTAGTGAAGTATTGCTGTAATCAGAAAAGTGTAAGTAATGATGAAATGTTTCTTTTGCAAGTTAATTAGTATATGTAATAGTTTAGTTAGTGAACAATATTTTAGTTTTGGTAGAATTATATATATATATATATATATATGTAATCTCCTAGAACTCGGAATGTAACTATGGTATTCCTCCGCCATAAGTGAGGGTAAGTAATAAAATAAGTAGATTGTTTATTTTTAGGGGATGGTGAATCATATGGATAGTAAATTTTGAGAACGAAATTTTATAAGGAGGGGATAATGTAGAGACCCGAAGAAATTATGATAATTAAATAATAAGAGGAGGAAAGAAAAAGAAACTGAATTTGGGATTCAAAAAGTGTCTCGTCGACGAACACAGCACATTCGTCGACGAACACGCTTGAGGGGATCGTTGACGAGGACACAAGTCTCGTCAACGAGAAGTTATCGAGAGGCTATTTTTAGCTCAGAATTTCGTAAACGAGGAATAGCATTCGTCGACAAAGTTTCCTCATGGCCTCATCGACGAAGTGACGTGGCTCGTTGATGAGTGCAGGTGTATAAATAGCCTAAACTCGATTCTGCAGAAAATTTTGTGAAGAATCTCTCTCCCCCCCCCCTATTTGTCCCCTCTCCCTTCTCTTTAAGATTTTGGGTCGGTTTCTTGCTGGTTCGACGATCCGAGGCTGCCACAACACTCCTCAGAAGTTTCTCTCCAAGTTTGCTTGAGTGGATTGTTTGGTGGGGCTAACTTGGACTCCATCCCAAATTCAGGGTAAGACTTTTTATTTAGTATTTGGCTTTCCTATAGTTGTAGAAAATGTAGTAGTCAAAGAAATATTGAAGTTTTGTTCAGGGAGATATTTCTTTTAGGGTGTTGAATGGGGAACCCTACGAGTGTAAGACTAGACTTTGTAAGGGCTTTTCAGAAATCAAGTAAGGGGATAAACTAAGTCAGGATTCCATGAAAATGTATTTATTATTTTACAGCATTTAATTTCAAAAAAATACGTATATTGCAAAATTATGTTGGAAATAATGCTGTTGATCAGTGATATGGATTTCATGTATAATATCAGAAATAGGATTATTACCTCTTTTGTGTGGCATGAGTAGTATTTATCATGAAAATTATGATAAGGAAATATTATGTTTATAAAATAAGTATGTTATTATTGCTTTCAGGAAAAAAGGATACAGGGAGTTTTTAAACTAAGGAATCTATATGATATGTCGGCGTAAGGATCAATGATCTTATACGATATGCTGGCGTACGGGCCAAGGCTTTATATGAAATACCGGCATAAGGGCTGAAGGTTTTATGATATGAAATATCGACGTAAGGGCCAAAGGTTTTATGATATGCAATACCGGCGTACGAGCTGTGATTTACAAAATACAAAATGCCAGCGTAAGGGCCGTAATTTTATATGGTATGTTATGCAAAGTTGTATGAAGATATTAACATGACAGATATTACCATGAAATAGCTATGTATCATTGTTTGGAAATATGTTATATGTTATCAGAACCTGGTTGGCATGGTTTAGGCTTTCATGAAGCACGGTACCGTAGCTCTATGATCGCGATCATGTTTATGTTAGTGCTATCGCTTGCCATAAGGGGCTATGGGAGATCGGTAGTCGATGTGGTTTATTGTAGCATAGGCGTCCCTCTGGTGTCCAAACTAGGAGGGCCAGACCCATCGTACTTACAAACTTATGTTTATCTAGCGTGGTCGGCCAGCTGTTGCTAGGTCCCGCCTTCAGGCCGCATAACCCAGTATGTGGGGGTAAGACATGACATCAGCTAGCTATCCACGCAAGAAGTTTTCTATGTACAATTATATGAGATGAATTATATGTATAGAAATTCAGTATGTTATATTATGATATGATATAGATAGTTTTATCAAGTATGATTTTTGTACTGTTATATGTATAACACGAAAATACTCATGTTGTCATGCACTAGTATTAGTTTATTTCCCTTATTGAGAGGTGTCTCACCCCAAATATATATAAACATTATAGGAGCCCCAGATAGAAGAGCATATAAAGCTCTGCAGTGTTAGGATTCGGCTGATTTACCCTATTTGAAGGGTAAGTATTTTCCTAGGGTTAGACGGATTTTTGGGTGGCGACCCTAGGACTCTTTTTGGTTATTTTGGGTTGTGTGTATTCATATGACGAATGTAACAAACTCTGGTATTGTGTTGATTGGTAATTTGACATGTATATGATTTTACGTTTCCTGCTGCTTAGGTATCCGTGTTGTATTTCAAATATACCCCTGGTACCCATGGGTCCTAGTAGGTTATGATTTATCAGGTTGATTATGATTTTCTAGGACTATTATATGGGATACTATTATTATGAAAAAAAAAATTGGTAAAAGAAGGTCGTTACACAGTCTATTCATCATTTTAAGCTTCGCATCATATCTGATGAGTTATGCAAATACAATAAAACCTAATGCTAATTACAATTGAAAGATTTGGATTGCCTTTATCCTTATGCTCTTTGGCTTCCATGGATTAAGCCAAGTAGTATATACCTCGTGTTCCTTGTGACTTCCATGTCATGCTTACCATTCATGCATGCTAAGTCATGATCCTATTCAAAATCTCAATGCATAGGTAAAATACTAGGTGATTTGTCATTATCAAAACATGATTGGACTCATAGAGTCAACAGATGTCTATGCAAGAAGAGCTAAACCAGTTTGAGAGGAACAAAGTCTTGACCTTGGTTCCCAAACCAGATGATCATACTATTATTGGAACCAAATAGGTCTCTAGGAACAAGAAGGATGAAAATGGGATTGTTATTAGGAACAAAGCCAGATTAGTAGCCCAAGGTTACAACAAGGAGGAAGGAATAGACTTTGAGAAAACATATGCTCCTGTAACTAGAATGGAAGCCATTCGTATGTTATTAGCCTATGCATCTTTTAAGGACTTCAAGTTATATCAAATGGACATTAAAAGTGCATTCTTGAATGGATACATAAATGAGGAGGTATATGTTGAGCAACCTCCAGGATTTGAAAACCACAAACGACCTAATCATGTGTTTAAACTTTTTAAAGCCTTATATGGACTAAAGCAAGCCCCTAGATCTTGGTATGAAAGGTTAAGTGGTTTGCCAAATGCATGCAAGATAAATTTGAAATGAGCATGATGGGTGAACTTACATTCTTCATAGGGCTTTAGATTAAGCATGCTAAACATAAAACTTTTATTAACCAATCAAAATATGTAAATGACTTGCTTAAGAAATTCAATACGGAAGATGCCAAAATTCTAGGAACACCTATGAGCACTTCCACCAAATTAGATAAAGATGAGCAAGATATATCGGTAGATGTTAAGCTCTACAGAGGCATGATTAGTAGCCTGTTATACCTGACTGCTAGCATACCAAATATCATGTTTAGTGTATGTATGTGTGTGAGATTCCAAGTAGCACCAAAAGAGTCACACCTACTAGCAGTTAAGAGGATACTTAGATACCTCATTGGGACCACTAATTTAGGCTTCTGGTACCCTAAGTATACCTCATTTGAGATTGCTAGCTATTCTAATGTAAACTTTGCCGGTAGCAAAGTTGATCGGAAGAGCACGAATGGTACATGTCATTTCTTAGGACAATCTCTGGTTTCTTGTTTTTCCAATAAGCAGAACTCAGTTGCACTATCCACAGCCGAAGCTGCATATATAGCAGTTGGAAGTTGTTGTGCATAAACTCTCTACATAAAACAACAACTTATGGACTTCAAATTGCACTATGACATTGTTCCCAAACATATCTAAGAACCCCATTTCACACTCAAAAACTAAGCATGTTGAGATTAAACACCATTTTGATTCATGATCATGTACAAAAAGGGGACGTGACACTTGAATTGTGAGCACTAATGGGTCGATATTTTCACGAAACCACTTCAAAAGGATAGATTTATTCAAATTAGACGTGAATTAGGCTTATTGCACACCAGAGAAGTTGCCTAGAATTACTTGAGTAATCATTAGAGGAATTAGGCATAACTCGTGGTGATGAGTAGAGTGCATAACTGAGGGGGAGAAACTCCCTTTGTAATTTCATGGTTTTGAAAATTAAATACTCTCACAATCTTATCTTGTTTTATGCTTATATGTTTTTGTGAGAACAACATTGCAACTTACCATCCATATTGTACTGAATATTTAAATTTAAATTGATGGATGGTGATTATTTCTTAATCTAGCATCATGAACTATTTTAGACTATACTGAATTGATTGGATATACTGGATTGCATGCTACCTGTATGGAATGCCATTTGCATAGCTGATGCAAAACTTTGTGATTTGCATGCTGACAATTATTTAGGAAATGTGCATGCTAATTTAAATGGAATGCAATCTGCATAGCTGATGCAGAATTTGTGTATGCATGCTGGTAGTTGACAAGGGTATCGCATGTTGTATTCAATGATCAAATTTAGAAATACATGCTAACTAGTTTACTGCAACTATGATTCCATAAGACTTTTTTTGAATTCCAAATATCTTCGCAAGTCTTATGTATTATCAAAGTTGTAATGGTTTATGGACTTTTTCTAGCCTTACTATGTTTAACATGTCAATTTGATTTTTAATGGCCATTTATACTATTTTGCATACAAAATTGCAAATTTTTAAAAGCTAAGGAATTCTTTAAAATGCTTAAATGTTCTTGTGCTTAGCTTAATCCCTTTGTTAATGACAAAAGGGGGAGAAATAAATAAGAAAAATTGGGAGAGAAAAATTGGGGGAGAAAGATCTGAGCAAAATTATTTATCATATAACTTGTATCTTCCTGACCTTTTTTTATTCACAATTGATATCTGAGCTATAGTGCCAAATCTAAATGCACATTGAGCTGAAATTCAAAACTTTTCATCTTGAAATTTAAATGTATTCTTTTCACATATGTTTGACTTACACTGTCAATTTTAAAATTATGCATGTTGTAGGGGGGAGCCTTCTTAAGTTGAACCCATTTTGCTCTTGTATTTGTCATCATAAAAAATGGGGAGATTATTGACTTTTTGAGTTTGATCCTGTTTTAATAATGATAAATCACAATTATTTTATTTATGCATTTAGTACTTGGACATGTCTACATTTTAGCACGCACATGGGGTAAAGGTAAAATGAAATTCATGAGGCGTTTAAAGCTCATATCACCTGGCTTAGTGCATGGAAAATTGAAAAGTAAAGTGTGAAGACATTGATTGATTCAATTGTATTGCATTTAGTTTTAATTATAAATGCATGTCATGTTTTATCTGATTTAATGCTCAATATGGACCATAAAATGACCTTAGGGAATCAATCTTTTCATGGAAAACATTTTGTTTAAAATTCTAAACTCATACAAAAAGGTTTGAAATGTTTTTGAAGTTAAAAGAGGGCTAAAACAAAAGTTTGTAAAGGGCCAAGTCGACTAGCCTCTTAAGCCCAGTCGACCGAACAGAACACCTAGCCAGAACTTAGTTTTTGCAAAGGCCCGGTCGAATGGACTCCTCCTTGCCTCATTCCCCCCCCCCCCAAAGGGCTCGAGGGCGAGTGTTGTTGTGCATCCAATCCCACATCGCCTTTGTAAGCAATTCCAAAGTCAGTATAAGATCATTTTAGCTCTCTCTCCTTGATACCTAGGTTTTAAGGATGAGCTTTCTAACTTGGTATTAGAGCTGAGTCTTGGGCTCCTTGGCTCCTTTGTGGGCTAGACTCCTCCTCACCTCCTTTCTCCCCATGGGCTCGAGGGGGAGTGTTGGTGTGTCCAATCCCACATCGTCTCTGTGAGAAGTTCCAAAGCAAGTATAAGATCATCTTAGCTCTCTTTCCTTAATACCTAGGTTTTGAAGAGGAGCTCTTTAGCTTGGTATCAGAGCTGGGCCTTGGGCCGCTTAACTCCTCTGTAGGTTGGACTCCTCCTCGCCTCATTTTCCCCCATGGGCTCTCCTCGCCTCATTTCTCCCTATGGACTTGAGAGGGAGTGTTGGTGTACATCCAGTCCCACATCGGTATAAGATCCTCTTAGCTCTCTCTCCTAAACACCTAGGTTTTGAGGATGAACTCTCTAACTTGTAGCACACACAAATAGATGTAAAGACTGTTTGATAAAAAATCAAACACTTTTTAAGGAATATTGTAGATTTGGATGGGTATATATTAGATTCGTTGTAAATGGACTTATTATGTCAAGTCTCATAAAAAAAATGTAATGATAGCGATATAATAATAAAAATCGTAAAAGGAGATAAAAAAGAAGGAGGTGAAAAAAACTTAGATTAGAAGAGATAGAGGGGAGAAACTAATAGGAGAAGAAAGTGATAGAGAAAAAGATAAAGAAATAAGGGGAATAAAAGACACTGAGACTTATTTAGCACAAGACTATTGTATGATACTTATTGAGTTGAGTTGGAGATTTTTATGTTAGCCTTAGTGGCTAAGGTTCCGCACTCTGGTTTGTTTTGATGATAACAACCCATTAGTGGTTCTTTAGTTTGCTAATATCTTTCCTCAAGTCAGTGCATATAACTAGATGGACTCTAAAGCAAGCATAAGAATCAAATGAACCTTAATGAAGTCATAAGAAATGACATACACAAGGAGTACTCAAGGCACAACCAATTAAAGTCCACATTTTAGGATTATATGTACTAGGTTGTGTGTGAGGTAGGAATCCCTTGTAACTCTTACGGTATGATATTGGTAAGAACACTCAGCAAGAGATTGAGAAATTGCATCTACAAGCTAGTTCATAGGATTAATGAACTTAATTAGTATTCAAACATGTTTTGCAAGATATCCTACAACTAAACAAACTGTTATAAGGACAAGTTTTTAACTAGTTATTATTTCAATATTTAACAAACTTGGTCCCTATTTTAGTTAAACATTGGTCAAGCTCCCAAATACATGATTTAAAACAAGTGCTTAGATGGTTTTTAGGAAAAAAAAAAAAGGGCCTGGCTATAGAAAACTGGTGACGGTTTGGAGAGTGCCTAGAAAATCGGTGACAGTTCGGGTCAAGACTGTTATCCTTACAGAAAACCGGTGACAGTTTTTGAGATGCTTAGGAAAATTGTCGACGGTTTTTGGCGAAGACATAATGCATTAAATGAGTTTAAAAAGGCTAGTTATTATTTTTTCTTGGCTCAATAAATGCCCAACGGCAACCAAACGGCTAGTTCGTCCCCTTGGCTATTAATACAACCTTTCTGCATTTATTTTACATATTGATTGAAGTATTTAGTTGTTGAGAAAATTAGTGAAACATTCATTCTTGCTCTTAATTGCTCAAGCTCTCTTGCTGTTTATTCTTAGTTATATATAAGTTGCTAAAAGAAAGTAGTGTGAGGCTTTACTTGTATTATCAGCTCTAGAAGGAGCATCCTCTTGGTAATCTCTACATGCTTTGTTAAGTGTGATCCTTGAAGGCTATTGATAAGCTTTTGTTAAGGTGATTCTTGGTGAGCACCTAGCTGTAGCTCTTGTTGGGCAGTTGGATTGTAAAGGCTTCTTTGTCGGTGAAGGAGGATTGTTTAGTGGATTTGAGGAATCCTTGAGTTGGTCTCAAGGCGTGGACGTAGGCTTGGTGCCGAACCATGTTAATATCGTCGTGTTGAGCTTTTTCTTCTCCTTCCTCTTTCACTCTATTTGCTTGTTATTATTTGTCTTAAATATTAATTGTGATATAATACTCTTGCATCTTGTCAAGTTATTTTTGTGATTATAGAAAAAGTTTTATATCGGCGAAAGACGTCTATTCACCCCTCTCTAGACGCACACTCGAGCCAACAAGTGGTATCAGAGAGAGTTGCTAGACCTTCAGAGTAACATCTAGAGCACAAAGATCCAATGGCAGATATGTTTGCCCGAGGACAATCCATTGACCATCCACCCAAGTTCTGCAGTGTCAACTATCTGATTACGCGCTTAAACTGCATAATTAGGCCTTTTAATTCACGCATTAGGGCATATATTTTTAATTAAATGCCTAATTATTCTTAATATTCTAACAAGGTGTTCTATTTATAATATTTGGGCTTTATTGAGCAATTATGAATTTTTGGCATTTTTCCATCGCAAGAAAATTTTTGGGAGCTAAAACCGGCATCAGTTTGTAATTCATGCATAACTTTTTCATCCAAGCTCCAATCGAGACGATTCAAAATCTTGGAGAAAGATCAAAAAATCACCTACAACTTTAATGTTGTGAGCTTTGAGAGAAACAGACTCCAAGAGAGTCAAAATAGGGATCAAATAAAAAAAGAAGGAAGAATAAGTAAATAAATAAATATAAATATATATATACATAAAGTTGATGTGACCCGACCATGCAGCCAGGTTGGGTGATCTTGTTCATGGGTCATAGGTTTCCTCCCCCCTCGCTATTTATCCTTCCCATTTTCTCACAACCTCGGTGCACGCACCCTCTCCTTGTCCTTTTTTTTTCTTTTCTCTCCCTCTCTATTTTCTCAAGCTGTCCCTAACTCTCTTTCTCTCCCTGTCTCTTGGCCTCCTTTCTTTCTTAGTCCCTTCTCTCCCCCTCCCTTAGTCTCTCTCTCTCTCTCTCCCTCAGTCTCTTACTTTCCTGTGAAGATCCTCCATCCTCTCGGATACTACCTCAAGCCACGGCTAGACCACTCCTGCAATCCCTTGCCGAAACCTGCTGCCGTGAGCCACCCCCTGCTACAGCCACATCCATCTGCTAAACCACCCTGCTGCTGTGGCTTTCGAGAAAACCCTTTCTCTACTTTGGCCACACACTCCAACTGGGTGTCTCCTCTATAACACCTCAGCAATAGCCACACCACAACCATCTAAAGCACAGCTACCTGAGGGTCCTCTCTGCAACCAGCTGCTGGCAGCACAACCAGTAGCATCTGTGAGCACAACCAGCAACCACCCAAGACCTTTCAAGAACTTGCTCTCCTTTGCTGCCAGCATCCACCCGAGCCACTAACCTACTATAGCTACTACTGCCTCACAAACACCAGACAACCACAACTTGCCTCTTCTCTTTATCTCTCTCTCTCTCTCTCTCTCTCTCTCTCTCTCTCTCTCTCTCTCTCTCTCTCTCTCTATCTATCTATCTATCTATCAATCTCTCTCTCATCTTTTTTTTTTATGATTGTTGGTTAGATGAATAAGTGTTAAATATTATCTTTTGAGGGTCATTTAAAATTTTGATTTTGAATGTTCTGTTAGTTGAATAATTGTTAAATATTATTTTTCTGAGGGTTATTTGAAATTTTGGGTCTTGAATATTGTTTAAGGCGCTTTATTATTATTGCAGTAATTAGTTATTTAGTTTCTCAAGTAATTTTAGTGGTAGATTTATTTAGTAGTTCAGTATTTAATTAATTCTGTTAAGTTTGGTTTGGTTCTAAAATAAAAAAATAAAATAAAATACAAAGAGAAAAAAGAATTTGTTTTTGTTTTTAGAAATTAAATTAGTTGTTCTTTTTTCCAAGATTTAATTTTTTTTTGAAGCTCGATTTAGTTAGGGTTGGTTTTATTAAAGTTCGTATTTTTATTTTGTCTATTATTGCTCAAGTCGCTAAAATTTTAATTTTTGTTCGAGTTCTTAGTTGCCTTTTTATTTTGATTTTGGTTTAATTTTTTAATTTTGTTAAAGATTTGGTTTTTATCGTTTGTGTTTGTGTTTGTGTGAGTTTCATTATTGCGTGTTTTAATAACGTGTTAAAGTTACTATCTTTAGTTTCTATTCCGAAATTTAACGCGAGTTTCGATGTTTGCCTGATTAGACGTAGGGTTTCTGTTCTTACTATTTAATTCAGTGCATGCTAGGATTAGGGTTTAATTTGTGTGTTCATTTAATTTGTCAAAAGTGATCTCAAACAATCTTGAAAAACCCGAATCTAAACTGAGTTCAGTAACTTTTTATTTTCGATTGGAAGAACATTAAATTTGAGATTAAACCGCATTCCTTGAGGAGATGATCTAACTATTGGGATGAATATTACACGATGTCACTCCTATACTTGGTGTAGACACCCTATTTTTACCCTAACCAAATAGAACAAGGGGTTCCCTTTTGTTATTTTATTATTATTATTTTTATTATCGTTATTATTACTTTCTTATAAGTATTTTATTTATTTATTTATTATTATTATTAATTTATTATAATTATTCTAGATTGTTATTACTATTATTTTTATTTTTTTTACCCTATTATTATTATTATTATTATTATTATTATTATTATTATTATTATTAGCATTAGTATCTTATTTTGGCTATTATTATTTTTATTATTTTTAGTAATGTTATCATTATTATTATTATTATTATTATTTATTACTTTTAATATTAGTATTATTACTTTATTAATATTATTATTATTATTATTATTATTATTATTATTTTACCAATAGGGTCTTAATTTTTATTTTTACTATAATTATTTATTATTATTTACTATTAGTATTATTATTATTATTATTATTATTATTATTATTATTATTATTATTATTATTATTATTATTACCTTATTGATACTAATATTATTATGATAATTATTATTATTATTATTTCCTTTTTCATCATTACCATAAGAATAAAAGCATAAAAAAAAAAGAAAAAGAAAAAGAAAATCAAAGAAAGGAAGTTTTTTATTAGGGTTTTCAAATTTTTTTTATAAAAGGTGAGGGGCACGGAGCCAAGGAGGAGGCAGCGCAAAATAGCCGAGGGGCAGCGCACAGACGGCCAAAGAGACCAAAAAAAAAAAAATTTCTTTTCATCTTCTTCTCTCCCTCACGGCACTCACACAGCCACGGCTGGGCACCATCTTCTTCTCCTTCTTCTTCTTCTTCTTTCTTCACTCAATCCCACAGCCATCCTCTAAGTTCTCTGCTGCTCTCCTGCCATCGCCGTCCAGCAGTCCTCCAAGTCCTTTGCAACTCCGGCCGACCACCATAGCCGAGAGCTCCTTCGGCAACACTCCACCATCCTTCTGCAGCGCAACAGCCCCCCTCCTCACTGTCATCACCACCTCTGCAACCACCCTCGCGCCAGCACGGACAGATCATGGCCATCCCTCACGCAGCAGCCGCTCCATCCTCCACAGCCAGACTCGAGCCCTCTTCTCTGGCCTCCTCTGCCCTTGTCATCGCCGGCACGCCTGACAGCTCTGCAGATTCCGGCACCCCGGGCTGCTGCATCACCACCACGACCTCCCTTTCTCTGCATCTCACTTCTAGCAACCTCCAGCTCCCGAGCCACCACTGCTCCGCTACCTTGCCGTGAGCGCTCCAACAACAGCAGACTACGGAAGCACCCAGGTAAGTTTCTGCATGCCTACACTTACCACACACAACACACACACATATCTATATATTTATTTTATTAGTGTTGATATATATATACGTACATATTGGTTTTTAATACTTAAAGTTTAAACTGTTGTTTTTATATGTGTATCTGTGTGTATATAATGCTTATGGCACTCACTCTCACCCATACACTGTGCACGCACAGCACACACACACGTACTGATTTTTTTTATTTTAGGGACGTTTATATCTTTGTCGTATTTATTATGTATATTAAATAATTAATATTATTATTGTAGGATTTTAGTGTTGTAATATTAGTATTTAATATCCATGTTTAGGTTCTTGTCATATTTATTATAAATACTAATTGGTTTATTTTGTTTTTGTAGGATTCCTTTTTGTTTGATCGGGTCTCAAGTGTTAATATTTGAATTTTCTTGTCATTTTTTTTAAATATGTAAATTATGGTTTACTATCTAATATTGTATTATCAGCATGTATATATTTTTTCTTATGATATACTTTTATTATTACATTTGTTTTGTATTATCATGTAATATTAAGGCTCATTGTTTCATATTGTTTTATTATCATATATACATATTCATATCTATTATGGTTTGTCATTGTACATATTTATATAATATTATGATTTATTATTTTGTGTTGTATATACTATGGTTCATTATCATGTAGTAGTATCGTTAGGGTCTTGATTATTTAATGTTTATATTTAATAGGATTTTAAGTATTTCACATTATCACGGTTTAGGTATTTTTTTTTTAGAGTTTGAATTATGTCATGTTCATATTTATTAGGGTTTTGATCACTTCATAGTATCTTTGTGTACTTTTAGGGTTGAAATTGCTTCCATATAAATTATGTACTTAGGGTTTTTGGTCATTATTGTACTCACTTTATATTTAATATTTGTAAAGTTAAGGTTGTGTGTTAATTTTGGTAGTCATATTGAATAGGTACGCATTAATTTTAGAGATAACTCGTTTCCATAAATTCAATCATTTTCTTGCCCTTTTCATTAGTTTACATATTTTAATCCTAAGTTCGGTTGGTTTCCTTAATTAAGTGTTTACATATGTGTGTCTTGTGCATATCTTATTGCTATTATTGTCATTATTATTATTATTATTATTATTATTATTATTATTATTATTATTATTATTATTATTATTATTATTATTATTATGTGCTGAATCATTATGGTATCATTACTATTATAATATTGATGTGTTATTATTGTTAATATGAGATTACCATCAGGGCAGTGTTATTGTGATTATGTGTTGTTAGTGCGTGTTATATAATTATTATAATATTATTATTTATGTAGTAGTGTTGTGATATTATTATGTACATGCTATTATAGTATCCGGTTGTATTATTAATGTAATATTATTAATATAGGGTTGTTATTATAGTAGTATGTCTCTATTATTGTTACCATTGTTATCATTTCCTATTAATATCCATAGTAGATATTCTTAGTATTTTTGTTTCTATGGTATATTTATACTTTTGTATTATGTATTATTGTATTTATTATTTTATAATATTATATTATTTTCATGATTTTCTATCCCTATGATTTTATTGCGGGGGTATGAGCCTTTGGGCATCACGTACCTTAAGCTCTGAGGGAATATATGTATATATATATTATATTTATTTATTTATTTATTTTTCATGTGTATTTATAAATTCATAAAAAGGAGTAATGTAAAGACTTATTAGATTAACTTAGGGATAATTTCAAATTAATTAGGTACCGTTCGTAAGAAAGGGCGCATAGGGGGTGCATGTACATTCCCCTCGCGTAACCGAACTCCCGAGCCTAACTCTGGTAACGTAGACCCATTCTACCCCTAACGGGGTAGTAATCATGTGTTCTAACCACACTAAAAGGTTAGTGGCGACTCTGACATTCCAACATTTTCCTTAAAAATTAAAGTTCATTTTTATTTCGCCGCCCGAGGCACACCTCGCTCCTGGGACGTCGCGACACTTGGGACAACTTCCGAACTGCTCATTTTTTGAGTGAGTCAAGTTTTTGGCACAGTTTCCAGGGAGTGACAGTTTTAATTTCAAAATTTGTGTTTTTCCAATTATTTCTAATTTTTCATTAAATAAAAATCAAAAAAATAAAAAAAAATAAAAAAATTGAAAATTTTGAAAAAAAAAATTGATCATGCTTGTTTGCTGTCGTGTTAGTGGATTTCTGCTATTTACATTGATATTTGATGCCCTGGGTTTGAGATAATTTGAATAGACTATTTTGAATTTCACCTGGCACTAGTAGGGATACACAAAGCACAAAATCTGACTGTTCTCCTGTTAGTTTTAAAAGTGATTCTGAAATTGATTTAAGCAATTTGTTTGACCAATTCTTTGCCCACACGCACATTTACACCTTCATGCATTGTCTTGCCACAAGATGCACCAAACTTCAATATTAAGCATGACATGTTATCTGTGATACCACAGTTTCACGAGATGGATTCTAAGAGTCCATACCAACATTTGACAGATTTTGAGTTGGTCCGCACCACTTTCATTAATAGGGCTTGAACTAATGAATATATCAAACTTTGCTTGTTCCCTTTTCTTTGAAAGATAAGGCAAAAAACACATTTAATTCTCTATGACCAAATTCTATTACTAGTTGGACTGAAATGTAGCGTGAATTCTTACATAAGTTTTTTCCTTTTCAGAGAACTCAGTACCTGCAAAAGCAGATCAGTCAGTTCATGCAAAAAGATGACGAGACATTCCAGGCCTTCTAGGAGAGATTCAAGAACCTAATGAACATATGACCACACCATAGATTCAAATCTTGGAGGTTAGTGAATTATTTTTATACTGCTTTAACCCCTGTGTGTAAAAAAATTGTTCATACTATGTGCAACGGGGACTTCTTCCGCAAAGAGCCAGATGTGACTTTATCATTCTTCGACTATTTAGTTGAGAATGCCTAGCAATAGAACACATGTCATGAATGGGCACCGATAGCAGCACAACCTCTCTGAGCAATTAGTGGTGGAGGCAGATACGAGGTTTAAAAGGAAACTAGCTTACAGGCTCTTGTTGCTGCGTTGTCTAAGAAACTGGAGGTTATGGAATTAGAAAAAGTGAAAGCTGAGGATTGCTCTATCTGTGAGGCCTCAGACCACAGACCTCAGGACTGTTAATTCCTACTAGTATGGAAAGAGAGTAGATCTGATAGTGCCATCAACAAATTGGGTAGAAAAAAATAGAATCAGCCGTTATCGAACACTTATAACCCAGGATGGTGGAATCATCCGAACCTCTCATGGAGAAATGATCAGCTCGGTCCATCACCCTCGCGGTATCAGCAAGTTCTTCAACTGACATATCACCCAGTTGTAGCTCCTCAACCGCAGTATCAGCCGCAACGGATTTCTCAGAGCTACACATCACTGGGATTCCAACCAACTCTAGCTCCTATTCCAATAAATAAATCTCTTGATCATAGCATGGCACAGAAGGAAAACATGCTCTAGCAATTTGTGCAGCTTCAGGTTACGACCATCAGCTGAACACCATGGAAAAAGGGAAATTCCCTGCACAGCCTCAGCCTAATCCCCAAGTATATAGACAACAATAGAAACCGGTGCACAATGTTTGAGGGGATATTTTTGAGTCAACTAAGGTAGTTACCTTGCAAAGCAGAAAGGAAGTTGCCTGTCCTGAAATGCCCACTGATCAACAAGTAGTCACTCCAATACCTGAAGTGACAGATGAGACAGATGAGGGAAAAGAAAAATCAAATGAGGCTAGCTTAAGTTTAACAAAGTCAGATAATAAGGAGGATGAGCTAGTTAAGGAGTATCAACCTGCGGCACCATATCCTCAGCGGTTGACATCTGTTCAAAGAATAAGTATCACACTGAGATCCAAGAAATATTCAAACATGTGAAGATCAACATTCCACTTTTAGAGGCCATACAACAAATCCCTACATATGCAAAATTTCTAAAAAACCTATGCATAGGAAAAAGGAAATTGAATATGAAGAAAAAGGCCTTCTTGAATGAGCAAGTTAGTGTGTTGATATTAAGTCAGACTCCGCAGAAACTTAGAGACCCTAGTTCTCCCACCATTTCGATCATGATTAGTGAATCTCGAATTGGGAGAGCTCTACTTGATCTGGAGAGTAGTGTGAACTTGCTCCCGTTTTTGATATATGAATAGCTAGGGTTAGGTGAGCTTAAGAAGACTACTATAATGCTACTGTTAGCAGACATGTCCGTAAAAGCTCCACAAGGCGTTGTTGAGGATGTATCGATTCAATTCAACAAATTTTACTACCTTGTGGACTTCGTTGTTCTGGACATGCAGCAGCCTATGTCCACCATATATCAAGCCCCTGTTATTTTCGGCTGACCATTCCTTGCCACTTCTAATGCCTTGATTAACTGTCAAAGTGGAGTACTCAAGCTCACATTCAGAAACATGACACTGGAAATGAACGTGTTTAATAAGATGCCGACTTAGTGTGATGATTCAGAAGTACACGCATTAGATGTGGTGGATAACTAGGATACGTTGGAGCTATTTTCAACATTTGGTCCTAATGGTGCATTTGAGAATGAAGCTCCAGAGAAACCTGAGGTAATTGATGAGAAAGTTCCATTGATTAATGCGTTACTTGAATCTGAGGGGCAGTTCACAGAGATAGATGCAATACTGATCCGTGATGTGCAATGGAGATTGTCGGAGTTGACAATGTTAGACATCATCTATCCAATCACTGACATGTCATGCAACCCTCGAATTGATGATATTGTGAACTACTTTGCCACCAATCAAACACCAATGCAGGATAAGTGATAGTTCTTTTCAGAAGTGAAGATCATATTTGGGAAGACGGGTTGTCCTAATCGCAAAGCATGGTTCGAGAAATTGGTTCATACATGCTGGGCTCATCAACCTGCAATCAAGAAAATTTCAAGGATGACTCCATACAGGTTGATTCACGGTAAGGCATGTTATGTACTTATTAAAATTTAGCATTATGTATTTTGGATCATAAAACATATTGACTTTTACTTGATAATGCCATAGGGTTGAGAAAGTTAGAGGTGTGTGCGCTTAAAGAATCCAAGGGGAAAGTCTATGACAAGGACAGCTTAGCGAAGAAGTAGATGGAGGTGCTGCATAAACTCAAGGATAAACAACCTGAAATGAGGAATAACTTCCCAAGAGGGGGGGGGGGGTGAATTAGATTCTTTTTATATTTTAATAATTTTTAAGCTTTTAATTTTAATTACATAGAAAACAAGATATATATGAATGATAACCACACTTAAGAAATACTAAAATTTAAATTCACAAGTCAATCAATGAAACCAAGATAATTAAATCACTCAATAAAAAATATTAAAGCTTTTGTTGAGTTCCCTGAAAACTCTTAGTATGCACTCTACTTGATTAAGATTTTTGCAGATTAACCAACGTACTCCCTCTTTGGGTTTCCGCAAATGATTAATCAAAATGTACTTTCTAAATATCAAGTACCTTTGTTTCTTTCTCACTTAAGAACCTGCAACCTGCACTTTTAAATCATACAACTATAGCAAGTAAAGAATATAAAGTAAAGCAGAGAGAAAGAGACAAGAATTTTTACGAGGTTCAGCTTCAACATAACCTATGTCCTCGCCTTTGGCAAAATACCAAAGGATTCCATTATATCAGTTCCTTTACCTGGTGGAACAATACCTATTTACAACCACTCCTTCTATTAGGCTAGAGCCCTCCTCTCCAAACAATAACCCCTTGTTTGATCCAACGATTCAACAACTCTGAATCGTTTAAGAATTATGATAAAGAAATTTGTGTACAAAAGAGAACTCTCACAATAGAGTAAATTAGTACAATGATCAGCACACTTATACGTCAAGGTAATTCAAATATAAGAAATTTGAAGCTCAATGTTTAGTATGAATTACCAAATGATTTTTCAAAAAAAATGAAAGATTCTGATTTTTGAAAGCTTTGCTTCAAAGTATGAATCAATATTAGATCAGAAATTTAAACTCAAGAAAGTTTTAGATCCTTTGAGAATTTTAAATACTTGAAGATCAGTTGATCTAAAAACCTTTGAAAGTTGCTTGATCTAAAAACTTTGAAGATTGCTGGATCTGAAAACTTTTGAAAATTGCTTGATTTCAAAAACCTTTGAATATTGCTTCAATAATAATCATCATGTTAAACCTTTGAAGATTTTGACTATTTATAGATGTTTTAGAAGCCATCCATTACTCCTAAAGATTCCTAAAAATCATTTCCAATTATTTTGAAATAAATATGTTCAAAAACGTGGTTTAAAAAATCTTCCCATTGAGAGATTTAATGTCAACGTTCGAGTGTCAGTCGCCTGCCACGACTTGGCAGTCGCCTGTCATGGAGCAACTCTCAGCACAGAATGCTGGCAGTTGCTTGCCAAAACCAAGACAGTCGCCTAGCTTGTTCACCTAGGCGCCTGGCAGGTTAAGCAGTTGCCTGTCAAGCTACTGACTTTTTGAAAAATCATTTTCTTAATGTGGCAGTCGCCTGCCTCATCATGGCAGTTGTCTGGCCCTTCATTATTTCAAAAAGTTTTTCTTTTTTTAATCCCTTTCTTTTTATTGATTTAAAAAACATTCTTTAGAGTATATATATAAAAAAATATTTTTTTTATTTCTATGAGCTTCAAACCATTTTATACTTGAGATTAACGTTGAAGTACTTACATTTAGAATATCCTTTTAAAAAAAATATAATTTTTTTAGTCTTCAAAACTTGTTCTTCCATCATCTTTGTTGTTGCAATCTTTCCTTTGAGCTTTTCACAGTACAACCTTGTTCTTCATGCTCTTTATAATCCATAAGCTTTACTTTGTGTTCTTCAAGGATTCTTTGTAATTCATAAACTTCCTTATGCACTTGAGTTTTCCTGAAAAACTTTTACTTGAAACATATTAAATATATCATTTGATTTGTTATCATCAAAATATGAATTGTAAGCCTTACTAGGCCAACACAACCCTTCCCAAATTAGCAAGACCCTCTTTGCAACTCTAGATACCGTCTGTTTCCTTGGAAGCTGAGATCTCGCTATGAACATGCTCATTCCCATGGCAGAGAAGAACTGGTGGATCCAATGAATGATAACAACGTCATGGTCAAGGAATAGCAGTTCAAGCCTCCCACGATCCTATTTGATCCCAATAAAGAAGTCTTACTCCTACAAAACCCTAGGGGAGTCCTCTGACCTTCCTATTTTATTGTTTTCTTTTTCATTTTTTTCTTTTCATTTTATTTGTTTTTATTTGCATCTTTCTTTTCTTTTTCCCGTCGCATTAGTTGGTAGTGATGTTCTATTAGTTTGTACACTCATGCATAATTTTCTATTTCCCCTTTGCTTTCACATTGAAGACAATGTTCCACTTTAGTTGGGGAGGGGTGAGCATTTGCATGAGACACTGTGCACGTATACATACTAGGTTTTATATTAAAAATAAAATAAAATAAAATCAAATCAAATCAAATAAAAAAAAAATAAAGAAGAAGAAAGAAAGAGCATTGAGGATAAACAATTATGCCATGATGAACAATGACTTATACCCTTCACATACTTGCATATAACCTAAGAATTACACACTTGAGCCATTTATGCATAGTTTCCCTTTATATGACTTTGTAACTCCATGAAGAATTGATTGGTAGTACACTCGTGTTAATTTGGCTATATAATTTCTTATTTACACGGCATCTCATGAGGCTGAATAGACACATTCACGTAATTCATTGCACTTAGGGTTTCTTGTGAGCACTGAGAGAACACCCGTGGTGATTATGACACCTTGTGAGATATCATTGAGCTATTTATCATCCTTTTGAGTGTTAACATCAAATCAGAGTTCACGAAACTCCGTTCTCTTTTATTCTGGATGATTTTTTGTATACTAGTCTCTATTTTTGATTTGCTAGTCTAAAGGTGACATCTAGTGGGTAGATAGAAACCTAGGTCTTGTAGCCTACTCAAGATGTGAAGGCTGAGCCACCCCTAGAGATAGATTTAGTTCATGAACCACTGTTCAAGCTTAATTCCCATTGATGGTATGAAGACAACAAAAGAAGTGTAATAATTGTCCTAATTGACCAAGAAAAGACAGAAATTGAAGATGAGCAGAAGAAAGAATAAGAAATTAAAATGCACATGAAATGAAAGGCTAATGCCTACTCCACAGAAATACCATGAAAAAAAGTCAAGGACATGACACATGTTCTCCACATATGAAGATTCTTCAACCGTTTAATGCCTCAAATGCATTCACGTCAAGTTTGTGAATAAGTTGATCTAGGGTGGTCTCGGTTGGATATTGCGAGTAGGTGAGAAGATGCTAGGGTGAAGGACTCAACACCTCATAGATAGGCTAGATCTTTCTCAGACTAGTCCACTATATATACTTAGCGGTTGTTCCTTTCAATATGTGAGATGTTTGATCGCGACACTCCTTCTCACATATGACGAGTGAACCTATTCCTTTTGAGTGTTCTTAAGGGTATACCAGTTAGGCCAAGTCAAAGCGACCGTTCTGTAAGTGTCCATTGGTATCCTAAGTGTAATGAGTCACGCACATCACACACACCTCGAGAGTTTACCTGTTTATACTCGAACTTATATAACCGCATTAACTTTGAATTGTACTGCTGGTTAACTTTATGTGAGTATACTATTCTTAATTGATATATAATGATGAAACTTGCATGAGTGACGTGCTTCAGAGTTGTATGCATTGAATATGAATGAGCTTGTATGAAATTCAGTTATATTCCTGTATGTGAAATGGTATGATTGCGTTGCATGGACATTAAGTTCATGTTTTCTAGAGTTAGTAATTGTGGACATCGCCCTGAAATTCATTCACATTATTTGCTAGACTAGTAAAACGTTAGTTGGCGGGTGTGATTACGTGCTTAAATTGCATAGTTAGGCATTTTAATTCGTGCATTAGGACTTATAAAATTAATTAAATGCCTAATTACTCTCAATATTTTAACAAGATGTCCTATTTATAGTATTTGGATTTTATTGAGTAATTTATGAATTTTTGGCATTTTTTATCGCAGGAAGATTTTCAGGAGCTAAAGCCGGCATCAGTTCGTAATTCGAGCATAACTTTTCCGTCCAAGCTTCGATCGAGACAATTCAAAATACTAAAGAAAGATGAAAAGTTCACCTATAACTTTAGTGTTGTGAGCTTTGAGAGAAACGAACTCTAGGAGATTCAAAACTGAGATCAAATAAAAATAAGAAGAAAGAAAAAAAAATTTTAAAAAATTATATAGAGTTAATGTGACCCGGCCATGCAGCTGGATCGGGTGATCCTATTCACAGGTCGTAGGTTTCCTTCCCCCTCGCTATTTATCCTTCCCCTTTTTCTCATAGCCCTGGTGCGCACCAACCCAAGCACCCTTTGCTTGTTCTTTTTTTTTTTCTTTTCTCTCCCTCTCTCTTCTCTTAAGCTCTCCCTAACTCTCTTTCTCTCCCTGTCTCTTGGCCTCCTCTCTTTCTCAGTTCATTTTCTCCCTCTCCCTCAGTCTCTCTCTCTCCCTCAATCTCTTAATTTCCCATGAAGATCCTCTATCCCGTTGACTATTGCCTCAAGCCACAGCCAAACCACTCTTGCAACCCCCAGCACCGTAAGCTACTCCCTACTACAACCACATCCATCTGTTGAACCACCTTATTGCTGTGGCTCATGAGAAGACCCTTCCTTTACTCCAGCCATGCACTCCAGCCGGATTTCTCCTCTGCAAAACCTCAACAATAGCCACACCACAGCCACCCGAAGCACAGCCACCCAAGGGTCCTCTCTGCAACCAGCTGCCGGCAGCACAACCAGCAGCATCCATGAGCACAACCAGCAACCACCTGAGACCTCTCAAGAACCTGCTCTCCTCTGCTGCCAACAACCACCTGAGGTACCAACCTGCTATAGCTGCTGCTGCCTCACAAACACCAGACAGCCACGACTTGCCTCTTCTCTCCATTTATCTCTCTCTATCTTTCTCTCATTTTTTTTTTTTTATGATTGTTGGTTAGATGAATAAGTGTTAAATATTATATTTTGAGGATTATTTAAAATATTGATTTTGAATATTGTGTTAGTTGAGTAATTGTTAAATATTATTTTTCTGAGGGTTATTTGAAATTTTGGGTCTTGAATATTGTTTAAGGTGCTTTATTATTATTGCAGTAATTAGTTATTTATTTTCTCAAGTAATTTTAGTGGTAGATTTAGTTAGTAGTTGAGTATTTAATTAATTTTTTATGTCCGGGTTGGTTCTAAAATAAAAAAAAATAAAATAAAATACAAAAAGAAAAAAAAATTGTTTTGTTTTTAGAAATTAAACTAGTTGTTCTTTTTTTTTTTTTTTCAAGATATAATTTTTTTGTTGAAGCTCAATTTAGTTAGGGCCAATTTTATTAAAGTTCATATTTTTATTGTGTCTAGTTATTCCTCAAGTCACTAAAGGTTTAATTTTTGTCCGAGTTCTTGGTTGCCTTTTTATTTTGATTTTGGTTTAAGTTTTTAATTTTGTTAAAGATTCAGTTTTTATCATTTGCATTTGTGTTTGTGTGAGTTTTATTATTGTGTGTTTTAATTACGTGTTAAAGTTACTGTATTTAGTTTCTATTCCAAAGTTTAACACGTGTTTCGATGTCTACCTGATTAGACGTAGGGTTTCCATTCTTACTATTTAATTCAGTGCATGCTAGGATTAGGGTTTAATTTGTGTGTTCATTTAATTTGTCAAAAGTGCTCTCAAACAATCTTGAAAAATCTGAATCTGAACTGAGTTCAGTAACTCTTTATTTTCAATTTGAAGAACGTAAAATTTGAGATTAAACCGCATTCCCTAAGGAGATGATCTAGCCTTTGGGTTGAATATTACACAATGTAACTCCTATACTTGGGACAACTTCTGAGCTGCTCATTTTTCGAATGAGTCAATATTCGGCATGGATGAACCGATTGTCAATCTTCATCCAAGCATATGACTACAAAATGTGGAATGTAATCACTGAGGGAGATTACATATTTGAGGATGACGATGGTGAGATCACACCGATTGGGAAGCTTTATAAGCTAATGCAAAGCTGGCACAACTAAACTTTAAAACAAAAAACTTCCTTTATTGTGTTGTGAACGATGAAGAATACAATCGAATTTGCAGATGTAGCACGACCAAGGAAATGTGGGAGAAGCTCCAGGTAACATATGAAGGTACATCTCAGGTGAAAAAATAAAAAATCTATATGTTAGTTAAAGAATATGAAATGTTTAAAATGGAAGAAGGTGAGTCGATTGATTCCATGTTCACATGTTTTACACATATAAAAAATGAATTGAAAGCACTTGGTAGGGAATATTCTATGGAAGAAAATGTGCAAAAAGTTCTTCGTTCATTATTGGAATCATGGCATGCAAAGTCTACGGCGATTGAAGAAGCAAAAGACCTATCTAAGGTCACTCTTGATGAGCTCGTTGGATTTCTCATGACTTATGAGATCAAGAAGAAGAATGTTGCAGCCGAAGTAGAAAAGCCAAAAGTAACAACGGACATGACTCTAAAAATAGCTATGGTAGAAGAACAAGAGTGTGACAATGATGATGAACTCCTCAAAAGAAGATTCAAAAATTTCTTGTTAAACAAACGGATTGGTAAGCAAAAGGATAAAGGAGAATCAAGCATAAGATGTTATAACTACAAGACACCGAATAGCTGATTGCCCAAACTTCAAAAATGAAGGCAACAACCAGCAAAGAGACAAGAAGAAAACAAAGCCATGAATGCAACCAGATGGGATGAACTTGATGGAACTTCAACCGATGAAGAAAACAAAGAAGAAGTTGCAAACTTCAATTTTATGGTAGATGAAAAAAATGAGGTAAATTTTGATGACTAATACTGTTCCTTATATGAAGAAATATAAGAAAATTGTAGGAAACTTTATATTGAGTTTATACTATTAAAAAGAAAAATAGGCTTTTAGAAGAAACTTATTCAAAATGTAAACAAAAGAAAATATGTTCATGTGATGCTTTAAAAGATGAAAATACTTCTCTCAAAGCTGAAAAAGAAAAACTTGTCAAGAACTCCAAAAATGACAAGGAGACCTTTCAAAAAGAAGTTGGAAATTTGAAAAACCAAATTGTTGAAACTCTTCAAGAAAATTCAAATTTGAAAAAGAAAATTGAAGATCAAAATAACATAATTTACAAATTTACAAATGGAAAAGAAAATTTTGATAAGCTACTTGGAATCCAAAGATTTGGAATTTTCAAAGAAGGATTAGGGTATGGCTTGTTGTCATCTAAATCAATCGGATTTGTAAACCTTTGTGCTAAGAGAAGCTCTTTGTTAAGAAAAAATCCAGCACCCAAACCAAACCCTTTGCATGCTAACAAATTTTGCTTGTATTGTGAAAAAAGGGGTAATGTGTGCTTCACTTGCCTTTTTAGAGGATACAGAGGAAAAGGAATGAAATATGAATGGGTGATTAAGGATACTAACTCCCTAGGACCCAAGGCAATATGGGTACCAAAAAAAATTACTTAGTGTTATGTGCAGGTTTGCTTGAAGACAAGTTCTGCAAGAAAAAAATGGTTCCTCGACAGTGGTTGCTTAAGACACATGACGGGAGACGCCGATAAATTTCTCTTTCTCGCCTACAAGAAAGAAGGATTAGTGACATTTGGAGACAACACCAAGGGTAGAATTATCGACAAAGGTAAAATAGGTAATTCTTCTTTTTCTATTGAAAATGTTGCTCTTATAGATACACTTAAGCATAACCTATTAAGTGTTAGTCAGCTGTGTGATAAGGGACTACATATCATATTTCAATCTACCCAACGCTTGATAAATGATTTAAATGGAAATACTATACTAGTAGGTAAGCGTGAATCTAACATCTACACAACTGAGTTTGATGATATTAAAACTTTTGATGTTAGATGTTTGGTTGCAACAAATGAAAATAGTTGGTTATGGCATAGGAGGCTAGGTCATGCTAGCATGGATTTATTGTATAGGTTATCCTTTAAGGAGCTAGTGAATAGCTTACCAAAAGACTATTATATCAAAGACAAAGTATGTGATGCATGTCAATATGGAAAATAAGTTAAATCATCTTTCAAAACCAAGAAAATGATATCCACAACAAGACCATTAGAGTTTATTCATCTTGATTTGTTTGGACCAAATGATATTGCAAGAATTAGTGGAAAATTATATGCTTTTGTGATAGTTGATGACTTCTCTAGATTTTCGTGGGTAATCTTTCTTGCAAACAAAAGTGACACTTGCAATGCCTTTATTCACTTATGTAAACAAACTCAAAATGAAAAAGGAATGTCAATTGTTCACATTAGAAGTGATAGGGGAAGAGAATTCAGGAACAAAGAATTAGAAGACTTTTGTTATGAAAATGGTCATTCACACAACTTTCCGCACCAAAAACTCCATAACAAAACGGAGTAGTTAAAAGAAAGAACCGAACACTCCAAGAAATGGCTAGGACAATGCTTAATGAACATAATCTTCCAAAATATTTTTCAGCTGAAGACGTTAGTGCAGCCTGCTGTGTTAGTAATCATGCCATCATTAGATCCAAAATAGGCAAAATCCCATACGAGATATGGAAGGATAGAAAACCAAACATCTCACACTTTAGGGTCTTTGGATGCAAATGTTTTATATTAAACGATAGAGACCATTTAGAAAAATTTGACTCAAAATTAGATGAAGGAATCTTTCTAGTGATTGCAATGAACAACAAAGCTTATAGAGTGTTTAATAAAAGAACTCAAACTGTTCAAGAATCAACACATGTTGCTTTTTTATGAAACTAACCCATATACACTCAAAACAGAAGTTGACCTGGATGATCAAAAGACTACTATGAGAGTTGAAAGGGAACTTGAGCAACTTAAGATAAATGATGAACAAAATGAAAATTCACAAAAAATAAAAAATGATCATCAAGAATCATCAACTCAAGAATCTATGAAACCAAAAGAAGAAAATTTGGAACTCCCTAGAGCTTGGAAATTTGTTAAGAATCACTCAACCGATCTCATCATTGGTAGTTCATCCCTTGGAGTTAGTACTAGGTCTCACTTGAGGAGTGGATGTAATCATATAGATTTCGTGTCCCAATTAGAACCTAAGAACTTTAAGGAAGCTGAAAAAGATGAAAATTGGATATTAGCCATGTAGGAGGAACTTGATCAATTCCAAAGGAACAAAGTATGGAATTTAGTTCCTAAACCCAAAAACACTACAATAATAGGCACAAAATGGGCGTTTAGGAATAAGAAAGACGAAGATGGTAACATTGTAAGAAACAAAGATAGATTGGTTGCACAAGGGTATAACCAACAAGAGGGTATTAACTATGATGAGACTTATGCCCTTGTAGCAAGACTTGAAGCCATTAGGATGCTACTTGCCTTTACTTGCTATAAAAACATTAAGTTATTCCAAATAGATATAAAGAGTGCTTTTCTAAATGGGTACATTAATGAAGAAGTTTATGTTAAACAACCCCCAAATTTTGAGAGTCATACACACCTTGAATATGTATTTAAACTCTCAAAAGCTCTTTATGGACTTAAATAAGAACTAAGAGCTTGGTATGAAAGATTAAGCAAGTTTCTCTTGGAAGATGGCTTCATAAGAGGAAAATTTGACACTACCTTGTTCTTGAAGCATAAGGAAAATGATATGCTAGTCATACAGATTTATGTAGATGATATCATTTTTGGCACTTCAAATGAGAATATATGTAAAAAATTTGCCCAAACTATGCAAGAGACATTTAAGATGAGTATGATGGGCAAATTAACCTTCTTCCTTGGGCTACAAATAAAACAAATGAAGAATGAAATTTTTATTAGTCAAGCCAAATACATCAAGGACATACTTAAAAAATTTGATCTTGAAATGGTAAAATCTAAAGCAACCCCCATAATCATAACAATGAAACTTGATAATGATGAAAAAGGAAAGCATGTTGACTAAAAACTATACCGAAGGATAATTGGTAGTTTATTGTGACTCACTTCCAACAGATCTAATATTATGTTCAGTGTTTGCTTATGTGCTAGATTCCAATTGTGTCCCAAAGAGTCCTATCTTATTGCCATCAAGAGAATTTTTAGGTACCTAACAGGAACACACGACTTAGGGCTCTTTTACCCTAAGAATGCCCCATTTGATCTCACCTGTTACTTAGATGCTGATGATGGAGGATGCAAAACTGATAGAAAGAGCACTAGTGGAACATGTCACTTTCTAGGACATTCACTTGTCTTATGGTTTCACAAGAAACAAACCTCCATTGCACTCTTAACCACTGAAATTGAATACATTGTAGCCGGTAGTTGTTGCGCCCAAGCACTATATATGAAGCAACAACACGAGGACTTTAAAATTTTGATAAAGGGTACACTAATTCATTGTGACAATACCAGTACCATTAACATATCTAAAAACCCATGCTTGCACTCTAGAACTAAGCATATTGAAATCCGACACCATTTCATTCGAAAGCACGTACAAAAGGGGGATGTTGAATTAGTATATTTGAATACCGAAAACAAATTAGTCGATATCTTAACAAAACCCCTTGATGAGGAAAGATTTTACAAAATTAGGCATGAACTAGGCATGTGTACTCCTCTTGACATCTCTTAGAAATAGCAAAGATGGTTGAGCATAACACAAAATAGGAAGATGGTTTGGTATAAGACCAAACCGTCAACGATTTTAGGGCACCCTGAAAAATCGGCGACGGTTTTAGATAGGCAGACAACTTTAGTACCAAACCAGCAATAGTTTTCTAAAACCTAGAAAAATCGTTGACAATATTTGACGGGCTGCGACTTCTTTAAGTCATTAAAATCTTACATTTTTTTAAAACCCCATCCTTCTATATTTTGTTCTATCCTCCCAAACACCCTCTCTAAATCCTGTCTTCTCTTCCACCTATGGTTGCTCACCATTCCCCATGGCTTCCCAATCTGCTCATGCCAAAGCAAGCTCATCTAGGAGCATTGGTTGAGAATTTTTAATGACCTATGATGAGTCTGTATTCCCTAAGCTTGTCAAATAATTTAATGCCAATTTTTTTGCCGGCACCTCCAAGGAACCCGCATAATCAATGGTCAGGCGTGAGGAAATTTATTCAGATGCTAAAACCCTATGTGAAATCCTCAAATACAGCCGCTATGACATTACCAGTCTCCCCAGCAAAGACTGGCAGATGCATAGTGATTGGTACGACCATCATACGACTCTCAAATTAGTAATTGGAAATCCCCAAATACTGGCCATAGCTAAACCAAAAGCCAAGGACCTAACTATAGAATTTTGGGTCTTGCACCACATGATCACCTATATTATCCTCCCCAAGCTTGGTGGACATGACACCTTGACTCTAGCCGATATATTCATGATGTATTGTGTTTGGCATGGCCGAGGGATTGATCTACCATCTCTTCTGGTGCATGTCATGGAAACTATCCTCTACAAAAAGAAATGGATGTCTTCCCTATAGACGTCTCCTTATAGCCATATTCACCCATTATGACATCTGAGTCGCGGGTTCTAGCCAGGTATTTCCTAAACCAGAGGATGAATACTTGGATGCTACCTTGCTACATATGCATTTTGTAAAAGATGCACAAACCTCAATGTGGATAAAACCAGGGTAACAACCCGTGCCTTTTATTAAGGACCAAGAAGCAATGGGTGAAGAAGTAGCTACTGCAGAGGATCCCAATGCCTTTATAGACATACCCAAGGATCTTGAGCCACTCCATGAGTCAGTTATGCAGCTCCTAGAAAGGATGGACCAAGAACACTGTGCTCATTTTGACTCCACTCTAGCGGCTATGCAATAGGAACACCGTGCTTGTTTTGACTCCCTATAGCAGGCTCAGGCAGCTTATAGGGCTCACATTAACTCCAGCTTTGCTGAAATCCTGAAGTATCTTCGCTAAAACCCCTAGGATGCTCTCAGCACTTTTTTAATGATGGAAAAAGGAGGAGAAAAAAAGGATGGTGGTAATTTTTAAGACTGATGATAAATTTTATGTGAATGGTAACTTTTTGCAACAATGATGGTATATTTTATGTTTAATTGAAATTTAACACTGGTTAACACATGTATGCTTTTACACTGAAATGTAATGTTCATTAGATGACTTGCTCTTTTACTATTATTTATTCTCATCTTGCATGACTGTTGAAAATACTGGCTTGCGTTGGAAATACTATTGAATTATTAGATACACTTGTACTATTTTGATTTGATTGTGGTTGGACACACAAAACTGCTTGTGGGCATACTGAACTGTTTGTGGATATACTGAACTGCTTAAATTTATTAGGTTTTTTTTGGAAAATACTCTATGTTGACCTTATAGGTCAAGCCCGGTTTTGATAATGACAAATACTCATTATATCTAATGAGTGTTTGAGGTTATGTGCAGGAACTCAAATTGGAAGATCAAGGTGCATATAGAGAAAGTGAAGAGTCAAAACCCAATCATTTTATGTTGTAATATATTTCTTTGATGTAAAGGGTCTGTAATAATAATTAGGGCTTATGGCTTGTAATAATTGCATGCATCACTTGCATGATCTAATAGGTAAGCTCATAATGCAAATGACCTTAGAACGACCTTAGGGATTACCCTGCGATCAACTTTTGGTCGACCGACACTAGATTTTTTTCGGTGTCTTTAATTGGACAAAAAGGACCCTAGGACACTCACTTATGCATAACTATGTTTGATTATTTGAAATAGGGCCATTGTTGGATGAAAAAGGACCTAAATGCACAAAATGTGCACTTTTGGTCGACCGACCTAGGAAGTTCATTTTGGCCCTGGTCAACCAAATCAGGTCTGGGTCAATATATTGATTGCGGCTTGGTCGACCAAATTGTATAGTTCATTTGGCCCCGGTCGACCAAACCCTCATGAAGTCAACAATTTGACTTCCTAGTTGACCGAGACATTTTTATATTGTACCAACCTAGTCGATCGAGGGTCCTTGGGAGTTGTCCCAATGGTCTGGTCGACCGACAGGCCTAGTTCAAATCAGCATGGTTGACCGAACCTCGAACTTACGAAAAATCGCTTCATTCGTTCAACCAAAAAGTTAGTTCATTTTCGTCCTGGTCTACTGAACCATGCAAAAAGGCTTCATATTTAAAGATTCGGTCGACCGACCTAGGCAGTTCAAATTTGGCTCAGTCGACTGAAAATGTTTCTAGTCGACCGAACCTCTCGGGTGCCCTGAATTTTTTACCATAGTTAAATATTTTAAATAGGGTTAATTATTTTAAAATGATTTAAAACTTTCCTAATAATGCCCAATAGGTCCCCAACGACTATAATTCTTCCATTCTCTATAAATAGCCTATCATTTGCAAAGATTAGAATATGATTAACAATCTTGATTAGGAGAAATTCCCTGAAAATCCCAAAACCTATAGTACTCATTTTTGTGCCTCCTACACTTATTCTGACCTGATCTTACTACTCAAACTTCTTTGTAAGTGTATTTAAGTGCCGTTGTTCTATAGGTTTGCTCTCCTTGCTTTACTTGATTGCTATTATTTTTATTGAGAGCAAAACCTCAAGGATTCTTAGGGGACTTTGTTAATAATTCTATCCTAAGGAGACTTTGTTAGATCCTCTAAGATTGCACCTTCATTGCAACATCTTGAGAAGATTGTATTTGTTTTTGTTTGCAAAATCCTTTTAAAATCATTTTCAAATATCTAGTGTGCTTTATATTGAAAAATATATTTGAAGAGATATTTGTTTATGAGATAAAAATCTTTGTTGCAATATTCATTGACTTACACATTATTTTCTGATACAAAGATTAAATATATTTTGCAAAACAAGCATATACATTATTTGATATTTGCACGTTTGAGATATTTGCTGATTGGAATATTTGAGACTTGATTGACATCTTTGTTTGAGCATTTAGATTAAATATCTAGTGATACCAAGATCATATAGGTTTGCACTCTCACACACTAATTACATCGATAGTAAATATATTTGAGAGTTGATATATTAGACCATATTGAGCTTACTTATTTTTTCATTGGTGGTGTATGTGATTGAACGTAACTGGGTACACATATGCTTTACATGAAAGCATAATCATTGTACCATTTGATTGTAATACACATTTGTTGCATTTTCAGGCACAAGCTTGAAGAGGGGGACTAGCCCTGAAATAGTCCCGAACTGGCTTAGACTCGATTAGGAAAGCTAGGTGCGCCATCTTGTTAAGGCATGTTGGTTTAGGTCAACCCCGCTAATTGACCTGATTAAGGTTGAGGTCAGCCCCGCTAATTGACCTGATTAAGGTTGAGGTCAGCCCTGTGCTAATTGACCTGGTTGTAATTGGTGCCGCTCCACCCTTAAGCGAGCATTTAGTGGAATCCTTGAGCTTGCGAGCTAGAGGTGGGGACGTAGGCACAGTTGGCTGAACCCCGATAACATATTGTATGCCTTGTTTATATTTTTGCACTTTATATTTACCGTACATGTATGTTATACAGTGAATGATGCGTTTGATTTAATTTCCACATCATATTTATCTACGCATTTGGAAATTGCATATGGATAGATTAACCTAGGAGGAAAGTTTAAATTTCCAATTCACCCCCCTCTTGGGAATACACCAATTCTAGCACTCTATTTACAGACGGCATGCTACCGAAATTACGTTTAATATTTCCCAAAATAAAACATGATATGATGATCACTCAGTGCATATATTAAGGGGGAGGAAGTATTGCATTTTTCTTCAAACATACAGCACATTTTGAGGGGGAGCATTTTTTTTTTAAATCTTATCAAAAGAACACGAATGGTTTGCCATCATCAAAAAGAGGGAGAATGTTAGCCCTAGTGGCTAAGGTTCCTCACTTCTATTTGTTGTGATGATAACAAACCATTAGTGGTTCCTTAGTTTGCTAATATCTTTCCTTAGATAACCAGGTGGACTCTAAAGCAAGCATAAGAATCAAATGAACCTTGATGAAGTTATAAGCAATGACATACACAAGGAGTACTCAAGGCACAACCAATTGAAGTCCACATTTTAGGATTATATGTACTACGTTGTGTGTGAGGTAGGAATCCCTTGTAACTCTTACAACATGATATTGGTAAGAACACTCAACAAGAGATTGAACAATTGCATTTGCATGCTAGTTCATAGAATTAACGAACTTAATTAGTATTCAAACATATTTTTGCAAGATATCCTACAACTAAACAAACTTTTATAAGGACAAGTTTTTAACCAGTTAGTATTTCAATATTTTACAAACTTGGTCCCTATTTTAGTTAAACATTGGTCAAGCACCCAAATAAATTATTTAAAACAAGTGCTTTGATAATTTTCTGAAAAAAAAAAAAGGGTTTGGCTACAGAAAACTGGCGATGGTTTGGAGAGTGCCCAGAAAATTAGTGACGGTTTGGGTTGAGACTGCTGTCCTTATAAAAAATTGGCGACGGTTTCTAAGTTGCTTAGGAAAACCGTTGACGATTTCTAGCGAAGAAAAAATGCATTAAATGAGTTTAAAATGGCTAGTTATTATTTTGTCTTGGCTCAATAAATGCCCAATGACTCAATCTCAAAATGAGTAGCTCGGAAGCTATCCCAAGTATAGGAGTTTAGTCGTATAATACTTAACCCAAATGCCAGATTCTCTCCTCAGAGAATGCATTTTAATTCCTAACTCCTATAATTCCAAAAGAAATTAAGAAAATAAAAATTTACTGAACATAGTTCAGATTCAATTTCCTGAGATTTTTGAAGTTTTTGCAATAGAATTTAAATTCTAACTAAAAATTAAATATGCATGAAATAACTTAAATAAATACCAGAGTCAATTCCAAAATAATGAAAGAACTAAACCCTACAATCATTCAATTAAATAAAAATATTAAATTTAAACATAAACCCAAACAAGAATACACTCTAAATAAAAACAACCAAAGAAAATAATTAAATACCTATAAAAACTTTAAATAAGAAAACAAATTGAAATTAACAATAAAAATACTCAAACAAGAATTTAAATGTAAAAGAGAGAGAGAGAGAGAGAGAGAGAGAGAGAGAGAGAGAGAGAGAGAGAGAGAGAGAGAGAGAGAGAGAGAGAGAGAGAGAGAGAGAGAGAGAGAGAGAGATTTATAAATTTAAACAAACTATTTTTAAACAAAAATTGATCCAAACTTTGAATAAATTAAAAAATTAACAGTAAAATTAATTTTAACTAAACTGAGTTCAAAGAAAGAGAGAGATGAGAGATTAAGGGAGAAGAGAGAAGAGAGAGAGAGATAGCCAAAAAATCTGATAGAGGCCGAGAGTCTTCTGCTGTCCTGTGCACCGTTGCCACCCGCTGCTCCCTTTTCCCTCATAAATCCTCCTCCTCCATAAAATATCTTATTCCACCTCTAATATTTTGCCCTAGCCATGTATCCACTTGAGATAGGTGCATTGGCCATTTTTTTGGTGGCCTAAGACTCCTTTTTTCCTTAAGCACTGCACATGGCCTAGCGTAGCAACTTCATTTTCAAACCCAATATTGACCCAGTAACGTTTGAATTAGCAAAGGGCTATTTCATTATGAATTGTAGATATCTTAGTAAAATTTCCAATGCCACTTGAATCACACCAATCCGATGTCAGATGAAAGAGTTATGATTAAAATACTGAAATGCATTTAGGCTATCTCCTAGTGAATTTTAGACTTGGATTGTTGCCCACTTTTCATTGCATGACACGGACTCATGTGCATGAAGCCCACATAGTCTTCTCACACGGCACCCGGTTCTCTTTTATGTTTCCTTTAATTTCAAAAATTTTCACATTGCATAGCACAGATTCTTCAATTTTTACACACGCACACAACTTCAAACAACTGCGTGCATGGTTCGTCATTTATAGGCATGTGGCTCATGGTTTGGTCTTTGATATTTTGCTTCTTGCACATAACCTTGATTTGAACTCTAGTTCACGTACACGCAAGTACATTTTTAATCTCGACTTTAATATCCAAAAATTATCCTACAATAATAAGTTACCAAAAATTCATAAATTATCGAGTAATTATCCAAACATTGTAATTCGAGCTCAATGTTAAATTATTGAACATAATTAAACGTCTAATTAAAAATATATTCTTCAATGCATGATTTTAAATACCTAATTACACAATTTAGACGCGTAATCATCCAACGGCTACCAAACAGCTAGTTCGTCTCCTTGGCTATAAATATAGCCTTTCAACATTTATTTTACACATTGATTGAAGCAATTATTCATTGAGAAAATTAGTGAAACATTCATTCTTGCTCTTAGTTGCTCAAGCTCTCTTGTTGTTTATTTTTAGTTATATATCAGTTGCTCAAAGAGAGTAGTGTGAGGCTCTACTTGTATCATCAACTCTAGAAGGAGCAAGCTCTTATAATCTCTATATGCTTTGTTGAGTGTGATCCTTGAAGGCTATTGATAAGCTTTTGTTAAGGTGACTCTTCTTTAGCACCTAGTTGTAGCTCTTGATGAGCAGGTGGATTATAAAGGTTTCTTGGCCGATGAAGGAGGATTGCTTAGTGGATTTGGGAAATCCTTGAGTTGGTCTCAAGGCATGGATGTAGGCTTGGTGGTGAACCACATTAATATCACTATGTTGAGATTTTCTTCTCCTTCCTCTTTCACTCTATTTGCTTGTTATTATTTGTCTTAAATATTAATTGTGATACAATACTCTTGCATCTTGCCAAGTTATTTTTGTGATTGTAGAAAAACTTTTATATCTGTGAAAGACGTCTATTCACCCCCCTCTAGACATACACCTGGGCCAACACTTTACAATAAACATTATATGTATTTAAATCCTTTTACGGTTAAACCTATATTAATTATACAATTATAAGCATAATTTCAAATTGATAACTCCTAATAATAGAAAAAGTTTATTAAACATCTAAAACCTAATCATAAATTGGAATAATTTCATAACATTAAAGGTCTAAGTTATTATAATTGACATGTTTGTCCAATGCTTATCCGCCTTGTCGCTTAATGACTTAAATGATTCTCCACTTAGTCACTTTGCTGACTAGGGCACATGTGACTCACCTTACCTGAGATAACTTTTTTTTTTTTTTATTTTATTTTTATGACCATTGTTTTAAATGAATGATCACCATCCCATTTTGAGGAGTTGCACTAGGATGATACAATCAAAATTTTAAAAATTATCAAAAAACATTATTAAATTTTTTAAAAAATACTAAAAGTTTACATAACGCAATGAGAAAAACATCACAATTATGTAGTTGTTAGGAAATAGATTGTTAGGGATTTATACTAAAAGACATGCTATATGCTTTATGTAATTGGTTTTAGTATTTATAAATAACTTTATTTATTCCATTTTAATGAGAATCTTTGTGAGCAATGTTTGCCTAACATTATTTATTTAATGATTATGCATGTGTGTCTTTTATTCTATATAGTAGGTGATCTAGTGTGTAGAGTACGACTTATACACAGAAGATTAGATCATCAGTTCTTATAGAATATAAGTTTATTGTTCACCGTCTTAAATGAAATTGGACACACCATTGGTAAGACTGTAGCACAAGGTTTTAATTAGTCTGTCTTGACTAGTGGGAATGGTATAGTTCCAATTCCTTGTGTTAGTACACTTTGTGTGTATTGAACATGACCGTCTTGGGGTAATTGTTTTTATACTAACAAGATAAAACAATTAATATCTCATGGTTATTATGAGTGCTATACTCTTAATCTTGATATGATTATTGGTCACGTGCATATACTGTTTATTACTTTGATTTATAGAAGAGTGAGATTCTTTATGGGTCAAAATACTTAGTGAGTTGGGTGATGACATTATGTGTATAGTGAACATTAATTATTGATGGAGTCCACGTCCCGATATCGGGATTGATGATACCCCCTTGAGGAAGCTTATAAGTTTTGATTGTGTCAAACCTTGCAAGTGGATCTTGAATCCGACACATCAAATAAGTTAAGTGGAAGGTCTGAGGGAATTAATATGTTAATTAATTAAATTATCAATAATTTAATTTATAGTCGGGTATCTGTAATCTTTACGTGGGGAGATAAATAAGCATTTAATAATAGGAGCTCGAAATTTAATTTCGAATATGACAGGGAGTGCAATTAAAATTCTTTAGTGGTATGAATTATAATTAATGTAATTAAGGATGAATTTGGGTCGGATTAGGAATTCTTAATTACGTGGGAAGCCCTAGTCATATTTGCCCAGAGGTCCCTGCTGTAGCCTATATACACACGCTCCATTCGGTAGCTAGAGGAGACAAAGAAACTCTCACAGAGGCAGACATTTTCGTGAGAGAAGAAAACCCTAGCAATTGCTTACGAGCCCACTTTTTCAGGAGCAAGGCGTATTCAAGGAATACAGTAGAAGATTCATATCATCTTCAAGAGCTTGTTTTCATACTTGAAAATTTGGGATCAAACCAAAAAAATCTCGCAAGCATGCTAATCATGTAATTAGGGATTGCATGATATGATTATTATTTTTTTGTTATACATATGCACTTCAATCAGATCTTAGGGCTATTCCTCAAGTCCCTTCAATTGGTATCAGAGTCTCGATTGATATTGTATATGGATAATAATACCATGTGTTGGGCTAACAAAGCTTTCACATCTTGTTTTGATGGTAACAAATGAATGATGGTTTAACTAATTCATGTTCAAGTGATGAAATTTTAGGAACTCTAAAATGACTAGTTTAAAAAGGATCAAGAAAGAACGACCAAAGATCACCAAGTGCTTAAAGTCATACTACATTTACAAAGTGATCAAGTGGAAGCTAAAGAAGACTCATGATAGTTAAAGCTAATGAAGCTCAAAGAATGATCAAGCTCAGATAAAAATAAAGGACATTCATGAAGACTTCAAAGATCAAAAGAGTTTTTAAGTTCTAGGAAGTTTCGTGTAAGTACTTCAACTCTAAATATCATTTTGGATGAGATGAAGCTCTTTAGGGGATAAAATGGACTTAGAGACCTTATTTTAAAAACCTTGAAAAATATATTTTAAATGTAAGAAAGCAAGAAAGTCAAGGGTTTTTAAAACTGAACAGAAAAATAGGAATTTTGTTTGTCCAGGCAACTAAAGTTAAAGCTCAAGCGCCTGAAGAATTTCCTCAGGCTATTGAAGATTAAGTTCAGGCGACTGAATATTTTTTTGAAAGAATTATGAAGAGGCAATGTAGCCTCAGGTGACTAAAGTTGGACCTCAGGTGCCTGACCCTGTTTTCAACAGAAAAATAAAATAGTGGGCTGAAGGCTCAGGCGACTGAACCCATAGTTTAGGCTACTGAACCTCGATAACGGTTATATTTTTTAAATGTTTTGATTTCAAATTTAGTTTTCTTGCACCCCAAACTTTCAATTGGTAACAGAGCCATGATATAAAAAATCTTTAAAAGAATTTATATAAAGATCTAAATAGCACATGTAGGAGTAGCTCCCTTTGGAGAGGGTCAATCCTCAGCCAGACCACCAATCTTCTGTGGACTCAACTATACATTTTGGAAACAATGAATCAGAATTTATCTTCAAACCATGGATTGGAAAGCTTGGAAGGTTCTCACACATGGTGACTTAATTCTTACAAAACTAGTAGATGGAAAAACAGTTCTTAAGGAGGAAAAACGCATAACTGAAATTGACCATAAAATGTTACAAGTCAACTCTAGTGCTATAAACGCCTTATATTGTGCTCTTGATATAAATGAGTTTAATAGAGTCATGGCTTGCAAAATAGAAAAAGAAATATGGGATAAACTTGTGGTAACCTATGAAGGTATTGTTGATGTTAAAGACAATAGAATTGATATGTTGACTAGTGAATACGAAGCTTTTAGGATGAATCCATCGCACAAATGTATACTAGGTTTACACATATCATAAACTCCTTAAAAACTTTAGGAAAAACTTATTCCACTTATGAGATGATACGTAAAATCTTTAGAGGACTTCCACCCATTTGGGAACCAAAAGCCACAGCCATAACGGAAGGAAGAAATCTTAAAAACACCTCACTAGATAAACTCATAGGATCACTTCTCACTTATGAGATGACTATGAAAGAAAGGAACCCTAAAAGTAAATATAAGAAATCTATAGCTCTTAGAGCATCTAAAGAAAGCTCAAGTGAAGAAGATGATGATACAAGTGAATTAGATGATGAAGAACTTGCATTTATCAGTAAAAGACTTGGAAAATTCTTTAAAAGAAACAAGAAGTTCACTAGAAAGCTTAGAGGTACAAAAACTAAAAAAGGAGAAACAAGAAGAAAGGAAAACAAGATAAAAAATGATCCTTCTACTTGTTATAATTGTAAAAAGGTTCGACATATTAAGCCGAACTGTCCACAGCTCAAGAAAGAAAACAAGAAGAAGAAAACCGCAATGAAAGCTACATGGGATGATACAAGCTCAAGTGAGTCGGAGAACGAATCAAGCGAACAAGAGATGACCAACATGTGCTTCATGGCACACAATACTAAGGTAAATTCTTATTATAGTTCTTTGGAAGAGTCTAGTGGAGAATCTAGTAATAATTCATATGAAAGTATGCCTTATTACAAAGAAATTCAAGCTAAACTATTCAATCTACACAATAGGTTTATCAAAGTATCTAAGAGAAACATAGCCTTAATAGAACAAAATGAAAATCTTAAGAATCAACTAGAAAGTTCTAAATTGGCTGAAAAAGAAAAGGATTCTCATATTGATGATCTAATGAAGAAAATTACGATATGTCTCAAGAATTAGTAAAACTACAGCTGAATGATCAAAGCAAGAAAGATCAAGAGATAAGTGATCTCAAAAGTAAAATTGAAGATAAAGAAAAGATTATTTACAATTTTACTAGAGGAAAAGAGAATTTTGAGAAAATGGTTGGACAACAAAGGATGGCTAGTAATAAAGAAGGAATAGGTTACAATGGAATTGCAAACAAAAGAAAGAAGAACCTATTCATGGGATAATTTGTAAAAGAAGCAAAACACTATGCAAGTATATCCTCTACAAATATACATGAACATACTACTTGCTACTCTTGTAGAAATAAGGGACACATAATGTTTAATTGTCCACTTAAGAAGAGATATGTCAAAGTTAAGAATGAGTGGAAAGTAAACACTAAAACTAGACATGATTTAAAAGAATTAAGAAGGTTTGGATTCCAAAAATTAACACCATAAATCCTTCCTTGTAGGTATGTTTTAGGACTACTCCATCAAAAGAAAAATGGTACTTGGACAACGGGTGTTCAATACATATGACGGGAGATAGAACAAAGTTCACGTTCCTAGTTCAAAAAGATGAAGGATATGTGACCTTCGATGAAAATGCCAAAGGTAAAATCGTTGGTATAAGCAAAATTGGTAAAGAACCCTCACTCACTATTGATGATTTTTTGTTAGTTGATGGACTAAAACATAATCTTTTGAGTATAAGTTAACTTAGTGACAAAGGTCATGACATAATTTTTAAGAAAGATAGGCGTATAGTTCAAGACCCTAGAAATCATGAAATTCTATTCACAACCTATAGAATAAACAATGTATATTGTATAAACCATGAAAACATAGTCTCTCAAAATGTAACATGTTGGGCTGCCATAAATGAAGCTAGTTGGCTTTGGCATAGAAGGCTAGGACATGCAAGCATGAACTTATTATCAAATCTATCTAAAAAGAACTTAGTTAAAGAATTACCAAACACAAAGTTCATTAAAGATAAAATTTGTGATGCTTGCCAACTTGGAAAACAAATCAAGACAAGCTTTAAAAAGAAGAAACGTATATCAACTAATAGACCCTTATAACTTATACATTGGGATTTGTTTGGTCCTACTAGAACTCAAAGCTTACGAGGTATGCAATATGCCTTTGTAATAGTTGATGACTATTCTAGGTTTACTTGGGTATTGTTTTTAGTCTCCAACGATGAAGTTTGTAATATGTTAATAAATCTATGCAAGGAACTTCAAAATGAAAAAGGATATAATGTCTCAAATATAAGAAGTGATCAAGGAAGAGAATTCAACAAAAAAATGTTGATAAATTTTGTAATGATCATGGAATTAGTCATAATTTTTCAGCACCTAGAACTCCACAACAAAATGGAGTTGTTAAAAAAAAAAAAAAAATAGAACTTTTCAAGAAATGGCAAGAACAATGTTAAATGAACACAATTTACCAAAATACTTTTGGGCTGAAGCGGTGAATACTGCATGCTATGTAATCAATAGAGTATCAATAAGATCAAAATTAAATAATACGCCATATGAACTCTAGAAAGATAAAAGGACTAACATTTCATACTTTCATGTGTTTGGATGCAAATGATTTGTATTAAATGATAAAGAAGAGTTTGGAAAATTTGATGCAAAAGCCGATGAAGGAATATTCTTAAGATATTCATTAAAAAGCAAAGATTTTAGAATATATAATAAAATGACCCTTATTATTGTTAAATCAATTCATGTAAAATTCGATGAAGAAAATCCATCCAATAAAACAACAAAAGCTAAAGAAGTTCAAAATACTCAAAAATTAGGAGACTTAGAAATTGTAGAAGCAAAATAAGAAGAAAATAAAGAAAAATCAAATAATGATGTTATTAAAAATACTAAATTACCAAAAGAATGGAAATATATAAGAAATCCCCCAAAAGATCAAATAATAGGAGAACCATCAAGAGGAATAACTACAAGATCCTCTTTGAATAATTTATGCACTCACTATGCCTTCTTATCTCAAGATGAACCAAAAAATGTAGAAGAAGCTTTAAGTGATGATTCGTGGATAATTGCCATGCAAGAAGAGTTGAATCAATTTGAAAGAAGCAAAGTATGGACATTAGTCCCCACACCGTAAAATCATTCAATTATAGAAACTAAATGTGTTTCTAGAAACAAAAAGGATGAAAATGGAATTGTCGTTAGAAATAAAGCTAGACTAGTAGCTAAAAGATATAACCAAGAAGAAGGGATATACTATGATGAAACATTTGTTCCCGTAGTAGAATGGAAGCAATTAGGATGCTCTTAGCTTATGCATCTCATAAAGAATTTAAATTATATCAAATGGATGTAAAGAGTGCATTTTTAAATGGTTATATTAATGAAGAAGTCTATGTAGAACAACCACAGGGCTTTGAAGATATACAAAAACCTGAATATGTGTACAAACTAACTAAGGCCCTATATGGTTTGAAACAAGCCCCTAGGGCTTGTTATGAAAGACTTAGTGGATTCCTACTAGATAAAGGGTCTTCTAGAGGTAAGGTTGAGAGTACCTTGTTTATCAAATCTAAGAAAGATGACATGCTCATAATCCAAATTTATGTAGATGATATTATTTTTGGTGCAACAAAAAATAATTTAGGTAAAGAATTTGCTAAATGTATGCAAGAAGAATTTGAAATGCGCATGATGGGTGAGTTGAACTACTTCCTAGGATTACAAATCAAACAAGCTAAAAAGGGAACCTTCATAAGTCAATCCAAATATATAAAGACATGCTTAAAAAATTTGATATGGAAAGTAGTAAGCCCATAGGGACACTCATGAGTACTTCAATAAGCCTCAATAAAGATGAAAAAGGGAAATCGGTAGATATGAAATACTATAAAGGTATGATAGGAAGTCTACTATATCTAATAGCAAGTAGGCCCGATATAATGTTTAGTGTTTGCATGTGTGCACGTTTTCAATCAGCACCTAAAGAATCACATCAAACAGCTGTTAAAAGAATTCTAAGATACTTAATAGGAACAATGGACTTAGGTCTTTGGTATTGTAAGGACACCAGATTCAAAATGATTAGCTATTCAGAGGCTGACTGCGCAGGGTGTAAGATAGATAGAAAAAGTACTAATGGGACTTTTCACTTTCTAGGATGATCCCTAGTATCTTGGTTTTCTAAGAAACAAAACTCTGTAGCCTTATCCACAGCTAAGGCTGAGTATGTTGCTGTTGGAAGTTGTTGTGCACAAACCCTACACATGAAACAACAACTAAAAGACTACAATTTAGAACACTCCACCATTCCAATTAAGTGTGATAACACCAGTTCTATAAACATCTCTAAAAATCCTATATCAAACTCAAGAACAAAACACGTTGACATAAGATACCACTTTCTAAGGGATCATGTTCAAAAAGAAGATATCATACTTGAATTTATAAACACAAATGATCAATGGGCGGATATCTTTACAAAACCTCTCTCTGAAGAAAGATTTATATCCATTAGAAGAGAACTTGGGTTGCAACATGGTAGAGAAGTGAGTTAGGAACGTTTCAGGTTAAGAATAAAGAGAATTTTAGAAATTTGAGGACTTCAGGTGACTAAACTTAAAGTTCAAGTGCCTACATAGGGGCTTACGAGTCTAAGCTTCAGATGTCAGGCGACTGAAGTGCTACTACGTGTTGATATTCACCTTCAGAAAATCTTCAGGTGACTGAGCCTATTCTTTAGGTGCCTGAAGTCATGGAGACTTTATATATTTTAGTGTGAAACCCTAATCTTTTCAGATTCCAGGCTCCTAAACCTTGCTCCGCCACTCACTCGAAGCCCCTATCCTTAATTTCCCTCAACTTCTCACTCAAAATCCTCCGAATCAAAGCCTCCCTACCACGATCCCACATCTTTCCTACTCTTTCTAGGGTTTCCAATTGAGGTGTTCATTTTCTCTCTGATCTGAAGATGCCTCATACAAAGACAACTGCAAATTGGGGTTCTTCTTTAGGAAAAGAAGACACCAACATCAAATAATGGTTGGTCTCTTCGCATTCGAACATATATATCGAACCTGTCTTCGCTCCATCAAGCCAATCTTTGGTAAATTTATTGACACACATTTCTTTGATTCTGAATTCCTGGAAATCCTACCTTTATTTCAGAATATTGGTTGGAAAAATTTTGTTGTTTATCAAGCCAAAGGCTTATTCCCCAACCTCATCAAAATATTTTATGCTAACATGGTTCATGGAGAGAATGTTTTGACTGCCGAAGTTAGGGTCAAGAAGATAGTTCTAACCCCTCAAAATTTAGCTCCTATTCTCTATATTACTTCGAGGGAATTTGAATGTACTGCCTTTACCCAATCATGGGTTCTCGAACAAGGCTTCACACCCGAAGAGTTTCTGCCACTCATCATGGTCAATGAACCTGTTTACTTTGGGCATCCTCCTATATACAAACAACTAAATTTGAAAGCTCAGATACTTCATAAGATCATCACCAATGACATCCTACCACACGCTAGTTCGTATGATAATATTTCATTCGTCGATTGTTTTGTGTTGTGGTGCTTGCTGAAAGGGAAGAAGCTTGATTTAGCAAGCTTAATTCTGAAATGGATGTGGACTAATTTGGAAGCAAATCGAGTCACCCTTCCGTATGGTGGTGCTCTCAATATTATTTTTTCCAATCTTAGTATTACCACTCCTTTAGAATTGTTCGTCAAAAGAACTCAATACAATCTTTTTACTTCTACAACCCTCAAATAGATGGGCTATGAAAAACACGATGAGGGTTGGTTCTTGAAAGGAGGGAGCCCATGAAGGCCAGTAGTTGTACCTCCTCGTCCTCAGGATCAGTACCAAGGCCTTGTAGCTAAAACCCCTGCATAGTTCATACCTTTCTACACTGAGTTCACATCATTCAGCCATGATATGCGTGCCGGTCTTTAGTCCCTTTAGGACAATTACTCTTCACTAGACCAGCGTCTTACGCATATTGAGCAGGCTAGGTCTAGTTCAACTCATGGTGACCTTATGGACACTAGCTCTATTCCTCGTAGTGACGATTCCTCAGATGCAGCATCTGACGAAGGTAGTGAGGAAGGAGATGAAGAAGAAGAAGAGGTTGATGATGCTGATGATGCTAATGATGCTGATAAAGAAAGTGATGATAATGCTGATGATTAGCTTAGCACTTTTTTGTTGTATTAAAAAAAAACTCTATGTTTTCATTTTGTCTTGTACTGCTACGTTTGCTTTTAATGTTAAGTTTGGTCTATAACCTTCAGTACTTATGACTTGTTGGACCTTGATGCCTATCTATATATACATATGCTTATGCTTCTTATGTTACAACTCTTTGAATTATTGATTCTTATCTCATTTTGATCGATGTCAAAGAGGGAGAGATATTCTAGAGCAAATATGAGGATATGAAAATGAAAGAATAAAAGCATATGACCCAAATGCATATGACAAATGTGAGAATATGAAAACATATGACCTAAAAGCATATGACCTATCATCATAAATGCATATGACCTATAGTATGGGGGAGAGAAAATATCATAAGGAAAGCAACATAAAAATATGTTTTATTCAATGACATGCTGTTATAATTCATATGATTGTTTAATTTTTTGAACTAATATGAAATCATCACTTTGATATTGTTAAAAAGTATGCTTATTGTAAGGGGGAGTCTCTTTCAAGGCTTTCTCATTTTTGCTTCTTATTTGTTATCATAAAAAGAGGGAGATTGTTGGCCTAACAAGGCTTTCACATCTTGTTTTGATGGTAACAAATAAAGTTGGTTTAACTAATTCATGTTCAAGTGATGAGACTTCAGGAACTCTAAAATGACAAGCTAAAAAATAATTAAGAAAGAATGTCCAAAGATCACCAAGTGCTTAAAGTCATACTACATTTACAAAGTGATCAAGTGGAAGCTTAAGGAGACTCAAGATAGTTAAAGCTAATGAAGCTTAAAGAATGATCAAGCTCAGAGAAAAATAAAGGACATTCATAAAGACTTCAATGATCAAAAGAGTTTTTAAGTTTTAGGAAGCTTCATGTAAGTACTTCAACTCTAAATATCATTTTGGGTGTAATGAAGCTCTTTAGGGGATAAAATGGAATTAGAGACCTTATTTTAAAACCCTCAAAAAATATATTTTAAATGTAAGAAAGCAAGAAAGTCAAGGGTTTTGAAAACTGAACAGAAAAAAGGAAATTTTGTCTGTCCAGGCGACTGAAGTTAAAGCTCAAGCACCTGAAGAATTTCCTCAAGTGGCTGAAGATTAAGTTCAGGCAACTGAAAATTTTCTTGAAAGAATTCTGAAGAGGTAGTGTAGCCTCAGGCTACTAAAGTTGGACCTTAGGTGCTTGACCCTGTTTTCAACAGAAAAATAAAATAGTGGGCTGAAGACTCAGGCAACTGAACCTCGATGACTAAAGATTAAGTTCAGGCGACTGAAGATTTTCTTGAAAGAATTCTAAAAAGGCGGTGTAGCTTCAGGCAACTAATGTTGGAACTCAGGCGCCTGACCTTGTTTTCAACAGAAAAATAAAATAGTGGGCTTAAGGTTCAGGCGATCGAATCCATAGTTTAGGCGACTGAACCTCGATGACGGTTATATTTTTTAAACGTTTTGATTTCAAATTTAATTTTCTTGCGCCCCAAACTTTCACCATGTTCTTCGAAAATTGAATTAATATATGCTTATGATAGAACGTGTGTATGCACAAGCCTCTATTTTGTAGTGTTCTGTTTGGAAATTATGGTCACATGAATGTATGTTTTGTGATTTTGATTGTTTATTACAAGATTGATAGTTTGTGAACTCCGGTTATGGAGGCATAGGGTTTTGTAATCTGATGCAACTTCATTACATGAATGTATGTTTTGTGATTGCGATTGTTTATTACAAGATTCATAGCATGTGAACTCCAATTATGGAGGCATAGGATTTTGTAATCTAATGCATCTTCATCCGAGAAGGAGGCACAGTTGTGTCGTGTGCATAGCAGTGGCGAAAAATAGGAAAAACCTAACAACAATGATGCAGTTTTTTGTTCCTTTTTGAATTTCAATTTCAATTTGAGTTTAAATGTTAATTTTAATTTTAATTTTAATTTACTTGGACCCCTGTGATTTGACCGGGTAGGTCGAACCCCTTTGAAGCCTCACCGAACCCCAGCACTGTGTAATGGCAAACAAGGATTCATGGCGTTATGATGCAAGCTATTTGACCATAATAGCCCGATATTTATTATATCATATTTCTTGTTCATATATGCTTACTTGGCGTGTTTGCTACTCTTGCGTTATTAGTATGTAAAATTTTAAATTTCAATGTTGGTTTATGCATGTGCAACTAGAGAATAAAATTAATTCCCAAGTTATAATTCAATTTCTTTATAAAAAAATATTAAAGGAATTTGGAATTTTATTTGTTGTGTGTAATTTAGTTATCAATATTGGAATATTAAATTTATTTGAATATTAAACATGTGTTTGTATCCCTTATGAATTAAACAACAAAGTGGGTGAGGGAATTTATTACATATAAATCCTATGGTCTCCATCACTAGTTTATAGGTGAAGTAATTAATTTTATGCGATGATATTAGTATCTTCCTCCCCATTGGATGAAATTAATTATAGACTCACCAAGTATAAACTCTAGTAATTGTTAGTATTGGGTCACCTCTCCATCTGGGGATTCACTACGGGACAATAGGTCTTGTATTACGTGACGGTATACACTTAGCTATGAATAATAGTATCCTCACCATTTCAGTCACTACTATTGTTTATAAGACCAAAGCTAAGTCAACAGTTTAATTTTTCTTGGCATAGTTACTTTCCTAGATAGTAAAATTAATAGGTACTCACTTGTCTACACAAATGTTGAATAGTAGACGACCTCCCATCAAGGTATACTACTCACGGTGTGCTAGGTTGCTGACAGATTCTTTAAAATAAAATATTGGTAAAGGGAACCATATTATTTTAATTGAATTAAAAATTTATTATTGCTCATCATATTTTGTTATAATATGTGATTCTCAGAATTAAAATGACTTTCAATCCCCTAGTTTTTATTCTCAAGGAAAACAAACTAGTTGTACCTAATTATATTGACTGGAAAAGGAACTTGGATATTGTACTGACTATAGAGGAGTACAAGTATGTACTCATAGAGGTATGTATATAGAAACCTGATGAAGAGGCAACTGATGAGAAAACCCGGGCTTACTGGAAGTTGATTAAGGCCGATGAGATGGCATAGTGTTACATTTTGGCATTTATGTCAAATGTTCTGCAACATCAACATTAGGCTATGCATTCTGCCTATGATATAACGCAAAACCTCAAAGAAATGTTTGGGGATCAAAATTGTGCTACTAGGCAGACTACTATAAAGGAACTTATGAGTGCTACTATGGCAGAAGGGACCCTAGTAAGGGATTATGTTCTAAAGATGATTGGTCTTCTCAATGAGCTAGAGATCCTTGGAGCTGAAATCGATGGGGAAAGCCAAGTAGATATCATTCTCCAGTCATTGCCTGACTCTTTCAAGCAGTTTTTCCTAAACTGCAACATGAATAAGCTCTCTTACTCATTGGAAGAACTACTTAAAGAGCTTCAAGCAACTGAGGACGTCATCAAGAAGCCAAATATTGCTTTTGTGACTGAGAAAGATTCTTCTTTGAGGCAAAAAGGCTAAAAGAAGCAGAAAAAGGTTCAAAAACCATAGGGAGCTCCTTCAATAATACGTGGGCCATAGGATTGAGTGAAAAAGCCTAAGCGCAAGTGTTTTCACTACAAGTAGTCAGAGCACTCGAAATCACAATGTCCAATTTATCTCACCAAAAAAAACAACAAAGGTATATCTCATTCACTAGTAGTTGAAACATGTTTAGTGGTGATATCTACCAATACCTAGTGTGTAAATACAAGAGCTACTAATCATATCTACAATTCTTTGCAAGGGTTCCAACAAATCTGCCAACTAAGTGATGGGGAGATTTGCGTATTTCTGGGAGATAGCATGAGAGTGTCAGTAGTTATAGTAGGAGATATTCACATTTATTTTGGTAGAGATAGGATTTTAATATTGAAAGACTCTATTTATGTACCTTTTATTAGAAGGAATTTGATCTCAGTTTCCAAGTTGGTTGATCATGGATATTATGTTTATTTTAATAACTTAGTTGTTATTAAGTGAAATAAATGTTTTATCTATTTTGGTACATTGGTGGATGGTCTTTATATTATTAATTATGTTTCTCCACAATGCAACTAAATTAATTGAATAACACTAGTAAACTACCATGTAAGAGAAAGAAACCTTTTGAATTGAACCAAACTTATCTTTAGCACTTACAGCTAGGTCATATTAATCTGAGATGAATTTCAAGGTTGGTTCAGAATGGACCACTAGGTTCATTAGAAGTGGAGGCACTACTAGTCTGTGAATCCTGCTTAGAAGGTAAGATAACTAAGCAACCCTTCTTGGCCAAGGATTGTAGAGCAAAAGAGGCATTAGAACCAGTTCACTTTGATTCGTGTGGCCCTATGAATATCTAGGCTAGAGGTGGCTTTGAGTATTTTGTAACTTTCATTGATGATTACTCAAGGTATGGGTATATTTATTTGATATGCCATAAGTCTGAATGCTTTGAGAAATTCAAGGTATTTAAGGCAGAAACAGAGAAGCATCAGGGTAAATGTATCTAGACACTACGATCTGATTGTGGTGGCGAGTACCTATGTAATAACCCGAGGAATTTTTTCAGTGCCTCACCGACGAACACAAGGGTTTCATCGACGAGGGTTCTTGAGTGGCTCGTCAACAAAGGCACGTCTCATCAACAAGAAAATATCGAGAGGGGGTTTTGGATGTCTAAAATTTGTCAACGAGAAGAGAAGGTTTGTCGATGAACTTTCTTCAGGACTCGTCGATGAGGTGACGTGTCTTGTCGATGAATCTGACTTTATAAATAGTGAAAACTCAGATTTTTGACAAAATTCTCAGTGCAATTTCCCTCTCTCTTTCTCTCTCTGTGTCTCTCTCTCTTAAACACACCTCTCTCCTTCTCTCTTTGATCTCAGCCCCATATCTCACCGGATTGGAGATTTGAGGCCACCACGACGCTCCTAACGAAGTTCTCTACAAATCTGCTGGAGCTGATCGTTGGTGGAGTTGATTTGGAATTTATCCTAATTTTAGGGTAAGGAAATTCATTTAGGATATACTTTCCCTACAGTTATAAGAAATGTTGTATGCAGGAAAATACTGATGTTTTGTTCTGGGGTATGTCGTTTTCAAGGTGTTGAGTGGAGAACCCTGCGGGTGTAGGGCTAGAGTTCAGTGAGGGCTTTTCAGAAACTAGGTAACGGAAATATGCTATGCTAGAAGTTTTACAATAATAGCAGATATTTTAAGTATATACTAGTTTATTATCCAGGTTTTATAGAATAAGAGTTTTCAACGCTTTTGTGGCCCGAGTAAATATTTATTTGATATAGAACTTATACAGCTTTTTACAACATATCATACTATACATTATTGATAGATAAAGATTGATGTATACCACTGTATATCTTGGAACAATTTATTATAGATGTTTATCTAAATCAGTATATATATACGGAAGTTTATTCAGATTAGTATATTACAGTTTATTCAGAATCAGTATATTACAATTTTTATACAGATCAGTTTATACAGTATTTATAGTATGCCATGTTTTTCCTAAATGCCATTACACTCAAAGTATATAGACAGATTATACAGACAGATGATACAGATAGATTATATAGACGGATTATACAGTATAGCATCAAGATGCTACAGTTATTCAAATATTACAATATTTACAGTACATAATTATAGTGTTATAGTTATTTTGGAAACATGATGAAAACAGTAAAAGAGTATATATGTATATATATAGTATTAGATCCCTATGAAAAGATTACAAACAGATACATATACAGAATACAGAGCACGGTACCATTGCTAATACAGATATAGCACAACCACATATCTCAAATAGTGTGTAAGTATCGTCAACTGTGCTTGGAGAGTATGCAGTTCCCCAGTTCGCCGGGTTGAGGGGGCCAGTTTGATGAGGTAGAAGCCAGTCCCGAGCCTTGGAGTGGATGCAGTTTGGTTGGGCTGTGGTAGTGTAGAGTATACTTACTTATTTGGAGGGCCGACCAGGTTAAGTCCCGCCTACGAGCCGCACAACCCTATCATGAGGGGTCAAATCATGACATACATAGTTCCAGGGATAAAGCACAGTTACGTATATGTATACAGTTTTACAGTATTTGATAAATATAGTATGATATTAGCAGTATGACAAGTAAAAAATTCAGATGATATAGTTATGTTTTAAATTGCAAAAGTGTAAGATATGCTTTACAAATTTATCCTTTATTACAGCTCAGATGTTATTTAAAATTTATGTAACTTAGTCGCCACACACTAGTAATAGCATATTTCCACTTACTGAGTGTCGATTCACGCCATGACTCTAACAATTTTTAGGTGAGCCAATTAAGCGAGCAGATCAGGCTCGTGGATAGAGAGTTTACTTGGTTACCCTAGTTATAGGGTAAGTTTGTACAGTGTTTTGTATTTTGGGATAGATATTACTAGAGAAAGATGTATTATATAGCTATGGTTTAGAAATATAGATTTTTGGTATTGTATGGTATATGTGGTTGTGTGATCTATGTTTCCGCTGCGTAGGAATAATTTTGTATACAGGATTACCCTGGTGCCTTCTGAGGACGAGTTCATAGCAGAGGGTATCAGAACAGTTCATATGTAAAAAAAAATGATATAATTTTGTGGTCGTTACATTTTGGTATCAGAGCCTAGGTTGTTAGGTTCTGCAGACGCTTGAATACAGCAGGAAAAAAATACCAGAATATAGGGAAAACGATTTAAGGTTTGTTCTATGGTCTAGATATAGGATTTTCGTGGTGGTTTCTATATTTTTCCTGGGGTGACGATTTCAGGAAAGTCATAGTAAACTATCAATGAGTCATGTATTTGGGTTGTAGGATTGGATATTGTGATTACGATCAGGAGGGATAGTAAATAGAGGTTTTGAAGTTTTAGTTAAATGGAATAAGTCGGGTCTGTATGGAAAATAGGATTTTGAAATGGTGTTCTATATATTTGTAGGATGGACCCAAGAGGCTATAGCGCTCATGCCAATGGTGATGATGGAGAGGGTCCTTCTGGCGCAGGGGGGTAGAGATTCAGATGCTGTGCTGCGTAGTGTGGCTCAGCAAGTTATGGCTAAGATAGCGCGGAGCTCTAGAGAGTAGTGAGGTCCATCTCCATTTCAGGATGTACCATAGAGAAATTTATGAAAATGAATCCACCAACCTTTTCTGAAGCGATTGACCCTGCAATTGCTAAGAACTGGCTTTAGGAGGTAGAGAAGATTCTGATAGTACTTCATTACACCGATGAGCAGAGAGTCTTATATGCTACATATAGGCTGGCAGGGGAGGCCAAGAGATGGTGGACATCTACCAGGCTATTGGAGGAGCAGAGAGCTATACTAGTGCCGATGACCTGGGCTTAATTCAGGGAGGTGTTCTTCGATAGGTACTATCTTGTCTCAGTTAGTGAGGCTCGAGTACAAGAGTTTTTGAGTCTATCCCAGGGATCATTAACTGTCCAGCAATATGCTGCGAGATTTATTGAGCTGTTGCGTTTCTGTCTTTATGTTGTTCCAGATGAAGTGAAGAAGGCTAGAATGTTCGAGAGAAATCTGAGGCGAGATATTTTTAGGCAGGTGGCAGTATTGAGGATTCAGGATTTTGCAGAGTTAGTTAATAGGGCTATTATAGCAGAGGAGAGTCTACCAAGGGAGACTAAAGTACAGAGTCAGAAAAAAAGGACCGAACCCTCGAGTTTTTAGGCAGGTCCTTGCTGAGGCCCTTGGAGAGAAGGTAGATCTGGCGGAAGCCAAAGATAGATGGTAGATTATGGTAGATTTTAGGGTGGATAGCTTCTTGCCATTTTTCCTAGATGTAGATAGAGACATCCTAGTGAGTGCCAACTAGGGCAGAACGTTTGTTATTGCTGTGGGAGGCTCAATCATATGGATCGATCGTGTCAGATGCTGTTGAATTATGTATCGAATCCTAGGCCATTTCGGGGAGGATACCAGGTGCCCTATGGAGGTAAGTAGAGAAATACCGCGCCAGCAAGGGATTATACGTTGACACCGGGAGACATGGTCATCGGTACCCTTACTGCTTTACCATATAAAATTATTGTTTTGTTTGATACGTGTGCCACCCACTCTTTTATGTTGGTGAGGTACGTCAGAATAACTAGGGTAAGGACCCAACTATTAGATGTAGAATTATCTGTGGGTACGTCGATGGGATCAGTGGTAAAATGCAGGAAGGTGCTTTGGAGTTTTCTAGTAAGTATTCAGAAGAGAGCATTACTAGCTGATCTCATGGTCCTAGATATGCAGGGGTTTGATATGATATTGTGTATGGATTGGCTAGCAACTCATCACACCAGTATATATTGCCACCAGAAGGTAGTGATTTTCAGACCCCCGGGCGAATAAGAATTTAGATTTATGGGTTCACGAGTGCGTGCCTCGCCACAGCTAGTATCGACTATTTAGGTGAGGAGACTACTACGGGATGATTTCCAGGGGTATGTGGCATACATAAAATAATTTTTGAAAGAAGAATTAAAACAAACTGACATACTAGTAGTGAGAGAATTCCCAGACGTTTTTCTGGAGGAATTGCCTAGCTTGCCACCAGACCGAGAAATTGAGTTTACTGTAGATCTATTTTCGGGGTCAGCACCAGTATCTAAAACACCATATCGTATGGCTCTAATTGAACTGAGAGAATTGAAAGATCAGTTACAGAAGTTGCTGGATAAAGGTTTTATCAGACCAAATGTGTCGTCCTAGGGAGCACCAGTTCTATTCATGAAGAAGAAGGATGGGACCATGAGGTTGTGCATCGATTACAGGGAGATAAATAAACTGACAGTCAAGAATAAATATCCTCTCCCTAGGATCAATGATTTATTTGATCAACTCTAGGGGACCTAGGTTTACTCTAAAATTGACCTGCAGTTGGGTTACCATCAGGTGAAGGTTAGAAAAGAAGATATATCGAAGATCGCATTCCGTACCAAATATGGGCATTACGAGTTCTTAGTGATGCCATTTGGGTTGACTAATGAACTAGTGGTATTTATGGATTTAATGAATCGGGTGTTCCATCAATACTTAGATCAGTTTGTAGTTGTGTTCATTGATGATATACTGGTCTATTCGAGGAGTTTTGAGGAGCACGAGCATCATTTGAGACAGGTGTTGCAGGTATTAAGGGAAAGAAAATTATATGCAAAATTCAAGACTGTGAGTTTTGGTTAAGGCAGGTTACCCTTCTTGGCAATGTGATCTCTGAAGCGGGAGTATCAGTTGATCCGAGTAAGATAGAGGTTATGGTGAGTTGGGAAAGGCCAGGAAGTATTCAAGAAGTCAGAAGTTTTTTGGGATTGGTAGGCTATTACTGATGCTTCGTGGATGGCTTCTCCAAGTTGTTTGGTCCATTAACATGACTTACGAGGAAAAATGTGAAGTTTGATTGGACCGACGACTGTGAGCAGAGTTTTTAGGAGTTAAAGTGGTAGTTAGTTTCAGCTCTAGTACTAGCTATTCCTTCATGGGAGGACGGGTTTGTAATATACAGTGATACATCCCTAAAGGGACTTGGGTACATGTTGATGTAGCATGGTAGAGTTATTGTGTATGCTTCTAGACAGCTTCTCCCGTGCATGATTTAGAGTTAGCAGCTGTTGTATACGCTCTTAAGATCTGGAGGCATTATTTATATGGTAGGAAGTGCAAGATTTTTACGGATCACAAGAGCTTGAAATATTTCTTTACCCAGAAAGAACTAAATATGAGGCAAAGAAGGTAGCTAGAACTCATTAAAGATTACAACTGCACCATTAGTTACCACCCAGGGAAAGCGAATGTGGTAGCAGATGCTCTAAGCAAGAAATCAAAAGGACCAGCACTAGCAGCCATGTAGATTTCGCATTCAATTTTGGTGGATTTGGAGTGGCTCAGCATAGAGTTAATAAAGGAGAGTCTTAAGGCAGTCATTACCAGTCTAGTGGTTTAACCTGTATTATACGAGAAGATAAAGGCCGCTTAGGGTGATGACACAGAATTGGAAGAGGTAATGGCTAGAGTACGGGATGGTCAGGGAGAGGAGTTCAGCATATCAGATAACGGAACCATGCGGTTCTGTACTAGGCTATGTGTTCCTGAAGATACCGAGATTAGGAGAACTATATTGGAGGAGGCTCACTGATCATTATCACAGTCCATCCCGAAAGTACTAAAATGTATCGGGATCTACGAAAGTACTTTTGGTGGAGTGGAATGAAGAGAGAGATAGCTGAATTTGCACAACAGTGCTTGATGTGCCAGCGAGTTAAAGCTAAGCACCATAGACTAACAGGGCAGTTGCAGCCATTGTTTATTCCAGAGTGGAAATGGGATCACGTTTGATGGATTTCGTTACGGGATTACCACTAGCACAATGGGGGTTGAATGCTATTTGGGTGGTTATTGACTGTTTGATGAAAACTGCTCATTTCATTTTGCTTAAAGTTGGTTATTCCATGGACAAATTGGTAGAAATATATGTTCAGGAGATAGTTCGTGTCCATGGTGTGCCAGTATCCATAGTTTTAGACCAAGATCCTCGATTTACTTCATGATATTGGAAAAGTTTTCAGGAAGCTATGGGTACACAGTTAGCTTTTAGCATTGCTTTTCACCCCCAAATAGATGGACAAACTGAGAGGATGATCCAGACATTAGAAGATATGCTTCGTGCTTGTGTACTAGATTTTGGGGGTAGCTGAACTCAGTTTCTACCACTAATTGAATTTTATTATAATAACAGCTATCAAACTAGTATCGGTATGGCACCCTACGAGGCATTGTATGGTAGGAGATGTCGTTCTCCTCTCTTCTAGGATGAGGTAGGTGAGAGGCGAGTTTTAGGTCTAGAGATAGTCAGTAGGCATATGAAAAAGTCCAATTAAAGAAAGAATCAGTACCGCACAAAGTCGCTAGAAAAGCTACGTAGACACTCGCTGCCGGGAATTAGAGTTTGAAGTAGGAGATTGGGTATTCTTGAAAGTAGCTCTTTTGAAAGGAATTATGATATTTGGAAAGAAGGGCAAGTTGAACCCTAGGTATATTGGCCCTTTTTGAGATACTAGAGAAAGTAGGGCCAGTTGCCTATAGGCTAGCTTTGCCACCAATTCTATCTTGAATTCATGATGTATTCCATGTTGCCATGTTGAGAAAATACGTTCTGAACTTGGCTCACATCATTAGCTATGTAGAGACAGAACTTAAGGATTTGTTGGCTTATGAAGAAGAATCGGTACAGATCTTGGATAGAAAAACACAGACATTGCGGACAAAATAAATTCCATTAGTAAAGGTTTTGTGGAAAAATCATGCTATAGAGGAAGCTTCTTAGGAACTTGAAGAGCAGATTAAACATAAATACCCGCAGTTGTTCTAAAAGGTTACTGAGAGCAGGTAAAGTATAAGTAATTAGATAAAGTTTCTTTTGTAGGTACATGTATTGAATTAGTTAGTAGGTGATCTTTTAGTTTTATATGTGTAATCTCCTAGAACTTGGATTGTAACCACGGTATTCCTCCACCATAAGTGAGGGTAAGTAATAAAATAAGTAGACCATTTGCCTATATGGGATGATAGATGACGATACAGATAGCAAATTTCAAGGATGAAATTTTATAAGGAGGGGAGAATGTAATAACCCGAGGAATTTTTCAGTGCCTCGTTGACGAACACAGGGGTTTCATCAACGAGGGTTCTTGAGTGTCTCATCAAGGAAGGCACGTCTCGTCAATGAGAAGATATCGAGAGGGGGTTTTGGATGTCTGAAATTCGTTGACGAGAGAGAAGGTTCGTCGATGAACTTTCTTCAGGACTTGTTGACGAGATGACATGTCTCGTCGACAAATCTGGCTCTATAAATAGTGAAAACTCATATTTTTGACAGAATTCTCAATGTAATTACCCTATGTCTCTCTCTAAAATGCACCTCTCTCCTTCTCTCTTCGATCTTGGCTCCGTTTCTCGCCGGATTGGAGATCTGAGGCCACCATGACGCTCCTGATGAAGTTCTCTGCAACTCTGCTGGAGCTGATCGTTGGTGGAGTTGATTTGGAATTCATCCTAATTTCAGGGTAAGGCAATTCATTCAGGATATGCTTTCCCTATAGTTATAAGAAATGTTGTATGCAGGAAAATACAGATGTTTTGTTCTGGGATATGTCATTTTCAAGGTGTTGAGTGGAGAACCCTGCAGGTGTAGGGCCAGAGTTCAGTGAGGGCATTTTAGAAACTAGGTAAGGGAACTATGTTATGCTAGGAGTTCTACAATAATAGTAGGGATTTTACGTATATACTCGTTTATTATCCAGGTTTTATAGAATAAGAGTTTTCAACGCTTGTGTGGCCCGAGTAGATAGTTATTTGATATAGAACTTATATAGCTTTTTACAAGATATCATACTATACAGTATTGATAGATAAAGATTGATGTATCTCATAGTATATCTTGGAACAATTTATTATAGATGTTTATCCAAATCAGTATACATATACGAAAATTTATTCAGATTAGTATATTACAGTTTATTCATAATGAGTACATTATAGTTTTTATATAGATCAGTTTATACAATATTTAACATATGCCATGTTTTTTTCTAAATGCCATAACACTCAGAGTATATAAACAGATTATACAGACAGATTATACAGTATAACATTAAGATGCTACAGTTATTCAAATATTACAGTATTTACAATACAAAATTATAGTGCTATGGTTATTTTGGAAACATGATGAAAACAGTAAAAGAGTACATATATATATATATATATATAGTATCAGATCCCTATGAAAAGATTACAAACAGATACAGATACAGAATACAGAGCATGGTACCGTTGCTAATACAGATAGAGTGCAGCCACATATCTGAGATAGTATGTGGGTACCATCAACTGTGCTTGAAGAGTATGCAGCTCCCCAGTTCGCTGGGTTGGGGGGGCCAGTTTGACATGGTAGCAGGTAGTCCCGAGCATAGGAGTGGATGCAGTTTTTCCAAGCTGAGGTAGTGTAGAGTATAGTGACTTATCTGGAGGATCGACCAGGTTAAGTCTCGCCTACGAGCCGCACAACCCTGTCATGAGGGGTCAATTCATGATATACAGAGTTCTAGAGATAAAGCACAATTACGTATATGTATATAGTTTTACAGTATTTGATAAATATAGTATGATATTAGCAGTATGAAAAGTAGAAAATTCAGATGATACAGTTATGTTTTAAATTGCAAAAGTGTAAGTTATGCTTTACAAATTTATCCTTTATTACAGCTCAGATGTTATTCAAAATTTATGTAACTTAGTCACCACACACTAGTAATAGCATATTTCCACTTACTAAGCATCGACTCACCCCATGACTTTAACAATTTTCAGGTGAGCCAGTTAGGCGAGCAGATCAGGCTCGCAGATAGAGAGTTTACTTGGTTACCCTGGTTATAGGGTAAGTTTGTACAGGGTTTTGTATTTTGGGTTAGATATTACTAGAGAGAGATGTATTATATAGCTATGGTTTAGAAATACAGATTCCTAGTACTGTATGGTATATGTGGTTGTGCGATCTATGTTTCCGTTGTGTAGGAATGATTTTGTATACATGATTTCCCCGGTGCCTTCTGAGGCCGAGTTTCATAGTAGGCGGTATCAGAACAATTCATATGTAAAAAAAAATGATACAATTTTGAGGTCATTAGAACCTATTAGGAGAATTTGTGGATTACTTATCAGAGGATGGTGCAGTAGAAAGAATGAATAGGACTCTTATGGACATGGTTAGATCTATGATGAGTTATTCTGATTTGCCTAATTTGTTTTGGGGGCATGCACTAGAAATAGTAGCCTATATTCTGAACTTGGTCCCATCTAAGTCAGTACCTACAACACCCATAGAATTGTGGACTGGATACAAACCTAGTCTGTGGCATGTTCGGATATGGGATAGTCCAGCACACATGCTAAAAGGGAAAACATATAAGTTAGAATCAAGGATAGATGTTTGTTTATTTGTTGGCTACCCTAGAGGAATAAAAGGTGGTTTATTTTATTGTCTAATGATCAGAAGGCCATTGTTAACACCAATGCTCAATTCTTAGAAGAGGACTATGTAATGAACCACAAACCGAGAAGTAGGATTGTCTTAAAAGAGTTAAGAGGAGATATACCAACTATACCAACAGTGCAAGAAAAACCACCACAAGATAGAGTAATTGACATCCCATTGCATTATCGTAATGGGAGGAATGTTGTAACTCAAGCTGAGTCTGACTCTTCACGTGCAATTACCATCGATATGCCGGTTGTACAACCAGGGCAGAGTGATGGTGCGCAAGGATCCGGATCAACACAGCAAAACATGCCTCGTCATAGTGGGAGGGTTGTACACCAGCCTAATCGGTATATGTTTTGGGAGAGTCTTATGATAGGATCCTTGATGAACTTGATACTGGACCCAATAGCTACTGTGAAGCACTTCAAGATAAAGATGCAGAACTCTGGCAGAAGGCTATGAAATCAGAGATGGAGTCCATATACTCTAATCAAGTCTAGGATCTTGTAGACCCACCCAAAAGGATAAAACCCATCGGATGCAAATGGATCTATAAGAAGAAGAGAGGAGCATATGGGAGGGTGGAAACCTTCAAGGTTAGGCTTGTTGCAGAAGGGTTTACTCAGAAAAAGGGAATCAACTATAAGAAAACTTTCTCATCGGTAGCCATGCTAAAGTCTATTCTAATTCTCTTGTCCATTGCAGCTCATTTCGATTATGAAATTTGGAAAATGGATGTCAAGATAGCTTTCCTTAATTAGAGTCTTGATGAGTGCATCTATATGGTGCAACCAGATGGTTTTGTAGCAGTAGGCCAACAACACATGTTTTGCAAGCTTAAGGAGTCCATTTATGAACTCAAGCAGGCATCTAGGTCTTGGAACATCCATTTTGATCAAACCATTAAATCTTATGGTTTTGATCAAGGCCCCGATGAGTCATGTGTATAAAAATAGAATAATGGAAACGTGGTGGTATTCTTGGTACTATATGTGGATGATATCTTACTCATTGGAAATGACGTGGGGGTACTATCTTCGGTTAAGGTTTGGTTATTCGAATAGTTCGACATGAAGGACTTGGGAGAAGCAGGTCACATCCTTGGGATCAAGCTTTTGTGAGATTGCGAGCAAAGGATGTTGGGCTTATCAAAAGCTACTTATGTTAATATGATTATTGCCCATTTTAGCATGCAGGATTCCAAGAAAAGGTTACTCCCTTTCAGACATGGAATCTCTCTATCCAAGAATTAGTGTCCTAAAACACTGATTAAGGTAGAGAACATGAAGGCAGTTCCTTATGCATCAGTAGTGGGAAGCCTCATGTATGCTATGCTTTGCACTAGACCTAACATCTATTTTGTCGTAGGCATGGTCATTAGATATAAGTCTAACCTAGGGCGAGAACACTGGACTGCTGTAAAGCATATAATCAAGTACCTAAAAAGGACTAGGGATTATATGTTGGTTTAGCATGCAAAAGGTATAGTACCCATTGGGTACACAGACTCAAATTTTCAGTCAGATAAGGATTCTAGAAAATCAACCTTGGGAAATGTGTTTACCCTAGGAGGTGGAGCCATTAGTTGGAGGAGTATCAAGCAATCATGTGTAGCTGCTTCCACTATGTTGGAATTGGTGTATTCCCTAGAGGGGGGTGAATTGAAATTTTAAAACTTCTTCCTAGGTCAAACTAGATATCAGTAATACACAACCTAGGGTCTTTCTAAGCATATAGCAATTGCGTAGATAAAAATAATATGCGAAAATTAAATCTTGCGTAGCATTCACAGTATATCAAATATAACATACATGTGCAAGAATGTAAAGTGCTGGAAATTAAAAATAGACACACAATATGTTATCGGGATTTGGCCAATACTGCCTACGTCCCCGCCTCAACTCGCAAGCCCAAGGATTCCACTAATGCTCACTTATCGAGTGGATCGAAACCATTTACAATACTAGGTCAAATTACCAAGGCTGACCTCAACCTTTACAACCTCTCCTTAATGGGGCGGAGAAGACCCACCTCAGAGCACGCCTGAATTACAACCGATCCTTAGGAGCTCGATCATCACCCCCTTAGGCCATGCCTGGAATACAATAATCAATATAAAATTGTGTGCAATTCAAATGCTTATCCACTAAGAAAAATTGTACCAATAGGCACAAACAATAATCGATGCACTCACATATAATAGTATTCATACTCAAGTGAGATCTTGAAAATTTTAATTCAAGAAAATATATTCAATGAGTGAATATTCAAGGTTACCTAAAAAACCTAATCAAGTATCACACAAATATTTTATAAAATATAATCAAAACAAATACTGAGGGTTTAAGCTTGCAAAAGATTTATCAAATAAAGTATGCAAGCTCTCAAGTCTGTGCAAAGACTAGGAAGCTAAAAACAAGTTATTCCCAATCAAATATTTATATACGAAATATTATGGGAACAAACAATCAAGAAAAACTCTCAAAAAGGTTTTTCAAATATGTATGAATATGATAGAGTAGTGCCAAGAAAATGATTTGAAATATGCACAAAATAAAACAATCAAATCTTCCTATTCCTTGCAATTTATTTGCGAGTGAGGAGAACTAGAAAAATAAGCTCTCTATTTAAAAATGATATTTGATAATAAATATATAAGAGAGTATAAAAAATATTCTTGGAATATTGAGTATGTAGCAAAAGAAGTATAAAATATTTGAGACAATTTTTGCTAATTACTTTTACTAATCTAGTTGCTAATCAAGGCAAATAAGGGGGTATATATAGATATCTCTAAAATTTTGACCATTGGGGACCTATTGGGTATTTTGAAATTGTTAAATTAAAGTTTAACCCAAAATAACCTTAATTAATCACAGTAAAAATAAGGCAACCCGATAGTTATGGTCATTCGGACCTTAGGGACGGTCACCTGAACAAACACACAGAGAAAATGTAACTTTTTCAAGTTCGAGTGCCCGAGGAAAAGTTTGGGTGGCTGAGTTAAGGCGATTTTCCCAAATGTTTGAGGTTCGGTTGCTTAGTGGTTAGTTCAGTTTGCCAAACTTCACACTTTAGTCGCTCAGGGCTATTTTGAACTTAGAGTTCGGGTGCCCGGGGAAGGTAAAAAGTGACCATTCTTATCTTCGGTTGACCATAGATATTCAGTTCAAATTAGGTTCGGTTGGCCGGGCCATGGTCAACTGTTGACCCTTTACACATTTTGTCACTCGAACCATTTTTAACTCTCTAGGTTCGGTCGTCCGAAACCCTATTTTTGTCCTTGAACTTATTCAACCATGTGAGAATAAGTTATAGTAGTTTGTGCAAAGGTTTTAAGGTCCTAATGGTCAGTTTATGGTCTCTTAAGAGTTAACCCCAAAAATCCAACGTCGGTCGATCGAAGGTGATCCCTAAGGTCAATCTATGGTCTTGAGCATAAATACTTATTGTGCATGATATGCAGATTATTACAAACCATATGATCATTACAGACCCAAAAAAAATATAACGTAATACGATACAACTTGAAACAAAAATTAAAAGAACTTCATGCTCCGCTCCTTTGCAATAGCATGAATTGCGCCGAATGATGTGCTCATTTAAGTTCTTTTCGGCTTCCATATCTCATCTGTCATCCATGCTTAGAAAAATAAACCTACCCAAATACTTAGCACACAGATGAGATACTGTGGTTTGTCATAATCAAAATAGGGATCAGATTCAAAAAGTCAACAATCTCTCCCTTTTTGATGATGACAAACACATAAGCAAAATTTGGGTTCGCCTAACAAAGCTCCCCCTAACAATATGCATTAAAAGAATGATGTTCAATAAAGTTCACGTATAAACATGAAGACTTTAGAATTTTTTCAAGTTGTGCATTTAAGTGCAGCTATCATTTTCCATTTAGAGTAACAAAAGTTGAGGGAGAAAAGACTAATTTTGCTCTCATAAAATATTCTCCCCCTTTTGTCATCAGCAAAAGGGTTAAGCTAAGAAAATTTTGATTATTATAAAAGAAGTCTTAGCTTAAAATAGCCCTCCCCCTTTCTAAAATGATTTTCATTTCGTTAAAAAAATTCTCCCCCTTTTTAATATAGCATTTGGCAAAAAGGAATATAACTATTTTTGAAAAATATGGCAATTAAGTACCCAAAATAGTATAACTGGTCATTTAAATTGAAAATGTCATAGCAAACCAAGTCAAACTAGAAATATTCACAAATCATTGCAGTTTGAAAAATACGAAAGACTCGCAAATAGAATGGAGTTCAGAACATGCGGCATATGATAGCAAAGAGTGGATTTGCAAATAAATTTAGTTTAACAGGTTTGAATATATTTTCATGTGAAGTCACCAAACCAGTTATGCAATTCAAAAACATATATGTATATAATAACAATAAGGCAAGAGATAAAGAGTTTTAGTTTCGAAATTAATTCTTTCCATAAAGTATTAAAATAAATTTCCATTTTTGATATTATCAATGAAGTAGTAAGGGTGAAGCTTGCCAAAAAAATGTTAAAGATCATGCAAGCAGGCAAATGATATTTTGGTTTAGCATTTCAGCACAATTTCACAAGATAACCAGAATAAGACAACCACATAGATCTAAAGAAATTAACGATCAAATACAAGATCATATTGTGACCTGAGTGACAGTGGCAAACAATATGTTTCACATTTAAATTTTCAATAAAATTTTTACATTTAAGCACAAGCCACACATGATTCAAACATATTTTAGCAAAAAAATGTTGGTGAGCATATTAGGATAGTAATTTAATTCTAGATGCTCCCTGTTAGTTTTACCGTGAACCCAAGAGGAGGGGTGAATTGGTATTTTCAAAAATTTATGCGCTAGGTTAATCCCCTAACAACAGTATTACACAACCTTATGGTCAATCTAATGCAGATAAATTAAATCAATTTAAATATGCAGGGGATATTAAATTGCACAATAAAATTAACCAAGCATGTACCAAAAAGCGATAAATAAGAGATGACACCTAGAAATGTTATCAAGGTTTGGAAAATTACCTACGTCCCCACCTTGGCTAACAAGCACAAGGATTACAACTATAAGGCTCACTTAACGGGTGGAGTGGCACTTAAACAATAAGGTCAATTAACACAGGGCTGACCTCAGCCTTTACAATCAATCCTTACCGGGCTGGATTCCCGCCCCCTCAGGCCATGCCTGGAATACAACAGTATTTTCACAATATGACTAGTACAGTGATTATGCTTCTCAGTAAAGCAGATATGTACCAAATGTTATCAACCACATGCACATTAACAGTATAAAATATGTAAGTTTAGTGATGTGAATATTTGTGCAAACAACACTCAACAAGATGTGATCACTATAATATTCAAAAGTGTTCTAAACAAGTTATATCTTTGAAATAAGTTATATCAAATCTCAATATAAAATCAGGGTTTCAAAGATGCTAATCAGATAATCAAACTACCTTAAAAGATTTCCTTCAATGAAATGAGCACAAGAGTAGTTTGAAAATATTGTAGCTTGTAGAAAATATTTTGCACAAAAAAATCAAGTTATAGGAATCTTGTAATGACAATGCAAAGATCCTCAAGCCTATGAGTTTATCCCAAAAGAAGATTTACTATATTCAAATCTATGGGATAAACTTTGCTAAGTTCCCCAAAATAATATCAAACAATCAAGCCAAACAAATGGGAGTATGAGCAATCTATACTAATCAATAACCTAATATAGAACTCTCACAAAGCTATGATATATCAAGGGAATGAAGATTTGAGAGTGTTTTAAAGTAAAATGGGCAATATGACCTTTTGGAAATAAAGAGGATTTTTGCTGATCTATTACTAATCCTCACAAATGAACTACTATTTATAGACAAAGGCCAAATTATGATCGTTTAAGACATATAGGGAATTATTAGAATTGTTTTAAAACAATTTAGCAAAGTTAACCCTATTTAAATATTTTTAACCTTAGTAAAAAAAAATTTCAACCTAAAAGCACCAGTTGACCAAACCTGAGGTTTGGTTGACCAAGTGGTTGCATTCAGTCCACTGGGAGAAATTTGAATTGAAAGAATGGTCAACCATACTTGCATGGTTCAAGGGCAATTTTCCAATTCCACGCAGTTTGATAGACTGGGTCAATTTGAACTACAGGGTTTGGTTGACCGAGGGGTTTGCAATTCTCATGTGGGGCTTTGGTTGACCATGTAGTTGGTTCGCATTTTTGGTCGGTTGACCGAGGAGTCAAATCATTGACCCGATGGGAGTTCGGTCGACCAAGATGTATGAACTTGGCAAGGTTTAGTCGACCATACTATGGTCAAACCGCTGACCTCTAACCAATTCGATCGACCGAATGTTCTTATACATTCTGGTTTGGTCGACCAAATATGCATTTTTAATACATTTCGGTTCTAATCCCCTTATACATTAACCCTATTCATATAAGCACATTTGTTTATGCATGCATGTAGGTCCTAAGGTCATTATAGGTCTTTTTGAGCTTACAATTTATCCTATATGCATGATATGTATAGAATTATTACAAACCTTTTCTCCTAATTACTATTATAGACCCTCATTGAATTAAAATGAATTATAACATAAAAGTAGTCTTCAGGGTCTTCATGCTTTGCTTCAAGTGCCATTTTGATGAAAACCTATACATACACTTGACAGACATCAAATACTAGAGTGTTTGTCATTATCAAAATCAGGTGTGACTTATAAGGTCAACATTCTCCACCTTTTTGATGATGACAAATACATTGTGCAAAAAATGGGTATAACCTTAAAAGGCTCCCCCTAACAATATGCATAATGTAAAAATTTATCAATGCAAATAATTTTTCATTTAAGTTCAATTCAACCCAAATTTTCCCCTTTCTTATGCACCTTCCCCTTTTTGGCAATAGTAAAAAGGGCTATAAAATTAATAGCCTTAGGCATTAGGTATAGAACATTAGTACACAAGAGAAGTTTGGGAATTTTAAAAATTTTGGTAGCATGCCATTTGAAAATAAGACATTTCTCAAAAATTCCTGTATAAAAATGACTTATTTTGAGTTTTAAGATCTAACAGTTTATCCACAACTACTCAACTCAAACAGTTTCAGTATGATCAAGACATAAAACATAAATGGAGTCATTATCATGCAATAGATATGAGAATTTTGCATTGCAAAACATAACTAATTTCATAAAGTCCAAGCTAATGAAAGATACTAAGTGTTATACTAATTGTTAGACTTTGAACTTATTAGACAGCTCCCCCTAAGTTTAAGCAAACTATGAAATATCTAGGAAGCATCTCTACTATGCATGAGACCTAGTTCATGTCTAATTTGTATGAACCTATCTTTTGGAAGTGGTTTAGTGAAAATGTCATCCTATTGTTCATTTTTGAATACAAACTCAAGTGCCACATCCCCTTTTTGCACATGATGACAAAGGAAATGATGTCTAATCTCAATGTGTTTAGTTCGTGAATGTGAGATAGGATTCTTTGAAATGTTGATTACACTAGTATTATCACATTTAATAAGTATTGTATCGTAGTGCAACCTAAAATCCATAAGTTGTTGTTTCATATAGAGAGTTTGAGCATAATAACTTCTAGCCGTGATATATTATGCTTCAGCTGTGGATAGGGCAGCTGAATTTTTTTTCTTGGAGAACCAAGAAACGAGAGATTGTCCTAAATAGTGACAAGTGTCACTAGTACTCTTCCTATCAACCTTACTACTAGAAAATTCAGCATCAGTATAATTAACAATCTCAAAGGTCATATGCTTAGGATACCATAACCCTAACTTTATAGTTCCAACTAGATACCTAAGGATTCATTTTACTGCCAATAGATGAGATTCCTTAGGAGCAGCCTGAAACCTAGCACACATGCACACACTAGACATAATATCAGGCCTACTAGCTATAAGATATAGAAGACTCCCAACCATGCCATGATACAATTTCACATCAATAGGGATTCCTTGCTCATTTTTATCTAGTTTGACGGAAGAACTCATAGGAGTACCAAGAATTTTACTATCTTCCATATTAAATTTCTTTAGCAGGTGCTTGACATATTTAGATTGACATATGAAAGTTCCATATTTAGTTTGTTTAATTTGTAGCCCTAAAAAGAAACTAGGTTCACCCATCATGTATTTTCAAATTCACTTTGCATACATTTGGCAAACTCATTACACAACTCATCATTAGTGGCTCCAAAAATGATATCATCAACATAAATTTGAATGATAAGCATATCATCATTTTTGGATTTGATGAAAAGTGTAGTATCAATCTTGCCATGGGTAAACCCATTTTTCTAGCAGAAACCCACCTCTCATACCAAACTCTAGGAGCTTGCTTCAATCCATACAAAGCTTTAGACAACCGGTATACATGATCTGGACATTTATGATTTTCAAAGTCGGGTGGTTGTTCTACATACACTTCTTCATTAATATGGCCATTAAGAAAAGCTCTTTTAACATCCATTTGAAATAATTTAAAATTTTTAAAAGCAGCATAAGCAAGTAACATACGAATGGCTTCCATCCTAGCAACAGGAGCATAAGTTTCATCAAAGTCAATTCCCTTTTCTTGATTATAACCTTGGGCAACTAGTCTAGCCTTATTCCTAGTTACTACTCTATTCTCATATTTCTTATTTTTATACACCCATTTGGTTCCAATAATTGTATGATCACTTGGCCTAGGAACTAGGGTCCACATTTTGCTTCTTTCAAATTGATTAAGTTCTTCTTGCATGGACATCACCCAAGACTCATCCTCTATGGCTTCTTTAATATTTTTAGGTTCTTCTTGGGACAAGAAGGCGGAATGACTCACTAGGTTTTTCAAGGAGGATCTTGTGGCTACACCACGGGAAGGTTCACCTATGATTTGATCTAAAGGATGGTTTCTAATAAATTTCCAATCTCTAGGCAACTCCTGAACTTCATTTTCATTGTCATTATCTTCAGATGATTTGTCATTTATTTCTGAATTTTCACTTGCATTGTTTTCAACAGACAACTTCTCTAAGCATCTTCTAATTTCAATGTCATCTTTATCATCTTTCTTAGAAAATGGATTAGATTCATCAAATACAACATGGATAGATTCAATGACAGTCAATTTTCTTTTATTAAAAACTCTATATGCTTTACTATTAAGAGCATAACCTAGGAAAATACCTTCATCAAATTTAGAATCAAATTTCCCTAGATGCTCATTATCCCTAAGCACAAAGCATTTACAACCAAAAACATGAAAATAAGAAATATTAGGTCTATGGTTGTTCCACAATTCATAAGAGGTTTTATTAAGCGACGGTCTAATCAACACCCTATTCATGACATAACATGCAGTATTTATGGCCTCAACCCAAAAATATTTAGGTAGTTTATGCTCATTCAACATGGTCCTACCCATTTCTTGTAATGACCTATTCTTTCTTTCTACCACACCATTTTTTTAGGAGTCCTAGGTGCAGAAAAGTCGTATAATATACCCTTAAAGTCACAATAATCATCTATGCCTTCATTTTTAAATTTAGGGTTTCTATCACTTCTTATGTGAGTTATCTTATAGCCCTTTTCATTTTGAATTCTCCTGCAAAGCTTAGTAAACTGTTCACATGATTTATTTTTATGCGAGACAAATAGCACCCATGTGAACCTAGAAAAGTCATCGACAATGACAAAAGCATATGATTTAGCACCAAGACTTTGCATATAATTAGGACCAAACAAATCAAAGTGAAGCATTTCAAGTTATCTGGTGGTAGATATGAATGTCTTTTTCTTAAAGCTAGATTTTGTTTGCTTACCCATTTGACATGCATTGCAGATTTTATCTTACACAAATGGTGATTTAGGTAAGCCTTTTACTAAATCTTTTCTTACTAGTTTTGATAATAAATCCATGCTAACGTGTCCTAATCGCCTATGCCATAACCAACTAGCTTCATTTATTGCAAAAAAACAAGTTACTTGTTGTGAAGTTAAATTGTCAAAAGTAGTAGTGTGTACATTTTCATGCCGATCTGTAGTGAAAAAAATTTTATGATCTGATTTATTTTCAACTATGCATTTGTCATTTTCAAATGAAACCTTATATCCTTTATCACACAATTGGCTAATGCTTAACAAATTATGCTTCAAGCCATAAACTAATATAACATTATCAATAATTAGAGAAGGATGCTTACCGACTTTACCTACGCCAATGATGCGTCCCTTTGCATTGTCGCCAAACGTTATGTACTCTCCATCCTTGGGAGTGATTGAAGCGAATTTTGCCTTGTTGTCGGTCATGTGCCGTGAGCACCCACTATCTAGGTACCACCTATCCTTGGAGGAGGACAATCTCAAACACACCTGCAAGATTGACTAAGTAACTGATGCAGGTCCCTAAATTCTGTTGGGTCCACGGGGATTGGTGACTAGATCACCCTTAACTACCCATACCTTTCTAATTTTTACACGTCTATTTCTAAGGGGGCAATCAATTGAATGTGACCGATTTTTTTGCATTTAAAACATTTCATTCTACACTTAGGATCTTTAGGTGGGATTTGAGATTTTGATTCATGAGTGAAATGTCCTAAGTAAAGATTAGGTCGTCTAACATTCTCAATGCCATTAAAACCAAGACCCTCTTTACTAAGAGAATTTCTTTGGACTCCAAGTAGTTTTTCAAAATTGCGTTGGCCCTCAGTGAATTTAAAAACAATTTTGGAGCTATCCTCTAATTTTCTCTCAAGCTCAACAATAGTCAAATCTTTTTCTTTCAAAATCAAAGCATGAGAGGTTTTTGCAATTCCAAACAATTTTGACTAATTTTTGCATTTCTTTTTCAAATCATCATTTTCTTTGGTCATTTTATTCAATAGTTTAGAGACACGAAATATTCAAATTGCAATTCTTTAAAAGTAGGCATGCTATCAGATTCACAATCATTAGAAGAATAATATGAAAATAAAGAGCAAGAAGACGATACCTCATCATCATGTGCCATCAAACACAAATTAGCAACCTCTAAGTTGTTGTAGTCTGAGTCTGAGTCACTGCTACTTAGTTTATCCCATGAAGTACTTGCTTTCATAGGTTTCTTCTTTTTCCTAGCATCCTTTTTCAGTAGCGGGTAATTCGGCTTGATATGCCCAACCTTGTTGTAGTTATAACATGTAGGAGCATTTGACTTATCCTTTCTTTTATTCGACTCTCCCTTATCAGATGCAGACTCCCTATATATTTTGTATGGTTTTCTATTCTTCCTAAAGAATTTGCTGAATTTTCTAGTTAGCATGGCCATATCATCCTCAAAGTTAGGTTCGCCACATTCACTAGATGTATTAGTGGAAGTTTTCAATGCAGTCACCATTTTCGCCCTATTATGTTCATTGAGTCTCTCATTTATTGCTAATTTATAGGTAATTAGGGAATCTATCAATTCATCTAGAGTCGTGGCCATAAGGTCTCTACCCTCAGAAATGGTCGTAGCCTTAGCTTCCCAAACAGGAGGCAGACCTCTAAGGATCTTCCTAATCATCTTATATGTGTGTGTGAATCTAGTGTACATACTCTAAATGGACTCACCTACATTCATCTAAAAGGCCTCATATTCACTAGTCAGCATATCTATCCTACTATCTTTCATATCCCTAGTACCGTCATATGTGATTTCTAATTTATCCTAGATTTCTTTTGCAATAGTACATGTCATTACTCTATTAAACTCATTCTTATCAAGACCACAATACAGATTATTCATAGCAGTGACATTTAAACTAATAGCTTTCATGTCATCATCATTATATTCTTCCTCAGTTTTAGGAACTCTAGTTGTACCCTCTGTTTTCATAGGAACATAATTTCCCTTAGAACAACCCTCCACACCTTCCAATCTATATTTTGAAGGTAGATGTGCATCCTCTATTTCCAGAAGGTGTAATTAACACCACTAAAAATCGGAGGTTGTGTGGAAGATGGTCCATCAGGGAAAGGGGTCACGGTGCTATGAGCCATCTAAGATCTTTTGCAATTTAACTATTGAGTATATGCTACATGGCTCTGATACCAATTGTTAGATTTACCATGAACCCAAGAGGGGGGGGGGGGGTTGAATTGGTATTTTGAAAAATTTATGCCCTATGTTAATCCCCTAATGGTAGTATTACACAACCTTATGGTCAATTTAATGCACATAAAGTAAATCAATTTAAATATGCTAGAAAAATTAAATTGCATAATAAAATTAACCAAGCATGCACTAGAAAGCGAGAAATAAGAGATGACACCTAGAAATGTTATCGAGGTTCGGCAAACTGTCGACGTCCCCGGCTTGGCTAACAAGCACAAAGATTACCACTATAAGTCTCACTTAATGGGTGGAGCGGCACCTAAACAATCAGGTCAATTAGTACACGGCTGACCACAACCTTTACAACCAATTCTTACCAGGCTGGATTACCGCCCCTCAGGCCACGTCTGGAATACAGTGGTATTTTCACAATATGACCGGTACAATGATTATGCTTCTTAGTAAAGTAGATATGTACCAAATGTAATCAATCACATACACATCAAAAGTATAGAATATGTAAGCTCAGTGATGTGAATATTTGTGCAAACAACACTCAACAAGATGTGATCACTATAATGTTCAAGAGTGTTCTACACAAGCTATATCTTTGAAACAAGTTATATCAAAACTCAATAACAAATCAAGGTTTCAAAGATGCTGACCAAATAATCAAACTATCTCAAAAGATTTCCTTCAATGAAATGAGTACAAGAGTAGTTTGAAAATATTGTAGCTTGTAGAAAATATTTTGCAAAACAAAATCAAGCTATAGGAATCTTGCAATGACAATGCAAAGATCCTCAAGCCTATGAATTTATCCCAACACAAGATTTACTATATTCAAATCTATGGGATAAACTTTGCTAAACTCCCCAAAATAATATCAAACAATCAAGCCAAGCAAATGGGAATATGAGCAATCTATACTAATCAATAACCTAATATAGAACTCTCACAAAGCTAAGATATATCAAGGGAATGAAGATTTAAGAGTGTTTTGAAGTAAAATGGGCAATATGAACTTTTGGAAATAGAGAGGATTTTTGCTAATCTATTACTAATCCTCACAAATGAACTCATATTTATAGACAAATGCCAAATTATGACCGTTTAGGACATATAGGAAATTATTAAAATTATTTTAAAACAATTTAGCAAAGTTAACCCTGTTTAAATATTTTTAACCTCAGTGAAAAAAATTTTCAACTCGAGAGCACTGGTCAACTGAAGCCAAGGTTCAGTTGACCAAGTGGCTGCGTTCGGTTGACCGAGAGAAATTTGAACTGAAAGGATGGTCGACTAGACTTGCATGGTTTAAGGGCGATTTTCTAATTCTACGTAGTTCAGTTGATCGGGTCAATTTGAACTACAGGGATCAGTCGACCAAGCGATTGGCAATTCCCACATGAGGGTTTGGTTGACAAGGTAGTTGGTTTACATTTTTCGTTGGTCAACTAAGGAGTCAAACTGTTGACCTGGTGAGAGTTTGGTTGACCAAGCTATATGAACTTGGCAAGGTTCAATCGATTGTAATGTGGTCAAACTATTGTCCTCTAACCGATTCGATCAACCAAATGTTCTTATACATCCTGGTTCGGTAGACCGAACATGCATTTTTAATGCATTTCAGTTCTAATCCCCTTATACATTAACCCTATTCGTATAAGCACATTTGTTTATGCATGCAAGTGGGTCCTACGGTCATTCTAGTCTTTTTGAGCTTACAATTTATCCTCTATGCATGATATGCAGATAATTATTATAGATCTTTTCTCCGAATTACTATTACAGACCCTCATTGAATTAAAATGAATTACATTATGAAAGTAGTCTTCAGGGTCTTCATGTTTTTCTTTAAGTGCCATTTCTTGATCTATTAATAAAAACCTCCATATAAACTTGATAGCGATCAAATACTAAAGTATTTGTCATTATCAAAACTAGGTGTGACCTGTAAGGTCAACACTCCCCCTTTCGATTGGAGTCCTAGTTTAGATGCAATAAACTGCTTATACCAGTTTAAGACCAATTTCATTATGCTTAGTAGTATAAGCCATAATTTTAAATCTCATAAAATAAATATACTGGTAAAGATTAATTTACTATTTTATGCAACCAGTATAGCTATCCCTGTGGATTTTGTGTTCATAACAAAGAACAATTCATATCTAATTATATAACTTTAAGAGCTAGATATGATGTTCTTGATTCTCTAAAGAGCCTCAAGATTTCAAAGGAAACGTAAATGATGCATATGGGTCCTTTATGTTCTTTCAATAGGGAAGGTACTTAGCTCCTCTAAATATCCAATGATTACACCAGGATGAAGTTTAATTTTTATTTAGTTTTCACTCATCCTTTCAAAATTTTTTTACCATTTATCCCATTATAATCATCCTTGTACAAGGTTTTATTTTGGGAAAAAATCTATCAAAATTTCGGCAGCCTGCCATCTATAAATCGGCTATTTTCCCATAAAACCTGTACCTAATAGATGGTTGTTCTCAACAAAATATTCATATAGATCATGCAACAACCTAAAATCCACTACTAGCATGTAGTTCACGTCCACTACATCTGCCATGCAGGGGGCATTCAACACAAGCATGCGATCAGATAGCTCAAATACAAATCATGCAAAATAAAACTATCCAACAATTTTTATCAATCAGTGCACTATGGATAGCAGTGTGCAATTCAATTCCCATAAGGCATATGAGCATATAATATGATAGAAGATCAAGAGAACATTTCAATTTATAATAATAGAAGATAAATGCTCCCCCTGAGTTATGCACTAATCCATCTTATGTCTTTTCTTATTTTTCAAGTACTTTAGCCAAGTGTTCTAGGATTTTCAATGATTTAGACTTGACATGAATGCTTTAGGCTTATTAGACCAAAAAGTCACAATGTATATTCGTTTAGGTGTGATAAGCCTATTTCTGCCTATTTTTTTATGAATCTCAAACGTATGAGGCCCATGTTCAAATGGCTTTTCATTTTTAAAGTTCGTGCGTAGGTTTCTCAGTCATTTGCATTTCCATATATGTTAAAACATATAGCAATTATATTAGCCATTTAACTTAATTCACAAAGATGAAGCACTAAATTATTTGATTTAACGTTTTGAGAGCTTATGAAGCGAGATAGGATAAATACTCTAAACAATTAAATTATAATTAAGTTCAAAAAAGCATTCAGAATGAGTGGACATTTTCCAAAATAATTCCGTGCTTAGTAATCATGTCCAGGTTGAACTTTAAAAGTAAGAATTGAACTTATATAGAATACATCTTGTGTCTTGCATGTGTGCTTAAATGCCTTCATGATTTCATGTTATTCTATGTTAAAAATTGTATGTTACGAAGTTTCAAAATTTTTAAGGGTGTTCCATAACTAGTTCATTGATCTTACATGAAATGCATATGAACTAATTAGATCGCTTTTATGCTCAAACCTACATTTGCTATCATATGTCGTGCGTGTTGAACTCAAATCTTTCACAGGTCTTATGATACGTTTAAATTGCCATGGTTTGTGGAAAATCCTAGTATGATCTTGTTTGTCATGTGCCTTTTAATCTCTTAATGACTAGTTATGAAAATTTTTATGTGCTTAAATTTTATATTTTTCAAATAGTTATAAAATTTTATGCCCATATATATACTAAAAAAGGGAGAGTTTTTTTCAAAAAATGGGGAGTTCTCTTTGCTAAGTTTGTTTTAAATATTCAAAATTATTTTACTTAACTTAGCCCTTTTTGCTGATGCCAAAAGGGGGAGAATTTTTATGAGAAAAATGTTTATGACCAAACGAGATTTTTTTTTTTGGGGCAAAAATATAGGGGTAAAATATCTAAGCTTGTACTTTAACGTAAAAATTTAAATGCATGATTAAATTGTAATGTCTTCTTTATTGAATATGATTGAGTTGTATTGTTTATTTTTACATTATGCATATTGTTAGGTGGGCCTTTTCAGGTTGTACCCATTTTGCTCTAGTGCGTTTGTCATCATAAAAAAGGGGGAGATTATTGACTTTTTGAGTCCGATCCCTGTTTTGATGCTGACAAAGCACATGTTTCTTATGTGTGTGTAGTATGTGGATGGATCCATTAATTTAACACACACATAAGGAAACTGCGATGGAAGCTTGCAAGACTTATAGCCTATACAATCAAGCGCATTCCATGAAGTTAAGAGCAAAAAGACGAAGAAGACATTTATTTCTTATTGTAATTGCATTTCTTTTTATTATTTGGTATGTAATAATCCACGCATCTATATGATATGATTATTTGCTCAGACAGGACCATAGATTGACCATAGGGAGCCACATGACCGTAAACTGACCTTAGGGTTCCTTTTCAATTGACTGACGTCGGATTTTTTGGGTTAACTCAATTGGCCATCGATTGACCTTAGGAGACCTAAAATTTTGGAAGAAAAACCTTTTCCTAAAAGCCAAAATCATACAAAAGGTTTAAATGATTTAAAGTAAAAAATCGGGCTATCGAACTTAGAAACTTAAAATAATTCAGACGACCGAACTAGCTGGAGATCAATTCGTTTACTAAGGCTCGGGCGACTGTCCCAGTTTTGAACTAAATGTCATCGAGCGACCGAACTCCTAAATTCATTTTTTTTACTGTCCCCAGGTGCTCAAACTCTAAGTTCAAAATCACCCTGGGCGACCAAATTATGAAGTTCGGCAGACGGAACCATTCATCGGGCAACCGAATCTCGAGCATTTGGAAAATCGCCTTGTCCTAGCCACCTGAACTTGTCCTCGAGCACCCAAACTCAAAATATTATCTTTTCCATCTATATATGTTCAAGCGACTAGCCCTATGGACCAGGCGACCGAATCTCTCGGGTTGCCTTATTCTTACCGTAGTTAATTAAAGGTAATTGGAGTTAAATTTTAATTAAAATTTTTCAAAATCCCCAATAGGTTCCCAATGGTCATATTTGTGAGAAAAACTATAAATTCCCCTTTCATTTGTTTAATTAGCAACTTTGATTAACTTTAAAATTCTTTTAAATATTTTTTAATCAAAGTTCCCCCATTTTAATTTCTATTTGAAAATCTTTTATGGGGTAAATTTTTATATTCTCCAAACTCTCTTTATTGCTCTTTGGAAAATACCTTGAAAGAGAGTATTCATTTTTGATTGAGCATTTATTTTATAAAAAGCATTTTACTCTCATAAATTCTTTCATTGTTTTAAAATCCTTATTGAGAGTAAATCTTGGTTTCTCTGGATTATTTTCCTAATAAATATTTGCGGAGAAAATTTTTGTAGGCTTTAAGATCTTTGAAGTATTTTATTGCATTCTCTTTTTTTAAATCAAAGATTATATACTTTCCATTTGTGCAAAAAAAATTTTTATACACCATACTCAAAGATTGCGCAATTATTTTGAAAACACCCTTACTCTACTAAGCAGTAATTTCATATCACATTAGAGAGTGCATTATAGAGCTTAAACGTGTACTTCTTGCTTGTATTTTCATAAGCATTATCATGTACAAAAATGTTTTTATTGTACCGATTGGGTTCATCCCATTAATTGAATTGGGGAGTCTCAGCCCCGTAAGTGAGATCGGTTGGGTTCAGCTCAGAATTTGAACTGGGGAGTCTCAACCCCATAAGTGAGATAAGTTGGGCTCAGACTTGTAATTGAGCTGGGGTTTTCCTCGCCCTGTAAGAAGAAGATGTAAATGGCTTCTGCTCCACCTATTTAAGTGAGTAGGGAGATTGTAATCCTTGGGGTGTATGCCCAAGGCGGGGATGTAGGCTATTTTGGCCAAACTTCGATAACAAATATCGTGTGTCGCTCTCTCTTTATCTCATTTAATTTATGCACTTTAAATTGAGCATGTGTATGCTTGTTCACTTATGGTTATATCGAATTGCATGCACACATTCACTTTAAATGAGATGCATGTGTATGTCTGCACATATAGCTTATTCTGTTTTACATACACAACCATAAATGAAATGGGATATGATATGTGGTGAATTGGCGTAAATGTTTAATTTAGCCAAAATGTTTTTAAAACCCAGTTCACCCCTCTCTTGGGAATATACCAATTCCAATAGATATTGTTATGGATTTGTACTAAAAGACATGCTACATGCTTTATGTAATTGGTTTTAGTATTTATAAATAACTTCAGTTATTCCATTTAATGAGAATCTTTGTGAGCAATGTTTGCCTGACATTATTTATTTAATGATTATGCATGTGTGTTTTTTATTCTATATAGTAGGTGATCTAGTGTGTAGAATATGACTTATACATAGAAGATTAGATCATCGGTTCTTAGAGAATATAAGTTTATTGTTTATAGTTTTAAATGAAATTGGACACACCATTGGTAGGATTGTAGCACAAGGTTTTAATAGGTCTGTCTTGACTATTTAAAAGGTGCATGAAAAACAAGATCAGACTAGGATTATCCACAAACCATGACAGTTTTAACATATCATAAGACCTATGAAAGATTTGAGTTCAACACACACGACATATGATAGCAAATGTGGGTTTGATCATAAAAGCGGTCCAACTAGTTCATATGCATTTCATGTAAAATCAATGAACTAGTTATGCAACATCCTTTTAAAATTTGAAATTTCATGACATAAAATCTTAAAACCAAATAGCATAAGTCATGAAGACATCCAAGCACAAAAGCAAGAAAATAGGATATGTTTGATGTAAGGTCATTTCTTGCAAATATATATATCCCCTTGTGACTTTTGATAAAGACAGGGGGCGATGCTTACTGAAAAAGAAACTTTAAATAAAGTTAAAGCAAGCAAATGTTTTTCTGCTTTGGAATTTAAGTGCAATCCATAATATGACCAGAAAAAGCTAACCACATAGATCCCAAAGAAGCTAGAAAATTTACGAACGGATATCATATGGCAAAACCTAAGACACTGTGGCAAACAAAATATTTTCATTTATAATATTCAATAAAGATGTTAAAATTAAGCATAAGCCACAATGAATTCAAAAACCAAATCTAAGCTAGAAATGTTGTGAGCACAACAAGATAGAAAAATATTTTCTAGGTGCTCCCCCTACCAATTTGAATACGTGCTTAGATTCTCTTAATTACTTATACTGATACTAATTGTAAAAAGTCATTAAGAGTTTAAAATAGTATAAGTACTATTTTTCATTCCTAACTGATTTTACTAGATATATGTTAAGTAATTTTGTATTTTACCAGTAAAATCTTTCCTAAAACACACATGCACTAGAAGTCTAACATTCAAGTCATGTGTAGTATTCATGCGTACTAGGAACAATCCATATCAATGATAATTCAATGAGGATAGGATATGATGTTCAGGGTACCAAAAAGGTTTCGGACTCAAAAAGTAGGAACAATAATAATGTGAGTCCATAGGGCAAGAAAATGTATTTTTCTTAAGATTGGAGCTTATGCTCCCCTGTATAATCTCAGGCACACATAAGTACATTTATGTTTAAGGATGAATTTTCAATTAAGCACATTCAACATGTGTTCATTGTTCTTAATATTATTTAGCATGCAAGAGATTTTAGACATTAAGTTCTTATTTAATTTTCCTAAAAGTGGGTGTTGGAATTGGTGTATTCACTAGAAGGGGGGTGAATTGGAAATTTAAAAAATTTATCTCCTAGGTTAAACTATCCAGCAGCAGTATATGCACAACCTAGGGTCTGTCTATGCAATTCCAAATGCGCAGATAAATATAATGTGCAAAAATTAAATCATACGCGGCATTCACTAAAAATTGAGAATAACATACACATGTAGTAAATATAAAGTGCACACACAATATGTTATCGGGGTTCAGCCAATACTGCCTACATCCCCACCTTAACTCACAAGCTTGAAGATTTTCACTATTGCTTACTTAACGAGTGGAGTGACACCAATTACAACCAGGTCAAATTCTCAAGGTTGATCTCAACCTTCACAAACTCTCCTCGCGGGGCAAGGAAGGCCCTACCGATCCTTATGGGCTAGATCAAACACCCTTAGGCCACGCTTGGAATACAACAAAAAAATGAAATTTTGTGTACAAATTTAGTGCTTCTAAACACAAGAAAATTTTGTACCGATACGTACATACAATAATAAATGCACCTCAAACAGATGGGAACTATAAGCTTAGTGCAAAAAAGTGTAATCACACTCAATCTAATGTCAATAGTCAATTAAGCACAAGAGTGTATTCTCAAACAATCTTTGAAACAATAAATCAATATATCTCAATCTTACGGGTTTCAAAGATTTCCAAATAGTGTAATAAAATATCTCAATAATGATTTTCTCAAAAATCTAATGCAAGAGATATTTGTAATATAAGCTTGTCAAAATAGTTTTCGCAAGAACACAATACAAGACAAGCTTAATGAGTCTTGCAATAATAGTGCAAAGACTCACTAGCTAAAAGTTTTCCCCACTCAATGATTTTATTAATTAAACTAGATCAAACACAATGAGAGTTATAGCTTTGGAAAGCAATGTAGGATGATTTAAAATACTCTCACTCAAATGGATTTTGCAAAAAAAAAAAAAAAAATTATCAAAGGAGGAGTATTTTGGCTTGGAGTATGAAGAAGGGTTCTCAAAAATTCAAAGAAAATATTTTCTAATTAAATCCCTAATCTTGTCTTAATTTTTGCAAAAAAAGGACCTATATCTAAGATGGAAAAAATTATAGTCGTTGGGGACACATTGGGTATTTTGAAAAAAAAAATTAATTGAGTTTAATTAAAAATAACCTAATTTAACCTCGATAAAAATTGAGCAACCCAAGAGGTTCGATCGACTGTACTTAAGGTTCGGTCAACCCAATTTCCAAGTTCGGTTGAGCGAGGCATTTTTGAACTATCGGTTCAATCGACTAGACTTTAGGCGATTTCAAAACCTTAGAGGTTTAGTCAACCGGGCCAAGTTCAGTTGATCGAAGTTGAATGTTCGGTTGACCTAGCCATTTTACAACTAGGAGTTCAATCGATCAGGGCGTTGCAGTTCATTTTAGATATGGTCAACCAACTAGTCAACTTTTTGACCCTGGAGAGGTTGGTCGACCGAAGTGCTCTGTGTGTTGGGGTTTGGTCGATCGAACACACCAACTTTGTGCAATTCAGTCCTATTCTTCTTATGAAGTCACCCCTATTCATATGATAATTATTTCTAAGATATATGGGGGCTTTTTTCATGCAATATATATTTGGACCTATGGTTAGTCTAAGTTCTTTGAGCATATACCCTAAGGTCCATCTATGGTTTTGAGCTTATAATACCTACATGCATGATATGCATTAATTATTATAGACCTTGAAATAATTATTACAGACCCAATGAATTGAATATAAATTACAACAATTAAAACACTTTGGGTCTTCATTTTTCCTTTGACTCATCATGTGCCATCATATGATTTTGCTAATTGATCCTGCACACAAACTCGACAAACATTAATATCTTATATTTGGCATTATAAAAAATGAGATAGGACTCAAAAATTCAATAGTGGGGCTTAAGCTCCCCATGTATATTTGCATACATGCTTACTTGAATTTTAGCTTAAATATGATAGTCATTTAAAACATTCATCATATGTTCATCCTTTCAAATGAATTCCGCATGTAGCAAATATAGGCATTTTAGCACATACAAGCATATAGCATTTCAATTTAAGGCACGATAGCCAATCGAGGCTATATTCAACAAGTATGCAGTAGGGGTTCAAAGAAAGAATGAGTGTGTGCGATTTGAAAACTCCCCCCTAAGACATGCATTTTCCTAGTTACATGGACCTTCATCAAGATATGAGACTTTCAATTTAAAAGGATGATGCTCTACCATTTGGGTCCTAAGTGAAAGTACATAAACCAAATAATTGGAATAAATGGTGTCCATGAACTAGTCCATCCAAAGACACAAAGAAAATGTGTACATGTCTTCAAAATATATAGCGGTTTGGATTTTACATGACCTATTTAATTATCATGCATGCGTTTTCAATTAAAGACGAGAATTAATTATTATTTTATGAATCACTCATCCTTTCAAAGATGTTTTAGCATGCATTAACTTATTATCTTAATACATGGTTTCGTTTTTGGTAAAAATTCTACTGAAATTTTGGTAGCATGTCGTTTGTAAATTGGACATTTCCCAAAAAACCATGCACCTGAAACCTAATAGATTCACGTAATTAATTTATAATTCAACTCAAGCATGCAAGAACCCATAATATCTACCAACATGCAATTCACATCACTGCATCAGCCATGTAGGAGGCATTCAGTACAACCATGCAATCCAGTAGTTCAGGCAACAATTCAAATCAAACATAAACTATCCATCAAAAGATGTGATCATTTTGCAAGTAATGGATAGTGGCATTCAGTTCAAAGTAATTAAAAAAAATTATACATTCAAAATATATTCATTAGTAAAAATGGACATTTCCATTCAGCTCAACAACAAATCATCCAAAAAGTATAAGCACAAATTTGAAATGTTTATTGGAGGAATTTTCTAAAAATGCTGCCCCCCCTCAATTACGCAGCTTATGCATTAAATTCTTTAGCCAAAAGTATTAAATTTCAATAGACAAACTTTGGCTATTTATTTTTGAGATTAAGGAAAATAATGATATACTATATAAGTTTTAATTTCCTAAAGTCCAATTCAATATGACGGACAAAGCGATATGCTATATTTAAAATATTTATACTAAGGCTTATATAAAGCATTATTTCAAAATTAAAAAAAAAAAAAAACTTTGTCCATTTGAAGTGGATAGCCAATATATTTATATATTATTCAATCATGATGATATGTATATATTAAGCTACAATTGGATATGATCACTAAAACTCAGTATTGGCTAGGTTTCCTTAGTGTTCTCAATATGGTAATAGTGATTTCTAAAATTTAGAATATTAAGCACAAATACTATTTAAGCATTCAAAGCATAACAACCCCTTTATATATTTTGTACTAACAACTTATAAGTATTAATAAAATTCCTTTTCAAGAAGTGCCTCATAAAATATCATGCTACAAAAAAAAAATGATCATGATTCATACAAAAATTTAGATACAAGATGTAACATACAAATCATGACATGAAAGATACAATAAAGTAGAAGGAGAAAGATATATACCTTTCCATTTTACTCCTTCTTAAATGTTTAAGCTCAAAGTGGTGTCTTTTTCTCTCTCAATTTTTCCAAAATTCTTATGGTTCCCAAAATCCGTAGCACTTAGAAAAATATGAACTTGCAAAAATATTAGTGACTAAGGCACAAAATAAAATAAACATGACACTCAAATGATATGCATTAAAATCATGTCATGCAAATTCATTTCACTTTCAAAAATGGGAAACTTATGCATTTTGAAAAAAAATGTTAATGGGATATGATAAGTTTTGACAAACACTTTCCAAATCCTCCAATCACTTGATTTTACAAAAGCATTTTCAAATTTCACATAGTAAAATATATACGATAAAAGCAATGGAGGATTTGCAAAGGGTTAACCCTCAAAACAGGGACACACTATAGAGACCCATAAAATTTAATTTATGAAAATAATAAAGGAAAAGAAAAGAAAGAACAAAAAATTTTGGTCTACTGATAGCCAACCGTATTCAAAATAGGATGCGACTTAGTCGACCATCCACTTCAAGAACAAAAATTTTTGGTCAACCAAAAGATGGAAATGAATCATCACATCAGGTTTCGGTCGACCATCCCCTACCACAGTCAACCATATAGACTCAGTTTATATAGGAATTTTAATGTTTCAGTCAACCGAAACCTCTTTGGATCAACCGAACCTCACGGGTTTATATATATATCCCCGTGTGGAGAAGCTCATTTTCACTTCTAAAACCTCAAGCTTTCCTCTGTTTTCCCCTATTTTCCAGTCTCCTCATAAACCCTCCTTCTTACCTACTAAAAGGTTTTCAATATTACACCATAGCTAGGGAAAATTGGCAAGTTGATGTTCAGGAAGTTAGGGTCACGCAGGACAACTAGTTCATTTCAGAGCGAGTAAGGATGAGATACATAAGGGAATTCGGACTCAAAGAAGTTATCCTAGGTAAAGTCCTTGATCTCACTTTCATGGAAATCATTTTAGAAATTTACTGGACACGTTTAGACATCAGAGATGGGACTCGTTCATGTCCTACTAGCCTAGAGGGCACTATCCCACTTTTGTGAGAATATTTTATGCTAATTTAGGCAACGATAAGAATGGGTGCTACTCTAGGGTTTTAGATATTGACGTCAGATTTTATGATGAGTGCTTGTCTGATACCCTAAATATTGGGCAAGGGGGTTTGGAATGTCCAGACGCAGTATCCTCCTGGATAAATGAACATGAGTCCTCTATTGAAATGTTTGCAAACCTTGTTATAAGTGTCCCTTATGTAAACCCTAATCACCCTCTAGACTATAGGTCCTTTAGTTTAGAGACCACCGTAGTTCATCATTATATTACCTATAATATTTTGCCTAAGGCTGGGTCCAGGTTACATGTTTCCTATTTAGATTGCTTTGTCATATGGTGTCTCTTCACTAGAAGGAAACTATACTTGCCAAGCTTGATGATGAAATGGATGCTTGCTAAGACTGCTAGGTGTAGGATTGTCATGCCATATGGGGGGATACTAAACTTACTATTTAGGAGGATTAAAGTTACCAGATCAAACTATGCTCGGCTTAAGAGAAGGAGGAATGTAGATATGTTCTCCTCGGTCACCTTGAGGCTCACGGGATATGAGCTAGTTAATGATATACGGATGCCTACAACTGGTAGGAGCCAGGTAGATCAACAGGAAGTTCCACAGGAGCTGCCACCATAGCCTGCACAGCCGTCAAATGTAGATTTGATGGCAGCCATCACAATGCTCACTAGTTCCTTCACTGAGTATAGGGATTCCTAGTTCTAGATCACACAGTCCCCATACAAATAGATATCAGGGAGCTGGCCTCGTCATCTAATGCTCAGTACACAGATCTTCAGAATGAGTTCAAAGAATTTTGGATCACTTCAAAGCACAGGTACACGGAGCTAAAGAGGCTCATGGCTCTTAATTTCAATGAGTTAAATGATCGTATCCATGAGTTGCATGAGGATGGAGATAAGGAGCAGATGAACATTTCTAGAGATGGGGGAGACTTTCCTGATGATGAGGGAGATGCAGAGGCCTAGTGAGAGTATCTTGAAGAAACTACCTTTATTTTTTTTTCTTACATTTTATCTTCGTCTGTATAACTAAACATCATACATTTTTCTTTTCATCGATTGCATTGCAATTTCACCCACTATCTATTTTGCACATCTAATAGTTAGGTAATTACTGATAGCTGCTATTGATGGTTGAACCGATAATGCTGATGACTATATTACTTGATCATGCATCATCTATCACTATATTTATGTTTTACTATTTATATCTGGAACACCTCCTACATGGCTGGTACAATGATGTGTAATACCGGTGCATATTCTGTATGATTTTTATGACTTATAGGTTTAGGAAATGTAAATTTTACAGACAGCATGCTGCCAAAATTTTGACAGAAATTTTCCCAAAATAAAATCGTGTATAAAGATGATTATGATAAAATCAATGATAAAATCTTTTCAAAAGGATGAGTGAAAACAAAATTAATGTTGGATTTCATCCTTACTTAATCATCAGATATTTAGGGGAGCAAAGATAGATGCTTATACTACTTAGCATGCCTAATGAGATTAACCTTGTTTAGTATAAGAAAATTTACTTCATCTAAGCTAGATCTCAAATCGATAGGGGGAGCTCTTTGAAATAAAACTTTTTATCTTGTTTGTGCTCACCAATATTCTTAACCTTAGATGCGCATTGAAACGTATTGTGGCGTGCACTTGATTGTTACGTTTTTATTGAACACCTTAAGTGCGAAATATAATACTTGCCACGTAGACTTTGATTCTATCATATGACCTCGCATGTGATTGTTAAATCTTTAGGATAATTGTGGTTATGCTTTTTTGGTCATATTTTGTGTGTGCCTAATGAGATACCAGAAAATTTGTGCTTGCATATTCTTTAAAGTTGTTGTTTCAGCAAGCACTGCCTCCAGCACTTCTTGATAATATCAAAAGAGGGATATATATATATATATATATATATATATATGTTCATATAGATATAAATATTTATATATATTTACAGTTTTATTTTGCAAGAAATTGTCAAACATTAAGTATACTCTTTGATTCTTGCTTATGTGTGCCAAATTGCTATACCCAATCTTCCAAAATCAAAGGGGGAGTTATATATTCAAAATATTGAATCAAAAAGGGAGAGAACTCATTTAAGAAAAATGAACATCTTTTGAAAAGGGGACTGCCATTCTCAAGCTAAGACTTCTTTTACAGCCATCACATATTCTTCTTAGTTTAACCTTTTTGTTGATGCCAAAAGGGGGAGAGGTTTTTATTAAGCAAAATGCATGAGTTTTTGTATCTGACTGCCAAGACTAAATGCAAATGACTTTGAAATGTCATATGTCTTATTTTTCTGAATATGCCTGAACTAAATCATTGATCATTGATTATCTTTTTATGATACGCATATTCTTAAGGGGAGCCTTTTCAGGCAAGACCCATTTTGCTCATGCGTGTTTGTTATCATCAAAAAGGGGAAAATTGTTGACTTTTTGAGTCTGATCTCTGTTTTGATGCTGACAAAACACAGTGAACTTAAGTATGTATTTAGCATGTGAACATGTCCATAATTGAGATCACATATAAGGGACAGGGAGAACAAAGGCCAAGATGGATAATACACGTACTCCTAGCTTATTCTATAAAGTGAAGAGGAAGGAAACTGAAGACATTTGTTTTTGTTGTAATTGCATTTAGTTTCTGGGTCTGTAATATTTGCATGTGATGCATGATAGGGTATATGCTCAAGAGGCCTTAGAATGACCATAAGAATCATCACCCATATAGCCTAAAATAGCTTATGTTTATTTACAAAACTTAAATGCACATTTTAAGTGGTCTCGGTTGACCAAACCCAAAGCTATATAGAAGCTTTGGTCGATCAAACTTACCAGAGTCAACATGCTGACTTCATGGTCGACCATTCTAAAATGAACGTGCCTTCACACGGTCGACCGAACCGACACGTGGTTGACTTTCAACAACTTGGTTGACCAAAACATTAGTTCAAAACTGACTTGGTCAACCGAACCTTAGAAAATGGTCAACTGAACTTGCCTTGGTCGACCAAACCTCAAAGAGTTCAAAATTGCCTTGATACGATCGACCATATCTCCAGGTCAAAATGGCCACTATCAAATGAACTCAATAATATGGTCAACTGAACCTCAAATATGGTGGATCGAAACCTCTCGAGTTGGTAAAATTTTTATTGTAGGAAATCATGGTTAATTTTCATTAAACTCAATTAAACAATTTTTAAAATACGCTTGATGTCCCCAACGGCTATATTTTTTACCAACTCTATATATACCCCTTCATTTGTTATAATTAGCATGAAATTAGCATATAGATTAACAAAATTTTTCTCTAAAAATTTATTGTGCTAAATCTTTCATACTCCCATTTTCTATAAGCAGAGTGCTAAAATATCTTTTTCATTCTCATTCAATCACATATTTTTTAGAGAGATCATTTTGTTCTTCACATTCATTTTTGCAAGCTAAACTCTCTCCCACACTTGCATTTGTTGTGTATTGATTTTTGGAGAGTAGCTTAAAGTTTTTCCCATTGTATTTTACTTATAAATATTAGATTGAGAAAAACTCTTCATTGGCTTAAGAACTTGCATCCTTATTGCAAGTTTCATAAGCTTGTTTTGTGTTTTGATAAAATCATTTTTAACAAGCTTAGACCCTAATATCCATTGTGCATGATACTTGAAAAATATTTTTGAAATATTTGATTAGGGTTTTGGAGATGTTTTGAATATTCATATTGCAAATACATTATGTTGAAATCAAAGGTACTCTCAAAAATACATATTGACACACATATTGTTGAGAGTTAACACATTGGTCAACGAAATCTCACTTGAGCATCAATTCCTTATCATTTGTGAGTGCATTGGTTGTATTGTGCATAGTGGTACATATCTTCTTGTGCAGAAGCATTTGAATTGTACACAAAAATTGTTATCATCTGTTGTATTCCAAGCAAGGCTTGAGGGGGTGTTGATCTAGCCCGTAAGGATCAGGTTGTGAAGGTTGAGGCCAACCTTGCTAATTTGACCTAGTGCTGTAAATGGTGCTACTCCACCTATTAAGTGAGCATTAGTGGTAATTCTCAATCTTACGAGCTGAGGTGGGGATGTAGGCACAGTTGGATGAACCCCGATAACATATCATATGTCATTCTCCTTCCCTACACTATTTAATTTTTCATAGATATTTGTATATATTTCATTTTCTGTGAATGCTTGGGAAATACTGATATTTCTTTGATTGTTTGAATATTTGTTCAATTAATTATCAGTGTAATTGAGATTGCATAGAAATTCCATAGGTTGTGAAATATTGTTGTCATCTGGTTTAACCTAGGAGAAAATTTTTAAATGCCCAATTCACCTCCCTCTTGGGAATACACCAATTTCAACATCATGCCATTCAGCAAATCCCAAGATATGCAAAATTTTTGAAGGTTTTGTGTATGGTCAAGTGGAAGCTTAATGTGCAGAAAGAAGGCATTTATCACAAAATAAGTTAGCGTCATTATTTAATCCAATACTCTTCCTAAGTATGAGGATCCAGGTTCTACAGCAATAACTTGGGTTATAGAAAGCTAAAAAATAGGCAAAGCATTACTAGACTTAGGTTCTAATGTGAATTTGTTTCCTTATAACACTTATGAGCAACTTGGTTTAGGTGAGTTGAAACCAACTTCTATCATCTTACAATTGGTTGACCGTTCAATTAAAAAAGCCTAGGGAAGTTGTGGAGTATATGTTGGTGCAAGTCAATAAGTTTTACTATCTTATTGATTTTGTGGTATTAGATGTTCAATTAACTCCCCACTCTATTTTTTAGGCACCTGTCATTTTAGGGAGGCCATTTTTGGCTACTTCCAATGCTTTGATAAATTGTCGAAGTGGAAATATAAATTGAATTTTGGAAATATTACATTGGAGCTAAATGTGTTTAACACTTGCAGACAACCCCAAGATTTGGAAGAACTCCAGGAAGTGAATTTGTTGGAATCCCTACTTGATGAAGAACCTTTCTTGTTAGAGCAAGAGAGACAATGGAGCATGCTTTGTATGAACCTTGGAGAACTTTGACTTATATGATGCTAAGGTAGTGAATTCTGGTGCAAGTACCAAAGTAGACTCATTGTGGTGACTCAAATTTGAAGACGTGCCACTTCAATCCATAAAATTGCAACCATCAGATGAAGTTTCTCCATCTCCGATTTTGAAACCACTACCTGAGACACTAAAATACGCTTTTCTTGGGCCTACTAACACTTTTCCATGTATTATCTCATTTTCTTTGTCAGTTAAACAAGAAGAGCAGCTCCTACGAGTCCTCAAGCAACATAAAGGAGCACTTGGATTGTTGATTGCTGACATCAAAGGAATAAACCCCACCATTTGCACACATCAAATTTTTTTGAAGAAAAATTCATCACCAACTCAAGAGATGCAAAAGAGGCAGAATCCCACGATAAAGGAGGTGGTAAAGAATGATGTCTTGAAACTCTTGGATGTAGGTATCATCTATCCCATCTCATATAGTCAATGGGTAAGTCCTACTCAAGTAGTTCCTAAGAAATCTAGTATTACAGTTGTGAAAATTCAAAAAGATGAGTTTATCCCAACTAAAACCACCATGGATGGCGCATGTGCATTCATTTTAGGAAGCTAAATGTTGTCATAAGAAAGGACCTTTTTCCATTACCATTTTTAGACCAAACTTTGGAAAAAGTTGTAGGTCACGCTTTTTATTGTTTTCTTGATGGTTTTTCGTGATATTATCAAATTGAAATAGCCCCTGAAGATCAAGATAAAACTACTTTCACATGCCCCTTTGGAACTATTGCATTTAGGAGAATGCCCCTTTGGAACTATTGCATTTAGGAGAATGCCCTTTGGACTTTGTAATGCACCTGCGACATTTCAGTGTTGCATGTTGATCATTTTTGGTGACATGGTTGAGCATATCTTGGAAGTGTTTGTGGATGATTTTTCAGTTTATGGTTAAGAATCTAGGTATTCTCCCAAGAGGGGGGTGAATTGGGTTTTAAAAATTCTTTTCGTATTTTATATTTAGAAGTCCATTGGTTGAATTTTACTTTTAGCAGTGTTTACTTTTAGCAAGTAATCAGCCCTTAGTGATCAAGTTATGGATAATTAATCAAGTTGAATTAACATTCAATTTCAAGTTCAAATCTTTTAGTTGATTAATTTCCAAAAATCAGATTAGGATAGATTAGAAATAAAACTCATATTTTGATTTCAAAACTTAGATTTTATTCCTTTACTCTAGTCAATGAAATATGCTTTTCAAATATTGTATTTTTGAAAATTTTCAATTCAAAATAACTTGTTGCTATTTTAATCGCCAAAATCATAACTTTAAAGAATTTATCAATCCAAACAACTAGTTAATGTATGCTGAATTTAAATATGCTTTAAAAACAACATTCCAGCACTCCTCAAAGTTTAGTAAGATATAAAAATCATCCACGTAGTTAATATACTTGTAGAAAGAAAAAAAAAAAAAACAGAGTAGGGAGAAGAGCTTAGCACCAGATTTTTTACAAGGTTCGCTCTGCAGCTTACGTTCTTGCCCCAAGCAACCGCTGTAAGGATTCCAACTTTCTTATTAGGCAAAGTTACAACCTCTCTCCTTCTTAGGTGGAGATCCCTCTCTAACAAGAATACCCCTTCTCATTAGCCAACGATTCAACAACCCTAAATAGTAAAAAAAAAAAAAAAAACACACAAAATAGCAAATTTGTTGTCGTACAACAAATACTCTCAGTTAGAGTTGATTTGTACAAGTTAAAAGCACAATATACTTTATCAAATAATCAATATAAAGAGATGAAACTCAAAGTAAATATCACTGGGGTTCTCTAGATTTGAAAAATCTCAATTAGTGCACAAGAACCTCAAGCTTTAATTCAGCAAATACTTAGCAATAGCTTGTCAGCAAATATTCAGCAAGAACTCTTTGAAAGTATGAGAATTAGATTAATAGATAATTGCTTGTAATTCTTGGTGTGTGTAATCCTTTGGTTTAGTATGTATTTATAGATATAAAAAGTAATATTTCGTGTTCCCCGAGTTTACTTGCAATATTCCCCAAGTTTTTACAAAGTTTGGTGGCCAAGAAATTAAATTTAGAAACTTTCTCTCGCTGTTAAAATATGACAGTCTATCGACTATGTATATGGGTTAGTCACCTATCCACTTTGAAATCAACATATTTTTCAAACACAGAAGGGTGTCAGTTGCCTGTGCCCTAAGGGTCAGTTGGCCGTGCCTATTCGGCCTGTTTAGTTATAACAATATATAAATTATTAGTCGCCTGAGGATGACTTGTTAGTCACCTAGCCTATTTATGTTGGTCAATTTATTTAGCATTAAATATATCAGTCGCTTGATGGAGTAGCATTAGTCACCTGGAATTTCAAAACATGTGCTTTTAACAAACTAGTTTCCAAAAAAATTTTAGATTTCATACTTGGTATATTAATTTGAGACTTTTGAAAAAATATTTTCTGAGGTTTTCAAAATTAGTTCTCTAAGTCAATATTGAATCGTAAGAGCTTCAAAGACTTATATTGAAAATATGAGAAGTACTTACATGAGACTTTAAATAATTATGACACTTCTATTCACTAAGTCTTCACGTATAGCTTATTTTCTTCATGTATAGCCTGACTTCAGGCTTCGATAGTCTTTAGCTTCATAAAGTCTTCTAGCATCAACTTCGAGCTTTTCAACAAACTTTGTCAAGCACCTATTCTTGATCTGAATTACTTTAAGTCACTTGAACTTGAACACTTAAGTCCTGAATCATCACTTAACCAAATATGTTAAGTTCCTTTGTTTTGTTATCATCAAAACAAGATTCTAAACCTTGTGAGGCCAACAATTTCTCCATTTTTGATGATGATAAACAAGGAGCAAAAATGTGAGTAAGCCTTAAAAGGCTCCCCTTTACAATAAGCATTAACTTAACAATATTTGGAAGGAATGTCATATATATCATGCATGCATGTAAACTCGGTGTATATTTTAAGAATCAATTTCATACTCGTATATCAAAATAATATCAAGATTCATGCTTTATATATCACATCATGATTCATGATCATGCTTAATAATATCATGTTCAGTTCATGCTTAGTTTATCATACTTAGTTAGTTGTAATTATGTATCATGCTCAATTTTTGCCCAAAAATACTCCCCCTTTTGACATCAATCAAAAAGAGTACAACGTCCAGAAAAAGCACATAAGTATCAATGATAAAAAGCAATCATAAGCAATAATTAGTAACATGCTTAAAAAGATACACAATAAGTCTAAAACGCATGTAAAACAACAACAAACAACCAAAAATAGTACACAAAGTTGTGTTTAATACAAATTCAGATTGGTCAAATAAATGCATCATCATCATACTCTTTATCTTCTCTTTCTTCATCATCTTCTTCATCACCATCGTCAGACTCAACTTCCATCGGAGCCTTTCCATGTGAAGAGGAAGTGCCAGTTATATGTCGTTCCATCAGGCCAAGTCTCTGGTTTAAAGAAGTATAGTTCGCCTAGAGAGAGCTATATTTAGCACGCATTTCAGTACTGAAGTTCGTAAACTGCTGATGATAAGCAATAAACCATGATGGCCCATCAGTCAGAGGTGCAGGTTGCTGAACCTAAGGAGGACCTGGTTCGGGTACTTGCCTATGATGTCTGCCATGTTTAAGAACCCATTCTTGGTCCCGTTTTTCATAACCCATCATGTTTTAGGGTCATAGTTGAGAAGATGTCATAGTGGGTTTTCTTAACGAATGTGGATGCAGGAGTGGATACTGTTAAATGTGCAAATATAATGTTTAACACTCCACTATATGGGAGAATAACACGACATGCTGCTTCCCTAGTCACCATCCATTTCAAAATCAAACTAGGCAAATCTAGTTTCATGTAGTAACCCAGATAATTATAGAAATTAAATAATAAATAAAGGAGAGAGAAAAGAATTTTTCAAGGAAGCTCTACAGGGGCTCGTCGACGAACACAAAGAGTTCGTCGATGAACAGTCTTCTTGGGCTCGTCGACGTGGACACGTATCTCGTCGATGAGAACTTACTAATAGGGCTGATTCCAGGGCCTGAAACTTGTCGATGAGGGTTAGGTGTTCATCAACGAACCCCCTTCTCGGACTCGTTGACGAGGTGTCATGAATCGTTGATGAGGCCACGTGGACGGAGGTCTATAAATAACTGAAAACAGCGTTTCAATGAGAAATTTTATTTTCTCTCAATTTTTCTCTCTCCTGCTTGGTTTCTCTCCTCTTCTCTCTAGATTTCTCACCCTGTCACTCTACGGTTCGATGATTGGAAGCCGCCACGTTGATTTTGGGGAGTTTCTCTACAAGTCTGCTAAAACAGAATGTTGATTGAGGCAACTTGGGCACTATCCCAAAATTAGGGTAAGTAGATTATTTGGGTATTTTTAGTTTTATCAGGCTTATTTGAGTTTATATTTTGAGTTATATGGGAATATACTAGAGTTTTGTGAAATAAAACTAGGATGTTATATTTTCAGGGTTGGAGTGTTTTGGACCCTACAAGCATGGGTTGAGGACCCCAACAGATATTTTTCTAGGAGCCCAGGTATATTAAAGTTTAAGACATTGTGAATAGACAGGTTCAGGAAATATGAATGGATAATTTTCTGGGGAAATTTAGTGATTCACTGAGGAATTTGTATAAATGTATTATTGTAGGCAAGCCTCCCAATTAGGTAAGGGAAATATGTTGTGCTAGCGAATCCAAAAATATTATCAGTAAATTAAAGTATTTATTTATTAAGGTATAGGGTATAAATTATACAGTTTTATAGTTTTCAGAACATGAGTTTTATTAACTATGTGGCCTAAGTAGAAAATTGTTTAGTACAGAGTTTATATAGTTTTTTAGAATATCATGATTTATAGTGTTTTTGCATAGAGACATGTTTTACTAGATTTTTACAAAATTATGAATTACAGTGTATATATATACAGACAGATATATTTTGCAGATAGATATTATATAGACAGATATTTATCAAATAGACATTTTATAGATATTATACAAACATATATATTTTGCAGACAGATATTATATAGACAGATATTTATCAGACATATATTTTATAGATATTATACAGACAGATATCTCACAGTATTTACAAAATGCCATTATTTCCAAAACCATAACACTAAGACATTACATATTATTCAATCAGATATTATAGTTTTTTTAGTCAGTTAATATAGTATTTCAGATTAGATTTATAGTGTTATGGTTATTTTGGAATCATGATGAAACAACAAGATAATTATGTATATCCGTAATATATAGTATCAGACCCTAAAGAATCAGTTCAGTAAATATTCAGTTATCAGAGGACGGTACCGTTACTATTACAGATCAGAGTTCAACCACACATCTTAAATAGTGTGTGGAAGGTTTCCGTCAACCATGCCTGGAGTGATTGCAAACTCCCCAGAATACTAGGTTGAGGTGGCCGGTTTGATGAGGTATATACCAATACCGTGCCTAGAAGAAGTTGTAGATTGGCTCGGCTGAGGATCTGTAGAGTTACAGTTGACTTACCTGGTAGACCAACCAATGTTAAGTCCCACCTACAGGTCGTACAACCCTGTCATAAGGGGGTAAATCATGGCGTACACTTTTTCAGGGTATTATTGTGGTGATCTATATGCATACAGTTTTACAACGAGTATGTTATATTACTAGAAGTATGAATAAATAGAAAACTTTGATGCTACAATTGTATTTTAAAGCACATAGGTGTGAGTTGTACAACGTATTGTGTTATCAGTTAAACTTAGTTCAAATATTTATCAGTATAATATTTATGTAAGCTCAGTTGTCACACACTAGTAATAGCATATTTCCTCTTACTGAGTGTTATCTCATCCCAGTGATTTAATATTTTTCAAGTGACCCAACTAGACGAGCAAAACATGCTCATAGATAGAGGAGTTATCAATATTGCACTATCTATAGGGTAAGTTATTTTGGAAGATATGTATTTTGCATAGATCCTAGAGGATCTGGTATCTAAAACTATAGTGATGTGTATAAGTATTAAGAAATTCTCGTATTGTGTTTTTGGTTGCACGATCTATGTTTTCCACTACCTATGAATATGGATATGTTACAGGGTATCAAAGAATAGGATTTTTACCAGTTAGCATTATTATTATTACTAAAAAAATTGCATGAAAAATCAGGTCATTATAATTTGGTATCAGAGCCTAGGTTGTTAGGTTCTAGAGACTCTAGAATACAACGAAAAACAATACCAGAGTATAGGAATGGATTTTGAGGAGATGGAAATTTGTATAGAACATAATTTCAGAGAGATAGTGTTAGGGAACTAGGATGAGAATTTAGGGTTCTGTTCTACAGTCTGGAAGTAGGAATTTTGGGGTTGTTTCTGTGATTTTCCTAGGGTAATGATTTCAAGAAAACCATAATGAACTATTGTCGATTTCTATTTCCATATGGTAGGACTAAACCTTAACTTAGTGATAGAAGGTATGAGATATTTTAGTTAGAATGGCACTATGAGGTTCGAGAACTCAGAATAATTTGTTATTATTATGGGATGGACCTAGGAGGTAGTAGCGCTCATGTTAGTGGCAACAATGGAGCAGGGCCTTCTGGTGCAGGAGGCGGAGACTCAGATGCTGTTTTATGCAGCATAACTCAGCAAGTCATGGCTAAGATTGTTCGAAGCTCCAGGGAGCAAGGAGGCCCATCTACAGTTCAAGGATGCATGATAGAGAAGTTCACAAAGATGAATCCTCTAGCATTTTTAGGAGGATCTGATCCTGTAGCTGCCAAGAAATGGAAGCAGGAGATCAAGAAAATACTGACGATGCTCCAGTGCACCGAAGAGCAGCAGCTTCTTTATGCCTCATATAAGCTGACATGCGAGGTTGAGAGATGGTGGGTAGCTACGAAGTTATTGGAGGAACAGAGGCCTACACCAATGGATATGACTTGGAGTAGATTCAGGGAGATATTTTTCAATAGGTATTTTCTTGCCACTATCAGAGAGGTGAAGGTACAGGAATTTCTGAGCTTGTCCCAGGGATCGATGACAGTCTAATAGTACGCGGAGAAATTCATTAAGCTGTTGCATTTCTGCCCTTATATTGTTCTGGATGAAGCTAAAAAGGTCAGAATGTTCAAGAGGAATTTGAGATAGGACATTTATAAACAGGTGGCAGTTCTTAAGGTGCAAGACTTCTCAGAGTTAGTGGACAGGGCCACGGTAGCATAGGAAAGCAATCAAAAGATGAAGGAACATCAAGCTAGAAGAAGAGGTTTGTTCCCTCAGGTTTTCAAATCGGGTCTAGCCGGGGCCTATGGAGGGGAGGTAGATTCAGTGAAGGATAGAGACTAATGACAAGACATAGTGGATTTCAGGGTGGGCAGACTTATCCCACCTGCCCCAGGTGTGGTCGGAGACATTCGGGCAAGTGTTGACTGGGTGAGAATGTTTGCTACTGATGTAGGAGACCCGGTTACATGGCTCGATCATGTCAGGGACCACCAATCTATGCACCAGCTCCTAGACCGTATTGAGGTGGACAATAGTAGGCGCCTCGTGGAGGCCAACAAAGGAACATTACACCGGTGAGAGTCTATGCATTGACGCCGGGAGATGCTAAGACTGTTGGTGACATTGTCACAGGTATACTTACTATTTTACCATATAAAGTTGTTGTTTTGTTTGACACTGGTGCCACCCATTCCTTTGTATCATCGAGATATATTAAAGTAGCTGGAGTAGGAGCACAGTTGTAAGATGTTGAGTTGTTGGTATCCACGTTGACTGGATCTATTGTATGGTATAGGAAGGTACTTAAAAATTTTCTAGTGGTCATTTAGGGGAAAGTGCTACCAGCTGACCTTGTGATACTAGATATGCAAGGATTTGATGTAATATTGGGTATGGATTGGCTGGCAGCTAATCACGCTAGCATAGACTGCTATCAGAAAGAAGTGATTTTTAAACCCCCAGGTGAGCAAGATTACAGATTTGTGAGTACACGTGTGCGTGCCTCGCCACAGCTAGTGTCAGTTATTCAAGCAAAGAGGTTACTTCTGGTGGTTGTCAGGGATATGTTGCCTATATAAAGAAGCTACCAAAGGAAGAACTAAAACAGTCCAACACTCTAATGGTTAGGGAATTTTCAGATGTTTTTCGAGAAGAGTTACCTGGCTTACCACCATATCGGGAGATATAATTTGCAATTGGTTTGTTTCCAGGGATGGCATCAATATTTAAAGCACCTTACAGAATGGCTCCAGCAGAATTAAAAAAGTTAAAAGACTAGTTTTGCAAGAGTTATTTGATAAAAATTTTATTAGGCCCAGGGTGTTGCCTTTGGGAGCACCGGTCTTATTTGTAAAGAAAAAAGATAGGACCATGAGAATGTGCATCGATTACAAAGAAACAAAAAAAAAAGTGACGATAAAGAATAAATATCCTCTTCCTAGAATCGATGATTTATTTGATCAGTTCCAGGGGACACACGTCTACTCTAAGATTGATCTCTAGTCAGGTTATCACCAAATGAAAGTTAAAGCGGAGGAAGTTTTGAAGATGGCTTTCAGGACCATATATGGGCATTACAAGTTTCTCGTTATGCCATTTGGTTTGATGAATGCACCAACAGCGTTTATGGACCTAATGAATCAAGTTTTTCATCAGTATCTGGACCAGTCTTTTGTGGTTTTTATAGATGATATATTGGTCTACTTGAAGAACTTTGAAGAGCATGAACATGACCTAAGGCTAGTGTTGCAGGTGTTGAGGGAAAGAAAGTTATACGCGAAATTCAAAAAATGTGAATCCTGGCTGAGGCAGGCTATCTTTATAGGGCATGTGATATCTGGGGATGGTATATCTATTGACCTAGGCAAGATAGAAGCAGTGGTTGTTTGGTCGAGGCCGAGAAATGTTCAAGAGATTAAGAGTTTTCTAGGTCTGGCAGGGTATTACCAGCGCTTTGTAGATGGCTTTTCCAGACTCTCACGTCCTTTGACATAGCTCATGAGGAAGAATGCAAGGTTTGAATGGACCATTGAGTGTGAGCAGATCTTCCAGGAATTGAAGCAGTGATTGGTCACCGCCCCGATGTTAGCTATTCCATCAAGAGAGGATGGATTCATTATATACAATGAAGCATCCCAAAAGAGGCTTAGGTGCATGTTGATGCAGCACGATAGGGTTATTGCATACGCTTCTAGGCAGCTTAAAGAATATGAGAAGAACTATTATGTGCATGATTTAGAAATAGCAACGGTGGTGTATGCACTCAAGATCTAGAGGCACTATCTTTGTGGGGGAAAATTTGAAATTTTCTCAGACAACAAAAGCTTAAAATATTTCTTCACCTAGAAAGATTTGAATATGGACAGAGAAGATGGTTGGAGCTTATCAAGGATTATGATTTTACTATTAGCTACCATCCAGGAAAAGCAAATGTGGTGGCTAATGCATTGAGCCGAAAGTCAGTGGGAGAAGTATTTGTCAGCAGTGGAAATTCAGCACCCTATCCAGATGGATTTAAAGAGGTTACACATGGAGCTAATAGAGGGTGATCACCAAGCATTCATTGCCAACCTGGTGTTACAACCTACATTGTAAGAAAGGATTCAAGCTGCCTAGAGAACTGATCCAAAACTAGCAAAGTTGATAGAGAAAGTGTAAGATGGGTAAAAGGAAGAGTTCACTACATTATATGATGGAACCTTGCAGTTTCATACCAGATTATGTGTTCCTACAGATGCTTAAATCAAGAGGACTATATTAGAGGAGGCACACAGATCCCTATACACCGTGCATCCAGGTAGCACTAAAATGAATCGAGATCTACGGGAATCCTTTTGGTGGAGTGGCATTAAGAAAGAGATTGTAGAATTCGTGAAGTGATGCCTAGCGTGCCAGCAGATAAAGGCTGAGCACCAAAGACCCACGTGACAGTTGCAAACACTTTACATTCCTAAGTGGAAATGGGGCCACGTCTCTATGGATTTTGTAATAGGGCTACCGCCAGCACCACAGGACAAAACGCTATTTGGGTGGTCACAAATCGACTAAGGAAGACCCCTCACTTCATCCCCATCAAAGTCAACTATTCTATGGACAGGATAACAGAGTTGTATATTTAGGAGATAGTTCGCTCCCATGGTGTACCGGTATCCATAGTCTTAAACTGTGACCCCCGATTTATGTCATGATTTTGGAAAAGTTTTTGGGAGGCTATGGGGTCACAGTTAGCATTCAGCACAGCTTTTCATCCTCAAGCTAATGGGTAGGAAGAGAGGATGATTTAGATACTTGAGGATATGCTGTGAGCTTGTGCGCTAGATTTTGGGGGTAGCTGGACCCAATATATGCTGCCAATTGAGTTCGCGTATAATAACAACTATCAGGCCAGCATTAGCATGGCACCTTACGATGCTTTGTATGGTAGGAGGTGTCGTTCTCCATTATATTGGGATGAAGTAGGAGAAAGGTGAATTTTGGGACCATAGTTGGTGCAGTAGGCGTGCGATAAAGTCCAGCTTATTAAAAAAGATAGAATCAGTGCAGCTCAAAGTCGGCAGAAAAGTTACGTAGAAACTCGTTGTTGGAAGTTAGAATTTGACATGGAAGATCAGGTATTTTTAAAGGTAGCTTCACTGAGAGGAGTTAAGAGATTCATAAAAAAGGGTAAGTTAAGCCCTAGGTACATTGGCCCATTTAAGATACTTAAGAGAGTGGGGTTAGTTGCTTATAGGCTAGCTCTACCACCAGCTTTATCTAGAATTCATGACATATTTCATATTTCCATGTTGAGGAAATACATCCCAAACCCTTACTACATGATCAGTTATGCAGAGATAGAACTCAGAGATTCACTAGCATATGAGAAAACACCAGTGCAGATCTTAGACAGGAAGGAACAAGAATGGCGTACCAAGAAAATTCATTTAGTGAAAGTCCTATGGAAGAATCATGCCATAGAAGAAGCTTCATGAGAACTTGAGGAAGAGATCAGACAGAAATACCCACATCTATTTAGTGGGATACAGTAATAGTCAGTATTGTTTGGATAACGACAGTTTTAGATTATTTAGTACAAAGTTATGAATGTATAGTTGTATTTTAGAATACAGGGTAGGTAGTGTTTTTGGTTTTGGGAGAATTTTTCTTTTGTAAGTATATTTGTGATCTCCCATAACTTCTTATGTAACCACAGTATTCCACCACCATAAGTGAGGGTAATTAATAAAATAAGTAGCCCATTTTCCTCAATGGATAGTGTTCAATACAAATAGCAAATTTCGAGAATGAAATTTTATAAGGAGGAGAGAATGTAGTAACCCAAATAATTATAGAAATTAAATAATAAATAAAGGAGAGAGAAAAGAATTTTTCAAGGAGGCTTTGCAGGGGCTCATCGACGAACAGCCTTCTTAGGCTCGTCGATATGGACATGTGTCTCGTCGGCAAGAACTTATCGAGAGAGCTAATTTCAGGGCCTAAAACTCATCAATGAGGGTTCGGTGTTCATCGACGAACCCCCTTCTTTGACTCATCAACGAGGTGTCATGGCTCATCGACGAGGCCACGTGGCAAGAGGTTTATAAATAGATGAAAATGACGTTTCAGCGAGAAATTTTATTTTCTCTCAGTTTTTCTCTCTCCTCCTCGGTTTCTCTCCTTTTCTCTCAAGATTTCTCACCCTGTCACTCTACGGTGCGACGATTAGATGCTACCACGTTGATCTTGGGGAGTTTCTCTACAAGTTTGTTGAAACAGATTGTTGATTGAGGTAACTTGCACACCATCCCAAAATTAGGGTAAGTAGATTATTTGGGTATTTTTAGTTTTATTAGGCTTATTTGAGTTTATATTTTGAGTTATATGGGAATATACTAGAGTTTTGTGAAATAAAACAAGAATGTTATATTTTCAGGGTTGGAGTGTTTTGGGACCCTACAGGCATGGGTTAAGAACCCCAGCAGACATTTTTCCAAGAGTCCAGGTATATTAAAGTTTAAGAAATTGTGAATAGGCAGGTTCAGGAAATATGAGTGGATAATTTTCTGGGGAAATTTAGTGATTCACTGAGGGATTTGTACAAATGTATTATTGCAGGGTTTTGAGATTGGTACGCCAAAGGCGTGAGGATAGAGTTGAAGGCAAGCCTCTGAGTCAGTTAGGTAAGGGAAATATATTGTGCTAATAAATCCAAACATATTATCAGTAAATTAAAGTATTTATTTATTAAGGTATAGGGTATAAATTATACAATTTTATAAATTCCAAAACATGAGTTTTATTAATTGTGTGGCCTAAGTATAAATTTGTTTAGTATAAAGTTTATATAGTTTTTTAGAATATCATGATTTATAGTATTTTTGCATAGAGACATGTTTTACTAGATTTTACAGAATTATGAATTACAGTGTACATATATACAGATAGATATATTTTGCATATAGATATTATATAGATAGATATTTATTAGATAGATATTTTATAAATATTATACAAACAAATATATTTTGCAGACAGTTATTATATAGACTGATATTTATCAGACTGATATTTTATAGATATTATACAGAAAGATATCTTACAGTATTTAAAGAATGCCATGACTTCCAAAGCCATAACACTTAGACAATACAGATTATTCCATCAGATATTACAGTTATTTTAGTCAGTTTATACAGTATTTCATATCAGATTTATAGTATTATGGTTATTTTGGAATCATGATGAAATAGTAAGATAATTATGTATATGAGTACTATTTAGTATCAAACCCTGATAAATCAGTTCAGTAAATATTAAGTTATCAAAGCACGGTACGGTTGCTATTACAGATTAGAGTGCAACTACACATTTTTACATTGTGTATGGAAGGTTTCCGTCAACTGTACTTGGAATGATTGTAGACTCCCCAGAAGACTAGGTTGAGGTGGCCGGTTTTATGAGGTAGATACCAGTACCGTGCCTAGGAGAGGTTGCAAATCAGCCGGGCTAAGAATTGGTAGAGTTACAGTTGACTTACCTAGTAGGCCAACCAATGTTAAGTCCCGCCTATGGGCAGCAAAACCCTGTCATAAGGAGTTAAATCATGACATACAGTTTTTTAGGGTATTATTTCAGTAATCTATATGTATACAGTTTTACAGAACAGCAGGAATAAATGGAAAACTTTGATGTTATAGTTGTATTTTAAAGCATATAGGTGTGAGTTGTACAATGTATTGTGTTATCAATTAAATTTAGTTTAGATATTTATTAGTGTAATATTTATGTAAGCTCAGTTGCCACACACTAGTAGTAGCGTATTTCCTCTTATTGAGCGTTGTCTTATCCCAGTGATTTAATATTTTTCAGGTGAACAAGCTAGATGAGCAGAACAGGCTCATAGATAGAGGAGTTGTCAGTATTGCTCTGTCTATAGGGTAAGTTTTTTTGGAAGATATGTATTTTGTATAGATCCTAGAGGATCTAGTATCTAAAACAAGAGTGATGCGTATAAGTATTGAGAAATTCTGGTATTGTGTTTCTGGTTGCACGATCTATGTTTTCTATTGCCTAGGGATATGGATATGTTACAGGGTATCACAAAATAGGATTTTTACCAGTTAGCATTATTATTATTACTAAAAAATTAAAAAAAAAATGACATGAAAAATCAGGTCGTTACATTCCACCCTTTTAAAATGCACCACATACGAAAGTAGTCCAAGTAGGAAATGAAATCGTGAGATCCTGCTCTAGGTAAGATGTTTTACATAATGATCTTCAACAGAATTTGTGCCTGGAGGTTTAATTGGTTATATAGTGGCAGATGTCCAAAATAAAAAGGGTTCTCATTCATGAATAATGGCAAAAAGTACTGTGGCATGAAATCCTATGCCATTATCCATGAAAGTTTAATCTGAGCACACTCAAACTCTCCTTACTTGATACTCATTATTCTAGCTAATGATTCGGAAGTGAGAGCTATGGAATTTCACATTACTTCAGTAGAAGTAACTGTATCGCCCTTAACCATATTAGTGTAAAATAACTTAACCAAGTTGGGGTAGTATCCCTTAGCTTGATATGTGACAAATTTCTTCCATCCTAGGGTCTTAAACATAGGTAATATTTTAGGAAAATCAATGTCAAAGAAGGTGGTATCTAGAATCTTATATTGGTTCCATCAAGCGAAGATGAGTTCGATATAGTTGCTTGGCATGTGCAGATTCCAACCATTGCTCAATTGAAGAGCTATCATCTTGTCTTGAAGATGATCCCTCTTGTCAAGCAATTTTTGTTCTTGGCATTTTGATTTTGAGAGCAACTCGAACGATAGAAGCCCTAGAAATCTGAAAGGGAATGATGTAGGGTGATGAGTTTCAAAGTTTAATCGGAGGATTTGGAGTGTATGTGAACTTAGGTTTGAAGGAGAATGAAGGTAAGAGAAGACCAAAATAGAGTCAATTGACTAGGGATCTAAAAGTTAGGATTTTGCATATATTTGGTATTTAAACTGTCGTCAATTAGTGATATCGAGGGTCAGTTACCTGACAATTTTAGGGCACTTAAATTTTTCCAGACAGTAGCGAATCAGTCGACTGAGGCTTAGAGAGTCGGTCACCTGACCTTACTGATTTTGAAAAACTTGGTAAGTCAGAAAGGATCCAGTCGACTGCAACTTAGTTGTCAGTCGCCTGACGTCACTTGCCTTTCAATTTCTACTTTACTACTTATTCAATATCCTAACAAATTCTATGCTATGTAACAATTAGTTTTCTTCTAGATTCTCTTTCTTTTGATTTATCCCTTTTTCCATTTTACCAAGCTTCAAATGACTTTCCAAATTGGTTTATTGAAGCATATGACTTCTTTGATTTCGAAGACAGGCCTTGGAAAATCCATCCATTGATTGTGACAAACAATGCCATGTTTTTTATTCATTTGATTCAATATAATAGTTATCAAATAAGCTCAGACACTTATTCTTTAAGATTTTCATATTTTATTTCAATCTTGGTCACTACTCTTGTTTGAGTTGCCGTTTTGTGAACTTTCTAAATTTTTAGTTGTTGCTTCTAATATGATCATTGAGTTGAAGCTATTAAGCTATTACTAACTTATATAATCTCAGAAAGACTACTTAGGTGCATTTAAGCAAAATTTATTTGCGCTTGCACTTATACTTACTTAAGTATGTATATCCTATTGATTTATTCAATTCTTAACCAACTGAACTACAAATTTTTACTTTGACTCTTCAATGAATGTTTGATTAAACAACAAGGTCTTAAAATAACTTGGGATCTACAACATTACTAGGACTCTTTTAACTTAATCTTCCAAATTTCAAGTTTATTCAAAGAGCAGCATATGTTGTGCTCTTAGATTTTTAACCTTTCATATAGCAATTCAACTAAGGTTATTCTAACTCTTCCCTTATAGCTGATATTATGAATCATTTACCATGATATGCACAATCAAGTTTGCATTTCACTCGGCTTTGTAGGGTCTTTATTATAGTAGACATTTCAATTTAGTAATTTACATTTTAAGTATTATCTACTATCAAAGCACACTTATAGTTATCGCTATATCTTTTCTTATATTTGATTTGGCTATCATAAACCCTGTAGGCTATGGAGACATTCCCATCCTTTTTTATTTTAGTACAAATTTAGCTTTCTTAATTCCTAAAAAGGGAATGACTATTCCTAAGACCTATGGAGTCCTTAGTTTGTGAACTATGCTTTCATCTTGGTACCTATACTTTCTTCGGACTTGATGGTTTAATAAGAGATGTTTCTTTTAGTCTCCAAATCTGTTTAGTTTTCACACATTTTCTCTTTAATGGACATTCAAACTTTATATGTCCCTTCTTCTTACATAGGAAGCATGTGGTGTGAGTGTAAGCATTTGAGGAGGTGCTAGCATAATCTTTAAAGGCTTTTACAAAGTATCCCATGTAGAGGTTCTTTTTCCTTGTTTTCTTAACTCCATTGAATCCTATGCCTTCTTTATCCAAATAAATTCTTTGTGATCCAATCATTTTGTCAAGGTTTTCCTTTCCTCTAGTGAAATTATATATGATTTTTGCTTGATCCTCAATTTTACTTTTAAGATCACATATTTCTGAGTCTTGTATATTTTTACCCTTTATTTGCAGCTTTACTGGATCTTGGGACATTTTTTTTATTTTACTTTCTAATTCAAATATACACTGATCTTTTTCATTTTCCATAGAAGATTGGGATCTTAGATCTTCCAATTCTTTCATCACTGCTTCAGTCTTATTTTTCAATGATGTGCATCTTTTAGTTACTTTAACTAGAATCTTATAAGCCTTGAATAATTCCATTTGTAGTTCTTCATAATATGGCATACTTTCATCACTAGATTCATCAGATGAACTAGTTTCATTGCATGAATTATCACAAGATTTGGATGAAGAGCTTTGTTTTTCATGATCGTCCCATGCCATAAGACAATCATTAGCAACCTCCTGGTCACTTGATTCACCTTCTAAGATACTAGCACTTATATTGTCCCATGTAGTTGCCTTCATTGCCTTTTTCTTTTTCTTCTTAGAATCCTTCTTAAGCTATGGATAGTCCGGTTTTATATGTCCAACTTTCTTACAATTATAATATGTAGGTGGTTCATTCTTTGTTTCTTTTTTATTTGTTTCTTCTTTATCTGATTTGGAGTCCCTGAATTTTCTTGTAAATTTATTCTTCTTTTTAAGGATTTTTGCAAATCTCTTGGTTATAAGGGCTACATCATTTACGTCCTTTGTCTCTTCTTCTTCATGGCTAGAACTTTCATTTGTGGCTTTAAATGCAATTGATTCCTTTGCTTTAGATTTTCCTCTAGTTCTTTCGTTTATTGCCATCTAATATGTGAGGAGAGATCCTATCAATTCATCAAAAAGGTGTTTTCAAGTTTCTTCCTTCCGTAATTGTTGTGGTCTTACGTTCCCATATCGGTGGATGTCCTCTAAGGATTTTTCGGATCATTTTATATATAGATTAATTTTTCCCTAAAGCATTTAGGGAGTTTATTATACGGGTGAACCTAGTGTACATATTAGTGATGGTTTCATCAGGGTTCATCCTAAAGGCTTCATACTCGCTAGTGAGCATATCGATTCCACTATCTCTTACACGAATTGTTCCTTCATAAGTTACTTCAAGTTTATCCCAAATTTATTTGACTCTTTTACATCCCATAATTCTATTGAACTCATTCACATCTAGAGCACAATATAGTGCATTCATTGAACTAGAGTTTATTTGCAGCATTTTTAAGTCATTATCTGTCATCTCTTTTTCTTCTTTTGGTATTTCTTTATTGTCTATGGTTTGGGTAGGGTTATGGTCACCATGTGTGACAACTTTCTAAACTTTCCAATCCATAGTTTGTAAGTATATTCTCATTTGTTGTTTCCAAAAGGTGTAGTTAACACCACAGAAAATGGTTGGTCTAGATGAGGATTGGCCCTCAGCAAAGGGCAATACACCTAGGTCTGCCATAGGAATCTTTATGTAGCTTCAAGTTTAAAATTTACTACAACCTTGGGCTCCGATACCAATTGAGAATCTAGGTATTCTCCAAAGAGGGGGGTGAATTGGGTTTTAAAAATTCTTTCCTTACTTTGTATTTAGAAATCCCTTGGTTGAATTTTACTTTTAGTAGTGTTTACTTTCAACAAGTAATCAACCCTTAATGATCACATTATTGATAATTAATCAAGTTGAATTAACGTTCAATTTCAAGTTAAAATCTTTTAGCTAATTAATTTCCAAAAATCAGATTAAGATATATTAGAAATAAAACTCAGATTTCGATTTCAAAACTTAGATTTTATTTATTTACTCTAATCAATGAAATATGATTTTTAGATATTGAATTTTTGAAAACTTTCAATTCAAAAAAACTTACTGTTGTTTTAATCTCTAAAAATCAGAACTTCAAAGAATTTATCAATCCAACCAACTAGTGAATGTATGTTGAATTTAAATATGCTTTCAAAACAAGATTCCAACACTCCCCAAAGTTTAGCAAGATATAAAAATCATCCATGCAGTTAATATACTTGCAGAAAATAAAGAGAGTAGGGAGAAGATCTTAGAACCAGATTTTTTACAAGGTTCAACCTGTAGCCTACATCTTTACCCCAAGCAACCCCTATGAGGATTCCAACTTTCTTGTTAGGCAAAGTTACAATCTCTTTCCTTCTTAAGTGGAGATCCCTCTCTAACAAGAATGCCCCTTCTTGTTAGCCAATGATTCAACAACCCTAAATTATAAAAAAAAAACAACACAAAATAGCAAACTTGTTGTCGTACAATGAATACTATCAGTTAGAGTTGATTTGTATAAGTTAAAAGCACAATATACTTCAGCAAATAATTGTTATAAAGAGATGAAGCTCAAATTAAATATCACCTGGGTTCTTTATATTTAAAAAATTTCAATTAGTGCATAAGAACCTCAAGCTTTAATTCATCAAATACTCAGCAATAGCTTGTCAGCAAATATTCAGTAAGAACTCTTTGAAAGTATGAGAATTAGATTAATAGCTAATTGCTTGTAATTTTTGGTGAGTGTAATCCTTGAGTTTAGTATGTATTTATAAATATAAAAAGTAATATTTTGTGTTCCCCAAGTTTTTACAAAGTTTGGTGGCCAAGAAATCAAATTTTGAAACTTTCTTCATTGTTAAAATACGACAGTCTATCGACTATGTATATGTGTCAGCTTCCTGTTGTAGTGACCCAGAGAATTTATAATATTTAAATAATAAAAGGAAGGGAGAAAAGGAAATAAAAGTGTTCGTCGATGATGCAACATATCGGACTCGTCGACGAGGGTGTAATTCGTCGACGAGAAGAGAGTTCGTAGTTGTCTTCATGACCTCGTCGACGAGGTGACGTGGCTCATCGACAAGGTCTAGTGTATAAATATCCCTAAACATGATTTTCTAGTAGATTTTACACGCAGGAACAGTTCTCTTTCTCTCATCTTCAGTTTCTCTCTCTTCTCTCTAGCTTTCTAGGTCCATTCTTCGCTGGTTCGACAATCTGAAGCCACCATGACACTTCTGGGGAAGTTCTCTACATTTCTGCTAGAGTGGATCATTGGTGGTGCGAGTTCAGAATTCATCCCAAATTTAGGGTAAGGCTTTCTACTCAATATTTGACTTCTTGACAGTTGTAGAAAGCGTAGTACACGTAGAAAGATTGAAGTTTAGTTCTAGGAAATATTGTTTTCAGGGTGTTGACCAGGGAACCCAGCGGGTGTTGAGTTGATTGTTTTAGGGGCTTTTTCAAGAATCAAGTAAAGGGATGAACTAAGCTAGTTATTTTATGAAAATGCATGTATGTTATTACATCATTTCATTTTAGGAAAATAAATATATATTTATATATGATTTATATTTAGGAAATACTGCTGAAAATGATGGTATGTTTAAATATACGAAAAACCTATTTCGTGTGGTATGAGTAGAATTTACAATGAAATACTATTTTTTTTTCTGGGAATATGATAATGATGTGCATTTTTATAATAAAACCGGCGTACAGGCCAAGAATTTTTACATGTATTGCCGGCGTACGAGCTGAGTTATGGATATAATTTGCTAGCGTATGGGCCGAGCTATGGATATATTTGCTGGTGTACAGGCCGAGCTATGAATATGTTTGCCGGTATATGGGCCGAGCTATGGATATGATTTGCCAGTGTACGAGCCGAGCTATTTGAATGATTTGCTGGCGTATGGGCCAAGCTATGGATATGATTTGCTAGCGTACGGGCCGAACTATGGTAAAATATGAAATACTGATGTACAAGCTGATGATTTTCATGATATACGTATATATGAAAAATGATATGATTGATTTGATAATTAATGATATGAAATATCCATGTATCACAGTTTCATTATATGCTATATGTTATCAAAGCCTAGTTAGCTTAGTTTAGGCTAGCACTTGCATGGTACCAATGTTATATGTTCATGATTTATCATGATATTTGTGTTAATGTTGCTGTACGGAGTAGCGTGAGGTTGGATGGTCGATGTGGTTTTAAGTAGTGTGAGTGCCCCTGGTGTACGGACCAGGTCTGACAGACCCATCAGACTTACAGATTGTACTTTTGACTTAACAGTAGTCGGCTAACCATTGTCAGGTCCCGCCTTCGGGCTGCACAACCCAGTCATGTGGGGTAATGCATAACAACAGCCAGCTAACCTACCAAGGTGGTTTTCGTATCATTATTTATATGAGATGAATTATGCTTATAAAAATCATGTATGTTCTACCATGATATGAGAATATATGTTTCCCAGATATGATACAGACAGTTATACTGATATGCTTATGTATGATTTTATATAGACCATAGAAATACTCATATTGTCACACACTAGTATTAGATTATTTCCCTTACTCAGAGGTGTCTCACCCCAAAATTTTATAAACATTTCAAAAGCCCCTCATAGGAGAGCGGATAAAGCTCTACTAAGATAGTACTGTGGATCTACCCTCTTTTAAGGATAAGTTTTGGTGGGGATAGATGGATTTTGTGGGAAATGCCCTTAGGACTTTATTTTGGGATGTATATACCTAAATACAATGGATGTAGTAACTCTGGTGTTGAGATTGATGGTTTTGTGTTTATGATATTATGATTTTATGTTTCCTACTGCTTAGGCTTCCGTTTGTGTTTCTGTTACATCCCTAGTACCCACGGGTTCAGGTTGATTATGATCTGCTGGATTCATTATACTAATTTTGCATTATTTTTAAGGAAAAGGAAAAAAATATTTATGGAAATTAAGCAGGTCGTTACAGTTTGGTATCAGAGCCTAGGTTGCTAAGTTCTATAGACTTTAGAATGTAGCGGAAATGATACCAGAGTATAGGAAAAGATTTAAGGATTTGTTCTATAGGCTAGAGGTAGGACTTCCATGGTGGTTTCTTTGTTTTTCCTAGGGAGGACGATTTTAGGAAAACCATAGTAAACTATTGTTGGTTATGTTTCTACAATGTAGGACTGGGGTTAGAAGTAAGCTGAGAATGTTAGAATAAGTGGTTAGGTTAGACAGGTAAATTATAAGGATAGAATTTCTAAGTTGCATTTGTTGTTTGCAGGATGGATCTAGGAGGAGGTAGTGCCCATGCGAGTGGCAATGATGGGGCAGGGCCCTCAGGTGCAGGTGGGACTGACTTTGATGTAGTATTACATAGCGTGGATCAGCAGGTTATGATTGAGACCACTAGGAGCTCTAGGGGACAGGGTGCTCCATCTGTAGGCCACGGGTGCACTATATGGAAATTTACGAAGATGAGTCCTCCAGCATTCTCTGGAGGAGTCAATCCTGCAGCCGCTGAGAACTGGATGCAGGAGATCGAGAAAGTTTTGGCAGTGCTACAGTGTACCGAAGAACAGAGGGTTCTCTTCGCCACCTATAGACAGGCAAGAGAGGCTGAGAAGTAGTGGGCTGCTGTGAGGCTTCTGGAGTAGCAGAGGACTGCGCCAACAGCCATGACTTGGGATCGATTTGAGGAATTGTTCTTCAATAGATATTTTCTAGCTACTGTCAAGGAGGCTAAAGTGGAAGAGTTCCTAAGTTTGAAGTAGGGATAGTTAACAGTCCAGTAATATGCGGCGCGTATCATCGAGCTCTCTCATTTCGCCCCGTACATTGTCCCTAATGAAGTGAAGAAAGCGACGCAGTTTGAGAGAGGCTTTGAGGCAGAGTATATTCAAGCAGGTGGTAGTGCTACGGATCCAGGATTTTGCTGAGTTAGTCGATAAAGTAGCCTTGGTAGAGGTTGGTAAGTGGTTAGATGCAGAGGAGTAGGGACAGAGGAAGAGATCTGCATCTTCGGGCTACCAGCAAGGTCCTAGACAGAAGCAGTGGAGGAGAGGAAACCATGGCAGAGGACGGAAGCAGGAGATTGGAGGATGCAAGGTTCAGGTAGTGCCAGGTCCTCCTGTCTATCAGACTTGTGGGAGAAGACATTGGGGAGAGTGTCGAGTAGGTGGTGTGGTCTTCTATCGCTTCGGTAGACTGGGGCATATGGTGTGAGACTGCCCTACACCACCAGATGCAGCTCTTGCTCCCAGAATGTACCAAGGAGGATATCAAGTGCCACATGGGGGACAGTAGAGGAATATGGCTCTAGCCAAAGTGTTCGCTCTGACGTCGGGTGATGCTAAGACAGCCGATGACGTGGTGATAGGTATGGTTAGTATGCTTTCTTTTAAAGTTATTTCATTGTTTAATTCAGAAGCCACACACTCGTTTGTGTCTTCGGAGTGCACTAGACTTGTGGTGCAGAAACACAGTTGTTAGACACTGAGTTGTTGGTATCTACACCGACTGGGTTAGTAGTGAGGTGTAGTAGGGTACTCTGGGGTTGTTCAATTAATATTTAAGAGGAAATTTTGTTTGCCAATTTGATAGTGCTTGATATGCATGGATTCGATGTGATCTTCGGCATGGATTGGCTGGCAACTAACTTTGCCAGCATAGATTGCCATTCACGAGAAGTGATATTCATACCTCTAGGAAGAACATAATTCAAGTTTGTTGGGTTGCGAATGCAATCCTTGCCTTGGCTAGTTTCAGCTATTCAGGTGAGGAGACTACTGATGAGTGGTTGCTAGGGGTTTGTGGCTGTTGTAAAGAAGGTGTCAGAGAATGAATTAAAACTTGCTAGCGCCCCTGTAGTGAAGGAGTTTACAGATGTTTTTCCAGATGAATTACCAGGCTTGCCACCTGATCGCGAGGTAGATTTTCCTATTGATCTACTTCCAGGTACAGCGCCGATTTCTAAAGTACCTTATTGGATGGCGCTAGAGGAATTGGCAGAATTGAAGAATTAGCTACAATATATGTTTAATAAGGGCTTCATACGACCCAATGTATCTTCATGGGGAGCTCCAGTTTTGTTTGTAAAGAAGAAAGACGGGTCAGTGAAGATGTGCATAGATTATAGGGAGATTAATAAAGTGACCATCAAGAATAAGTATCCTCTACCCCGTATGGATGACTTGTTTAATCAGCTCCAGGGTATACGGGTGTATTCCAAGATCGACCTCAGGTTAGGCTACCATCAAGCAAAGGTAAGGGCAGAAGATGTATCGAAGACGGCTTTCAGGACCAGGTATGGGCATTAAGAGTTCCTTGTTATGCCATTTGGTTTAACGAATGCTCCTGCGATATTTATTGATTTTATAAATAGGATTTTTCATCCATATTTAGATCAGTTTGTTGTTGTTTTTATTGATGATGTACTGGTCTATTTAAGGAGCTATAAAGAGCATGAGGCGCACTTGAGACAGGTTCTACAGATGCTACGGGTAAAGAAGTTGTATGCCAAGTTCAGTAAATGTGATTTCTGCCTTGAGAAAGTTGTGTTTTTGGGGCATGTTATCTCAGGAGATGGAATTTCTGTGGATCCTAGTAAGATTAAGGTGGTAGTGAATTGGGCTAGACCAAGGAATGTCCAGGAGATCAGATGTTTTTTAGGGTTAACTAGTTATTACCGTAGTTTCGTTGAGGGATTCTCAGCTTTATCAGGGCCTTTGACACTACTGACTAGGAAAAACACCAGATTTGAATGGGATGACAGCTATGAGCAGAGTTTTCAGGAACTGAAGCAGAGGCTAATCACAATACTAGTATTGATCATCCCATCAAGGGGTGAGGGTTATGTCATTTATAGTGATGCGTCCTTGAAATAACTTGGCTGTGTATTAATGCAGCATGGCAGGGTGATGGCATATGCTTCTAGATAGTTAAAAGAGTATAAAAAGAACTACCCTACCCCTGATTTTGAATTGGCTGTAGTACTACATGCATTGAAGATTTGGAGGCATTACCTATATGGCAAACGGTGTGATATCTTTTCTAACCACAAGAGTTTGAAGTACTTTTTCACGCAAAAGGAATTGAATATGAGGTAGAGAAGGTGGTTGGAGCTAATTAAGGATTTTGATTGTACTATCAGTTACCACCTAGGGAAGGCTAACGTGGTAGTTGATGCTTTGAGCTAGAAATCTAGGGAATCAGTGTTGGGGGCTAAGGAGATCCAATATCTGATCATGATGGATCTAGATAGACTCAGCATTGAATTAGTTGAAAGTGATTCTCAGCTACGTATCGCTAGTTTAGTAGTGCAACCTACTTTGCAGCAGAGGATTAAAGCTCCTTAGAAGGAAGACCCAGAATTAGCAGAGGTGATGGACAGAGTGCAAAGTGGTCAGGGAGAGGAGTTCAGTATTGCAGATGACGGGGCTTTACGGTTCCATTCCAGATTATGCGTTCCTATTGATATTTAGATCAGGAAGACTATTTTAAAGGAGGCTTACAGATCTTTGTACATAGTTCATTTCAGTAGTACGAAGATGTATAGGGATCTTCGAGAGTTGTAGTAGTGGAGTGGTATAAAGAAAGAGATTACTGACTATGTAGCCAAGTGTTTGACGTGCCAGTAAGTAAAAGCTAAGCACCAGAGGCTGGCAAGGCAGTTGCAGCCATTATTTATCCCAGAGTGGAAATGGGATCATATATCTATGGATTTTGTGTTAAGACTTCTGACGGCGTTACACGGTTAGAATGTCATTTGGGTGATTGTTGACCATTTGACTAAGACCGCCCACTTTTTGCTTATGAAGATTAGCTATTCCCTCAACTGTTTAGCAGAGATCTACATTCAAGAGATAGTTCATTCTCATAGGGTGCCAATATCAATTGTGTCATATCGAGACCCACACTTTACGTCACGATTTTAGGAGAGTTTTCTAGTAGCATTAGGATCTCAATTGTCTTTTAGCATAACATTCCATCCTCAGTCAGATGGGCAGACTGAGAGGACGATACAAATATTGGAAAATATGCTCCGAGCATGCGTATTAGGTTTTGGGGGTAGTTGGACTTAGTTCATGCCGCTGGTAGAATTCACATATAATAACAGTTATTAGATCAGCATTGACATGGCACCATGTGAAGTATTGTATATTAGGAGATGTCATTCTCCTTTGTTTTGGGATGAAATGGGTGAGCGGCGAGTTATGGGGCCAGAGCTAGTACAAAAAGCGTGTGATAAAATTCAACTCATCAAAGAGAGGATTAGTGTAGCTCAGAGTCGACAGAAAAGTTATGCTGATAATCGCCATAAAAATTTAGAATTTGAAATTGGCGATCATATATTTTTAAAGATAGCTCCGTTGAAAGGGGTTATGAGGTTCGGGAAGAAGGGTAAACTTAGCCCTAGGTTTATCAATCCATTTGAAATTTTAGATAAAGTGGGGTTGGTGGCCTACAGGCTAGCTTTGCCACCTGTGTTACCCAAAATTCACGACGTATTCCATGTATCTATCTTGAGGAAATACGTCCCAAACCCTTCTCATATTATCAGTTATGGTGAATTAGAGTTTAGTGATTCACTAGTGTGTGAGGAGGTGCCAATACAGATTATGGATAGGAAAGTACAGAAGTTACGTAACAAGAAGATTTCTCTGGTAAAAGTTTTGTGGAGGAATCACACAGTTGAAGAGACTTCTTGGGAGTCTGAGGAGCAGAAGAAGCAGAAGTACTCGTAATTATTTCAAGAAGCTTACATAGTTAGGTAGTATTTATTTTGCAGGTACATGTAAAAGTTTAATTAGTAAGTGATATTTTAGTTTTTTGAGAATTTTCTTTTGTATATGTAATCTTCCAAGACTCGGAATGTAACCCCGGTATTCCTCCACCATAAGTGAGGGTAAGTAATAAAATATGTAGACCGTTTTGCCTTTAAGGGATGATAAATTATACGGATAGTAAATTTCGAGGACGAAATTTTATAAGGAGTGGAGAATGTAGTGACCTAGAGAATTTATAATATTTAAATAATAAAAGGAAGAGAGAAAAGGAAATAAAAGCGTTCGTAGACGACGCAGCATATTGGACTCGTCGACGAGGGTGTAATTCGTCTACGAGAAAATACCAAGAGAGGATTTGGGTGATTCTGAATTTCATCGACAAGGAGAGAGTTCATCGATAAGTTGGCTTCATGACCTCGTCGATGAGGTGACGTGACTCGTCGACAAAGGCTAGTGTATAAATAGCCCTAAACGTGATTTTTTGGCCGATTTTATGCACAGTAAAATTTCTCTCTCTCTCCTCTTCAGTTTCTCTCTCTTCTCTCTAGCTTTCTAGGTCCGTTCTTCATTGGTTCGATGATCTAAAGCCACCACGACACTCCTGGGAAAGTTCTTTACATATCTGTTGGAGTGGATCATTGGTGGGGCGAGGTCGGTAGTCATCCCAAATTCAAGGTAAGGCTTTCTACTCAATATTTTACTTCTTGATAGTTATAGAAAGCATAGTACACGTAGAAATACTAAATTTTAGTTTTAGGAAATATTGTTTTTAGGGTGTTGACCAAGGAACCCAGCGGGTGTTGAGTTGATCATTTTAGGGGCTTTTTCAAGAATCAGGTAAGGGGGTAAACTAAGCTAGTTATTTTATGAAAATGTACGTATGTTATTACAACATTTGATTTCAAGAAAATAAATATATATTTATATATGATTTATATTTGGGAAATACTGCTGAAAATGATGGTATGTTTAAATATACAAAAAACTTGTTTTGTGTGGATGAGTAGAATTTATAATGAAATACTGTTTTTTTCTAAGAATATGATAATGATGTGAATTTTTATAACAAAATCAACGTACGGGCCGAGAATTCTTACATGTATTGCCAGTGTACGGGCCGGCTACGGATATGATTTGCCGGCATACGGGCCGAACTATGGATATGTTTGCCGGTGTACTGGCCGAGTTATGGATATGTTTGCCAACGTACGAGCCGAGCTATGGATATTATTTGCCAATGTACAGGCTAAGCAATATATATGATTTGTCAGCATACGGGTTGAGCTATGGATATAAGTTACCGGCGTACGGGCCGAGCTATGGTAAAATATGAAATACTGGCGTACGAGCTGATGATTTTCATGATATACGTATATATGCAAAATGATATAATTGATTTGATAATTTATGATATGAAATATCCATGTATCACAGTTTCATTATATGCTATATGTTATCAGAACTTGGTTGGCTTGGTTTAAGCTAGCACTTGCATGGTACCGATACTATGTGTTCATGATTTATCATGATATTTGTGTTAACGTTGCTGTATGGAGTAGCGTGAGGTTGGATGGTCGATGTGGTTTTAAGAAGTGTAAGCACCCCTGGTGTACGGACCAGGTCTGGCAAACCCATTGGACTTATAGACTGTACTTTTGACTTGGCAGTGATCAGCCAACCATTGTCAGGTCCCGCCTTCGGGCCACACAACCCAGTCATGTGGGGGTAATACATGACAACAGCCAACTAACCTACCAGGGTGATTTTCATATTATTATTTATATGAGATGAATTATGCTTATGAAAATCATGTATGTTCTGTCATGATATGAGAATATATGTTTCTCATATAGGATGCAGACAGTTATACTGATATGTTTATGTATGATTTTATATAGAATACAAAAATACTCATGTTGCCACACACTAGTATTAGTTTATTTCCCTTACTAAAAGGTGTCTCACCCCAAAATTTTATAAACGTTTTAGGAGCCCCTGATAGGAGAGCGGATAAAGCTCCGCTGAGATAGTACTGTGGATCTGCCCTCTTTGAAGGGTAAGTTTTGGTGGGGACAGATGGATTTTGTGGAAAATGTACTTAGGACTTTATTTTGGGATATATATACCTAAATATAATGGATGTAGTAACTCTGGTGTTGAGATGGATGGTTTTGTGTTTATGATATTATGATTTTTTGTTTCCTGCGGCTTAGGCTTCCATTTGTGTTTTTATTATATCCCTTATATTCACAGGTTCGTGTTGATTATGATCTGCTAGATTTATTATACCAATTTTGCATTATTTTTAAGGAAAAGGAAAAAAAATGTTTATGGAAATTAAGCAAGTCGTCACACCTGTCCCCTTTGAAATCAACATATTTTTCAAACACAGAAGGGTGTCAGTTGCCTGTGCCCTAAGGGTCAGTCGAATGTGCCTATTCTGTCTATTCAGTTATAACAGCATATAAATTATCAGTTGCCTGAGGGTGACTTGTCAATCGCCTGGCCTATTTCTGTTTGTCAATTTATTTAGCATTAAATATATCAGTCGTCGGATGGAGTAGCATCAGTCTCCTGGCATTTCAAAACTTGTGCTTTGGACAAATTCGTTTCCAAAACATTTTAACTTTCATACTTGGCATATTATTTTAAGACTTTTTGTTGTATCTATGAGTCCAATTCGGTTTTGATAATGACAAATCACTTGGTATTTGATATGTGCATTAAGTTTGTGAACAGAACCTATATTAAGCATGCCCGAAAGGATAACGAGTCATGGAAGCCTTAAAGTAAAGCATATATATCTTGGCAAGATCCATGGAACTCTAAGAATACGAAAATCAAGATGCAAGCGGCACAGTTTAAGAACATTTTGGGAATGGGTACTTAGATCTCATGTATTTACATTTTTATATGATTTAATTTAAGGCTCAACATAACTTAGAATGATTTTAGTATTCATGCATTTTATGTATATCATTAGGGGACATTCATGGACTTAGAAATAATGTCAAAACCATGGAAAATATTTTTATAAAAGAGTCAAGAAAGAAAGCAAAATAGATTTTTGAAATGGAAAGTAAATATGCAAAAATGAGGAACTTCAGATGACTGAACTTTAAGTTTGGTTAACTAAAGAATTTCCTCAAATGTCAAAAGAATAAGTTCAGCCATCTGAAAATTTTTGGGTGAAAAACAGAAGCTGGTAGAAGCACCTCAGTCATCTGAACTCGACACTTCAGTCGTCTGAACTCGACACTTCAGTCGTCTGAACCTTGACCTCGGTCATCTGACCCTATGTCCAGGCTATTTTTTCGAAGGTCAAAAAGTACTTCGGTCATTTAGGAACTTGACCTCAGTCATCTGAACTTGCTGAAAAGATTAAAAATCTAATTTTTATTAATCAAACACGCGAGCTATCTTTTGATCCAACGGTTGAGATCAATTCTAAGGGTAAGACACTCTAAATACTAATTATCTAAACCCTAGTACGTAAGTGAAACACAAGAAGATCAACGTAAAGCGAAGAACACATCTTGTTGTAAAGAAAACTGAGATACTTGAGCTCATTGCTGTATGTTTGCCTTCGCTTTAGTTTCTACACATCATCTTTGGGCAAATCACCACAGAAACTCTAAAGGGATCTCTATTATACATCTTGTGCTTCAACTTGGCTTGAGGTTTGGTTATTACATTTAATTTTGTTAGAGAATATCATATCAACATCTGTTCTTGAACATCTTTAGATAACTTTGACATTGAGTGTGCATATACATATAAAAATTGTTTTTGACAAGATCATTGCTTGAGAAAGGTTTTAGCTACTGATTGAAAAGTTGTTGATTCAAGAGTATATTGATTTTTTCATAGAGCTTATCCTTATGAAATCTATTTTTGAATATTTGATAAGAGGTTGATTGTGTGTGTGTGTATAGAGCAAATCAGTTTTTAGAAGATTACCACTTAAGAAGAACTTTAGTTATTAATTAAAATATTTTTGGTTCAAATGAGTTTTCATTCAAGAGTTGATATTTTCAATATAACAAATCTACTTATTTGAAGATCCTTTATGTTTATAACTGTACATACATTGAAGGATATTTTCTGAAAATTATATAGTAGTTGTGTTGATCTTTAGTATTCTAATCATATAGATACATATATATATACATTAAGTCAAATATTACCAAGATCACATTGAGATTGAAATATTGAGAGAAATATTGTTGTTGACAAAATGTGTTCAAAATCTTTGCAATCATCAAAGTTGTTTTTATATTCAAAGATTTACCCTAATATTCTCCAAAGTGCTTAAATCTAGCACTACTTGGGAGATTTGATAAAAAGGGAGTTGTGTGTTAAAGCATATCATACGTAAACGATTATATCGTTTCATACATTCTGAGCTTCAGATTATATCATATGGTAAATGTATTAGGAATTTGAATTGTAGTCACAAGCTTTTGTTTGGAAGCAATTTTGAGTGTTTTTACAGATTCTATTGTATACACGGTTTGGTGCGTGAACTGAAGTTTGAAGAGAGAGTTATATCTCTTGTAAGAAGCAGAGTAGGAGGGAGTTGTACCTCTTGTAAGCAGCGGATTGTACAGGAAGCTCCGTCCCAATATAAAGAGTAAGGATTTTAGTGAAATCCTTGAGTGGTTGCTCAAGGCGAGGACGTATGCCGAGTTGGTTGAACCTCGTAAAAACTGCATTTGTCTTCTCTCTTCCCTTTACTATTTACTTTTAGTAGTACACTTAAATTATTCATATTGCATGTATAGGTTGAATAACATTGCACTTAATCAATTGGGCAATACGAACTCATGGTAAATTGAATTTGTTTTTGTTATAAATCCCTAAGATTGGTTTGCTAAATATACAAGTATGGATTAAGTGGTAAATAGATTCAAAGAATTTTTAAAATACCCAATTTACCACCCTCTTGGAATTACACTTAATTCAACACTTTTGAAAATATATTTTTCGAGGTTTTTAAAATCAGGTCTCTAAGTCAATATTGAATCCTAAGAGCTTTAAACACTTATATTGAAAATATGCAAAGTACTTTCATGAGACTTTTATACAACTATGACACTTATATTCATTAAATCTTCATGTATAGCTTCTTTTCTTCATGTACAACTTGACTTCAAGCTTTGATAGTCTTTAGCTCCATAAAATCTTGTAGCATCAAGTTTGAGCTTTTCAACAGACTTTGTCAAGCACTTGTTCTTGATCTGAATTACTTTGAGTCACTTGATCTTGAACACTTGAGTCCTAAATCATCACTTAACTAAATATGTTAAGTTCCTTTGTTTTGTTGTTATCAAAACAAGATTATAAACCTTGTGAGGCCAATAATGGTGATTCTTTTGATGCATGCCTTACTAACCTCACCTTTGTTTTAGCTCGATGCGAAGAGAACAACCTGCTTTTAAATTGGGAAAAATGTCTTTTTATGGTGCAGCAAGGTATTGTTCTTGGGCACATCATTTCAGCTTGAGGCATTGAAGTTGACAAGTCCAAAATTGATCTAATATCAACACTACCTATTCCAAAAACTATCAAGGATATTATATCATTTTTAGGACATGTCGGTTTCTATAGGTGTTTTATCAAGAACATTAGTTCCATATCAAGACCATTGTGTGAGTTGTTAGTTAAGTATTTTGTTTTTACTTGGACTGATGCACATCAAGTTGCTTTTAAGCAACTTAAATCCATGTTGTTCACTGCACCTATAATTCAATCACCTGGTTGGTCATTGCCTTTTGAGATCATGTGTGATGCTAGTGATTTTGCCATAGGTGATGTCCTTGGTTAGCAAAGAGATAAACTTCAATTTGTGATTTACATTGCAAGCAAGGCACTTGATGTGGCTCAGAAAAATTATTCCACCACTAAGAAAGAGTTGCCAACAGTTGTTTTGCTTTGGAAAAATTTAGAGCTTACATTTTAGGCTCTCCAGTTGTTATATTCACTGACCATGCGGCTCTTAAGTACTTGCTCACTAAAAAGGATGCCAAACATCGACTAATTAGATGGATTTTATTGTTGCAAGAATTTAATATTATCATCAAGGATAAGAAGGGAGTGGAGACTGTGGTTGTTGACCAATTATGTCGACTCATTGTTGAAAATTCTGAACCTTCTACTCCTATTTCAGATTCTTTTCCTAATGAACAATTTCTCGATGATGATTCTTTGCCTTGGTTTGCTAATATTGTCAATTTCTTGGTAACAGGACATATCCCACCACATTGGAGCTCTCAAGACACAAAAAAGTTTAAATTAGAGGTCAGGTCTTTCTTTTATGATGACCCATATTTATTCAAATATTGCTCTTATTAAATTTTGAGGAGGTGTGTGCCTAATTGTGCCACTCAACACATATAAAAATTTTGTCATGTTGGTGCATGTGGAGGCCACTTTTTGGCCAAGAAAACGGTGGTTAAAATGTTGCAATGTGGTTACTATTGGCCCCACATGTTCAAGGATGCTTATAATTTTTGTAAAGCATGTGAACCATGCCAAAAGTTAGGTGGAATTACCCGTAGAAATATGATCCCCCTACAATCCATTTTAGCATTGGAAATTTTTTATTGTTGGTTGATTGATTTTATGGGTCATTTTCCATCTTCTTTTGGTTATCTTTACATCCTTGTTTTTGTGGACTAGGTTTCCAAATGGGTTGAGGCAATACCATGTCAGACCAATGATCATCATGTGGTATTGAAATTTTAGAAAGATAACAGTTTCACTCAGTTTCGGATGCCAATGGTTTTAATTAGTGATGGAGGTTCCAACTTTTGCAACAAGCTTTTTCTTGCTTTAATGAAAAAATATGGGATCCATCACAAAATTTCAACTCCTTATCATCCCCACACCAATGGCCAAGTTGAGTTGGCCAACTACAAAATCAAAGCCATTCTTGAAAAAATAGTCAACCCAAATAGGAAGGATTGGTCTTGTGGTTTTGATACTTTATGGGCTTAAAGGACAGCTTTTAAAACCTGTCTTGGGCATGTCCCCTTATCGGTTGGTTTACAGTAAGACATGTCACCTCCCTATTAAGTTAGAATAAAGGCTTGTTAGGCTGTCAAGCACTTTAATTTTACCACCGATGAATATGGTGTTTTAAGGAAATTGGAATTGAATGAATTAGAGAAGTCGAGATGCAATGCCTATGACAATGCCAAACTCTAAAATAAGAAAACTAAGGTTTTCCATGACAATCAAATTATGAGGAAAAATTTTCTCCCTAATCAAAAGATTCTCCTCTATAACTCAAGGCTCCATATGTTCGCAGGTAAACTTTGATCCAGGTGGAGTGGCCCTTATATTGTTCAAATGGTGTTTCCTTCTAGGGCTATTGACATCCTCAATTCACACTACAGTAATATTTTTAAGGTAAATGGTCAGTGACTCAAACCTTTTCTTTACAACTTTTTACCAGAGGATACCACCATCCATTTGCTTGATCCCGATCCTCCACTTGTGCCTTGATGTTTTACTTTTCCTTCATTTCATTTTGCATTGTCTTGTTTTACTTTTAGTTTCTGCAAGTACATTTTCTTTTAGTTTCATTTGTTGTCCTTTACTTCTCTGCCCAGGTACCCCTTTCTTCCTCTCATTATCGCTCTCTTATTTTTCATTTGACATTTTTTTAATCATTGAGGACACTAGTCAATTTAAGTTGTGGGGTGGAAAGATTTCTTTTTTTCTTCATGTGCTAGGTGTTTTCTGTGTGTCCCTCTAGTTGGGTTGAGTTCTCAATGTTATTCTTCATGAAACTTCTTGGTTAAATTCCACAATGACTATTTTCAAACCTCTATGCTTGTGAAAGGAGTGTTGGCATTATGGGTTCCAGTAACTCCAAATGGTTCAGCTTTTAGTTAAACATAGAAGTTTATGGCATACTCAGTCACTTAGGAAAGGGAAATGCATGTTTAAGTTGTTGATTGCTATAGTTGATTGTACACAAGAGAAATACCTTGGTTGCCTTTCTACTACACTAAGTCAAGCCTAATGTTGTAGATAACAAGAACTCCAATGAACCATATCTTAGTGGCTTAAAAAAAAAAAACTGAAAAACAATTGAGGAAAGGGGCAAACCATAGATTAAGAAAAATCTTTGTGTGCTCCAGAAAAGGCTACCTATCACTAGGGCTTTCAACATAATGAATAAGGCTTGTGCCAAATTAATGGGGGAAAAAAAGGTCTTTTATAGTGTGATAGCGTGAAAGCCACCATTGCAATAGTTTTGAAGTAGAGTAAGATCACTTGTGATTTTTCTTGACATGCTGCTGATATTAGGAAAGAACCAACGGAATGTTACAATCAACCTCGGTAATCTTGTCACAAACTTGCTACACTTAGTGAGCTGCAATCTTCTACACATTTCTCTTTCTTGAGTGCTGAATATTCCATGAGTGTAAAGACCCCAAAATCCTACTATATTTTTTTTCCACATAATAATAAACTTTGATACCATATCATACTAACAAAATCAACCCGGACTTAGACTGGATATCGGGGAATACCTGTCCATGCATATATGCTGTTTATGCAGCAGAAGACATGAAATATCCAAACCTTATGTACAATACCAGAGTTCTACTGTATCCATAAATACACATATACATCCCAAAAACGAATCGTAAATATCCTAGGGACACTCCCAAAATCCACCTCCCAACTCAAGCACTTATCATGCAGCTAGGGCAGTACTAAAACCTCCTCTATCTTGGAGCTTGCTCCGCTCGTCTGTCTAGATTTCCTGAAATTTTGAATTTCTGGGGTGAGACACCTCTCAGTAAGCGGGATAGGTTAACATTAGTGTGTGGCACATGAGTTCTAATATATTATAAACATATACTATACATAATTAACTGTAACTAATAAGTCAGGAAAATCTGTACTCTTACTTATAAATTTGGTAATTCATATTTAATTACTCAACATAAGCATACAGTATAATAATAAATTTCTGTATACATGAAAATCGTTTACACTCTACATGATCCATTCATAGTTCTCATATGCTAAGATTGAGGCATTACGTATCGTCGTCCCTTGATCTAGCTACACACATTGGGCACTCGCTATAAGGCGTTACGTATCGCTGTCCCTCACATTAGCAAGCCCTCAGGCTAAGTCCTGAGGATAGGAGCATTATGTATCATCGTCCCCCTTTACCTTTCTCAATAATCGTCATCGGAGCGTTTCCTATCGCCATCCCCCTTTGCCTTTCTCAATAATCATCATCAGGGCGTTATGTATCGCTATCCCCTGAGACCTTTTCTGTAATCATCTTTGGGGTGTTACGTATCGCTGTCCCCCAAGACCTTTTCTATAATTCATCACCGAGGCGTTACATATCGCCATCCCCTAGGACCTTTTCCTGTAATGCATTATTGACGCGTTACATATCGCCATCCCCCGGGACCTTTTCCCAAACATACTCTAATAGTGCCGGTATTTTCACAATTTCCAATCATTCACGCAAAGTCTATCATATCAGGGAACGGAATTAAACTGTCATATCATGTCTGCCATAATAATATTTCTAAATCAACTATTGTATATATCTGTAGTCACGGCATCTGAGCTGGAAGACATATCATAATATATTGAAAATATAATAATTTATGTATTGTTTATAGTTTTCCTAAAAATCATTATTAAATCATGCATGTTCTGTGTATTCATAAAATATTCTGACATGCCAATATTTGTAGTAAAATATTTATACTCATGCCACACAAGTGAGTGCTACTCTGTATTATACTATCTGTCTAGTAAAAACATATTTTTTCTATAAAATAATATTAAACATGTTTCTAGGGTTTCCTCAGTTCAAACATCAGAATTTACCAAAACATGCCTTAAATCATAAATAAAGTTCGCATAAAGCTGAATATTCTAAAAAATTATATATATATATATATATATATATAATTTCTGTAAATAAATATTATGAATTAACTGGTGAATTTCCTGAAAATACCTAACTTAAATCTATCCCCTTACCTGATTTATGAAGAAAAGGTCACAGGAATCTTAACCCAGGCCTATGACGTACACGAAAAATCCCCTAATTTTGGGATGGTGCTTGAAATGCCTAATTCACAAAATTATTCTGGTTAAACTATGGAGAATCACAGTTGGGATCTCGAAATCATGCTCATCAACTGATTCAGGCGAAGATTGGACGAGAAATTGAGGAAAGAAGGAGGGGGAGCCGCAACCCTCAGAGAGAGAAAAGGAGAGATTTGATTTTAAAACATAAAATGAACTTAAACCCTTTATATAGGGTTGCTGGCGCAAAGGAAACCGTCGACGATTTTCTGAGCTCCCACAAAACCATCAATAGTTTAGTCCTTCACCAAACCGTTTCTCCATTTTCCCTTTTATTTTATTATTATTCCTATTTTATAGGTCTTTACATTCTCCCCTACTTATAAAAATGTCATCCTCAAAGTTTGCTATTTATCTCATGTATTAATCTCTGAGGAAGACCCACTGTAATTTTATTAATTATCCCCACTTATGGTGGAGGAATACCGTGGTTACATTTACGATTTTGGGATTACAATAGCAAAAACAAAACTCTCCCCAAAACCAACTAAAACAGAAAACTATTACATACAACGGATTAACCTGCACAAAAATCTATTATATACAATAAATTCTCACCTCAAACTTTACCTTTCTTTTTGGCTAATGTTGGACCCCACTAATAGATGTGGGTATTTCTGATGCATTTCCTCCTCTAACTCCCACGAGGCTTCCTCAATTGCATGGTTCCTCTATAATACTTTCACTAGTGGGATTTTCTTGGTGCGTAATTCCTGCTCTTTATGATCTAAGATTTGAATGGGCACTTCATCATAGGATAAGGCATCACCAATCTCCAGTGCCTCATAACTTATCACATGGGAGGGATTTGGGACGTATTTCTTCAATATGGAGACATGAAATACATCATGGATTCTGGATAGCACTAGAGGTAAAACCTATATTCAACTGGGCCAACTCTTTCCAATATCTCAAACGGTCCAATATACCTAGGGCTAAACTTACCCTTCTTCCAAAATCTCATTATTCCTTTCATCGATGCATTTTTTAAGAACACATTATCACCCACATCAAATTCCAGCGTGCATCAACAGATATTTGCATAACTTTTCTATCGGCTCTGAGTTTTAGTAATTCTTTCCTAGATAAGCTTGATTTTCTCAGAAGCCCTTTGTACCATCTCTGACCCCAAAATTTGCTTTTCACTAATTTCATCCCAATATAACAAAGATCGACATCTCTGACCATACAATGCCTCATACGAAACCATCCTAGAACTGGTCTGGTAGTTGTTGTTATAAGCAAACTCCACTAGTGGCAGGTATTGAATCCAGCTGCCTCCAAAATCTAGTACATAGGCACGCAACATATCCTCTAATATCTGTATAGTCCTTTTTATCTATCCATCGGTATGAGGATGAAAAGTCATGCTAAAATTCAATTGGGATCCCAAAGTTCTTTGAAAGATTTTCCGAAATTGAGACGTGAAACATGGATCCCGCTCAGAAATTATGGACACAGACACTCCATGCAGTCTGACTATTTCCTATACATACATGGCTGCCAATCTACCCATGGAGTAGTTAACTCTAATGGGAAGAAAATGGGCAGTCTTCATCAATCTATCAACGACTACCCAGATGGCGTCTTGTCCATGCAGTGCTGGCAGTAACCCCGATACAAAATCTATAGAAATATGCTCCCACTTCCATTTTGGAATGTGAAGTGGTTGCAATGGCCCTGCCGATGTCTGATGCTCAACCTTTACCTGCTGGCATGTCAAACACTACTCTACATAATCAGCAATTTCTCTCTTCATATTGCTCCACCAGAAGGATATCTGCAAATCCTTGTACATTTTTGTACTTCTTGGATGTACTGTATACAGGGAACGTGCGCCTTTTCCACAACGGTTCTTTTAATCTCAGCATCTGGAGGCACACAAAGTCTTGTATGGAACCTCAAAGCTCCATCATTTGAAATACTGAATTCTGCTCCTTGACCACTCTGTACATTATCCATAATCTTTTAACTCCACATCTTTCACCTAAGTAGCTTCAATTCTTTCCTGTAATTTGGGTTGTACAACCAGATTAGCGATAAACACCTTTTGATTACCCTCTACAAGCTTCACCCCGAGTCTTTCCAAATCCATTATGATCTGATGCTACACTACCACTACTGATACTAAGGCACTCCCCGATTTTCAACTCAAGGCATCAGCTACCACATTTGCTTTTCCTAGGTGGTATTCAATGGTACAATCATAGTCTTTATTCAACTCTAACCACCTTCTCTGTCTCACGTTCATCTCCTTCTATGTGAATAAATATTTAAGCCTCTTGTGGTCTGTGAAGATCTCATACCTACCCCCATATAAATAATGCCTCCAAATCTTCAGTGCATAAACCACCGCTACTAACTCCAAATCATGGGTAGGGTAATTCTTTTCATATTCTTTAAGCTATCATGAAGCATAAGCCACAACCCTCCTTTACTACATCAGAACAAAATTAAGCCTTTTAAGTGACACATCACTGTAGATTACGAAACCCTCTTCTTTCGAAGGAATCGTCAAAACTGGTGCAGTGATGAGTCACTGCTTTAAGTACTAGAAGCTCTGTTTGCACTCATCTATCCATTCAAACCTTACATTATTCTTGCTTAGCCATGTCAGAGGCCCTGATAGCCTAGAGAATCCCTCCACGAACCGGCGATAATATCCCACTAGTCCCATGAAACTTCTAATCTCATAAATATTCCTCAATCTTTCCCGATCTACTACCACTACTCTCTTGCTTGGATCTACCGAGATTCCATCCCAAGATATCAAATGCCCAAGGAAAGCAACTTCGTCTAGCCAGAACTCACATTTCTTGAATTTAGCATACAATTTCCTTTCTCTAAGTATCTAAAGCACCAACCTTAAGTGTGTTTCATGCTCCTGTAGACTCCTCAAATAGACCAGTATATCATCAATGAAAACCACTATGAAATGGTCCAAGTACTGACGGAAAACTCAGTTCATCAAGTCCATGAACGCAACAGGAGCATTCGTCAATTTGAATGGAAAAACCAAAACCTCGTAGTGGCCACACCAAGTTCGGAACGCTGTCTTGGAAACATCCTCTACCTTAACCCTCACTTGATGTTACCCCAAGCGTAGATCAATCTTTGAGAAAACCCGTCCTAGAGCTGATCAAACAAGTCATCAATGCGGGAGAGAGGATACTTATTCTTAACTATTACTTTATTTATTTCTCTGTAGTTTATACACATCCTCATCATCTTGCCTTTCTTCTTTACAAATAGAACAGGCACTCCCTAGGGCAATACACTAGGTCTGATAAATCCTTTATCTAATAATTCTTACAACTGATATTTTAATTCTTTCAATTTTGCTGAAGCCATTCTATAGGGAGCTTTAGAAATTGGTGCCGTCCCTAGAAGGAAATTAATGGCAAATTCAATTTCACCGTCAGGAGGTAATCCTTGTAGCTCCTCTACAAAGACATCTAAAATTCCTTCACTACTAGAATATCAGTAAGTTTCCATTCTTTCTCTGGAACTTCATTTACACAAGCTATATACCCATCACATCCATACAGGAGTAGCCTCATTGCTTGAATGACTGACACTAGCTGTGGTGAGAAATGCACGCGCGACCCCACAAATCTAAACCCTTGTTCTCTAGGAGGTCTAAATATCACCTCTTTCTGATGACAGTTGATGCTGGCATAATTAGCAGCTAACCAATCAATTCCCAAAATCATATCAAACTCATGCATATCTAACACTACAAGGTTAGCTGGTAGCACTCTCCATTGAATATTCACTAGATACCCTTTAAGTACTCTTTGACACCTTACTACTGACCCAGCTGGTGTGACTACTGATAACTTGGTGTCTAACAACTGAGTTTCTACCCCACATTACTTGACGTACCCCATAGACAAAAAAAGAGTGTGTGGCCCCTGAATCAAATAAAACAATAACTTTAATTGAAAGCATATCAATAGTACCTGTCACCACATCGCCAACAGTCTCAGCATCTCTTGATGTTAGTGCATAGACCCGCGCCTACGTCGTATTCCTCTGTTGGCCATCTCGGGGTGCCTAAATGTTTCCTCAAAATGGTATAGTAATGAGAGCATTGCTCAATTGTGCACAACAATCTCGTGCTAAGTGTCTCGATCTACCACACTGATAGCAGACAGCCCTTCCCGCTCGGCACTCTCTCGCGTGCCTCTCGCCACATCTCGGGAAAATAAGGTAAGTCTGCTCACCCTGAAACTCACAACTTCCAATCTCTTGTCTCTGTCCCCTGCTAAATCTACCTCTCCTCCATGGGCCTTGACTAGAACCCGCTTGAAATCCAGGAGTTGTGGGTCTCTACCTCTGACTCTACACCTCTGCACCCCTCTGCTTGCTCACCTCTGCTACAGCGGCCCTATCCACCAATTATACAAAATCATGTACTTTCAAAACTGTCACCTATTCATAAATTTCTTGCCTCAAACCTCTATAAAATTTTCGTACCTTTTTCACCTTATCTGGGACTATGTACAGGGTAAACGGGACAGTTCAACAAATTTTGCCATGTACTGCTGAACTGTCAGATGCCCCTGGGTTAGGTTCAAGAACTTCTCCACTTTCACTTCTCTAGTGGGGGCGGGGATATGTCGGTCGAAAAAAAACTCCTTAAAGTAGCTCTAGGTCATGGCTACAGGTACCGATCTCTGCTCTTCCAGGATTTTCATAGCAGACCACCAACGTTCGACCTCCCTTGTTAGTTTGTATGTGGCATACAATACTCTCTACTCGTCGGTGCAGCGTAATACAATCAGGATCTTTTCAATATCTTGTATATATTTCTTTGCCACAATCAGGTCTACACTCCCTAAAAAGGCTGGAGGGTTCATCCTAGTGAACTGCTTTATAGTGCAGTTCTGGTCCACTGATAGGCATCCCTACTCCCTAGAGCTCCGTACTATCTCAACCATAACCTGCTGAGCAACACTGCGTAGGACTGCATCAGAATCGCTGCCACCTACACTGGAAAGTCTCACACCATCACCACCTCCAACATTCGTATTGTCACTGCCAGGGTTCATCTTGAAAATAGAACAACATAATCGTAGAATCCTAACTCATAAAATGACTAATACATTAATCTAACTAAGAACCTCATATCACCAATTAACCTAACGTCCTTATTCTCAATTTAGGATTCAGTCCTACAATTTAGAAACAAAACTCAACGATAGTTTACCATGGTTTTTCTGAAATCGTCATTCCAAGAAAATCACAGAAACCACCACGAAGTTCTTGCCTCTAGACTACGAAACCAAAACCCTAAATTCTCATCTTAATTTTCAACATTGACTCACTAAAATCTTGATCTATCCATTTCCTGTCATCTTCAAGATCTATTCCTATACCCTGGTATTGTTTTTCACTGTGCATTAAAGTTTATAGAACCTAGCAACCTCGGCTCTGATGCCACAATTATAACGACCCCAAAATTCTGCTATATTTTTTTTTCCACATGATAAGAAACTTTGATACCATATCATAATAACAAAATCAACCTGGACCCATAATGGGTACCGGGGAATGCCTGTCCGTACATATATGCTATTTATGCAGCAGAAGACATGAAATACCCAAACCTTACATACAATACCAGAGTTCTACTATATCCATTCACAGTTCTCATACACTGAGATTAAGGTGTTATGTATCGCCATCCCTCAATCCAGCTACGCACATTGGGCACTCGTTGTGAGGCGTTACGTATCGCCATCCCTCACATCAGCAAGCCCTTGAGCTAAAGGATCGGGGCATTATGTATCACCATCCCCTTTTGCCTTTCTCAATAATCGTCATTGGGACATTACGTATTGTCAAACCCGAGACCTTTTTTGTAATAGTCTTCAGGGCATTACGTATCACCGTCTCCTGAGACCTATTCTATAATTCATCATCGAGGCATTACGTATCATCGTCCCTCGAGACCTTTTCCCACACATAGTCTAACGATGCCAATATTTTCACAATTTCCAATCATTTATGCAAAGTCTATCATATCAGGGAACGAAATTAAACTGTCATATCATGTCTGTCATAATAATATTCTGAATAAACTATTATAAATATCTCTCGTCACGACATATAGGGCGGCTGACATATCACAATATACTGAAACCATAATAATTTCTGTATTGTTTATAGTTTTTCTAAAAATCGTCATTAAATTATGCCCATTCTGTGTATTCATAAAATATTCTGACATGCCAATATTTGTAATAAAGTATTTATACTCATGTCACACAAGTGAGTGCTACTTTGTATTATACTATCTGTATGGTAAAAGCATATTTTTGCTGTAAAATAATATTAAACCTATTTCTAGGGTTTCCTCAATTCAAACATTAGAATTTCCCAAAACATGCCTTAAATCATAAATAAAGTTCCCCGGGGACCTTTTCCTATAATTCATTACTAGGGCATTACGATTGCCGTCCCTCAGGACCTTTTCCCACACATAGTCTAACAATGCCAGTATTTTCACAATTTCCAATCATTTACGCAAAGTCTATCATATCAGGAAACAGAATTAAACTGACATATCATGTGTGTCATAATAATATTCTGAATAAACTATTATAAATATCTCTAGTCACGGCATCTGGACCGACTAACATATCACAATATACTAAAAATATAATAATTTCTGTAATGTCTATACTTTTTTCTAAAAATCGTTATTAAATCATGCCCGTTCTGTGTATTCATAAAATATTCTGACATGCCAATATTTGTAATAAAATATTTATACTCATGTCACACAAGTGAGTGCTACTCTGTATTATACTATCTGTCCGGTAAAAGCATATTTTTGCTGTAAAATAATATTAAACCTGTTTCTAGGGTTTTCTCAATCTAAACATCAGAATTTCCCAAAACATGCCTTAAATCATAAATAAAGTTCCCATAAACATGAATATTCTAAAAAATTATATATATCATTTCTGTAAATAAATACTATGAATTAACCAGTGAATTTCCTAAAAATACCTTACTTAATCTATACCTTTACCTGATTTTTGAAGAAAAACCCGTAGGAATCCTAACTTGCTCCTGAGACGTACGCACAAAATCCCTTGGTTTGGGGATGGTGCCTAAAATGCCCGATTCACGAAATTACTCTGGTTAAACTGCGGAGAATCGTCGTCGAGATCCCGAAATCACGTTCATCAGCTGATTCGGGCGAATATTGGATGAGAAATCGAGGAGAGAGGGGGAGTCGCAACCCTCGGAGAGAGAAAGGGAGAGATTTGATTTTAAAACATAAAATGAACTTAAACCCTTTATATAGGGTTGTTGGTGCAGGGGAAACAGTCGAAGGTTTGGTTTTTTAACCAAATCGTTCTCATTGTTTTATCGTTACTGGGCCGCGGTTACTCAAAACCGTCAACGGTTTTCTGAGCTCTCACAAAACCTTCGACGATTTGGTCCTTCACCAAACCGTTTCTCCCTTTTCCCTTTATTTTTTTATTATTCATATTTTCTGGGTCTTTGCAATGAGGTTTTACAAGAGCTTTAATTTGATCTGTTTTAGTTTCAATACCCATTTTGATGATAATCTCTAGTCTATGGCATAGATCTTTGACTTCAATTATGATGGATGAAAGTCATGAATTCATCTTTCTTAGTCATTCATTTTGCTATAGACTAGCAAAACGTTAGTTGAGAGTGATTAAGTGTCAAATTTGCATAATTAAGTGTTTAAGTGTGTTAATTAGTTATTACAAAATGGATTAAGAGCCTAATTATGTATACGATTTTAGTAATTGGGCTTAATTAATAAGAGCTTATATTTTGCACTTAGAAATATTTAAATTGCAGCGGCTGAAATAAATATTAAAAAAAAAAAAAAAAAAAACTCACGTGACTCTCACCCTTAGATCCATCATTCCACTTTTGCCCTTAAGTTTATGAGCACTTATGATTAATAGTTGCAGGGTATTTTTGGAAGATAAAAATTGAGCAACTAAATTGGAGAAATTTAGGGTAAGCGCATACTGGGTAGAGATTCACGGCCAGCACATGCTGGGAGGAGATGGCCAGCACATGGAGGGGGAGTTGCGACACACAGTAGAATAGCTGGTTCTCGGCCAAACAGTGCTGGGTGCTCAAATCCCGTGCTGGGCATGTAAGCAGGGGCTGGATAATAACCAGAGTGATGGGACCCGAGTGAAGCGCAGTGCTCGAGTGAAATGTAGTGTTGTGCTGAAATGGAGTGTCGTACTAAAATGGAGTGCAGTGTTGTGCACGTGAGCAAAGGGGTAACACCAGGCGGTGCTGGGATCATTTTGGGGTCGACCAGGCAGTGCTAAAAGATCAGGGAGTGCCGCGAGACCTCCTCCCTCTCTGCATTTATCTTTCTTTTTCTTTATATTTTGCTGTAAAATGAATTTTTCTGGGTTTAATTTGTTCTGAAAAAATCTGATTTCAAACATGATAGGATATATTTTAAGCTTAAGATTTAAGGAGTAACCCATGACTTGTTTGGGTTGGATTTCCTTTTTTCCATGGAGTTATAATGTTTAACTTGTTTGGTTGTATTTCATTTTATTTTTAAAAAAGATTGAAGTTCTTTGTTCTTGGTCTTGATTAATTGTAGACGTATAAGCAAATTGATGCTCGAACTAGTAGCAAGAATTTGATGGTTTTCTTTCATTACTTAAAATTGTTATACAATCTATTGAGTATTTTGGATTATACTGAAAATTGTGGGTTGATTGTTGTATTATCCAATCATAATCTCTTGGAATGATAAAATGGTTGAGAGAAGAGGAAATTAGAGATATATCCATTACCAAACCAGAAATGGGAGAAACTTGCATATCAAGTGTTTGATTTATTGTCTCTTACAAGCTCAATTCAATTTCTGCACATTTTTTTTTTTTGAAGTTCTTAGTTATTATTAATTTTAGATACATAGATTCATTATTATCTTCAAGTCCTACTTGTGCTTGAACCTCATTTCTCTCTTTTTGGTTCATTATTTCAACTATTTGGCTTTTTTTTTTTGGAATTTCTTGTCACCATAAATGATAATATGATTTCTTGTGTTATAACTGAGACTTTAATGCTTGCATAATTCTCATTGTCCCTATGAATTTGATCCTGGGATTTACCCTTGTATTACTTTGATAGCTCCTGCGCTTGAAAGTCGAAACCATTAGCTGATCATGACCCGATGTTCACAAGTTCTTATCAAAAGAATTTATTCCTATTAAATGGAATTAAATTCAATTTCAGCTCAGCTTATCACCCACAAATCGATGGTCAAACCGAGGTGGTCAACATGACGTTGGAGATGTACTTGCAATGTTTCACGAGTTCTAAGCCCAAAGAGTGGGCAGTTTGCCTTTTGTGGGCAGAATATTGTTAGAGTACGAGCATTCACTCTTCCACCAAGAAGACACCCTTTGAAATTGTCTATGGGCGCGAGCCTCCCACTTTACTTGCCTATGTTCATGGCACCTCGCGCATGGAGTCCATTTACAAATTTCTACTTGAAAGGAATGTGGTGATTAGGGATGTCACAACCAACTTGAAGATTACAAATTTCTACTTGAAAGGAATGTGGTGATTAGGGATGTCACAACCAACTTGAAGATTGCACAAGAGAGAATGAGGAAATATTATGATGAGAAGCGCACGAAGAGGAATTTCCAAGTGGATGAATTTGTCTACCTAAAATTGCGCCCATATCGCCAACTTTCCTGGACTCAACAGAAAAATCTCAAGCTTACTCCCAAATTTTTCAGTCCAATTAAAATCCTATCCAAGATTGGCATTATGACATATAAATTGGAGTTACCCCCAAAATCTAAATTACATACAGTTTTCCATGTTTCTCTCCTAAAAAAGAGGATTGAAATCAAGAGGTTATCTCTCCCACTCAACCCAAATTACCAATTGAATATGCACCCCTACCCACTTCCTCAAGCCTTTTTTGAAACTCGCAAGAAAGGGGGAGAAACTGAGATTTTTGTTCATTGGCAAAATCTATCTCCTGCTAAGGCCACATGGGAGAATCTTGCAAAATTGAAGACGCGTTTTTTCCTCAAGGACAAGGAAATTTTTAAGGAGGGAAGAGTTGTCAAGCATCATGGGATGGGAGTGATTGATGCTTATCGTCAATCAATTAAAATTAATGTTATTTCCTTTCAGTCAATGTTATTTTCTTTTAATAAATTTGTGCTAGAATTTTGCAAGTGTTATTTTCCTTTCCCTAAGAATAGGTTATTGCTTATTCCATCAAAAGTCGTTCGGCTATTTAATAGCTCGAGGCCATGAATAACATTATCATATGATTATTACTCTCAACCTGGAGTTGACTTGGAGTCATAGTTTTTCTTAAATTAAACCAATCTAAGGAGGCCTAGGATCCCTTGAAGTATCCTACAAACTTATTATCATAGGTAGAAAACGTAAGAACAATCCTTGTTCTCTACCCATTCATAAACCCACCACAAGATCACAAACTACACATAACAGAGCTCATTCAATTAACAAAAATAGTTAAAAACTAACGGAATAATATAATGCATATGGTCCATGAACTATTAATAAATTTCTTAAATAAAATCACCCTTATATAAGATTAAGAAATATTATTATTAATAAATTTTACTGAATGAACATGATAAAATGCTCATAAGGGGGGGAAAAGGACAAGAAATTATTTTGAGATTAGAAAAAAAAACAAAAAACAAAAGAACAACATATTAATAATATTGAAAAATTAATTGAATTATAAGAATAAAAAATGGATAAAGATTTAATAAATTAAATAATTAATTCAATAAAATAAAAATACATTGTATCTGCATTACATGGGTAGTATGCTACTAAAATTGCATATACTATATATTGCAAATTTTACCTATTCACATAACATATATCGTATGAAATTACCTTGTACAAGCCAAAAAATTTAATTAAAGAAATAATTTCAATCTAATAAATAATTTTTTTTATTTGTCTATAAAATTTATTGTATTTTATACATCTTGAATATAAATGATATTTGAAACTTTGTAACAATTCTAAGAGTCCTGAGATCGTTGCCATCGAGAAGTTGCTATCAAGTTAGATGGAATGAAATTATGGAATAAAAGGGTATAAAAGTATTTTTATTATTTTCGTTAAAGGATATTGACTTTGTTGCTCCTTGATGCTTTAAGTAGTGTAAGTGTCGCTTTTAAAAGTTTAGAAGAGTATTTATTATGGATTGTATAGTTTTGGGGAAGTAAGTTTATTTTCCTTTTAATTTTTTTCACTTTCCTTTACTCTTTTCATATTCTTTTATTTTTTTCATATTTTTCTTTTTTCTACCCAATATTTTTCCAAGTTCCAAATGGAATATAAAACTATAGAACTTGTTAACTAATAAACTCAAATTTACTAAAATGGGGTTGGCACAAATACCATGCAAGTACCATAGGCACCGAAATTCCTAGTAAAATTAAATATATTTTGGTAAAAATCCTCTCTTTGTATTGGTAGTATGAAATTTAAATTTTCAAGTTAGGCAGAACCTAATATAAAATTAGACTGTACTTCTTTTGATTTCATTCGAGTCCAAATTCAAACCTTCAAATTCATGCTCCCAAACACCTTCTATGATCTCCAATCGCTTGAGATCCATAAACTAGATTAATAACTCATGTGCTAGAATTGTTGATCTCAACTGGCTTAGGTTGATGGATAGTACAACCGCATATTTAATTAGTGTTTCTTCTACTCTGGGAAGAGCTGACCTCCAAATAGGGGTGGCAAAATAGGTTCATGGGCCGGGTTTGAATGTGTCATAAACGAATGAATGTTAAATAGCTTTGGGTTTGAATTAATCCTGATAGTTATGGTGCAATCTCAAGAGAGGGGTGAATTGGGTATTTAAAAAATCTAGGTCTCTTAATCCCTAATTTTAAGCACAACCAGTATTACACAACCTAAAGTCTTTCTAAGCTATCAACAATACCACAAATATTTACGCATGCATGTAAAACAATTAAAAACAATAAATAATCAAACATACATGTGCAGAAATTAAATAGAGTAAGGAAGAGAAAGCGTAGAGAAAATATTTTTATCGAGGTTTGGGCAATCCTGTCTATGTCCCTGCCTTAAGATAACCTGCTTGAGAATTCCACTACCTTACCCACTTAACCGAGCAGAGTAACGTTGTTTACAAATTCTCCTTACAGGGTGGAGTCCCTTTAGCTCACTTAACCGAGCAGAACCAAGCCATTACACACCTTACAAGATAATTCCCTCCTAACTCACTTAACCAAGCAGAGCCAAACCGTTACACACCCTTTAGGATGGTGTCCTCCTCTTTTGGTGATACCTCACACCAAGAACACGGTTCACTACCTGAACCGCAGAGATACAAATGATATGAAATTATTTTTGAGTACAAATAAAGTGCTTCTCAAAATAAGCAAAGATGTACGAATTAAAACACTATATGCACTCTTAAATGATATGAAATAAGCTCAATATAGTATGTAAGATTTCTCTCTCAAAAAATGATATTTGCAATATATGAGAGAAGATGATGCTAAATGATCTTTGATTTAAATATGAAATAAGAAATATATGCTTTCAAAGATCCTTAAAACCCCAAGTGATTTCTTCCAAAAATTGATGTTTAAAAATTTTGTTCAAAGGAAGTTAGGATTTTTGCTCAAAAAGATTTCTGCAATGAAGACTAAGAGCTTATGTATCTTGCAATGAAGATGCTCAAAGATTCACAAGTTACGTAAAGTTTCTCCAAAGATATTTATCAATAAAAATATGTGGAGAAACACTAGCTTTACTCTCTAAGAATGATTTGCAAAATGAAGGACTAAATGAAAGTAAGTGCTTGGGATGAAGAAATAAATGCCCCAAAAAATTATTCTTAAACAACCCTCAAGTACTATAAATTTGCTAGTGAAAGAAGTAGAAGAATAATTAAAGTTCTCTTTCAAAATGTTTTTTCAAAAGAATAATAAAGAGAGTATATGCTTACTTGAATATAAGAGAAATAAAGCCCAAAACTTTTGAGAGGATTTGCAAGATGATCAAAAGTTTATAAAAGAGTTATGAAGGGACTATCTATAGACTTCTCCCAAAATATAACCATTGGGGACCTATTGGGCATTTTTTAATTTGTTTAATTCAAAATTAATGACCGTTTTGCACTGAAAAATTGGGCAACCCGAGAGGTCTGGTTGACTGGGGACACCGGCGGTCAACTAGCCTTAAACAATTTTCCAAAATCGCGAGAAACGACATGTTGGGCCAAGATCCGGTCGGCTGGGCCTTGAAGGCTGGTCGACTGGGGTTTCATGTATAAAACAAGCCATTTGACTAGGCTAGTATAGTTCAGGCCATTTTGGTTGGTCAGTCGACTGGGCTAATAAAGCCTTCGTGAGACTGATCAGCTGGGCTAAAATAGTTCAGGCCATTTTGGTTGGCTGGTCGGCTGGGCTAATAAAGCCTTCGTGAAGCCGGTTCGACTAGGGCTTATACAGAGTGGAATTTTGGCCAAAAGATGAGGCCGGTCAGCTGGGCTATTAAAGCTTGCAAGGGGCTGGTCAGCTAGGCACTATGTAAAAATGAGTTCAACCCCTCCCCCCTTTTTGACTTCAAAATCATTTTAAAAACCTTTGTAAGATTTTATCATTTTAGAGAGTGATTTTTCATGAAAAATTTTAATCTCTAAGGTCATTCTATGGTCATATTTGAGCTTTGCAATCATATCATGTAATACATGCATTATTATAGACAAATCTAAATGCATTTAAAAATAAAATTAAACATGTCTTCTTCTTCTTTGCTCTTCAAATCTCTACAAAATACGCCAAGATGTATGTGTTTTAAGTTCCTTTTTGGCTTCTATTTATCCTTTACCTTATGTGTGTTGAATTTATAAACCTATTTAAGTACTGAATACACATATAAGATACTTATAATTTGTCATTATCAAATGAGATTGAATTCAAAAAAGTCAACAGATCCGTTTATTAACAGATAAATAACCTACAAACCCAAGCCTCACATTTAGTAAACAGATTGTTCATACCCATTAAGCACTTATTTAAAAATATAATTTATTTATTTTAATTTTATTTTTCTAACATTTCACCAAAATTGACTTAATTTTAAAAAAAAAAAAAAACAAGTCATTTATTTTATTTATTAAATAAAAGAAAACTTAAAATTTAAAAAATAGTACATCTCATTAATTTTTTTTTAAAAAAAAACATATGATTTAAAATTTAAAAAATAACACTAATATAAATATAATCTATCCTTGTGTTGTGTCATTTTTTCCCCTTCATAATTTCAATAAATCTAGTTATATAACTTGTAACTATAAAATATTATTCATCTAAAAACCCAAAAAAAAAAAAAATTATAAATATATTTTATTAATGTAAAGAGATAACCCAATGAATGATCTTTACTCGTCAATCCATTTATTAAATTGGCTGAATTACCTATTTGTAAACAAATTGCCTCCTCTCAAATCCAAATCAAGTCTAAACAAACAAATAATGAATCACACCTATTGACTCCTAACTAATTTTGCCACCCCTACCCCCATATGTGCCCCTGTTTCCCTTTATCGTCCGCTGTTCTTGGCAATTTTGTAGTGCAGTTGCAGTATTATTTATTCTTTATTCATATACAATTCTTTTGCTGATAAAAAAGAAATGAGACCTTCCAGGATCAAAGGATTCTGAACTATTAGAGAAATATTACCAACTAATAATGAAATATCATCTCAAAACATACTTCCAGGATCAAAGGATTCTTTGTAGCTTGGGGCATCTCCTCTTAATGAGTTTTAAAATAGAAGGATCGCCATTGTTTCAGTAATCAGGGCATGCATGGACACAAAGGAAAAGAGAAGATGCCCCAAGCTACGAAGAATCTCCTTCTTATGTTCAAAAATTACCACCACCAGACCTAATAAGAGTCAAGAAATGGATAAAAAGGCACGAAACAGTTTCTGTATAAAATATAGATCGACCCAAGCCGCAATTGGTTGGCATTCCTCTTATGGGTAGGTTTTCTCACCTTCCGTCTCTGATAATCTCATTGAACAAAGGTTCAGTGACATTTGGCGGAGAGGGGATCGGATCGGACCCTCCAGTTCTAGGGGTAGGGGTAGAAGTCTCTGACTCGTCGATCCTATGCTGGCTGTTATTATTACTCTTTGATGCAGTGGACATTGGAGCACCTTCATCTATACTGCCTGTTATATCTTTGAAATCCCAATCTGTCAAATAACTGGGCTTTGACGTAACGGGGCTCACTTCAGCATCTCCAGTAAGCATTGCCACAACACGCGACATAGGTGGCCGCATCATGGGCGACGCCTGAGTGCACAGTAGGGCCACTCCTATCACTCGTTTAGCTTCATTTTCATGAAATGACGTTAATGTTGGATCTATCAGCTCCAAACTACGGTTATTTTCATGTAGATTCCATGCCTGAAAACGTTTTTCATTTATTAAAGAGGATATAGGTATATCACATCAATGGTGTGTAGCAACCGAAGAAAAAGTAAATTTGTTTCTGGTACCCATTCAAGAAGATATATCCTTGCAGCGTCCAAGCTATTGTCAGAGTTTGGTCTCCCGCACAGAATCTCCAAAGCAACCACACCAAAACCAAACACATCAGCTTTTTCCGTAAGATGTCCACGCATTGCATATTCAGGTGCCAGATAGCCACTGCAAATTTATACAAACGACGTAATAAAAGGTATGTAAAATACGATTTCAATCTTGGAAATCTAGATAACCAGAAATGAGACCTTTCTTAACTTTCTTACTTTCTTAAACCGATATGACGTAAAAAATAGGAGACCTTAATTAAAGATTATGCTGCCATTTCTAGCTGATCCAGTTAATTATTATGCACCTCGCGTGCACAAAACAGAGAATTTGTGCATCCAAATTGCCAAATATATATATATAAGCATATCAACTTCTGTGCATGTCCCAAATTTTGATTTTTCTGCTGATAAATACATTCATCTATCAATTTTATATTTGCATAATCATATGCACAGACTCATACAATTTACGTGAGATGTACTAGAAAAACAATATATCACAATGTTATGCAAAAATTTTAATAGTTGGGGGAAAACATTTTTAGTACATTGTTAAAGGAACTTACATAGTCCCTGCAACTCGGGTGCTGATATGTGTTTTCTTGTCATCATATAGCTTTGCCAATCCAAAATCAGATATCTTGGGGCAGAGTTCTGAATCAATCAAAATATTACTGGCCTTGACATCACGATGTACAATCCTTGGCCTTGATTCTTCATGGAGATAAGTAAGTCCTCTTGCTGTTCCCAAGCATATGCTGAAGCGGGTTGACCAATCAAGATGCAGACCGTTTTTTCCTGCAAAGAAGAAGTGACTCTTATGATCAAAAGAAAATAATTAAGCATTTTAACAAATTTTGAATTAGACCATTATATGCCTCTATCAGTGAAACATTCGAAAGTATGAGTAGGGAAACGCGATCCAAGTTCTCCTTATTTTTCCCCACAAGGGGTTCTGGAAAAAAAAAATAAAGCATCTGATATTTTGCAAAAGTAATCACAGGATTAGACACACATAATATCGAAAAATAATTTTATTGATAATGCTAAAGATATTCATGAATTGTTGAAAATGCACAAGACAATCATTTCATATCTGTCTGTTTGTCGGTATCTAGTAAGACAGCAAAGAGCATAAGTAATAAAAATAAATAAATGAATCAATTTTCAAACCACCAGGCAATGGAATGCAAGGAAAATATCCATTTTCCTTCCTTTTTTACCCTTTTGGTTTCCCTTCTCAGAAACTAATGAAACAGAGGACAAAAATGACAGATAGCCTTAAAATCTTCCATGGTTCCAAGAATTTTATTTTAAATTTCTCGTACCAAAGAGTGCTTGATCAAGGCTTTTGTTCTCAAGAAATTCATAAACTAGAAGCCGTTTCTGTCCTTCAATGCAGCATCCATACAATTTCACAAGGTTTCGATGTTGCACTGCAGATATGGTTGCAATCTCTGTTATAAATTGATTCTTTCCTTGGCTAGATGCCACCAAGAGCTGCTTGACAGCTACTGGCCTCCCGTCAGTAAGTGTGCCCTAGGAAAACAATTATGAATCAGTTAATTGGAACTTTCTCAATCCTTACTTTGAGAGGATGCATCCAAAATCACTTCTTGGGCTGCTCAATGGTTTGGTCCTGAGACATTCTTGACAGAGGTCCCAATTTCAAACCATAGGAAGAGGTGGAGAGGTGGAAATCAATCCCAATGTGTAGCTCGAGCCCAATGACCCTCTCAATAAACCCAAAGAAAGAGGCCCCTAAGAAAATCAATCTTTAACTGTAGTTCTAGTAGATTGAACTATGCATTTGAAATATTTTGATAAAGCATGCAGCTTACCTTGTAAACAGGTCCAAATCCCCCTTCTCCTAACTTGTTTTCTGGACTGAAGTCCTGTGTTGCAGTTCTCAAGTCAGCATAGCTAAAAGTGTTTTGTTTGGGGTCTATTCCAAGAAGCTCTGCAAATTCATTAGAAACAAGGATTCATAGTTATCATCTAGAATGGGATACCATGAAATTTTTGCAATGCATATAAGAACACCTTGGATTGTGGAAACCTTACATGATGCAAGCTAGGAAGCACCGAAACCAACATGAGACACAGAAACAACACAGTACTAATTTTGAATAAAAAAAAAAAAAATGAGGATACAACACTGCAGGGATATATTAATTAATATAAAAATATATATATTTAGGAATGTTTTCCCTTTTAGATGACAAATATTGTGGTAGTTTTCATTTAAAATGAAATATAAGCACCATTTATGCAAAATTATCAATTAAACATTTTACAAACTACACTTATACAATCATCAACTACATTCATATATTAGAGTATTGGTCCAACAACAAAAAAGCAACTCAAGGGCATGGCTGATGATGGGCAATGGGCATGGATCATCAAGAGAAAGAGAGAAAGAAGGTTAAAAGAAAAATGATTAACAGAGAGTAGCAAACTGGAGATAGCTTTAGAGAAAGGGGGGAATTCTGAGGGCTAGGAGGTTCAACGGTGCTCAACAAGGCTAAAGTCCAAGCACTCCAATGTCAAACCTCTCGACTCTTAATCTTTTGATTTCTCATTTTTCTTTTTATTTTTTTTTGGATTCTGTTAACAGAAATAAAGAGAACAACAAAGCAGTGTTTCGATAAAATAAGTTTCCTGGAGGTGTCCTTGGCCATGTTAACAGGTGCTGGTAAGTGTCCAAAAATAAAAATAAAATAATTAATTTTATGCAAGATGCCACACTTTTTTTTTTTCTTCACAGCTAAATGCATAAAGGAACTAGGGTTTTAAATAGATGCCACACTTTTTTTTTTCTTCACAGCTAAATGCATAAAGGAACTAGGGTTTTAAATAGATGCCACACTTTTTTTTTTCTTCACAGCTAAATGCATAAAGGAACTAGGGTTTTTAATGGGAATTCCTAGGACATATTTTTTTTCTCAAACAGGGAGCCTATGTTTTACAATTTATTAGAAAAAAATAATAATAAAAAAAAAAAAAAAGGCAGCCCGGTCAAGGTCTTTCTCACCTTCTTCATTATCTGCATCTGACCCTTTTATTCTCATGTAAACCACCAACAGAATCAATATGATGCTCGCGACCCCCACAGCAACTGAAACACCAACAATCCACCCAGTCTTGCTTTTCTTTGTTGGGGGAGTATTTATAGGTGGAAGCCCACTAACACTTGGCTCGAAATCTGAGTAAATTAAACTCATAATGAATGGTAGGTAGCAGTAGAAAAGCAACCCCAAAAAAATAAATCAATCTGATATGAAAATAAAAATCTACTGGCCATTATTGTAAGATACTTTTACCTGAGACAACACTAAGAGCTGAAATGGATGGTCCATAGTAACCTTGCACAGGTATGCAGCATGTACCCTTGCCAGCCCAAAACAGGTGAATTTCCAGATAGTTCTCTGATACAAAAACATTAAAAGTCTTCGGAATTGCCCTTTCAACTCCACCTGCCTCCTTGGATATTTCGAAGTCTTTCTGTCGCAGATGACCCTGGAGAATCATTGAAAAAAATGTTATTATATTTACACACACACACCTACACCTCTCGAACTTAATAACATAATGTTGAAATTCTTAGAGGAAAATTTTCCACAAAAAGGAAGGCACGAGCATTTTTATATTTTTATATTTAATTTTCGAACTTAAATACCACAGCATTCTGACCTGAATATAAATGTCAAAAACACGCCTTCCTAGACTTTTCGAAGACCGCGATTCCCTATCTTTGAAAGCAGTTTCTGCAAACAGCAACCTCACAGTGTAAGCTCCGTTCTGAAGACCAAGGCCATAGTATCTGAGTGATCCAGGGGATATCCTCGAAGTCTGGAAAAGCTCAGGAGTGCTGGTTGCAACAGCTTGGGCCAAGCTGTTTTGCACATATGTAGGATTACTGTTGTCAGCAAACAATTCCACATTGCTAACTCCCCATTTTTCTGTACTTGTTACGTAGTATGAAGCTGGGCCAAGGGTTGAGTTTTCAGCCTCATATACAAGGCCATCAGCAGGTCTCATCTCATTACCACCACATTTGATGGAGAAATTAGCATCTGTGATATAAAAATAAATAACAAGTGATGCAAATCATAGCACAACTTCAAAGAACTAGTCCAAGTGCTAATTGAACCGGTTACGAGAACACGAGTAAGGAAATTTAAAGCTATACTCAACAAACTGATTCAAGAGGTATGAATTCAAGCAAATTCGTGGAAGGCCATTGAGCATGACCCACATGAGTATCAAAGATTCATCAACATGATTGAAACTCTAGAAAAAATTTGACTAATGCTAAGTTTCAATTGGCATGTTTAAATTGGGTCTGATTGTAAGGCTTGCATACCAATTAATATCCTTTTGACTTTTATGGGCATGTATGGCTAATAACACAACCATTTAAAGCTCCTCACTTTCCTTTTCTATTCTAGGCATGTGATCAGCCAATTAAAAGGTTGATTGTCTTTTTTTCTTTTAGGCAAATAAGAGTTATTTTTTTACCAGATTTTAGTCTTAAATAGGATAATTATTTTAGAAATTTTCCTTGTAATGGCCAACCTATAAATAGGCTTCTAAGCAATGAAAAGCGGCAGATCATTTTTCAGTAAATTGTGAGAGTATTTTCTCTGTGATTCTTTAAAGAATTATTCAAATTTATCGGGATTTCCCGTGGCGTTCACCAACGACTTATCAAACAGTTTTCCACCGCCGTTTGTGGCATCTTCCTTATACCGAGGTTCTTGTTTGTCGTAAACAACAGGTCGAGGTCTATCATTCAATTCTAAATGTAGAACGATCTTGGGTTCCTTTTTCGTTGTCGGATCTCATTATTTTGGCGGGATTTGCATCATTTGGTATCAGAGCACAAGTTCTAGTTGAGGTTTGCCTATCCCTTAAAACCTTTCTTTTGTTTCTTTATTCTGTGTTCTTGTAGTTTCCAAATTTGGTTCACATACCCTAGTTTAGCTGAATTTCCTTTACCCCATTCCACTTGTATTTTGTTTGTTCTAGTTTATTTTGAAATCTTATTCTATTATTGTCAAAAGTTAGTTGCTAATCATTAAAAAAAAAAAAGGAAAAAAAATTGATTGTTTTCATTCATTTTTTTGGGTTCCAATAAGTCTGGAAATCACCTCACCCCAAAATCAAATATTTTTTTTTTCAGTGAAAGTTTTGCTATTTTGTGCTTTCGAAAATCTAATCAGTCATATTCCTTGTATTCCTCCTATCTGAAATTCCTTGATAAGTTATTGGTGAATTGTTGCTGGAAATTACGTATTTTTTGAGTGAAATACGAGTGTAGACACGTAAGGGAGAGAATTGTGAGGTCCTTTTTTTTTTTTCTTTTTAACTTTGCCCCACAGCAATCATGCCTCACAACAATGCTAAAAGTGTTACCGAAGATGCTACAGAACTGGCTGATCTGAAAGTGTTTATGGAGGCCATGATGAGTGAGATGAGGCATGTGATGAGGTTGGAACTGGAGCAGGTTCACGAACGGATAGATCAAATGGAGAATACATGTGAGAAGTAGCCACAAAACGCCCCTAATGTGCGTAGAAAGGAAAAAGTTCAATCGAGAGGAGTGAGGATTGAAGATGAAGAGCCTTACGGGGCTGGTTTTGATGAAGAAGATGATCGGGATTCTATTGTTAGTATTAGGAGACATTGAGGGCAATTTAGAGAACCTCGGAATTGGGAAGATAACAACTTGGGTAGTATTAAGATGAAGATTCCGTCATTTCAAGGTAGATCCGACCCTGAAGCATACCTTGAGTGGGAGAAGAAAATGGATTTTGTATTTGACTGCCATAACTATTCTGAAACAAAGAAGGTAAAATTAGCTGTGATTGAATTTTCTGACCATGCTATTACTTGGTGGGATCAACTTGTTATAAACAGGAGGCAGAATAGAGAACGACCAATAGAGACATGGGAGGAGATGAAAACAGTGATGAGAAAGCGGTTCGTTCCAAGTTACTACTACCAAGAGTTGTACAAAAAGCTACAAGGTCTTAGGCAGGGAAGTCGGAGCATAGAGGATTACTACAAGGAGATGGAGATTGCTATGATCCGGGCTAATGTAGAGGAAGACTGAGAAGTTACAATGTCTAAGTTTTTATTTGGATTAAACCGGGAAATCCAAGATAAGGTAGACATGCAGCATTATGTGGAGTTGGAAGATATGGTGCACATGGCCATCAAAGTGGAGCAACAACTCAAGAAGGGGGTGTGTCTCGTGCAGCCCATAATTTTGGTTCTACCTCTTGGAAACCAAGTTATACCAAGTAGATGGATAAGTCACAAACGTCCAAAGCCGAGCCCAAGTCCGCGAACACCCGCCACGTTCCTCAAGGTAAAACTGACACTTCTACCTCGAGGAATCGTGACATTAAATGTTTTAATTGTCAAGGCAGGGGACACATAGCAAGTCAATGTCCAAACAAGCAAGTTATGGTGTTGCAAGCCAATGGTGAAATTGTGACCGGCAATGAAGATTCCGACACCGATGACATGTTACCATTGGAGGAAGTTTTCAAGGAGGAATATTTAGCCCCTGATGCATTGACATTGGTGGCAAGGAGAGCATTGAGCTTGCAAGCAAAAGAGTTGATGAAGTGCAGCGGGAGAACATCTTTCACACTAGGTTCTATGTCAAAGACAAGGTATGTAATGAGATTATTGACAGTGGTAGTTGTACTAATGTTGCAAGCACAATTATGGTGGAAAAATTGGGACTACCCGTGTTGAAGCACCCTAGACCGTACAAGTTGCAATGGTTGAATGATAGTGGTGAGACAAGGGTGAACAAGCAGGTGTTAGTTGCATTTTGAATCGGTAAATATGAAGATGAAGTGTTGTGTGATGTAGTACCAATGCAAGTTGGACACTTATTGCTAAGGCGTCCATGGCAGTTTGATAGGCGTGTGAAGCATGATGGCTTTACGAACAAATACTCCTTTGTACTTAATCAACATCAATCACTTTTGTATCATTAAGTCCGCAGCAAGTATATGAGGATCAAGTGAGATTGCAAAAAGAGAGTGATCAAAAGAAAGAGAGTGAACAAAATAAAAGGAGTGAAAATCAGAGAGAGGCTGAGAAAAATGAGAGAGAAAAAAAAAAATCAAAATTCGGCCATTGAGGGCAAATCGGAGAGAAAACAAAAAAAATTTCTATGCAAAAGTGAGTGAAATTAAGTGAGCAATGTTTTCAAATCAGCCGATGATTGTACTTTTGTACAAAGAGGCATGTTTAAATACTAACGAACATGACCTTGCTTTGCCTAGTTCTGTTGTTTCTCTTTTGCATGAGTATGAGGATGTCTTTCCTGAGGAAACACCATATGGGTTACCTCCAATCGAGGGATTGAACATCAAATTGATTTTGCACCCGGTGCGACAATTCCAAACCGGCCAGCCTATAGGAGCAATCCCAAGGAGACAAAGGAGCTTCAACGATAGGTAAGTGAGTTGTTGGAAAAAGGGCACGTGAGGGAGAGCATAAGTCCATGCGTCGTTCTGGTTTTACTTGTACCTAAGAAGGATGGGACGTGGAGTATGTGCGTTGATTGCCGGGCCATCAACAACATAACAGTAAAGTATCGTCATCCTGTTCCTCGCTTAGATGATATGTTAGACAAACTGCATGGTTCTTGTGTATTTTCTAAGATTGATTTAAAGAGTGGTTATCATCGGATTAGAATAAAAGAAGGAGATGAATGGAAAACTGCCTTTAAAACAAAGTATGGTTTGTATGAATGGTTAGTCATGCCTTTTGGATTGACTAATGCCCCGAGCACCTTTATGAGACTTATGAATCATGTTTTGCATGCATTTATAGGCAAATTTGTAGTTGTCTACTTTGATGATATACTCATTTATAGCAAAAACGTGGACGATCATGTAGTACATTTGAAATATGTTTTAGATGTGCTTAGGAAAGAAAAGTTGTTTGCAAATCTGAAGAAGTGTACTTTTTACACCGATAAGCTTGTATTTATGGGATTTGTTGTTAGTGCACAAGGTATACAGGTTGATGAAGAGAAGGTACGTGCAATCTAAGAGTGGTTGAGTCCCAAAAGTGTAGGTAATGTTCGTAGTTTTCATGGAATTGCTAGTTTCTACCAGCGGTTCGTGAAGGACTTTAGTAGCATAGCCGCACCACTTACCGAAGTGATCAAGAAGAACGTTGGATTTAGATGGGGAGAAGAACAAGAGAAGGCGTTCCAATTAATTAAAGAGAAGCTGACCAATGCCCCCTTATTGTCTTTACATAACTTTTCGAAAACCTTTGAGATTGAATGTGCTGCTTCAGGTATTGGTATAGGTGCAGTTCTTATGCAAGAAGGACGACCAATTGCTTACTTCAACAAGAAACTAAGTGGGGCAGCCTTAAACTACCCAACTTATGATAAGGAGTTGTATGCAATGGTTCGAGCTTTAATGATGTGGCAACACTGCCTATGGCCTAAGGAATTCGTGATTCACACCGATCATAAGTCCTTGAAACACTTGAAGGGACAACACAAGCTAAACAAAAGGCATGCGCGTTGGGTGGAGTTCATTGAGATGTTTCCATACGTCATCCGGTATAAGCAAGGTAAGGAGAATGTGGTCGCTGATGCACTTTCTTGCAGGTATTCATTACTCTCCACACTTGATGCAAAATTGATTGGTTTTGAGCACATTAAAAACTTATACGCTGATGACCACGAATTCTGTGAGGCATACCGGGCTTGTGAGAAAACCGCTTGTGGTAAGTTCTTTACGCTTGATGGATTCCTGTTTCAAGAGAATAAGTTATGCGTATGTAATTGTTCCTTTAGAGAGTTGTTAGTGTAGGAATCTCATGGTAGGGGATTAATGAGACATTTTTGAGTTGCAAAGACTTTAGCTATTTTGCAGGAACACTTCTATTGGCCTCACGTGAAAAGAGATGTTGAGAGAATTTGTGGTAGATGTGTCACATATAGGCAAGCTAAATCCAGAGTGAGGTCCAATAGTTTGTATACCCCTTTACCAATTCCTAGTGAGCCTTGGATTGATATTTCAATGGACTTTGTGTTAGGATTTCCTAGCACTAAATGTGGGAGAGATTCAATTTTTGTGGTTGTGGATAGATTTTCTAAGATGGCACACTTTATTCCATGTCACAAAACGGACGATGCCTCACCTGTTGCTGATTTGTTCTTTAGAGAGATTGTGAGATTACATGGCATGCGTAGAACAATTGTTTCAGATAGAGATGCTAAGTTCTTGAGCTATTTTTGGAAGACGTTGTGGTGTAAGCTAAGTACTAAGTTATTGTTTTCTACTACTTGTCATCCACAAATAGATGGTCAAAATGAAGTAGTAAATAGGACTTTGTCTACTTTATTGAGGGCAATCATTAAAAAGAACATCAAAACATGGGAAGAATGTTTACCACATGTTGACTTTGCTTATAACAAATCTGTTCATTCTGCTACTAAATTTTCACCATTTGAAATTGTGTATGGATTTAATCCTTTAACTCCATTGGACTTATCTTCTTTACCTTTGACTAAGCATGTTAATTTAGATGGTAAAAAGAAAGCTGACTTTGTCAAGAAGATTCATGAGAAAGCACGACTAAACATTGAGCGAAGAACGAAGCAGTATGCAAAACAAACCTGTAAGCCAACAAGGGGCGTCACACGCTACTTTTTGAACCCGGAGATTAGGTTTGGCTGCATATGAGAAAAGAGAGATTTCCGATGCAAAGACATTCCAAATTGCTTCTAAGAGGAGATGGACCTTTCCAAGTCCTAGAGTGTATCAATGACAACGCTTATAAGCTAGATTTACTTGGTGAGTACAATGTAAGTGTTACTTTTAATGTTACTAATTTGAGTTCTTTTGATGTAGGTGATGATTTGAGGAAAAATCCTTTTCAAGATGAGGGGAATGATGCAAATCATATCACAACTTCAAAGGAACTAGTCCAAGTGCCAATTAGGCCGATTACGAGAGCACGAGCAAGGAAATTTAAAGCTGCACTCAACGGACTGATTCAAGAGGCATGGACTCAAGAAAATTCATGGAGGCCCTTTGAGCATGATCCATGTGAGCAACAAAGATTCATCAACATGATTGAAACTCTAGAAGAATCTAGCCAAGGCTAAGTTTAAATTAGCATGTTTAAACTGGGTCTGATTGTAAGGCTTACACGCCATTTAATTTCCTTTTGACTTTTATGGGCGTGTATGGCTAATAACACAACCATTTAAAGCTCCCCACTTTCCTTTTCTATTTTAGGCATGTGATCAGCTAATTAAAGGATTGATTGTCTTTTTTTTCTTTTAAGCAAGTAAGAGTTATTTCTTTACAAGATTTTAGCCTTAAATAGGATAATTATTTTAGGAATTTTCCTTGTAATGGCCAGCCTATAAATAGGCTTCTAAGCAATGAAAAGCGGCAAATCATTATTTAGTAAATTGTGAAAGTATTTTCTCTGCAGTTCTTTGAAGAACTATTCGGACTTATCGGGATTTCCCGTGGCGTTCCCCAACAACTTATCAAACGGTTTTCCACCACCGTTTGTGGCGTCTTCCTCATACCGAGATTCTTGTTTCGTAATAAACAATGGGTTGTGGTCTATACCAAGGTTCTTATTTGTCGTAAACAACGGGTCGAGGTCTATCATTCAATTCTGAATGTACAAGGCATCAAACATTACAAGGCATTCCATGTCTCCCTTCCTTCTCCCCCCCACCCAAAAAGGGTGCAAGTTCATAACATAATTAAAACTTATCCCTACTATAACAAAAGTAATAGACATTTCACATCTCCAATAAAACCTCCTGAAGCATATAACATTCAACTCATCTACTCATAAATCTCTCTCTTCTTTGCCTCATCATGTGGTTTCTAAAAGTAAATTTAAAGAAAATTGAAAAGCATGAAAGAAAGTAAAATGGAGAAGTTCATGCAATTATAAAATACTTGAGCATGAAAAAGAAATTATTAGATAGAAATGGGTATCAAGGGCTTTCATTGAATTCTGAGGGGAAGCTTCTTTGTTTAACATCCTAGGTTGGGTAGTGGTCAAGATAGAAAATTTCCTTTGGTTGGGAGTAGGTAAGAAGGGGGCTTATTCATTTTTTGCATGGATATAGTTAGAGGATGTCTCTCACCTTTTTTATTCATTGTTCTTTTGCTTGGAATTCGTGGAGCTTTCTTTCTGAGCTGTTTGGACAACTATGGGTCTGTCCAAATTCAGTGGAAGATATGTTGACAATTTCTTTCGCTGGATGTGGGAAAGGTAAGAATGATAAAAGGCTGTAGGTTGTGTGGAATTTTTCTAAAAAGAAACAGTAGGGGTCAGTGAGATTTATTTGGGACAGGATTTGATGCTTGGCTTCTCTTTGGGCTTAAAGTGCATGCTATTGTTTTCAAGATGCTGTCAGAAGCTGGAATGCTTTATTAAGATTATGCAGTTTTTTGTTCATTTTTGTTTTTTGTTTGAGGACAACTTGTTTCTCCTTCGGCTTTCAGTAAAATTTCTTTCTCTATCAAAAAATTTAAAAAAAAATTTTAAAAATAAAAGTGAGGAGGGATTATTTGGTCAGTTGGGAAAGTGTGAAGATTGTTTGGGTTATGATAAGTTGATCTAAGAATGCTGCTTTGATAGGTAAATGGTTATGGTGATTTCCCTTAGAGGTGATGCCCATTGGCAAAATCTGGCCTGTAGGAGAATGGCTAGGAAGTGGGAAAGCAGATTAAATATGAGATACCTTGGAGGTTTATTTTTGAAAATTTGTTCTCTTTTGCTTTAGTTTGAGGTATAAATTAGGAGATGACCTTCAAATTCATTTTATGGGAGGGTGTTTGGGCAGATCATGTTTCATTTCCTATTACTTTCCCTCGATTATTTTTTCTTTCCATGGTCCACAATATCCATATTTCTTCTTTCATCTTAATTGCTGGTTATTGGGTATCTTAGGTTTTCCATTTTCAAAGGAATCTTAAGGCCTGTTTGGTATCGTTGTTGTTTTCTATTTTCAATTTCAGTTTTGGCACAGAAAAGAAACAGATTATAAAAATACATTTATTTATGTTGTCAATTTTCTATTTTTGTTGTCAATTTTCTACTGTATGCAAACAAATTGAAAACCAAATTTTATGGTTTTCAATTGTTTTGGCACCCTGTTGCCAAAAAATTTAATATCTGGAAATAGTTCCTTTTAATTAAATCATTCATTTTATACATTTTGAAATAAAAATAAAAATAAATGATAATATATATTTAAATATAATTGAAATGAAAATATAAATAAATTTTAAAAAATAATAATATATCCAATTACAAAATATTTTTACTATTTTTTAGTTGCCATGTCCAATAAAATAAAATTTTTATAATAAAGTAAATTTTGAAAGTATAACAATTAAGTAAAATAAGTAAGTAATTTTTTATTATTATAGAATTTTCTAATGAGTATTATTTTGCAATTTTATTATTTTAAACACACATTTATAATATTATTTGATTTAAAGATAAAAAGTAATTTTTTTAAAATTAAGTTCTTAATTTATTTTAGTTTTATAAATATTAACCAAACAAATTGCTAGTTTTTGATTTTTAGTTTCTGTTTCTAGTTTTTGGTTTTAATTTCTGTAATTTTTTATACTGATATCAAATGGCCCCTGAATGATTGGGCGATTGAAGAGCTTCCAACTTTGCTTTCTTTGTTGGATGTTTTTTCGGTCCTTCTAATAGGAGGGATGCTCTCATGTGGATTTTGGATGCTTAAAGGATGTTTTCTTGCAATTCTTTTTTTAATCATTTGATTGGCTCTTCCAAGTCTTTTCCTTTTCATTTTAGTATTTGGAAGGCATGAGTTCCCTCTAAGAATTTAAGGCATTTATTTGGCTAGCAATTCTTAATAGAGTTAACACCATCACTCTGTTATTAGGAGATCCTATACAGCTCCCTTGATGTGTGTTTTATATTGTGAAAGTTATGAGATTGCTTCTTATCCCATCCTTTAGCATTATTCTATTGTTTAGGGATTGTGGACTAGATTATTTCAAGAGAGTTGGGTTTGTCCAAAATTAGGGGAAGGGTTTCCACTTATTTGTTTCAAAGTGGAAAAACTAGAAAATTTAATACAGCGCTAGGTCATCTCTTTATTTATAATACATGTCATGGACATCACAATGACCATCATATGCTCTCTAACTCGTTCTCATTAACATACGGCAATAACCCGAAACAACATGTAATTACTCGTAAAAATAAACCATAGATATCATATACTCCTAGCTTGTTACAAAAAGATTTAGCCCTAGCACCTCCAAAAACCTTAGTAAACAAATAAGCTAGTTGGTATATTGGACTTCATATGAGTTATTGCAATGCGTTTCTACATAAGTTTCTCCAAACAAAATGACAATCAACTTCAATGTGTTTTGTCCTCTTCTAACTTGGATTGGAGGCAAAATGAATACTAGCTTGATTTTCATTTATCAACTCCTTAAGTTGGGATAATGTAGTTGAAGTTAAAAGAATAGGGGATAGGATCATTAAAATTATGATAGCTTTAGGCCTAGAGATAGTGAACGTCATTAGTGCATATGCTCCCCAAACAGGCTTAGCAGATTATCTTAGAAGACAATTTTGGGCAAATATGGATAGTATTTTACAAAGGGATACCAACGTCTAAAAGACATTCATAAGAGCTGATTTGAATGGTCACATTGAAAAGGATAATATAGGATATGAGAGGATACATTGAGGCTATAGATAGGGACATAAAAATAAGGCCAGTGATACAATCTTAGATTTTGCCATGTCATACAATTTGGTTATATTGAATACTTGTTTTATAAAAAGAGAAGAACACTTAATAACTTTCAAGAGTGGGTATAATAAAAGCCAAATAGATTTCTTCTTAACTAGGAACGAGGATCGTCTATATTGTAAGGATTGTAAAGTTATCCCAAATGAAAGTTTTGCTACACAACATAAAGTCTTAGTATTAAATATTCATATTAAAAAATGGAAGAGAAGGAGTAACATAAATCAACACAAGAGAACAAGATGGTGGAACTTAAAAGGGAGATACTATAGTAAAATTCAAAGATAAAATGATCATAGAGTGTGATTGGATAGTAAGGGAAGGTAGATGCAAATACTATTTGGAATAAGATGGTTAATTCTATCAGAGGAATAGCAAAAAAGGTTTTAGGTGAGTCCAAAAGAAGATACTTGGGTAGTAAAGAAAGTTTGTGGTGGGATCAAGAAGTCCAAAAGGCCATTAAGACAAAAAAGAAATTGGTTTAAAATACGACAAAAATGTAAAAGTATAGAAAATATTGAAAAATATAAAGAAGTGAGAAAAGATGTAAAAAGGAAAAAAAAAAAAAACTATTAGTGAAGCTAAATATAGAGCTTATGATACTTTAGTTACTAAACTAGATACGAATGAAGAAGAAAGACATTTATAAACTTGCTAGAGTTAGAGAAAAAAAAAAGCAAAGATTTAGGTGATGTAAAATGTAAAAAGGACGAGAATGATAATGCCTTAATTAGAGAAGAAGACATAAAAGAAAGGTGGCATAGATAATTTGATAAGTTGTTTAATGACAACCAAAATAAAATATTGAACTTGAAAGTGACAAATAAGGAGAAGACTAAAAATAAGAGATTTAATTCACAAAATTAGAGGTCTCAAATTTAAGATGGCATTAAAAAAGATGAAAAGGGAAAAATCTACAGCACCAGATAAAATACCAATTGAAGTTTAGAAATATTTAAGGGATATAGGAAATATTTGGTTAACTAATCTATTTAACACTATTATAAAAACCAAGAAAATCAGAAGGATGAAGGAAAAGTACGTTAATACCTTTGAACAAAAACAAAGGCAATATTCAAAATTGTAATAACTATCGTGGAATTAAGATTATAAATCATACAATGAAATTATAGGAAATGAAAATTAAACATAAAATAAAAACTAAAAATGAAAATTTCAGGAAATCAATTTGATTTTATACTTGAGAGATCAACAACAAAAGGTATTTATCTGTTAAGAAGTTTAATGGAAAAGTTTAAGGAAAAGAAGAGGGACTTGTATACGGTTTTTATTGACCTAGAGAAAGCATATGATAAAATACCTAGGGAAGTTCTTTGGTGGGTGTAAGAAAAGAAGGGGGTTTGCAGTAGATATACTAAGGTCATTAAGGATATGTATGATAGAGTAGTGACCAACATTATGACTGTATGAAGGGAATATAGAGATTTTTCAATCACAACAGGTATACAACAAGGTTCTATTTTGAGTCCTTATCTTTTTACTATAGTAATTGATGAACTTACTAGGAATATCCAAAATAAGATCCCTTGATATATGTTGTTTGCAAATGATATCATGTTGATTGATGATAGTAAGAGTCGAGTGGAATCTAAGCTAGAACTTTGGAGAGCCATACTAGAGTATGAAGGGTTTAGGATAAGCCTATAAGGCAAAATATATAAAACGTAATTTTAGTAATGTAAGGAGTAGCAATGGAGAGAAGATTAAACTTGATAATCAAGAGGATAATAGCACTAATAGATTTAGATATCTTGGATCTATTATGCAAGCTGAAGGGGAAATTAAAGAAGATGTAATATATAGAATTAAAATGGGTTAGGTAAAATGGAGGAGTGCGTCAGGTGTGTTGTATGATTGTAGAGTATCCTTACAATTAAAAGTTTTATAAGATGGCTATAAGGCCAACTATTTTTTATGGTTCATAATGTTGGGCAACTAAGAAACAACATTTACAAAATATAAAAGTTGTTGAAATGCAAGTGTTAAGGTGGTTGAGTGCTTTAACATTAAAAGCTAAAGTAAAAAACAAGCATATACACAATAATTTATGTATAGCACTGGTTGAAAACAAGATAAAGGAGGGGCGACTTATATTATTTGGGCATTTGAAACGCAGACCTAGTAGAGCACCTGTGAGGAGGAATGAGTTAGTTATTGTTTCTAGCATAAAATAGGGTAGGGATAGACCTATAATAACTTGGAATGAGGCAGTAAAGATTTAATAGCTCTTAATCTAATAAAGGAAAACACTCTTGATCGTGTGAATTGGCGAAAAAAGATTCACGTAGCTAACCCTACCTAGTGGGACTTAGGCTTGTTGTTATTGTTGTTGTTGTTGTTGTTTTGTTGTAACTCCTTAAGATGGGAAATATGGAAAACCAAGTTCTTCAGCATGTTTTCAGCCATACCAATTCACATGCAATATGGACTATGGCCCTATAATCAAATTTGACACTTGACCAGACAACCATAGTTTGTTTCAATCTTTTGTCAACCGCTATCTCAACCCAATTTATCTATATATCCCTAAAAACAAGTCAGACACTCATATTGATACAAGCAAGTCTAACACTCATATTGATACAAGTGAGCTCTCCCAGGCACAATTTGAGGCAATGTAAGATACATATGACATCTCATTAACTTGTTCAAGGAGAATCATGAAACTATTTTATTGCTTGTTGCCAAAGATATGTGATCAGGGACTTTGAGGCGATTTATGGTCTATTTAGTGACATTTATATTTTATGTTTCTTTTATTTTTGTTTTTATATAGTAAAAAATATATTATGACTTTGTATTTGATTACATTGCTAGTTTTCTATTTCTGTTAGTTTTCAGCTAATTCTGAAAAACTAAAAATCAAATTTATGGTTTTCAATTTTTTTGACAACTTTTTACAATACTTTAATATCCATAATTAACTTCTTAGATTAAATAATTCATTTTATACATAATTTTTAAATAAAACTAAAATTAATGGTCATGGAAATTTAAAATATAATTAAAATAAAAATACTTATAAATTTTCTAAAAATGTGAAAAAAGATAATAAAGTCATTAAAAAATATTTTTTTTATTATTTTAATTGTAATGTACAATAAGATTGCTCTTGTAGCACAAAAAAGTTAGGCTTGAAACATAATAATTAAGCAAAATAATAATAATAAATTTTTTATTATAATTTTGTTTAATTTGTATTCTTTTGTATTTTTATTATTTTCATCATATTTTTTAGGTGTTACTTGATTCAGGTACAAAAATGTGTATTTGTTGAGTTCTACCAAGTTTTTTTTTAAATTTGTTTTAATTTTAGAAATATTAACAAGCTTGCTAGTTTTTTGTTTTTAGTTTTTGTTTATGGTTTTTAATTTTTGCTTCTAGTTTCATTTTCATATTTTTTGATTGTGATACTAAACAACCCCTTAGCTTTCCAACAAGTCTTCAGTAAAAAAGTCACCTAAATCTAGCATTAATTTCCTACTAGGATCCATAAGTGTAGTGACCCGAAGAATAATTGTATTTAAATAATAACGAGGGAGAGAAATGGGAACAAGTATCACGAAGCATTCGTCGACGACATTGCATTTTGGATAAAATGACCTAAAAGATTTTCCACAGGGCCTTGTCAACAAGTGCATAACAGGACCTCGTCGACGAAGCTATGACTTGTCAACGAGAAAATACCAAGAAACAGATTTGGGCTACTCTAAATTTCGTCGACGAAGGGTAAGATTCGTCGACGAATTTACTGAAGAACTCATCGGCGAGGTGACGTGTCTCATCGATGAATCTGGTCCTATAAGTAGTGAAAACTTGGATTTTTTATCTCATTTTCGGATTCCTCTCTCTCTCTCTCTCTCCTTTCTCTCTCTCTCTCTCTCTCTCTCTCTCTCTCTCTCTCTCTCTCTCTCTCTCTCTTTCTCTACGTCCTTCTCTCACTTCTCTCTTCGTTTCCAGGCCTGTTTCTTGTCGGATCGAAGATCTGAGGCTACCACGATGCTCCCGGAGAAGTTCTTTGCAAGTTTGCTGGAGCTAATCGTTGGAAAAGTTGGGTTGGATTTCGTCCCAATCTCAGGGTAAGGCATTTTATTCAGTTTTTGCCCTTCCCTCAATTATAAGAAATGTTGTAGGTAAGAAAATAATGATATTTTGTTCTAGGGAATTGTGTTTTCAGAATGTTGAGTTAAGAACCCTGCGGGTATTAGAGCCAGAATTTTATTGGGGCTTTTCAAAGTTAAGGTAAAGGAAATATGCTATGCTACGGTTTTAAAAGTATTAACAGAGTTTTCATAGATACATATATACCAATTATTATGCAGTTTCTATAGAATGAATGTTTTAATGTTGTGTGGCCTGAGTAGATATTTATCTGATGTGGATTTATATAGATTTTATTCAGTTCATTATATCATAGTTTACACAGAATGTTATGTTTTCCTGAACACCATAACACACAGTAAAAACAGAATATACAGTTATAGCATCGAGATGCTACAGTTACTCAGATTTTACAGTACAGAATTATAGCATATAGTTATTTTGGGAACATAATGAAAATAGCAAAGGTATATATAGATGTACTTATATAATATCAGATCCCTATGGAGTTATTACAGACAGATACCATTTACAGAGCACGGTACCGTTGCTATATATAGATAAAGTGCAACCACATATCTTAGACAGTGTGTGGGTACCGTCTAACCGTGCTCGGAGAGGATGCAGCTCCCCAGTACACTGGGTAGAGGGGGCCTATTAGACGAGGTAGCAACCAGTTCTGAGCTTAGGAGTGGATGCAGTTTGGCCGAGCTGAGGTAGTGTAGAGTATGATGACTTACTTGGAGGGCCGACCAGGTTAAGTCCGGCCTACGGGCCGCACAACCCTGTCATGAGGGGTCAAATCATGACATACAAAGTCCCAGGGAAAAGAACACAGTTATATATATGTATACAGATTTATAGTTTTTATTGTATGTAGTAAATTATAGCAGTATGAATGATAGAAAACTCAGATGATACAAATTTTTTAAACTTTTATATATATAAGTTTTATTGATTTTCCATATCATGCAGTTTTAAATATTATTATTATAATTTTATGACTCGGTCGCCACACACTAGTAATAGCATATTTCCACTTACTGAGCGTCGATTCACCCCATTACTTTACCATTTTTCAGGTGAGCCAGTTAGGCAAGCAGATTAGGCTTGCAGATAGAGATCACTTGGTCACCCTAGTGATAGGGTAAGTTTTGTGTAGGGTTTTGTATTTTGAGTAGTTGACACTGGGAAGAGAAATGTATTATGTAGCTATGGTTGAAAATACTGAATTCTGGTATTATATATACATGTATATGTGGATATGTGTTTTATGTTTTTTCGCTGCATAGGGGTGCCCATTACATGCAGGTATTGGAGTAACATAAAAAATAAAAATAAAATAAAAAAATGGTGAAAATTTGAGGTTGTTACGATAAGTGTGTCACAATTGGATGATCTAGATACTTCTATGCCCAAGAAGTATTTTGCTAGTCCTAAATCACTAGTTTGAAACCTTGTTAATGTTTCAAAGCTTGCATACCCAAAATATCATCGCCAGTAATAACAATATTATCCAAATACACAAGAAGCAAAATCCTCTCAGCAATACAGTAGTAGAATAAAGAGTGATCTACCGCACATCTTCAACGATCAAACTCAAGCACTACTACTGTAAACCCATCAAACCATGCTCTAAAAGACTCCTTCAGTCCATATAAGGAGTTTTTGGGATAATAAAATTGCCAATATAGTTTGATTTTCCAGTCTTGTAATCCTACCAAGGAAAAAAATCAGTTTTAGAGAAGTTAAGGTGGTGATCTCTTGTTTGAAAGAAGCTTGGGCCACTGTTGTAAAGACCCGGAAATTTAAAAGGATTAAATTATTTGTAAAAAAAATATAATAAATAAAATAATAGATAAATAAATAAAAGGAATAGTGTGGAAAAAATTAAATTAAGATAAATTAAATAATTAGTTAAATAATAATTATTAATTAAACATTATTAAATTGGATTTATTAAATAAATAAATATGATATATATATATATATACAAATATAAATAAGGGTTAGAGTTATATATATATATATATATATATATAATATTAATATAATAATAATAATAATAATAATAATAAAGCAAATGGGTAAGATTGCATTTAATGCAATCTGTAGATCAGATTTCCCATTTGGAAATCTGATCTCTTTGAACCTCTCGCCTAGCGCCTCTCAGCTTCCTCTCCCAATCTCTATTATCTCCTCGGTCTCTTTACTTTTTCTTCTCAAATTTTCGACGAATTTGCGCCGGATCGGGAAATAGAAGGTGTCATTAGATTCCTGATTCTCCCGCTGACATTTCTACTAGAGCAGATTTGTCATGGGAATGACTTAGGCATTACTCTTGGGGAAACGTAACTGTAGTAACCCGACCCCGAGAAAAAAAAATAATAAAATAAATAAATAAAGAGATATTTTGGAGAAGATTTTTGAAAAGAGATATTTTGAGATATTTATATATAAATATCTTGGAGGAGATATTTATTTAGATTACTTAAAGGCTAAGTTAGGATTTATTCTATAAATTCTCTTATTCTCTCTCTCTCTCTCTCTCTCTCTCTCTCTCTCTCTCTCTCTCTCTTTAAGATCCTTTGCCGTTCGTCATCCATTTCGAAAAACGGAGGGTATTGCGTGGATCAGAAGAGGAAACTTTACACTTTTAGTGGATTGGATCGTTGTTTCGGAGAGTTTCGGGTTTTCCCAAGAATCGAGGTAGGAATTTGATCCTAATTTTGATTGGATATTTGGAGAGCAGTAGAAAACATAGTAAGGTTATGTTCTGTGGTTTTAGGTTTTCGGGATCTCAGGTTGTCGATTTGGACCATTTTCATACGAACTTTCATTTTGAGTATAAGGTAAGGGGAATTTGATTACAACAGCTATTTTGGAAAACTAAACCGCTAAAAAACTAGTTTATGTTATTATCTATAGTTTAACTACTTATTTATGAAATTCTACCGAATAGAAATGCCGGTTTGACTATTTTACGATTTTTGGTAAAAACGAGGATTTCAACATATGATCTCCAAATTTTACAAACATCGTTATTTGTGTTTATACTATAGTAGGAGAGGCTCGATTCCTTTATTTATTCAATTAAACTATGTATATTGAATTTCTATCATTTAGCGGGTTTTTGTATTAAACTTGTGTGATATATGTTGAAATGGAAATGAATATATTTTCTATACTACTGATATAGAATATGGGAACGAAGTTCCAAATTTGTTATACTGATAATGTGAATAAACAGAGGCTGGTGATGCACCAAGCGGCATCAGTAAACAAAGAAGGGTAAACTGAGTGGAAAGACACCGATTTGAACCCAATGCTATTATGTGAATTTGTGAAAAATACTGGAAATGCGCAGGTTATCATATTTGTATAAATTGAATTTATGATACACGGAACCACATCTTGAGAGTCCCGGGAGGGTTGAAAAATACTTTCTTTGCAGGGTGAAATGAAACTACTGTTATATGATACGGCATGATATCGTAGCTAGATGTACACATGCAACCACACGTATTAAACAATGTGGGTACCAAGATGGTCGGCTAGCAGGGTGAAACCATTGGCTGATATTGGGCCAATGGGGGCAGTTGGATCGTATGTAGGTACTCGGTAGTGTCTGCATGAACAGGGCATTAGACGAGTACTAGTGCACAACCCAATCCACGGGGTAAAACTGGTTATAGGGATATTTTTCTTTTGGTCATATGATAAATCATTAAATGGTCGAAAGACAAATGTGGGAATTTTGTAATAGAAATAATGATATACCTGATGCATTACTGTATATTGAAAATATTTGATTTATATTCTAGATGTTGAATGAAAATATGCATGTATGCAGTCACACACTGTTGTAACTCCTTCTTCCTTACTGAGAGGTGTCTCACTCTATCTTACAACCTTTGTTTTCAGGTCCGTCCGTGTGTCGGTCCTAGTAGACAAAGGGACTGGGGAGGTTATTTTGGTTAGCTTACGTAAGAATCTAAATTTTGTACTAAACTTGATGAAAGTCCTTTTTGGAGGGTTGTAATATGTCGATTACTCTAAGTACGAATGTATGTAAATTATGGATGTATTAGTAAACTCTGGTATAAGGCTAGTAGTAATCCCAATGGATGTTTATGTTTTTCCACGACATTTATATCATGATTATGTATGATTTACACCCGTATGTCCCTGTTTAGGGTGGGTTGTTTCCATATCTTGAACAGGTATAGGTATTTGATGTATGTGAGTGACACCTGAGTCTGTGTAAAGGGCCGGGTCATTACAGTTGGTATTAGAGCCCATAGCCAGTCAGAAGTATAATTTGATTCATGCTGCCTGGTTAGGGATATGTGCTAAACTAAGAAGTTGCTAGTTGTTACAGTCTAGAATATACTAAAGTATAGGACATGGATATGACCTTGAGTTTTGTTTTGCATACGTGGAGACGAAAACAATTGGCAGACTTCTGTGTTTTTTTGGATCGTTCGAAGGGTTTAGAAAATCATGGCAATCTATTGATGATGTTGTTTCCAAGTGGAAAGGCAAAACTTGAGTTAGAATGATGATGTTAAATTAATGGAGTACATCGATATTCAGGATGTGGATTTAAGGAACTGAGTCTATAGTATGATAGTGTTAATTGATGCTTAGGCTATTACCTTCTAATGGATTCTCGTAAATATTTTCAGGATAGAATCTAGGGATATCACTTCCAATATAGGTGGTAGTAGTAGTGAGGGTGCCGGCCCCGAGGCTGGTAACGACTCTATTAGTGTGTTACGTGAATTCGCACAGTAGCTTATGACTGAGGTAGTGCGAATGAATAGAGGGTAGGATCGTCCTATGACTGAGTTGGGTTGCTCCATTGAGCAGTTCACCAGATTGAAGCCCTCTGCTTTTGTAGGTGGTACAGATCTAGTTCATGTTGAGAATTGGATCCAAGAGATCGAGAAGATCTTAGGTGTGTTAAATTGCACTGAAAAGCAGAAAGTCACCTTCGCCACGTTTAAGTTGGCAGGGGAGGCTGAGAGATGGTGGGGATCGGTAAAGCAGATGGAGGAGCACCAACCGATACCGATAGTGTTGACATGGGCCCGATTCAAAGAGCTCTTCTTTGAACGTTATTTTTCGGCCACAATTAGAAACGCGAAAATGGAGGAATTTATAAATTTGACGCAGGGTTCACTGACAGTGCAGCAGTACGTTGCCAAGTTCTAGGAGCTGTCTCGATTTGCCCCATTCGTGATTCCTAATGAAGCAAAGAAGGCTTGGAAGTTTCAGAGGGGTCTGAGGAGCGAGATCCGTAAGTAGACGGCAATTCTGCAGTTGCAGGATTTTGCTATGTTGGTTGATAAAACCACGGTAGCAGAGGAGTGTTTACTAGAGGATGCAGAAGTTCAGGTTACGAAGAAGAGGCTAGCGCCTCCTAATTATTCATCTGGGGCAGGACAGAGTAAGTGGAAGAAAAATAGTGGTGGCACGTCCCAGAATACCGCAAGTCTTCCACGTTGCTCTTTATGTGGTAAGAAACACCAGGGGCAGTGTTGGTTGTCTATGGGAGCCTGTATGTGGTGTGGTAAACAAGGACATCAGATGAGAGACTATACAAGGTAGAGGAATGATGGAGTCATGCAGCAGCAATACAGAGGGAATGCTCCGACACAGCGTGGCGGCCAGCAGGGGGGTACTGCCCAGGCTAGGGTATATTCTCTGACTCTTGGTGTCGTTGAGAACGCTGGTGACGTGGTCACAAGTACTATTTATGTGTTTTTTCATGAAGCTGTAGTACTTTTTGATTCTGGAGCTACGCATTCTTTTATTTCTCGTGATTTTGTTAAACTATGTGGTTTGGAGGTGCAACTGTTGGATTATGAACTAGTAGTGACTACGCCGTCTGGGTCTGCAGTCGGGTGTAGTAGGTTAGTCCGTAACTTCCCTGTGGAAATTTAGGGAAGAATACTACCAGTTAACCTAGTGGTTTATGACATGCATAGTTTTGATATCATCCTTGGGATGAACTAGTTGTCGGCCAGTTATGCTAGTATTGATTGCCGCACGGGAGGTGTTGTTTAACCCACTAGGAGAGCAGGACTTCAGATTCCAGGGGTCATGTGTGCGTTCTGCACCATGGATCCTTTCATCTTTACAAGCTAGGAGGCTACTCCTAGATGGCTGCCAAGGGTATTTGGCATTTGTGAAAGATACATCGGTTAAAGAAAATAAGTTGGAAACAATTGTTGTAGTGTGCGAGTTCCCTGACGTGTTTCTAGAGGACTTGCCAGGGTTACCTCCGGATAGGGAAGTGGAATTCACGATAGAGCTAGTTCTAGGTACGGAGCCGATATCGAAAGCTCTGTACCATATGACTCTAGCTAAATTGAAAGAACTGAAGGAACAACTTCAGGAGCGCCTAGATAAGGGGTACATTCGTCCTAATGTTTCTCCTTGGGGAGCGCCCGTTTTGTTTGTTAAGAAGAGGGATGGGTCGATGAGGATGTGCATCGACTACAGAGAACTGAACAAGGTGATGGTAAAGAATAAATATCCGCTACCTCGGATCGATGATCTGTTTGACCAGCTTCAGGGCACACAGATCTACTCTAAGATTGATCTACGATCTGGGTATCACCAGTTGAAGGTGAAAGCGGAAGACATTCCTAAGATGGCGTTTCGAACTCGAAATGACCATTATGAATTTATGGTTATGCCTTTTGGTTTGACTAATGCACCTGTAGCGTTTATGGATTTGATGAACAGGATCTTTCACGAATATTTAGACCAGTTCGTCGTGGTATTTATCGACGACATCCTAGTGTATTCTAGGAACGCTGCAGAGCATGAGGGGCATTTGAAGCTTGTCTTGCAAATTCTTAGGAATAAGAAATTGTATGCTAAATTGAAGAAGTGTGAGTTCTGGCTAAAGCAGATTGCGTTTCTTGGTCATGTCGTGTCCAAGGAAGGTGTATCCATGGACCCAAGTAAAGTTGAAACAGTAGTGGACTGGGCGAGACCAAAGAATGTTCAGGAAGTCAGAAGCTTTTTAGGTTTTGCAGGTTACTACTGTCGTTTTGTTGAAGGGTTTTCCAGTTTAGCAGGTCCTTTGACGCGACTCACAAGAAAGAACGTGAGGTACGTTTGGACTGAGGAGTGTGAGTTGAGTTTCCAGGAGCTGAAACGGTGACTGGTTACTGCTCTAATCCTGACCATTCCTTCAGGGGATGGTGGATTCGTTATTTATAGTGACGCCTCTAAGAAGGGTCTTGGTTGTGTTCTAATGCAGTAGAGCAGAGTAATTGCTTACGCTTCTCGGCAACTTAAAGAGTACGAGAAGAACTACCCGACACATGATATGGAATTAGCAGCGGTATTATTTGCATTAAAAATTTGGAGGCATTACTTGTATGTTGAAAAGTGCGAGATTTTTATTGACCATAAAAGTCTTAAGTACCTTTTCACCCTGAAGGAGCTGAACATGAGACAACGCAAGTGGCCAGAGTTGATTAAAGACTACGACTGTGTTATTAGCTATCACCCAGTAAAGGCTAATGTGGTAGCTAATGCTCTGAGTCGGAAGTCTGTTGATGCGTCTGCTTTAGCGATTAGAGTTCAGCACCAAATTTGTATGGACCTGGAAAGGTTGGGCTTGGAAGTGGTAGAAAGAAATCATCAGGCTGTCCTTGCTAGCTTGGTGGTGCAATCGACCTTACAAGAGATGATCCGTGTAGCGCAAAAAGAGGATCCAGAGTTAGTTGAGGTTATAGAAGGAGTTCGGAATGGTTTAAAGCCAGACTTCAGTATTTCTGGTGATGGGATACTAAGATTCTACAGCAGGGTTTGCATTCCGAATGATGCCGTGATTAAACGGGTTATTCTAGAGGAGGCACATCGTTCGCTCTACACTGTACATCCTGGTAGTACGAAAATGTACCAGGATTTGAGGGAATCTTTCTGGTGGTCTAATATGAAAAAAGAGATCGCCTGATTTGCAGAACAGTGTCTGACATGTCAGCAGATTAAAGCAGAACATTAGAAGCTAGCAGGACCACTTCAACCACTCGAAGTCCCTGAGTGGAAGTGGGAACATGTCTCGATGGATTTTGTGACAGGTTTACCTGCGGCGATGTATGGGTAGAATGCCATATGGGTTATAGTAGATCGGTTGACGAAGACTGCACACTTCATTCTAATCAGAGTCAGCTACTCTCTGAATAGCCTGGCAGAACTTTATGTGCAGGAGGTGGTACGACTCCATGTTGTTCCTATATCTATTGTTTCAAATCAAGATCCGCATTTTACATCTCATTTCTGGAAAAGTTTACAGGATGCCTTGGGATTGTGATTGATGTTCAGTACGTCTTTTCACCCACAGACGGATGGACAGTCAGAGAGAACTATTCAGACATTAGAAGATATGTTGCGGGCTTGTATACTAGATTTTGGTAATAGTTGGATACGATATCTACCACTTGTTGAATTTGCATATAACAACAGTTACCAGGTGAGCATAAAGATGGCACCTTATGAGCCTTTGTACGGTCGTCGGTGTCGATCTCCGTTGTACTGGGATCAGGTAGGTGAGCGGCAGATACTAGGTCCAGAATTAATTCAGCAGACCTCTGCAAAGGTCGCATTGATCAGGGAAAGAATTAAAGCAGCTCAGAGTCGATAGAAGAGTTATGCTGATACTCGTTGGTGAGAGTTGGAATTTGAAGTAGGAGATATGGTATTCTTGAGAATCGCTCCGATGAAAGGGGTGATGAGATTCGGGAAGAAGGGGAAACTAAGTCCTCGATATGTCGGGCCTTTTGAAATCCTTGAAAGGATAGGTTCGGTTGCTTATCGAGTGGCTTTACCTCCAGCATTATCCCGAGTTCATGATGTATTTCACGTGTCTGTACTAAGGAAGTACATACCAGATCCATCGCATGTACTGAGTTACGAACCTCTAGAGATCAGTGATACTTTATCAAATGAAGAGGTACCAATACTGATATTAGATCAAAAAGTTCAGCAGTTACGGACTAGGGAAATACCGCTAGTGAATGTATTATGGCGTAACCATACAGTGGAGGAAGCTTCGTGGGAGTTAGAGTCAAAAATATGCCAGAATTACCCGCAGTTATTTTCGGATGGTACGTAGTTATGTATAGTAGTATAGGTGGTATGGTCTTCAGGAGAGTTTTGTGTGTGTGTGTAATCTTCCGAAGCATCACATTGTAACCACGGTATTCCTCCTCCATAAGCGAGGGTAGATAATAACTTCGGGTCGGAGCTGCTTTGAGGGTGGCTGCCAACTCTTCTGTAGGTCTCCGACATAAGGTAGAGTATGCTTGGTATCAGTTGGTGAATTTCGGGGATGAAATGCTTATAAGGAGGGGAGATTGTAGTAACCCGAACCCGAGAAAAAAATAATAATAATAAAATAAATAAATAAATAAATAAAATTAAAATAAATAAATAAATAAAGAGATATTTTGGAGAAGATATTTTGAAAAGAGATATTTTGAGATAATTATATATAAATATTTTGGAGGAGATATTTATTTAGATTACTTAAGGGCTAACTTAGGATTTATTCTATAAATTCTCTCATTCTCTCTCTCTCTCTCTCTCTAAGATCCTTCGCCGTTTGTCGTCCGTTTCCAAAAACAGAGGGTACTGCGTGGATCAGAAGAAGAAACTCTATACTTTTAGTGGATCAGATCGTCGTTTCGGAGAGTTTCGGATTTTCCCAAGAATCAAGGTAGGAATTTGATCCTAATTTTGATTGGATATTTGGATACCAGTAGAAAACATAGTAAGGTTATGTTCTGTGGTTTTAGGTTTTCAGGATCTCAGGTTGTCGATTTGGATAGTTTTCATACGAACTTTCATTTTGAGTATAAGGTAAGCGGAATTTGATTACAACAGCTATTTTGGAAAACTAAACCGCTAAAAAACTAGTTTATGTTATTATCTATGATTTAACTACTTATTTGTGACATTCTACCAAATAGAAATGCCGGTTTGACGATTTTACGATTTTTGGTAAAAACGAGGATTTCGACATATGATCTCCAAAGTTTACAAACATCGTTATTTGTGTTTATACAATAGTAGGAGTGGCTCGATTCCTTTATTTATTCAGTTAAACTATGTACATTAAATTTCTATCATTTAGAGGGTTTTTGTATTAAACTTGTGTGATATATGTTGAAATGGAAATGAATGTATTTTCTATACTACTGATATAGAATATGGGAACGAAGTTCCAAATTTGTTATACTGATAATGTGAATAAACAGAGGCTGGTGATGCACCAAGCGGCATTAGTAAACAAAGAAGGGTAAACTGAGTGGAAAGACACCGGTTTGAACCCAATGCTATTATGTGAATTTGTGAAAAATACTGGAAATGCGCAGGTTATCATATTTGTATAAATTAAATTTATGACACGAAACCACATCTTGAGAGTCTTAGGAGGGTTGAAAAATACTTCCTTTGCAGGGTGAAATGAAACAACTGTTATATGATACGGCACGATATCGTAGCTAGATGTACACGTGCAACCACACGTATTAAACAATGTGGGTACCAAGATGGTCGGCTAGCAGGGTGAAACCATTGGCTGATATTGGGCCAATGGGGGCAGTCGGATCGTATGTATGTACTCGGAAGTGTCTGCACGAACAGGGCATTAGACGAGTACCAGTGCACAACCCAATCCATGGGGTAAAACTGGTTATAGGGATATTTTGCTGTTGGTCATCTGATAAATCATTAAATGGTCGAAAGACAAATGTGGGAATTTTGTAATATGAATAATGATATACTTGATGCACTACTATATATTGAAAATATTTGATTTATATTCCAGATGTTGAATGAAAATATGCATGTATGCAGTCACGCACTGTTGTAACTCCTTCCTTACTGAGAGGTGTCTCACCCTATCTTATAACCTTTGTTTTCAGGTTTGTCCGTGCGTCGGTCCTAGTAGATAAAGGGACTGGGGAGGTTATTTTGGTTAGCTTACGTAAGCATCTAAATTTTGTACTAAACTTGATGAAAGTCCTTTTTGGAGGGTTGTAATATGACGATTACTCTAAGTCCGAATGTATGTAAATTATAGATGTATTAGTGAACTCTGGTATAAGGCTAGTAGTAATCCCAATAGATGTTTATGTTTTTCCACGACATTTACATCATGATTATGTATGATTTACACCCGTATGTCCCTGTTTAAGGCGGGTTGTTTCCATATCTTGAACAGGTATAGCTATTTGATGTATGTGAGTGACACCTGAGTCCGTGTAAAGGGCCAGGTTGTTACAGTAACTTTTCCCCATTTTTTGAATTTCTTTATAAATATACGTTTAAATCGACGATCAGACACCACCACGGGGTCCTAGTCGTCGTCGTCATTTTGGCGTAGGTAATTTTTCAATTGGAGTTTTCTATGTCCCACTCCAAAGCGAGAGTGGGAGTTTGGGAAATTTGGTAAATTAGTTAAATTTGCGGGTATAATTGTTAATTTGAAAATTATGACCCTATAAAATATTAAAAATAATATTTTATTCAGGATTAATTACATGGAACTAGAATTTTTTATTCAGGATCTGGGTGAGCACCGCAGGTATTTTTCTGGAGTCCCTGTCGGTGTAGTTCGAAAATTCAGGTAAGGGAGAAATTTATATATTAAATCAGGTTTTTCATGAATTAAAAATGACTATGTGTTATTTATGTATATATGTTTTTATGTGGGTTTAAAATGTCAGCCATGAAATTTATGTTTTCTGAACCTAGGATTGTCGATATAGTTGTGTATATGTGAAAGTGAATGAATAGAAGTGAAAAGAATTTTCTGATGAATTAAATAAGAAATGAAATGTATTTTGAGCATGTAAATGTTAAATGTGGGTTGGCTAATTTTATGAGGAATATATATATGAATTTTACTATTAAATTGTGTGGCATGAGATTCTGTGCAAATATATGTTAAATGTATGAGATGCAGGCTAAGTAAGTAAAGCAATGAGAATAAAATATGATACAGACAATGTTGTCTGTGCATGTTAAATGCAACCATGTAAATGTAAGACAGCTGAAAGACAGCCATGTTAGTAGATTCTAGCGCATTTCTATATGGACTAACTATAGAAGATTCTAGTGCATTTCTATGAGGACTAACAAATGATGGCTAAAGAGCAACTGTAGTACGAAGAAATGAAATAAAAATGTTATGCAATGAAATGACAATGCAATGAAATGAAATGTGAAACGTGAATGATACAAATGGGAAAGAGTCACTTAAAGTGAAACACAATGAAATGTTAAGTTATGAACATGAAAAGATATGAATGAATGAATAATGATAGAAAGAATAGTGTATTATGATATTAGACATATTTACGTACGTAGAACATGTTATGATTGGGCGAGGCGTACCTTTCGTCTGAGGGCTTGCCGAGTAAGGCCAGTGCACTAGTAGGTATAGATATGGCAGTAGCCGCATAACGTACTAGGGCAGAGGGAACCTACTTGTATGAGCAGGTAGATTTCTCTATCCTTAGGGTCTTTGTCGGTAAACTATTGTTGAACTGTGTGAGTACGAGATTAATCTTACACTTGAGGGCTTACTGAGTAAGGTGAGTGCTCTGGTATGTTTTAATTGTGACCTTAGGGTTACCTAAGTACTAGAGTAGAAGGGTGCTACTTGTATGGGCGGGTAATCACCCCTATCCTTGGGTAATCTCGTGGGTTAAATATTTGCATGTGATTGTTTAGGTTCAGAAAAAGATTTCAATGTTATATGATGATTTGAAAATGAAATAAAAATTATATCTTTTTACCTCATGTTGGCCACACGCTGTTTTAATATATTGTTTCTTCCCTTATTGAGATGTGTCTCACCCGAATATGATTATTTCTTTTTCAGGACATCCTTGATGTCAGGCTTAGAGAGCTCGAGGGTTTTTAGCCTTCTGAGGATTGTATAAAGAGAAAGGGTATATTTTCATATACTTTGGGGGAATGTAAATATTTATGTTTTAAGTTTTTATGTTTTAAGCCAATTGAGAACGGAATGGTTGTGAAAATACTGAAATGCTTTTGGAGATGTATGTATATATGGAAATCTAGGTGTTGGATGGATATTTTGGATTATAGATAGAAATTAGTAAACTCTGGTATATTGTTATATGGAGATTATGATTATGTTTTCCGCTATGTATGTTATGTTAATTATGGATTATCAGGATTTTATCAGGTATAACGCGCCAGAACCGGGTTTAAGGGTTCGGGGCATTACAACTGTGGTGTGTTCCTAAAATGTAGTATTTTAGACCCCCATTTACCTTTGTTTTGTTCTCATTTATCTTGTAAATACCATTTCTTATCATAGTTCGGAGTTATGCAAGGTTTGTTCATGTTTTAGGAAAAAACAAACTAAAATAGAGGAGTTAAGCAATATGGGAAGCCGAGGGAGTAATTGGGAAGCACAAAGCTCAAATTAGATGCTTAACCAAGCCCCTAAAGCCTGAAGTAATCAAAGGAAACAAGACATGGTTCGACCATGTGGTGCGACCATCCAACACAGGGTGTGACCAGGTCACAGAAGATGACCCCAAGGTTCAGACTGAAAGAGAAATGTTGCAAGGTTCGACCAAGTGCTCGACCAAGTGACCCTAAGGGGCGACTAGTTCGAGAACCTGAGACTAAATAAGCCAAAAATACCAAAAGTCTCAACCAACAACTCGACCAGGAGACCTTAGGGGGCGACCAGGTCAAGATCCTATAGAATTACTGATGCTGAGACCCTACAAATCTCGACCATCGGCGCGACCAGGAAAATCTATAGGCGCGACCAGGTCGAGAATGCCTAAAGTTTGAATCCAAGAATTTCCATGAGCCTCGACTAGGGCACGACCAAGGGAAGATATGGGTGCAACTTGGTCACTAGACGCGAACCGCTTTGTGAGATTTTCTGCAGAACTTTCTTGTTTTGAATTCAAGCCTTCATAAACCCTTTTGAGTATAAAAGTTAGCTTCGTCTATGTGTCTAAGATTTCCCTTTGGCCTCTCTTTGGTTAGTGACAGACCTAGAGAGTCTTTGGGTGCCATTTAGAGTAGGATTTATTGCTTAGATTTCAATTCTTGTACTATTTATATGGTTGGATTCGTCAAAGGCCTATGCCAACCTTCGAGTTCCTTGTTGGTTGTAATCTTGATTGCTGGTGACAAGCCATTGAGTTGCAATTGAGTCCATTTTTACATGCTTTCTTTACTCTACTTTCATTTAAATACATGCACTTTAAATTCCATGTATTTACTTTCCATGCAAGTTTACATCTTTGATTGTGATGAGACCCTAGGGTAAAGGATAGTCTAGCTAAGGATTTAGTCACCTATAGTTCTCGTGATTGTTGAATAGGGTATACCCCTGGTTCCTGATTGTGCTTTGGACGATTCGTGCATCTTCGCTACCCTATGTCATCGAATGGTTCACTTAATTGTTAGCCTAGTATGGATAGCTAACTGGACATAGCTAGCGCACACGACAGTCTAGGCTTGATTCATAATTTGAGACCTGCTTTGTAGGAGTAGTATTAATATAAATTTACATGCTTTCGTAGTTGTTAGAAAAAACACTTTCAAAATCTCTCCTTTTTCCCTTTTTTCGAAAAGTGTAGTAAATTAGGCTAGAAGTGGTGAACAACTGCACTTGAGTCCCTGAGGATTGACACTCGACTTACTCACTGTTCCACAAAAATCGGGTTAGTTAGGTTATAAATTTTATCTTTGGTAGTTAAGGACCCAAGTCTTGGCGAACCTATCATTTTAGGCCTCCACTTATCTTTGTTTTGTTCTCATCTATCTTGTAAATACCCTTTCTTATCATAGTTCGGAGTTATGCAAGCTTTCTTCAAACCGGAGAGTTAAGTAGTACGAGAAGCCAAAGGAGTAATTGGGAAGCACAAAGTTCAAATCAGATGCTCAATCAAGCCCTTAAAGCCTCAAGTAATCAAAGGAAACATGGCATGGTTCGACCATGTGGTGCAACCAGCCAATACAGGGTGCGACCATGTCACAGAAGAAGACCCTAAGGTTCAGACTAGAAGAGAAATGATGTAAGGTTCGACCAAGTGCTCGACCAAGTGACCATGAGGGGCGACTAGGTCGAGAAACTAAGACTGACTGAACCAAAAATACCAAGAGTCTCGACCAACAACTCGACAAGGAGACCTTAAGGGGCAACCATGTCGAGATCCTGAAGAATTACTTAAGCTGAAATCTTGCAAGTCTCAACCATCGGCGTGACCAAGAAGATCTACAGGCGCGACTAGGTCGAGAATGCCTGAAGTTTGAATCCGAGAATTCCCATGAGCCTTGACCTGGGTGCAACCAGGGGAAGATATGGGTGCAACCTAGTCACCAGACACGAACTACTTTGCAAGATTTTCTGCAGAGCTTTCCTATTTTGAATTCAAACCTTTGTAAACCCTTTTGGGTATAAAAGCTAGATTCGTCTATGTGTCTAGGGTTCCCCTTTGGCCACTCTTTGGTTAGTGATAGACCTAGAGAGTCTTTGGGTGCCATTTATAATAGGATTTACTACTTTGATTTCAATTCTTGCACTTGTTATGTGTTTGGATTTGTCGAAGGCCTGTGACAACCTTTGAGTTCTTTGCGCTGCCGCGTAGATAGTTGGATTTTGTTTGTAATCTTGATTTCTAGTGACAAGCTATTGAGTTGCAATCGAATCCCTTTTTACATACTTTCTTTACTCTGCTTTCATTTAAATACATGCACTTTAAATTCCATGTCTTTACTTTCCATGCAAGTTTACATCTTTGATTGTGATGAGACCCTAGGGTAAAGGATAGCCTAGCTAGGGATTCAGTCACCTATATGTAATAGCCTACGGTTCATGTACGGGGTGTTCTCGTGTTCATTGGATAAGATATACTCTAGTTCTCGATCGTGCTCCGGACGATTGGTGCACCTTTGCTACCCTATGTCATTGAATGGTTCACTTAACCGTTAGCCTAGTACGGATAGCTAACCAGACATAGCTAGCGCACACGACAGTTTAGACTTGATTCATAATAAAAAGCAATAACAAAGGTTCCACTTCATTTATAGAAGAAAAAAGCGGGTCAAATATGTTATTCAGCTAAAACTCAAGAGCTTTGAAGAACAAGATCGGCCCAATACAATCAATGTGGTGGATACTTCCCCATTGAGATACTACTATGTAGAAGAATAAGGGAAGTACTTTATAGGAGTGAGGAATAAATAAAAAACAGGAGAATGCTAAAACAAAAATAAAAACAAAAGAAAAAAAAATAACAAAAACAAAGCAAAACAGAAAAAAGAAGCCAAAAAAAATAGTGATGGAAGTCCATTACACAAACATTGGATTTTTATTGCATAGCTCGTGACTTGAAAACCTTCTTGTTTTAGTTTTTTTTTCTTAATTATATATTTTTATTTGAGGAGGACTTCCTGCCCTCTGATGTATTGCATTATCCTTTTCTAATATGATTTCCAAAAAATTATATAGTAAAGCAAGCTCTGATATGCAGGATAACCATATTGGATTTTTAGCCCAATTCAGCGCAACTATCTTCGGAAATCATCAATCGTGGAAGACAAATTGAGAAAGCAGAGCTAAGAATGAATAAATACAAAGACTTATGGAGGTGGCAATACGTCTTTTGATGCATTGGATGACAGAAAAACAGGTATAGATTCTTACAGCGAGGTTTGTTCCTATTGCATGGAAAGTTTCTCTGAAGACAAGTCAATTCTGCAAATGAACTGCAAAAATAAAGAATAATTGAATGACTACTGTCTACTGCTTAGGCACACTAGAGAATACAAAACAAGAACGTATAAAAATCTACGCAAAAAAAAAAAAGAACAGCAGTATATATGCCTTGATTTTTGCTTTCCAGACATCCGACCAACTTTCTGGAGCAAAAAACAATCAACTGACCTTATGTTTGAGCTATCAAATGTGAAGTTGTTGGCAACTAAATTCCTGCACACATGATTGCATGATTAATCTCATGTTAACACATGACAGAACTGAATTAATTGCAAAAGGAAGCAGCTGAAATAAATTTGACAATACAAATTTCACAGAATAATAATGGCTACTCTAGAACTATTAACATGGCCGCGGAAGCTTGAGCAGCTACGTAATCCCATTTCGAACTGCCAGCAGAAAATTGGGGTTGTTAAATTCGAGCACATTTTTGGAGACGGAAATTGTGTAGCCAGGGGCAAATAGAAATGTCTCCGTCTCTGGCACCGATCTAATCAGCTCGAACAGCATTAGGGTTTCTATTTCTCAGCCATACACTTTTGGCAAAAATCATTTAATACTCTTGTATCTTTAGGCATTTATTATACTTTTTTCTCACATCAAAGATAATTTATTCTCATTTATTTCAAAAGTCCTTTTGAGAGAATCTTTACCAGCTCTTTTGAGCTTCATTCATATCTTTTGAGAGTGCATTAGAAAGGTTTATTCATTATATTCATTAGCTCATAAAGGATCATTCATTGTACACAAATCTTATTTCCATTCGGTATTTTGTGGTTCGGGTTTGAACTGTGCCAAGCGAGGGCATATCACTTGGAGAGGTGTCTCCACCTAAAAGGAGGGGTTGTAACGCGTATCTCCGCCCAAATGAAGGAGTGTTGTCCTTGGTTGAAGGAGTCGATAGTGGAAATCCTCAAACGATAGTCTTGAGGCAAGGATGTAGGTGAGAATTGCCGAACCTTGTAAATCTCGGTGTTGTCTTCTCTAACCCTTCTCTCATTTGAATTTCCGCACTTGTATGTTTTAATATTTATAGCATTTGAGATTGATTGAGAAACCCTAAACTTGAGATTGTGTTTGTTTGAAAAAAATAGGTAAAATAGTCCCCCCCCCCCCTCTCTTGGGATTTCACCAAAACTAACAATTGACATTAAAACCTTGTTACAAAAAGCTTAAACGCATTTGTATAAAGATCACATGGCTCAACTTCACACCCTCCAATCTTCTGTGGTGTTAACTATATGTTTTGGAAGCAAAGAATGAGAATTTTTCTTCAAAACATGGATTGGAGAGTGTGGTGAGTTGTTGTTAAGGGAGAGTATATACCTGTAAAAACTATTAAAAATAAAAGTGTTTCTAAAACCGTATGTTGTGTTGTTAAGCATTCACTAGAGATAACTTTGCAATCCTTACATTATAAATAATCTACCCTCCTAGTTAAGTAAAAACCTATTTGACTCTTATTTTGTCTACTCTTAAAGATTATTAAGTATTCTTCTCTCTTATTAGAACAAGTATTCATTATAATAAGATCATATGACATGATGAAGTCTAAGATCATATCATTAGATTTGTTTTTATCCCCATATCAAGTCCTCCATGTATCCTCTCATGATCTTGATTATCTTTTCTAATGGATCCATTCAAATAAGCTCTTATGAATATTTTCTCAATCCTTAATACCCATGCACAATACTATCCTTATATTTTCAAAATTCTCTCCTAATATTTTCTACTAAGCCTATTTAAGGAGCATAAGCACTAGTGACATTTATTATCTCTAGGCCTTAGACCATCTCGATTTTTATGATTTTATCTGCTACTATTTTAACATCTACAACACTATCTTTTAAGTCTTTGTCTACAATGATTTATCTAGAGTGCCATAGTTTGAACCTCGATTCTTCAATTTCTCTAGTTTTGAATAGAAATTGATAAATCTACTTTAGGAGTTCACAAAATTGTTTTGCTTGGAATTATAATAAGTTCCCCTAAGCTTTAGAGACATTTAAGTAGGTAGAATGTTGTTTGGTTTGAAAAATATAGGAGCAACCTACCAACTAGCCATGAACTAATTTTTCATGATATGATCAACCAATTCATGGAGGTATATATTGATGTCGTGACAAAGGTCATTTCTCCTGAAAGTCATTTTGCAGATCTTTGGAGAGTATTGATAGGAGTGCAAAAACATCAGTTAAAAATGTACCTTTTGAATTGTGCCTTTAGAGTTCTAGGTTGTAATATTGGATTTTATTGTTCATGAGAGAGGCATTGACATCAATGGAAGCAAGGTCAAAGTAGTAATACAAGTTAAACCACCAAAAGAAAAAGAAAAAAAAAAAAAGCATTCTTACAATGATTCCCCATCTAGGTTAATTTCTTGTGATGATGCATCTCTAATAGAAAAAGGTGAATGAAGAAATTCTCTTCACTATTGAAGCTGAATTAGGAAAGTGAATTAATTTGGCAAAAGAAGCATTAAAGCACATTTGATTGGATGAAGGAATACTTATCTAGGTATCCACTTATGTTAAAACCTCTAAATCTTTAAAGGTTTTTGCTACTCTACTTCCTAATATCTAAAAATTCAATTGGAGTATTTTTAGAACAAGAAAACAATGAAGCCAATTGTGTGGATTATGTTTGGAGCTATGAAGCCTACAAGAAACATGAGCTTATCTGGAAATATATGAGTGGTTGAGTTCCATCTTATAGTTAAGCCTTGGTCATTCATGGGTTGGGCCATGGATGTGATTGGAAAGATTTATCCATCATCCGTAAAGTAGCATGCAATAGTTGTTATAGCCAAAAACTACTTCAAAAAGTAGATTAACACTGTCCTTATGAAGTTGTGATATGGTTTCTCAAGGACCATATCATTTATAAATTGAAAAATTATGATCAACTAAGCCTCTATTTTCAAAGGGATTTGCTAATAAGTATGGCTTTAGGCTAATACACTTGACCCTATGTTATGCTTTGGCTAATGGATAGGTTGAAGCCACCAATGAGACACCAAAGGATAATATGGAAGAGGATGTGCGATGTTCAAAGTACTATGTGCATACAAAACAATATGGAGGACAACAGTTGGTACAACTACCTTTCCATTTAACCTTCATCATAATGTCACGCTCCCATCGGAAGTCATTGTGTGGTCCTTAAGAAGGGCTAATAAGATCAACCTTGACTTTAACCTCTATAACCAAGCTAAAAGGCTCTAATAGGAACATATTAATAACACTCATCTGAACCACCACTAAAAAAAATAGTGTCAAGTGCATATACAACAAGTACGTTAAGGCTAAAGATTTCAAGTAGGGTGAGTTGACCTACTAAGTAATTCTTATCATAAGTTAGAAAAGTCCAATTTAAAGTAAATAGTGCTCCAAATGAGAGGGACTATATGTGATTACTAGACAATTAAGAGGAGGAGTGATTTAAATAATGTGGATGGGAACTCTCAAACTTGAGATGCTTAACAATTTTACAATGTTCCTTTTGAGATTGGAACAATTGGAGATGATGACATTTGCTTGCATTACCATCTCAAAAAACTGAGCTTAAATCTAAGATGGCCCATTAAGATATATTGATGATTTGCTTTGTCCCATCATAAAGACTAACTTTAGCCAGAAGAGGGCCAATTAACGATTTTCACTAGACACTAATAAAATGGGAAAAGATAGTTGAATGGATAACACATAAAATTGGTAAAAATGTGTCAATATTGGATGGCTAAGTGAGTAGCAATACTCCTCAATGAATGGGAATGCGAATTCCTTTCATCACCTTTATAATTAGTTTAACTGAGCTAAGTGTAGGATCAATTAAGCCATCACTAATACTATAAATGGAAGTGAATAAAGTGGCAACTTCATTAAAGAAATTGTCCATCTCATTCAATCACTCCTATATGAAGTAAGTAACACTCGAAGTTTAAGAATCCAAGGTTGCACAAAGTACTTGGGCAACTATGGTAATCAGAGTTTGGGGTCTAGGGTTGCAATTTGGTTTGTAAGATGGTAGAAATGTGTAGTTGGGAACGAACTTGGGTTCACTCTGGACTTAACTTCATGATGAAGCTTCCAGTGAGTGTTAAATGGGGAACTGTCAAAATGACCTTCATATCATGGAAGTCACAGGGATTTAACCTATTGGCCTAACAAAGCTTAGAATCATATTTTGATGATAACAAATCAAAGGAACTAAACATATTTGGTTAAGTAAAGTTTCAAGTGACTCAAGTGTTTTTAGATCAAATCAAGTGACTCGAGTGATCAATATCAAGTGGTTGACAAGATTGTTAAAAGCTCGAACTTAATGTTACAAGATCTTATGAAGTTTAAAGTCTATTGAAGCTTAAAGTCAAGTCCAATATAAAGAATCAAAGCAAATACATTAAGACATTGAAGAGCAAAGCAAATACATGAAAACTTCGAGCTTAGAAAGTTATAGTCTTGAAAGAGTCTCATGTAAGTATTTCAAATGATTTCAATATAGATGCATGAAGCTCTTAGGAATCATTATTGACTTAGAGACCAATTTTTGAAAACCTATGAAAAATATTTTCAAAAGTCTTGATTCAATATGAAAAATATAAAAGCTAAAGAGTTTTCGGAAATAAAGTTTTTAAAAGCATATGTTTTGCATGATCAGGCGACTGATGCTTAATGATCAGGCAACTGACATTTTATGCTGATAAAAATTAAACAGACAGCATTGGATCAATTGACTGACTTCGTATGATTAGGCGACTGACCTCATTTTGTGTTTCAAAATACGCTAAAATTTAAAGGCACTGGCGACTGACCTTTGAGATCAGGCGACCAACCTTCGTGATTTTAAATTTATATATAATAGTGAGGGAAAGTTTCCAAATTTGATTGCTTGGCCCCCAAACTTTGAGAAAACTTAGGAAATACTCCAAGTAACTTGGGCAACACGAAAAATTAAATTTTAACTCTATAAATACATGTTATTCACATGAATTAAAAAACAACTAGCAAACACAAACAAAATACAAATTCAAGAGTCTATGGCTGAAATTTTTTGAACTTATTGTTGTGCTATTGCTGACAAAGCCAAGGTTTTTCTAATCTATTTACACTGAGAAATTCAATTCAAAATCAGAAATATTGTAACAATCATCTGAGTTTCATCTTTCTATATTGATTTTGATTGAAGTATATTGTGATTTTCAATTGTACCAATCTGCTCTTGTTGAGAGTGTTGCTTGTACAAAAATTATTTCTCTTATTATTATTTTTTTACGGTTCAGGATTGTTGAATCGTTGGACTAGCAAGAAGGGGTATTCTTGTTAGAGAAAGATTTTCTTTGACGGTTCAGGGAATTGAATCGTTGCCTAGTGAGAGGGGATTTTTATTAGAGATGGAACTCCACCCGAGAAGGAGAGAGGTTGTAACTTTGGCCTCATAAAGAAAGTTGGAATCCTAATAGCGGTTGCTTAGGGCAAGGACGTAGGCTTCAAGACGAACCTTGTAAAAATACGGTCTATAGCTCGTCTCCCTACTCTCTTTAATTTACTGCAAATATATTAACTACATGTATATTTAATTAATTGCTGAGAGGTGATTGTTCATTGGGAATTGCTAGAACACTAATCAAAAGAACCATATTGATTGGTTGATTGAGTTTTTGATAAAGCTTTGAAATCTGAATTGTTGAATGCACAACTGAGATAAATCTTGAGTGATTGAATTAGTTATTCAAAAAGAAACACTTAAGATTGAATCATTGAAATCATATATTAAAGCTATTATTGTTCATGGCTGAGGAGAATTATTGATTTTGGAATTTGGTTATAAATTGAAGCATTAGAATAAAATTCTGAAGTACTGAATGTTAAAGCTGAGATTAATCTTGAGAAAAGTTTAACTTCATTATGATTTGAAAAGAAAAGTTGATTTGAATTATTATAAGTTGAATAGCACAAGTCAAAGTTATTGTGCTGATATTCATTATTTTGGTAAAGGAAAGTTGTAAGCTTGATTTTTTTTATCATCTAAAAATTTTCTTGATATTATCATTATTCATTGATTCTGAGAATTTAATTAAGATGGTTGTTAACATAAAAGATTGAACTTGGAAAGATTGTTGGTTAAAGTTCAAAGGATTATTGATCATTGTGTTTGTGTGACTGCTAAAAAGAAAGTTGGCTGGGGTTAACACTTAACTAAAAGAACTTGTAAAACAAAGAGTTTTCAAAGAAAATTTTAAAAACCCAATTTACCCCACCTCTTGGGAGTACGCCTTACTTTTCATAACCTTATATGATTATATGCTTCTTGGTCTAATGTGGGATATAAAGTACAAGAGTTCAAAACAAGTCTTCCTCATTAGGCACACTAATGGAGGGAGTAGTGATTGAACCTACATTAACCTTCTAACAAAAGAACTATCTAGGTTGATTAAGTCATGTGCTTGTTGGATGGCTTCTTTTGTTGTCAAGTAGTCAAAGGATCCTCAAGAGTGGAAAACATCTTGGCTTTGATTGTAATGGTTTATCTAGCCTCGAGATTGGCTTAGGAACCTATTCAAGTGGTAGTATTAGCTACACCTTCGAATTTAACCATTGTTGGGGCATCTAGCCTCAAGAATGGCTTAGGAGCTTGCTCAAGTGGTACGATTAGCGACACCTTCGAATTTAACCATTGTTGGGGCATCTAGCCTCAAGAATGGCTTAGGAGCCTGCTCAAGTGGTAGTATTAGCTACGCCTTCGAATTTAACCATAGTTGGGGCATGTTGAGGTGATTGAGGATTGAACATTTCTAATCCACATCCAAATGGGGGTGCTTGGTCATGACATAAATGTTTTTATCTTCTTCTTCTTTTTAAGTCAACCATCATCAACTACAACTAGATCTTCTTCTTAGCCACATAGAGTTTGGTGGCAAAGGCATTAGCCTGAATAAAGGTTGAGGTAGACTTGTCACTTACTATTAATTTGGAAAGGCTTGTTGAGGAAAAGGTTTGAACATGCAGTGGATGTATATATCCTGATGGTTAATCCTAAGTGAGTCGACATAGTAATGAATACAAGTAGGAAGTTAATGGAAAGGAACCCATTTTTAGTGGAAAATTGGTAGGCAAATGAACAAAGGGATATATGCCTTGAAGTGTGGCATTGTGGGTGAGACCTTTTTGGTGGATGCAATATTGAGAAGTAAATGTGAAGGGAAGTTAAATGCTTGACAATGGAGGTGTAACAAAACAGTGGTTGACCTCACTTAATTAATGTGAATAATCTTATTACTTCTTAAGGAAGTGCATGTTGCTATAAGATATTAGAGGAAATTATTTTGGCTTGATAAATTGCCACGTGTCAAGAAGGAAATAATAAATACAAGGAGGGGACTACATCTCCAATATTAAAGGGGTTTTCTCTTTAATTAAAACTAAATAGATTGAAAAGCAAATATCATATCCTATGTTGTGCCGGCCACCCCACTTGTGCCAAACACCAATACTACAACTAATGTTGTTGAATATATAAAAACTAAAGTAATGTAAAAACTAATAATAAAAAATAGTAAAAAGAGCAAGACAAGAATTTAACAAGGTTTGGTATAGAATTACCTACGTCCTTGGGCGCCGACGATCAATCCACTACTTTTTGACAAAGTACAACGTTGAGGCGTGTTTTACAAATGAAGTGTTGAACTCTTTATATAACTTCAACTTCAAGTCCAAAAAACACTTCTCACCAATGTGGGACAAACAAAGAAAAAAATTCAAAGCAACTTTTCTACCAATGTGGGACAAAAAACAACAAATCTCCACCTTGACAATGAGTTCAACAAATTTTTCAGTCACCAACATTATCTGGAGTTCCACATCATCGACACCTTCCAAAAAATATTCAGACTTGCAGGATATTGATCAAGTCTAAACAATATTTGAACTTGATTGTTGTCACAATCTTGGTCAACATATCTGCGGAATTTTCAGTTGTACCAATCTTCTAAAGAAGTATCTTGCCTTCATCAATAATATCCCGCATAAAATGAAATCGAACATCGATGTGCTTCATTCGTGCATGGTAGACTTGGTTCTTTTCCAAATGAATAGCACTCTAGCTCTCAAAGAACACAACAATGTGCTTCTAAACAACTCTCAAAATTTTAAGTAAACCATGCAACCAAATAACTTCATTAATAGCCTCTAAAGCTGCCATGTACTCTGCTTCTGTTGTAGACAAGACAATGGTAGACTGTAAGGTAGACCTCCAACTCATAGGACAATTAGCAAATGTAAAAACATATTCCGTAGTTGATTGATGTTTATCCAAATCACGTTGAAAATCAGAATCCACATATCCAACAACCCGTTGTTCAATAGTATTATTTTTCTATAATACTATACGAACTTCAATCGTATTCATAATATATCTCAAAATCCATTTCACAGCTTGCCAATGTCCCTTACCTAGATCATTTTTTTTGTTTTTAAACACCAAATACGGTATCCTTTGACTCCTACATTTATCCCCAAGAATATTGCTTTCTTGGCTCTTGGATCCAACTTAGATTCTTTAACATAATAATAAATCATAGTACTGAATACATGTAAAGAATCATAATCACTAGCAGGCTTTCCAGACCATATCTCATAGGGTGTTTTTCCTCTATTGCAGATGATGGTAGACGGTTAATGATATTACACGCATATCTAACAGCCTCAACCCAAAACCTTTTTTCCAACCCAACATTAGACAACATATATCGAACTTTTTCCAGCAAAGTACAATTCATGTGCTCTCCTACCCCATTCTACTGTGGTTTATCTCTAACTGTGAAGTGTTGAACAATACCTTCATCTTGACATACCTTTATAAATGGGTCACTCCTGTATTTGCCACCATTATCTGATTTGAGTCGTTTAATCTTTCTGCCAGTTTGAGTTTCAATTAATTTTTTCCACTTAAGGAAAATATCACACTTCATTTTTATGCTTCATAGAATAAACCTAAACTCTTATGGAAAAATCATCAAAATAAGTGACAAAATAATGCATACCACCCGATGAAACCGTTTTTGTGGCCCCCCCATATATCTGTATGGATGTAGTCTAAAATAGCTTCAATCTGGTGGATTGCAGTGCCAAATTTCACTCTAATATGTTTTCCCAGAATACAATGCTCACAAAATTCAAGTTTGCACACTTTTGCACCCTTCAACAATCCCCGCTTAGCTAATTGTTACAAAGATTTTTCTCTTGGATGTGCCAATCGTATATGTCATAACCTGGTTGTATCTAAGCTACATTTTTCTAAAAAACAATAGCTGCTGAGCCAATAATTGTACTACTTTGTAAATAATACAAGTTATTTTTCCTTATTCCTTTCATCGCCACCAGCGCACTTGTGTTAGGTGGTCTTGGGCCTTCTCAACCTCAAAAGTTAGCTCATGGGGTGAGGCTTTCTCTTACACTTAATAACTGACAACCAACCCCTTCCATAACTGATGTGGGCCAGGATAACCTCAACAATCTCCCCTCACACATCGAGTTCCAAATCGGAGGTCCCACATACCCAGCATCTCGAGGACAATGTCGAACGATGGCTTTGATACCAATTGTTGTGCCGGGCACCCCACTTGTGTCAAACACCAATACTACGACTAATGTTATTGAATATATAAAAACTAAAGCAATGCAGAAACCAATAATACAAAATAGTAAAAAGAATAAGACAAGACTTTAATGAAATTCGATATAGAATTACCTACGTCCTCGGGCGCCAACGATCAATCCACTACTTCTTGACAAAGTACAACTTTGAGGTGTGGTTTACAAATAGAGAGTTGAGCTCTTCATATAGCTTGAACCTCAAGTCCAAAAAATACTTCTCACCAATGTGGGACAAATAAAGAAAAAATTCAAAACAACTTTTCTACCAATGTGGGACAAAAGACAACATCCTAAACGATTAACCTGCCAACCATTCATTCCCTTGATTCTTGGTTGAATCAATATATATATCTATCAATTATCTTAAGATGATGATTATATCATGAAGAGATTGGATTTGGAAGCAAACGAAATTCATAAGAAAAAAAAAAAAAAGAAATGATCAAAATTTGATAGATAAAAAAGAATCTTGGAAGATTGGTAACAATTGTAAAGAAGGGAAGACGAAAAGGATTTTCACCAACATTCTACTAGAGAAAAATATATTTCTACAACTTATTTTAGGTCTATATTTTAATTCCTAGTCCTTCAATGTCCAACCCCCTTTAGCTTCTTCTATTCATTTACTATTCCTCACCGTCAACATTATGTTTCCACTATTTAGTTTACATTTTCATTGTCACTATAGTTCAAGTTGTGTTGACAACAGATTCTATCTAGGGATGCCAACAAATGGGAGTTACATCGCAATCCCCATTAAACAAGAAAACAAAAGGAAAAAAGAAGACTCTATTTACAAGACAAGATGATTGAAAAAGCGGAGTTGCCACCTTTATTTTATTTTTTTTGAAAAATAAAATTAAAGGAAAAAATCCTAAAAGATCTACCAAACAGAGAAGAGGGTTCTATAGTGCGTTCATACAGAGGGAAGATGGTTGCATAACTATTCCAAGGGAGATAAGTCAACCAGCACCCTTATTGGCACCCATTTTAATGACGATTACTGCTAAGTATTCGTGTGTATGCCTTTTAAATAAAGAAAAAGGAATGAATGAATTCCCATTTTTTATCATTCAATGAAAAATCTTCATCCAAGATTCCCAAAAATTGGGTTAGAAACCTCGATATGCTCTTGTTTTGAAAAAAAGTTGGCCTCAAGAAACCCTAAAGTTTGAAAAAGAAAAAATAAAAATAAAAAGCACAATTGGAGAAAATGAAATTGGATAAAAAAAAAAAAAACCTTGATTGATTGTAGTTGATAAGTTCAATGATGATTGGATTTCAACAATCAAATTGTTTGAAAATAGAAAATGGAAAATTTTGGTTTGCTATCAAATTTAAGATGAGATTGGATTTGGTTGAAAAAGATGACTGGATCTTAAAACTATGTTTGTTTTTAAAAAAATAATATGTGATGGAATTTGATTGGTAACCAAATAAAAGACCTAATTTGATTCGAAATCAAGGATCCAAAGTGGTTGGAATTGAAATCCCTTGATTACAAATATGGAATAAGCAATTGATGCAAAAAATCTATGATTAGAAATAGGGATTAATGGTGATTGAAAGTTTAAAATCATGATTGGAAGAAGAGGTTAACAATGATGGATTTGAAAATCACCGAATGAAATCGGGGATCAATGGTGTTGTAGATTTAAAATTCATGATTGGAATCAAGGGTTAAAAGATGATTGATATGAAAATCACTTATTGAAATTGAGGATTAATGGTGATGAAGATTTAAAATCCATGATTGGAATCAAATATTAAATGGTGATTTAAGATGAAAATCCACTAATTGATATCGGGGATTATTGGTGATAAAGAGTTGAAATACAAGATTGCAAGAAGAGATTAAATGTGATTAAGAGGAAAATCCTTTGATTGAAATTGGGGATTTAATGCTAATAGAGAGTTAAAATCCAAGATTGAAATAAGATATTAAATGTGATTGAGAGGAAAATTCTCTAACTGAAATAAGGGATTTAATGTTGATGGAGGGTTGAAATCCAAGATTTGAATTAGAGACTAAATGGTGATTTGAGATGAAAATACGATGATTAATAGTAGGGATTAATGGTGATGGAATGTTGAAATCTAAGATTAAAATCAATATTAAATGGTGATTAAGAGGGAATCCATTAATTGAAATTCATCATTTACTGATAATTAGGAAGATTTGATTTGTAATCAATCAAGATGATAGATTTTAGAAAAGGGATATTTGATTAGATACGAGATCCAAAAATGGGGATGTTTTCCAAATATGGGGAATTTTGAAAATGCTAGTAGGATTTCATCATTGGCCTTAAAGGGAAAAAATTTAAATCAAGTCAAAAAAACCCTTTTTTAAAAGGCGAGATTTTAAAAAATGGAAGAGGAATTCCAAGTTTGCTCTTCGCATATCAAACTCGTGGTACAAGTACCTACGCACATTCACCCATATGGGCCTAAGGGAGAGTACTTCCCTCATGCCTAGGGAGGGAATGGAGAAAGGCATTATTCGGTGAAATTCTCTCTCTCGTATCATCATAAGGTAGGACGAATGTCATGCTCATCGTTACATAGAGACACTTAATTCTAAGATAAACTCCAAAATGTGCATTTAAAGTCAACCAATTCTGAATTAATGAAGGCTAATTAGATAGAAGCAAATTAAAGCATAAATTATGAAATTAAACATACAAATTAACAAGTAATTATGCAATTTAAACAGGTGTACTTTCTTTTATTCCCAAAATAGAGCCATCAATCAATTAAAGACTTTCCTTTCCGTCTCATTTTGTTGACAATTTTCAATTTTTATTTTTTTGTCTTTTTTCGAAGATGAGTTCCTTTTTTTTTTTAAAAAAAAAAGGAATTATTTCATTATAATACTAAAAACTTTATTTTTTCAAATAGAAACACGCATTATTTTTTTTTAAAAAAAGGTAAAAAAAAAAAAAAAAAAAAGAAATGAAAAATAGGGAGAAGAAGAGGCAGATTAGTCAACCAAGTCAAGATAGAAAGAGAAGGCAATTGATCGGTTTTTTTTGGGATTTCTAAAGAATACACAATGTTTCTTACTATTTTGCATGCATACTAGGGTTTTTTTGAACCCTAGCTGCTAGCTACGCCCTTTACAATGTCTCCCCCCCACTTCTATTCCTCTCTCTCTCTCTCTCTCTCTCTCTCTCTCTCTCTCTCTCTCTCTCTCTCTCTCTCTCTCTCATATTTTGCCTCTTTATCTTTTACTCTCTTTTTTTTCACCATTGTTCTTGCTCAAACCAAACAAAATTACATTCTAAAAATATGAATATAAAAAATCCAAAGAGTCATGTGCATGTTTCCTCAAGAATAGAATATCAAGAATAAGAGCATGCAACATTTGCAATTATCACAGAATAAATTTGACCAAATATCAAATATAAACTAGGACTTTTTAACAAGACCTAAACTCATGATCCAACCAAGATAGCTATGCGGAATCTAAAGCGGATGTTGATAATCACTCCTTGAATATGCTCCTCCCAACAATTAAGAAAGCCTTACAAATTCCAATAGGTTTGAGGTTTGATCTAAGTTTGTTCCTTGTGTGTACTACTCTAAGGAAAGTAAACAAACTCCTTGAATCTAAGAAAATATGGGAGACCCTTCTTCCTTTGTACATTCCTTCTCGTAAGGATGAACGTAAATATTCTTCTCTCTTTTTATGTGAAGCTCTCCTCCTATTCCCCCCCCCCCCCCTTTTAATTCTCCCATAGTGTATACTCTCAAAAACTAGCTCTCTCTCCTCCCCCTTCCCCTCGCCCGATATTTTAAAATGTTTCTCCCTTCCTCCCAACTTTCTTTTTCGTCTCTTCTCTTCACCCCCAATATTGTTTTATGTGTCTTCACTTCACCCCCTAACTTCCTATTTATAGGCAAAGGCTAGGGGTGAAAACAAGTTCCACACAGTGCCCTTAGGAGTAAGGAGGAATTACCTCCTTGTCTACTAGGGTGTTTGGGCCCACAAAGAGGATTAAAATAAATCAAAAAACCCATCCTTACGAGGACAATGCCTTGAAATATCCAATTGGAGCTTAAAGAGGCTCCCTAAGTGCAATTGAACTAGAATAAAAACCAAAAATGGCACCGAAACCCTTTCTAGCCTACTAAGGTTAAAGAAAATAGCAACCCTGATCAAAATGGCCATCAACAAGTTGTAATTATTCTTCAAGAAGTTTTAGTAATAAAACTTTGTCCCTTTCTTTTCCCTTATAATATGTGTATCTGATAGAGGTGCCTTACCTCAATATTCCTAAATCCATATTTCATACCAAAAATCCCTAATTCCTATGTTGAGAACAAAATAATGGAAACAAATACTAAAACAAATGTCAAAAAAGAATGTTATGGTGCCACATTAATTGTAAGGAATGTTGAAAGATTTTATGAACAAAATGACCCCAAAATGAGATGAAGGTTGTGATTTTATTTTTTATTTTTTGAAATAGTTTAATTTAAATTGATTAGGTATATAATCCTTGTCATTTTTTAGAGTTAATAATAACACCACGCAATATATAAAATTTCACCTCCATGATCAACAACAAATAAAGCTTATAAATATTTTAGAAATAAAAGGACCACCGCACTCCAACCCCTAGTCTCAAAAGTAAAGTATCATTATCTTAGAGACTTACAATTGTAAATCTCCAGTTACCCATGGAGGAAAGCTTCCCGATAGTTGATTGTATGACAAATCTCTACATAGATGAAAAGACATTTTAGCTATTAACACATCATGAATCAGGAAATTGAATGTTGCTTTAAAAAATGAAAAGATATTAGACACTATAGCTAATCAAATTTATTTTTAGGCTTTCACAATTTTATGTTTTTATAATTAACAACTAACATACTATGATAAGAGTTTCATTAACCTAGATCTCTACATTATTTTGAATGCATTTTTTAAATTCATATAATATTCTAAATTCAAATTTTGGAATTCATGCTTTCATATGGAGCACTAGAGTAACAAACAGCCATGGTCAATGGTTATATGGCTAACGATGACTTGTGCTCAATTTTGTCCCTACTATGATAAGAGTTTCTTTTTTCAAATTTTTTTTTTTACCCTTTTACTTTCTCAGTTTTCGATGTGATGCCTTCATTAGTACAACCCTACTTTCTTGACTTTTATTTACAAAAGTTGCAACTAGGTGGAAATGTGTTATATTTAATCATAAATTCATTGAACATAAAAGAGAGAATGAACATTCATTACAAAAATTTGTTGTTAAAATATATATATTTTTAATGCAAGGAATAAAATAAAAGAAAAAAGTGTATTAAAGTGGTATAATGGCTCGTATTGAATATAAAAGTAAGTCATAATTGCCAATCAACCTTTAAAGGTAAAAGAAAATGCATCTAATATATTCAAACAAATCAGTCTAATAAAAAATTATGCCAAATGATTAAAAAAACAACATTAACAATTTTTGACCATTCCTTCCCATTTCATTATAACACAATTAATTTTAAATGAAAATTAAGAATAATAAATAAAATAATTTTGATAATTAGCAATAGTTCTTTCCTAGTCTCAATTTAAAGTAAAGACCAAGTACAATTAAACACTTTTGTTTCAACTTGTCCTATTCTTATGTTCCTATATGAATAATATTGATATTTTGATTATAGTGTATAAGTAGTAATTAAGTTTTTCATTTGAGATTTTCTCATTGTTCTATACCAATCAAAATAGGATTAAAAAAAAAAAAAATCCTCTCTTTGTTTTTTCTTGGGTGAAAGATCTTATTTTAGTCCATATTTTTGTGGAATAATTTTAATTGTTACATGTACTTTATACCAATTTGATACAAAAAATGAAATAATTTTGGGCCACAATTATTTGAAGATCAAGTGTAGCATTTGTTATGCAAATTACACCTTAATTTAACTGATTAATATTAACATTACAAGAGGGTTACATAAATGTTGCTACTTTTAAATTTATATAAGTTAACATATATAATTGAAACTATTTTGCTTCATGTCATGTTTAAAGCATAAATTGCTTGTAATCAAGTATAACAACAAAACAACAAAACCAAGCCTTAGTCCCACTAAGTGGGGTCATCTATATGAATCCTTTTCCATCAATTTATGCGATCATGGACCATTTCTTTTGATAGATTCAAGGATATTAAATCCTCACTCACTATCTCTTTCCAAGTTATTTTAGGTCTACCCCTACCCCTTCTATTGCCCTCCACAGTGACTAAGTCACTCTTTCTCACATATGCACTATAAGGCCTATGTTGCAAGTGTCCATATCATTTGAGTCATCCCTCCCTTATCTTATCTTGTATAGGAGCTACTCCCAACTTACCACAAATATGTTCATTAATTAATTTATCTTTCAATGTTATACCACTCATCCATCTAAACATTCTCATCTCGACAACTTTTACTTTTTGGATATTATGTTTCTTCGTCACCCAACATTCCGATCCATATAGCATAGCTCGTCTTATAGCTGTCCTATAAAACTTCCCTTTCAATCTTAAGGGTATTCTACGATCACATAACACACTTGAAGCACTTCTCCATTTTAACCAACCTGCTTTAACTCTATGCATTACATCTTCTTCAATTTCTCCTTCAGCTTGCATAATAGATCCAAGGTATCGAAATCTACAAGTGTTATTTATTTCTTTATCATCAAGTTTAACTTTGTCTCCAATATTCCTTTTATCATTACTAAAATTACATTTCATATATTCTGTTTTATTTCTACTTATCCTAAGGCCTCTAGATTCCAAAACTTCTCTCCATAATTTTAACTCAGCCTTTACTTCGTCCCTAGTTTCATCAATTAATACAATATCATCTGCAAACAACATACACCATGGAACCTCCTTTTGAATACTCTTAGTCAATTGGTCCATCACTAAAGTAAAAAAGATAAGGACTCAAAGCAGATCCTTGATGTACACCTATGGCAATTGGAAATTCTCTAGCTTCTCCATCTATAGTCCTTACACTAGTCATTAATCCATCATAAATATCCTTAATGGCATTGGTATACCTACAACATACACCTTTTTTTTTTTTTTTCTAAAACACACCATAGAACTTCCCTAGGTATCCTATCATATGTTTTCTCAAGGTCAATAAATATCATGTGCAAGTTCCTCTTCTTTTCCCTAAACTTTTCCATTAATCTTCTTAAAAGATAAATAACTTCTATGGTAGATCTCTTAGGCATAAAACCAAATTGATTTTTTGAGATCTTCGTTTCTAACCTTAATCTTTGTTCAACTACCCTTTCCCATAGTTTCATCGTATGACTGATAAATTTAATTCCACGATAGTTATTACAATTTTAAATATCTCCTTCATTTTTGTATGTAGGTATTAAAGTGTTTTTCCTCTATTCATCTGGCATCTTCTTAGTTTTTACAATTGTATTAAATAAATTAGTTAACCATATAATTCCGTTATTAGCCAAGCATTTCCAAACTTCAATTGGGATGTTATCTGGTCCTATAGCTTTCCCATTTTTCATCTTTTTTAGTGCAAACTTAACTTCGTTAACTCTAATTTTGCGAATCAATCTTATATTTTTAGTCTTTTCCTTATTGGACAATTCTAAGTTTAAGCTCTATTTAGTTTTCGTTAAACAACTTACTAAAGTAACTTTACCATCTTTCTTTTAATATCTTCGTCCTTAATCAAAACAATATCATCCTCACTTTTTATACATTTTACATTTCCTAAGTCCTTGCTCTTCCTTTCTCTAGCTTTAGCAAGTGTAAATATCTCTTTCCCCTTCTTTTGTACCTAATCTATCATACAAACTAGTAAGTGGTCTATAATTAGCTTCACTAACGACCCTTTTTGCATATTTTCTTGGCTCCTTATATTTCTCAAAGTTATCTTTGTTTCTACATTTTTGCCATGTTTTATACAAAATTCTTTTTGTCTTTATGATTTTTTGTACATTTTTATCCCACCACCAACTCTCTTTGCTATTCGAGAATCTTCCCCTTGATTCACCTAAAATCTCTTTTGCTATCTTTTTAATAGAGTTAGCTAATCTATTCCAAAGAGTATTTGTATCTATCCCATTCTCTGAGGTCCAATCCCCATCTTTGATCATTTTGTCTTTAAATTTTATTATATTTGCTCCTTTTAGGTTCCACCATCTAATTCTCCTATACTGGTTTATTTTTTCATTTTTCTTCCAATTTTTAATACATATATCTAACACTAAGACTCTATTTTGTGTGGTTAAGCTTTCACTTGGAATAACTTTACAATCCTTGCATGATAAACGATTTACCCTTCTAGTTAAAAAAAATCTATTTGACTTCTATTTTGTCCACTTTTAAAGGTTATTAAGTGTTTTTCTCTTTTCTTGAAACAAGTATTCATTATATTAAAATCATGTGACATAGCAAAGTCTAAGATCATCTCCCTAAACTCATTTTTGTCTCCATATCCATATCCTCTATATATCCTCTCATAATTTTTATTATCTCTTCTAACGTGTTCATTCGGATCTCCTCCTATAAATATTTTCTCAGTCCCTGGTATGCCTTGTATAATACTATTCATATCTTCCCAAAATTGTCTCTTAAAATTTTTTACTAAGCCAACTTGACAAGCACAAGCACTAATGATATTTATTATCTCTTGTCCTAATACCATCTTTATTTTTATAATTCTATCTCTTACTCTAGTTACATCCATAACGCTATCTTTTAAGTTTTTGTCTATAATAATGCCTACTATATTCTTATGTTTTTCTTTTTCAGTGTACCAAAGTTTAAATCCTAATTTATCATTTTTTTTTTAGCTTTCTCCCCCACCCACTTAGTTTCTTGAAGACAAATTATATTAATTCTTCTTCTAATCACTGTATCCACAATTTCCATGCTTTTACCCGTAAGTGTCCCTATATTCTAGGTTGCTAATCTAATCTTAGTTTCCTGAACTAAAGTATTTACTTGCCCACGACCAGAATAATGCAGGAACCCTCGCATATTTGACACCGTACCCGGGCGCTAACATGGCGCGTTGCTTCGGGGTGACGACCTAGCCCACCTTCGCCCATTTTCACTACACCTAGGTGGTTCAAGTGCATCGCGTCGCTCGTAGGAGACGCCCCAACAAATATTCGGTAAGGATTCATATCATAGTAATCAGACAAATTTTACGCTGGCTGTCAGCTACCTAACGCAACCCTCCTCCTTAACCCGGGCTTGGGACTGGCTATGTGAAAAAATTAGGACATTAAGTGTATCATAGGCGAAGTTGCTTGTAATCAAGTATGCAAAATTAATATGATAGTTGGGAATAACTCTAATATGAAGTTAAAACGTTGAAAATTTTAAAGTTTCTCACACTTAGTTCAACTGAAAGGAAGCATATTTATCCAAATAATCTTTTTTGACCAATTTGAACTTATTAATTTAATAAAGGCAATTTTTTTTTTCCAAGTATGGCACGAGCACTAGAGAAATGCTCATTAGTTTATTTTTTAAAAATCTATTACAACAGAATAACATGTAGCAAATTTATGGCTTAATACCACATTGTTATGCATCACAAAGTATAATATTGAGTACTCATCTAATTATATGTGTGTGTGTGTATGTGTGCGTGCGTGCGCATCTAATATTATAATATTTATTGTCGTGCGTGAGATGCTCATGATTTTGATGTAGTTTCCCTACGATTAAACAACATATCTGTCAAGAAATAGTACAAATTATGTTTTTTATTTTATTTTTTCATGAGAAACGCTACTAGCTTTCTAGAAAATAGCACAAACACTTCATCATTTTCTTTTCTTGTAGACCAAATTTTCCCCATCAATTTTTTCTTTGGTATTTTCACTTGTTAAGTTAAAATCAATGGGTAGAATACTCTTCTAATACATTAAAAGATATGTATATATATACTAATTTCTTTTTTTTTGGAGCGCCTTCCTTGTGATTTATTTATTCATTGTCTATATATATTTGGAAATTGAATTGTATAAACTATAACTTTTTGGACATCTGAGAATTTTGAAACAATATTTTCATATTGATGCCTTGTCAAAAATAAAATAAGACATACTATTTTCTTTGAAATAAATTGTAAAATAATTTGAGATACTCGATGCCTGCATACCTATACTTTTTAAATAAATAATACTTTGTCCTAAATATTTTTTGCATTAGCCCAAAAATAATTTGAGATGGTCATTACGTATAAATTATGGAATTGGTAGTAAAAGCACAGTAAGAGCTATTATCATAGGAAAACATTGGGCACATTTACACTTGATCAATAAAATTATAGCATAACAAAATGTCTAAATGTAACATAGTTCTGTCACTATTCAAGCACATGAAAGTGGTTGGCAAGAAGTTGTCCTCTTCACTAGCACGGCCTAGGGGAAGTGTGATGAATGGGGAGGGGGATGGAATGACATTTTTTGAATTTAATGAAAATTTGTTCCAATTAAGGCTCATTGTTCAAAAATACAATTATACTAATATTATCCTTGTTAAGTTGTGCCTCATAGTTAAAAAAGGGATGGTCACCTTCCATGTAGAACCTTCCTTATACATGAAAGATCTAGTAGTGCAATTGGGAGTTGTAAGGAGCGAATACAATACTCAATTTTAAGATAGAACATAGTACCATTATATAGTTATATAAGGGTATTTTAATACTCCCACATGAGGTTACACACATACACATACACATGTATCCATAGAAGTTCTGCAAATGAAGTCTCACTACCAAACCATGCAAATCCTTTGTCTTTTATTTTTCTTTCAATTTTATTTATATGTTCATAACCTCATGCATGTTCGCAACAATTGGTATTAGTGTCAACATTATGATAAAATTTATATTTACGCTATAAAAAGGATGAGCAAGGCGAAGATGAAGTTCAATTAGTCTAGTGGAAAGGAAAACTTCAACCTCTAACAGATGTTAGTAACGAATCTATTGATTTAAAAAATTCGTTATGTGATGTTGATAGAAAGGAAACTAGTGAAGATGAATAAGGATTGTTGGATGTAACCATAGAAAATTTCTTAAGTGTTATTTGATCTAGTTTGGTAGACCACATTTAATAATTAAGGTGATGAAAGAGAATATGGCAAGGCTGGGGACTATGTACAAAATTGGAGAGCTTGCACATTGTGAAGAGAAACACTAATTAGTACTCTTAAACAAGGCATTGTTAATTTTTCATATGCCTAAAGGTGGACCTTTATATCAAACATGAATTGGTTTAATCAAATTCTTAGTAATTTGTGTAAATTGAAGGTGAAGATTAAAGGAAAAAGATAAGGTATTGATATTACTTTACTCTCTTCTTACTTCATTTGAATGCTTGGTTATGTCATATATCTTTAAGGACCTCACCCTATGCTATGAAGATGTTTATGGTTCTCAAGTCGAATAAAGCTAAAAGAACACTCAATAAGAAGGACCAATAACCACAAGGCTTAGTTTCAATGCCAAGCTAAGGAAAGGGAAATTAAGATAAAAGGGTCAGAAGAAGGATGCATCAAAATCAAAATTGAAGGGCAAAAACATTGAATGCCTCAAGTGCAAAAAAGGGGCATAGTAAGCTAGATCTTAACGGGTATGGTGAGATATAGCTCAAATGATAAGGAATTCACATTGGTCACTTCAGGTAAACATTTATTCCATGATACCTAATTCATGGAACAAATTCGTTCGTTTCAATACTATCCATAGTGGAGTGGTTTAGTGTCTATAGAGAATGTGATGGCATGTTAGTAGATTTTAGGGACAACCATTCTTGTCTTCTTATTTGATTTAGTTTTGTGAAATTCAAAATATTTGATTGTACTATCATAACATTACAAAATCTTAGACATATTCTAGAATTAATGTGGTGAAAGATTTGCAAGTACTTCTACTAGCTTTAGGCAATAGGATTTGTAAAGTTGCCAAAGGGTTTTTTGATTTCATGAAAGGGTAAATTAGATGAAAATAATATATATATCGATTACTAGGTACAATTGTGGGTAGTGCATCAATTGCTTTATTAGATGTTGAAACAATTGACACTACGTTTTGGCACGTATACTTGAGACATATATATAAGTAAGGAATGATGGAGCACCAAAAACCACGAAAATTTTCAAAAGGTTAAGTAATTTAGAATGGAATTTTAAAACTATTGTGTTTTAGGTAAACAACGTAAGATAAAGTTCAATTTTCTTTCCTATAAAAGCAAAGACATTCTAGAAAATGTTCACGTAGATATATCTAGGGTTTGCAGAAGTACCAACAATAAGCAAAGCTTAATACTTTGTTAGCTCTGCTAATAATCACCCTCAAAAGCTTTTGGATTAATTTATAAGGAAAAAGGTTACAATATTTCTAAATTCAAGTAATGGAAGGAAAAGATTAAGAATAAATAGCCTAGTGAAGCATCTTAAGCATGATAATAGACTAGAATTGAACAAGTCAATTAAGTATCTAGACTTCTTAAAAGGAGTTAAAGGGTTCAATCTAAGGGATCCAAATAAAGAATATGATGATAAATGAAGAGGTGTTTGATAACAAATAATAAGAAGATGAACAAGGGGACAAAGATAGTAGGAAAGGGTAAGTGGAGATTGGAAGCATCTAGGTTGTGCAACCAAAAGGAACTTTAGTGAAAGTAGAATGTGAACTATTGTGTAAAACCCCCAAATATGCATAACGAAATGTATATATTTGTCTAAGAATCAAACAAACAATGCATCAATCTAAATGGTGAATACAAAACAATTCCACAACCACAGTAAGTAAATGAAAGTAAAATAATGACACCAGGAATTACGTGGTTCAGCAATGCTTACATCCACGGGAGCAAATGACAAGGATTCGCTATCTTCTTGTCCAAATTACAAGAACAATACAAGAACCCTCTCAATAATCCTCTTAACCACACTTGACTCTCCATATACAACATATACTATGTACATATATATATATATATATATATATATATATGCCTCCTTAGAGTTTTCCCCCTGAAACCTAACCATATTAACGTCCATTTATTCAAAATTTGAAATCTGCACTGGGCATTCCGAACCAAACCGTCGACTGTTTCAGGCAGAATAGAATACTGAACCCAAATCATTGATGGTTACAGGGGAACCATTGACGATTTGCCTCGTTGCACCCTGATTTTCTTCATGCTTTCCTTTAGAATGTGGGCCATATTTCACAACAAACTCCACCAACACGAACATACACCCCTTAGGAGAAACCAAAAACATGAACTCGTTGCTCCACCTTGAATTTGAGATGTTAGGTTAGGACTGCCTCCTATCTAGAAATTGGAGACAAACACCAAGTCCAAGCAACACTGCTTGAACTTGCCGATGGCAGCTTCGGCTTCTACCATCAACCCTAATACACTTGTAGATGCAACAATATGAGACTTTACCTTAGGCTTCCAACGAGGCCTTCCCATAACAGTAAACACAAACACTACTATAAGTCTTCTATCACCAAAGTCCTCTGCATAGTCTTCAACAAATCTCACAACTGACGATCCACTATGTTGCCTGCTAAAACACCCCATCGCACAATCATGAAGGACCTTTGACATATCTCGAACATCATAACCTGTCCTTGGATACCAAGTGGTAGACATTCCATATCAATTCTCCACATAACCCCCTTGAGACGGCAAAGAAAGTCTCCCTGCGGTTCCCTCCACAAAGTCACCTTGAGATAACACCAATCTCCCTACAGGTCTGTCCATGTGAATCAGCAAACCAAGACCCTTGTTGGTCATACCCAACATATTCATGTCAAAAACTTTCAACAAAGTTCCCAAGTGATCAACTTCAGTCAAAGCATTCCTAGCCAATAACATGTCATTCACACACAATAGATACATCACTCCACTGCATCCTATCACCCTCTTCCACACTGGAAGTATCACCAACTCACACACCATACATATGCAATACATCCATTTCCTCCACCATAGCACTCATCAACTTGAACAATAGTAGGAAACTTGCTGCTGGTAGTAATGAATGCATAAAACACTAGAATGTCAAATTTATACCTGAGTGGTGGTCTGATAGTGCATATGGGCCCACCATGATCTTGCTGGTCTCCTGAGTTGAAACTCCCTACAACATGAACTATGTCATCTCTATCCTCAATTTTTTGCTCCACCCGCATCACATTCCTATTCATACTGTGATACAATTGACTCAAGATAGAATTCCCCACATTTTTGCCCTAAGTATTTGACTCCACCTAAATTACATGTTCGCTGCTGCCACAGTTTTTTGGCATTTTTTTCTCTTCCTTTACCTAAGTATGCTGCCCCATGGCTTTCTCACAAAAAGCCATATCATCTATTACCCCTTTGTTTGCCACATGATCACCTAACTTGTACCCACCTTTCTTAATTTTACCCCCAAAAAGATGTACTATTAAGATATAACACCAAGCCTAGATCCTCCATCACTAGAATAGTACACTAGTGGAAATCCACTCACAACTGAGTAGTCTACCACAAAACCTACCCACAATTCACTTGTAACTCTCCTATCTAGTGATACCTTTGGCAATCGGTCACACGAGAAATGCACCATACTCACTAACTTCACTAAGAAGTACCCTACAAGCCTTGCATATAACATGCCCTACTCAAGTCCCAATGTCTAACCTTAGGATCTCTCTCGTAGTCTGGGACTCCACCTCAACCACAAGTTTAACCTGGTAAGCACATCAACATCAGGCTTATGCCACATGAGATAAACCAAGACCTTTCATAATACACCAACGAAAAACATATGTCTGCCCTGTGATGCTATCCTCACCGATCCCCAAATATGTGAATACATGTAGTCACCCATATGCCTTAAATGCATATTCCACAGAAAGTCTGTTTCAGATTCTACAGTTGCAGCTCCATCTACAACTGTAACACCCTGCAGTGCATAGATATTCCTACTACCTTTTCTTCTTTCATCACTATCAAGTCACCTTCACACACTTTCATTTCCTCACTTTCAGACTTATAGCTATACCTATTACAATCTAATTAAAGTGCCGAATGAAATAACATTCTTCCTTAGACCCGGTACATGCCTTACATCACATATGGTTTTACAACACCATCATACATTTTGATTTTGACATTTCCAAGACCAAATATTTTGCATGAAATATCATTTCTCATCAAAATACAACCAGCATTAGCTGACTTGTAGGTATCGAACTATTTTCCATTTTTTGTCATGTGATAAGAGCATCTGGTATCTAGGATCCAAGAATAATTCGTAAGGCACTCAGAACTCGATGAAACACATAACATATCCTTATCACTGCATTTTGAATTTTCCTCCACTACACTTGAAGATTTTGATGGACCCTTAGACATATAACGGCTTTCCAATTTTTACCAAACTGATGCTAGAGATTCCTCATTTATGACGTGATACAGCACGTCAACAGCCAAACAAAGTCATATGGTTGATACTTTCATTGCCCCCAATTCATTCCAAGTCGCTTCATCCATGCATTCCGGTTGAACTCCGTATAAGGCCTTCACCATGCCTTGCTACACCAAAAGATCCTTCACCCTTCTCTACCACAAATTGAAATTCCCAATTCCATCAAACTTGACAACGTCAAATTTTGCAGACGAAGATGCAAAAGCCTTTACAACAATGCTCTGATACCAATTGTTGTGTAAAATCCCCAAATATGCACAATAGAATGTATATATTTGTCTAAGAATAAAAAAAAAAACAATGTAGCAATCTAAATGATGAATATAGAACAATTGCACAACGACAACAAGTAAATGAAAGAAATAAAAATAACAATGACACCAAGAATTACGTGGTTCGGCAATGTCACATCCTCGGGAGAAAATGACAATGATTCACTATCTTCTTATCCAAATTACAAGAACAATATAAGAACTCTCTCAATAATCCTCTCAACCACACTTGACTCTCCATATACAACATATACTATGTATGTATAAGCCTCCTCAGAGGTTTCCCCTCGAAACACAACCATATTAACATCCATTTATTCAAAAATTTGAAATCTGCGCTGGGCATTCTGAGCCAAACCGTTGATGGTTTCAGGTAGAATAGAACACATCCCCTAAACCATCGATAGTTACATGGAAACCGTTGACGGTTTGCCCTGTTGTACTACTGCACCATGATTTCCTTCATGCTTTCCTTTAGAATGTGAGCCATATTTCACAGCACGAACCTTGTTGCACCTTTCAAGCATTGTATAGATATGGTTTTGAGGATATGATATGTTTTATCTAAGTCAATGGCAAAGAATTTGAATTTGATCTACATTCTTTTCAAGATGTACATTTAGATATTAATAAAAATAGGTTGATGGAAGCTATGATAGAAAAGATGCAGTTTATATATATAGATATAAACTTGGGAGTTGATAGAACTTCCAAAGGGTAGGAATGTAGCAAGGTACAAATGGCAAGAAGAAATATGATGCTTTAGGAAGTGAAAGTAAATGGTTCAAGGCTAGACTAGTGGCAAAGGATTACTATTAGAGGGAAGTGATATAATATATATGATAATATTTTCTATCTAGTTGTATGACATACCTCTACTTTGGTGTTTTTGGTCATTATAACTAAATTTGGTTTGGAGTTAGAGTAGTTTAATGTAAAAAAAACATTTCTCCAAGATGACTTAATGGAGAAAAGACTTATATCGAGTAGTTGAAATGCATTATGGAACCAAGAATTGGAACCATGTTTGTAGACCAAGGCAATCATTGTATAGCTTCAAGCAGTCAGCAAGGTAGTGGTATAAGCACTCCAATTTATAGATGATGGGCACAAGAAATACCTTTTAGACATATGATTATAGAGTTTACATTAGAGTTTTATTTGACGGTTCATTTATCTTCTTTTTATTATATGTTAAGGATATGCAAATTGTTGCAAAGAGTACGGGTAATGTTTATCACTTAAAATCTTTGTTGAGTAAGAAGTTTAAATTGAAGGATCTTTATGCTACAAGGAAGGCCTTTGGGATATAAATTAACAGAGATAATAAATAAATAAACCTTTAGGATCTTAAAATAGTTAAAGAAAGTTATTGGAGAGCTTTGGCTATGAAGCCAATTCTAGTCAATTGAAAAAAAATTTCTTATCTTTATGATATCCGTAGTCAAAAGGGGGATGTAAAGGAGATAGCCATTGTTGTGGATTTTTGATGGATGTCATCATTTATAGTTGTCTTAATCTTGCATATGCAATTAACATGGTGAGTAAGTTTACGGGTAATCCTAACAAGAAGCATAAACAATCTTTAAAATGGGTTCATAGGTACTTAAGGGCACTACAGACTTAGTTATGAATTTTTTATAGAGCAAGATTTAGCTTTAGTTAAGGGGATAGTTTGATACAAACTATGTAAGAGACTTGAAGTATAGGAGTTCCACCAAAGGTTATGTTTATACTTTACAGGGAATCTATGCATTGAAAATTCATGTTATATTTGTTTATTGCATTAATATCAACCATTAAGGCTTAGTATAGAGTAATGAGAGGTTGCATGGGATACTATTTGGCTGAAAGAATTACTAACTTAACTTTTGCATATTGCAATTAGTTATCCATCTACATTGTGGCCATCAAAGTGTCATCAACTTCCCGATGGATTAGGTTTATTACATAACAAAACATATTCTATTTAGGTATCACAAGATATGAAACTTTATTTTTATTGGTGAGATTTAGCTTGGTAAATTTGATATTAGGTCAAGTACTACAGACATGTTAACACAATTTTGTTAACAATAGGAAGTTCTTGCATTGCATGAACTCGTTACATGTTTTTAGTTCTGAAATGAGTGTCTTAAAACTTCAAGTGGAGGTATAAGTTAAAATGCTCTGAAGCAATAAAAATCTTTTTTAGGTGTTGAGTTGCGATTTATTCTTAATTGGATGGTCCACTTCAAGTTTGTAAATGAATAAGAAGTTTGGGGACCATGCCCTCCATATGTGAAACCTTCCTTTCATATGGAGGGTCTAGTAGTTTGTCAGGAGCATGTGCTCAAGGGTGTGAGTAGGTACAATATTTTGGGCCATGACATAGTATCATTATTTGCCATATGAAGGTATTTTAGGGCTTTCTTATATATATTTGTAACTGAATTTTGAAAGGAAGTTCCAAAGAATGTACATGAAGATTTACATAAGGACTGTAAATTACTATGTTTTCCCATATTTCTTTTGATTTTTTTATGTCTGTTTGTTTGTAACCCTAGGGAGAATTTAGCTCTATAAATGACAATAAGTTCTCCATATATAAAAATTGATAATGAAGTCTTATAACTTTATGAATTAACTATACTTTTTATGATAACATATCCTATTGTTACTCTTCTATTCTTAGAATTGATGATAAGTTTTTTTTTCTTTAAAACTAATCATAATTCTTTAATTTTGCAATTAATGGTATATCTTCAACCTTTAGAAACTTACAATATCCTTCCACCTTTAAAAGTGAGAGTAAATCATTTACTAGATTTAACATTACGTCTTTCACTTAAAATGGGCGGTACATCTTTCTCCTTTTAAATTAATTGTTATTTTCCATCTCTAAGAATCACTAGTAAATTGACCATTGGGAATCAATTACTAGTCTTCTTCCTTCATCAAAATTTGTAAGTCTTTCCCAAGCCAAAAATAAAATAAAATAAAATATGTAAGTCTTTTGCTCATTTTGGAATCAACAGCAATTTTTTTTTTTAGGAGCTAACTATAATTTGTCTTCATTTCTAATAGGGGAAAAGCTTTTCATCCCTTTGAAACCAACTATAAATCATCCATGTTGAACAATCAATGGAAAATCTTCCTCCCATTCCAAAGTAAAGTCTGTAGTCACACAAAACTTTGTTAGTTGCATGATTTTTTCTAATATCTTTTTAATCAAATATAATAGTTAGGACATAGTTAGCATGTTTCTAACATGACTCTATCTACCCATTTAGATAATGGTTGCCTAGATGATTCACCCCATCCAAAATAAGAAATCTATCCCCTCGTGATTCCAACAAAAAAGGGATGTCATTTTTCATATTGTTTTGTTTACGATCCAAAAATGGCTATAATGTGCTTATACAAACACTATTTTATGCATTGGTTATTTAATAAGGATCTAAATTTAATTGACATTTTTTTTTTCACTTGCTTCAACTCATTTGGAAATATTTTTACTCATTAAGTGTATTTCTTACGTTTGCAAAGACGTTTTTTTTACTAGTCGTGCATATGCAATTGTATAGGTTTAGATGTTTTTTTATTATTAGGTCTATATTAGCAACTTTTGGTTAGCCCATAGCAGTCGCATAAGATCATGAACATATTATTGTTAATCATTTATTAACCAATTAAACTACCTACAATAGCCTTTGATATTCACATAGGAAGATGCAATCCAATGTTACATTGTTGACTTTAGCCTCTACACAATTGTTTGATCACATCTTATACTAGGGTGAAAAAATGCCTTTGAAACAAATATGCTAATAAATTTTACAGTAATAAGTTTCAAGAGAACGTACATGGTAATAAGTTGCGTACTTATTTGGGGTGGAAGAGTACCGGTCAAGCTATTATTTCCGAGAAATCTGTCCATGGAAACAAATGTGTGTGTGTGTGTGTGTGTGTAAGAATTAAATGCCAAGAAAAATCTTCAAGAAAGGAAATTAGAGGGGTTGAAAAAATATTTACAAGTAATTGAGAGAACTCAAATTGAATAGTGCTCTTGGGATTTGACCTACTAAGTTGTTAAAACTGAGATCCCTGAAAAGGAAAACAATGGCATGAAAAAAACATAAAATAAGAATAAGAATATTAATAAAATAAAACTTACAATTTTTGTAGAAGTTGATATTCTCCGATATTAGATGGAATATTTCCAGAGATCAATGCATTTCGTAGAACTCTATTAAAATGGTGCATAGTAAAAAGAAACAAAAAATAATGTGATAAATTAAATGAATATAAACATGAACATAGTAAAACAAAAAAGTTAAATGATTGAATAAATAAGGAATGAGCATGCTATCTTACAAATCAGTTACGCTCGTTAGACCCCTGATGAAGTTAAGAGATGAACTCACATTATATATGTCACCTATTCGCCTGATCAAGTATTAACATAAATGAGCTAAAATGATTACTTTATATCAAAGAGAAATAGAAATAAATAGACAATCAATATTTCATTAGGAAGCTTACAAAGACGTTAATGACGTCAATTTTGAAAAGCTAGATGGTATAGGGCCTTCAAAAGAGTTCCCTTCAAACCTCCTGTGGTAAATTAAATTTCATTATAAAAATGATATCTTCAAATGATCATGTTATTTGATCCTAAAATGATGTATAATTTCAGGTAAAGTCAAAGGGAAATAGTCACATCATATGTGAATAAAAAATGTTCTTACTTACAAAGATGTTAGTTTTGTCCAATTCCCTATGAATTCAGGAATCTTGCCTGTTAATGGAATGTCTGACGCCCACCTAAAACTCAATTAAATTTATACGAGATAACATAAAACTTAATCAACAAGAAGAAAATTAAAAGTAATATTGTAGATGAAATGTTGTTAAGCACTAAGCTAGCATTCTTACATGGTTTGCATATTTGTAAGGTTTGCAAATGTTGACGGCAAGGCACCACCCACTCCAGCGCTATTTATATAGCTGTTAATTCATAAAAAAATATAATAATTGTTTAAATGTTTGTTTTATGTATCTAGCACAGACACAGGCACATGCATGGACTAACTTGCATTAAAGAAAAATGGCTTGGAACTTACAGCTGCTCAAGATTAACTAAATTTCCAAGCTCGGGGGGAATAGTTCCTGAGAAGTTATTTATACCAAGGGATCTACAAGGAGCAAATCATAAGAACATTATAATTGTTGAATTTCAACTCTAAATAGTGTCGATAAATGTAAAACCAATTATAGTGTTTTGTTTTTTAATGTACGTGTATTAAAGCAAAATGGCGAAATGTGGCAAGTGCAAGAGAAAAATTGATTTCCCATGAAGCATATATGTGGCCAACAAAATCAAGAATGAGAGAAAAATAGGTCCCTCCTTTTAATCCATCTGAAAACGATTTTTAATCCTTTGCTTGTCACTTTATCTATGCCATATTAAATAGATTTTATAAGTAAACCTTCAAATCCTTTCCTTCTCCCAAAATTTCTACTACTCCTAAAATGTCAAAGCATTTTACTATATATTTATATTACATTGGTGTTCCTTTTTATTCCACTTCCTAATCTATAATCTATAATACATATGTCTCTTTATTTTTCACTTTCTAATCTACAGTCTATAACCTAATATATAAATCCATAAATACAGTAAAGAAAAATTTTGCATATGGCAAACCATCAAATGTTATGTGTGGCTTTTCTTTCACCCTATCATTTGGGAGCTTGGATTTTGGGTCTTCTTGGATGTATGTGGATTTGGAGCAAACATAATATGAAATTGTATTGAATTTTATTTAAATCCATACGAATCGAAATTTCAGGTCTAAAATCTATGCTCCCAAACACTACCTAACTTTATATAAGAATATATGTATATATTTTCTCTATTTTTCTTTATTCTATGCACCTTGTACTATGTCTTTATAGCTACACAACCATCTATTCCTCTTCACCAAATGGGACCGATCTTTCTTTTATTGAAGCTTTTTTCCTTTCCTATGTTGATTTGGTACTATATCTATTAATTTGTTTTCATATGATAACTGGTAAGCTATTTATATTTTGATTTTGAGTCTATTAATTTGCGACTTTAGGCATTGTTTAGCCTGTGAGATCTAAAATGCACTCGTAGATTGATATTCTTGGCAAGGGATATTTGAGCTTGCATTATAGGACCATAGAGAATGTACATGAGTTGCCCATATCTAAGTTAGGCTAAATATGAGAATCCTTCTAGGGATTTCGACGTGACTGTCGAAATACCCTTAACCTACATATGTAACAATATAAAAAAAACCATATTTTCATTACACATGGAAAGATTCATTTTAATATTACAATATTATTTTTTGTATTATATATTGTAGCATTACTGTTAATACGATGTAATATAGCAATATTGTATTACTACAACCAAGCTTAAAAGTTATTTTATATTTTTTTATAATTATTTATGATTGCAGGTAGCATCACAATACATGGTGATAATATATTAGAAACATACATTCATATTATTCTATGAATATAATAACAAAAAATATAATTAAATAATATGATTTCTATTAGTGTAACATAATATTACTATTACTTTGTATATTTTGTTACTTCTTACTTTTAGTATTATAATATGGTTACTATTACTTCACATATTTTGTGAGAATCCTTCATTCCAAGCTAATTAGATATTATGGCCATGTTACTTTTTGATCCCAAAATCAAAGTGCAAATGATGTTCTTATATCTTGAGAATCTTAAAGGATACTATGAATCAAAATGAAATCTTATTATGGTTGATATTGGATATTTCAAAGTAGTGACATTTTATAGGCATTTGCACTAATTCATCCAATATTCCATACCAAATAGATCACAAAATTATTGCCATCCAAAATCAATGTAAGAAACACATCACATAGGCATTTACCTAAACCTCATTAAAGTGAACATTTTTTCTAGATTTCAAACACATATATTGAAAATTGAATTGAATTTTGTTCAAAACTATCGAATCCTCCTTTCATAAAATAATGCTTAATTTTTACTAGCTTCATTGCAAAGAAAACCAATGAGGATTTTTTTTTTTTTTTAAATTATCATCCCCTAAGTTAATTTGAGTAACAATGAGTGAACTTTATTCCTTCTAAAGTAAGCATTCTATATTACTTAAATTATTTATTGAAATTTTGGGGGTTGTAGCATAATTAGAAGAATAAAATAAGAATAATACGTCAAATACCATGACCTCCATAGGGATACCCCCCCCCCCCCCCTTCAGAGCTAAGACAAGTGATTTCTAAAATACCTCATTACCTTTTTGTAAATCATAGGGACACACGTAGGCAAAATTGAGAAAAATGTTAAATTATAAACAAGAGTCTTTGAAAACACCCCCATATTTTTAAAATTTTGTAGAAATTTTCAACTTCAAAATATTCTTCTTGATTTTTCTAGACTTTTCTTGATTTTTCTGAATTTTTTTCTATTTTTGATGATTTTTTAGTTATTTTTCATAAAAACTAAATAAATAAATAAATAAAATAAAATAAAAATGGTTTAGGAAACATACCAGTTTGACCAGTCTAAACCGGGTCAACTGGTTCAGGATAGTGGGGTCCACGTGTCACCCATGAGTGGTGACACGTGGTAGAAAATTATTATTATTTTTTTTAATTAATTTTTTTACTAGAGGGTGATGTCAGCATGATGTCACTTTACCATGTGGTAGCCACCGAGTGGCTTTGGAGAGATGACAGTTATTGTTGATGTGGCACGATATGGATCGTCCAAAGAAACACGGATCAAATGGCTGGGGCTTATGACATGTGTCGCTGTATGAATGGTAACATGTGTCCCACTATGATGAATATATTTTTTTTATTTCTGCCAAAGGCTCTAGACAAAGTTCAAGGATTGGTGATGTGATGTAATTTGGATTGTCTAAAGAAACATAGATTGAACGGTCTAGATGAGGCCACGTCTTTCGAAAAAAATTTGGACCAGAATGAGCCACGTGTCACCGTGTGGTGGTGACACGTGACCCACTAACCCCTTATACAAAAACCTTTGTTTCTCTCTCTTTTTTCTCATTTTTCTGAATGCACTCTCTCTCTCTCTCTCTCTCTCTCTCTTTCTCTCTCTCTTCTCCCTTCTTTCCCTATTCTCTCTCCTATTCTTCTTCTCTATCTTTCTATCTGTGTGTGTGTGTGTGTGTAGAAACTCAGGAAAATAAAATAATAAAAGAAATTGAGAAAAGAAGGTTTTTGGGTGAAAGGGGAGAAAACCTGCAATGGTTTTCTGGAGGGAATAGAAAATCGGCAACAATTTTGGAAAGTTATCGTGGAACGGTAACGGGTAAATGGTAAAATCAAGGCTGGTTAAATAAAAAATCGGCGACGGTTTTCTTGGAGTCAGGGAAAATCGGCGACGATTTTCTCTGTAGAGCTGAATATAACAATGTCTTGCAAGCCATTTCATTTTAACAAATCAAAATCTCTTTCTCTCTCCTTATAAACCCTACGAAACCCCTTCCATTCTTCCTTCGATTCTGGCTCCATTCAAGCTCGGATTGATGATCAGGAACCACCACGGGATTCATGGGAAGATTCTCTGCAATGTAGGCAGAGTAGATTTTCAAGTTGAGGTTCCGGGGCACCATCCCAAAACTATGGTAAGTGGTGTATTTTAGGATTTTTAAGTTAATTTGGAGTAAATGGAATGTAGGAAATGTTAAATGGAAATTATTCTGGGAGTTGTGTTGAATAATTTGGAGTAAATGTGAATTTTAGGTTTTTGGGTTGCGAACGCCAAGGGGCGTAGAAATTGGGTGTTTTAGAGAAATCTCAGTAAGCCATGTAAGGGGAATAAATTATAGTTGTCTTATCTAAAAATTATGAGTTGAGAAATATGAGAAATGGATTTATGTTATTTTACGTGAAATTTATTTTGATGTGAATATCAGATGAAATTTGTGTGGCATATGATTTATGCTGAAACATTTGGGAAATTGGGTTAACTGAGTTATATTGAGAAGATGAGATTATGAAATGTGAATTAAGATATGAAATTTGAAATGGGGAAAAATGATGAAAAGTGATTATGTATTGAAAAGTATATCTTCTGGGAAATGATGGAACATGAGATATGGAAATGTTTTATTGAGAAATGTGAATTTCGTGAAACGAGATATGTATCTGTATTTATGAGATGAAATGAGTATTGAACTGATGAAATACCATTGAAATGATGAAATGAATTGTGATTACTAAAAATGTGAACATTGCAATGATAATGCTGCAATGAGTATGAGAAATATGATTATGAGAAATGTGAATATGAGAAATATGATTATGAGAAATGGAAAATATTGTAATGTAAAATTCTGCAAGATGAATATTGAATTGCGTGAATTGAAATGTGAAATTCTAAAATATGTTCATGAAAATATAAATAATGAAATGTGATTGGTGAAATGTCAATACCGCATAATGACTGCGGGCATGTGGCAATAATAACCCTGATGGATGGATATGGAAACCCTAATGATGGGTTGTGATATTGAGCATGGTACCATTGCTAGTGGTGTTAGTGCAACCACACGGACTCGTGGAGCGTGGCATGACAGTCGACTGAGCTGTATAGTAGAGTTGTTGTGCCCCCTGAGTCCGGATCAGGGCTATTGGCCGGCCAGTCATACTATAGATATGAGATATATAATATGATATTTTGATCTAATCGGGTCGGCCAACCATAGTTAGATCTAGCCTTCGGACCACACAACCCTATTCATAGGGGGAAGCATGATGTGGAGAAATATCCTTAGGGTAGCCATAAGTACAGACACTGATGTAACTGAGGACTCTCATGAGCTAGATGTGAATGGAAAATGAAAATGGAAATGGGAAATGGAATAACATGAGTTAATAATATAAATAATTAAAGCAAAGTAAAACACTCCGTCTAAGGGCGTACGGAGTAAGGTGAGTGCACTAATAAGTATCAGTTGTAGCTGAACCCAAGTTAATCAGGTTAGGATACAAAGGATATCAGGGTAGAGGGAAGCTACTTGTATGGGCGGGTAAGCTTCCTTATTCTTGGGAACTTCGTTGGTAATTATGGGTTGTGTGTGTATGGTTTTGGAAATGAATTAAAAGCTTATGAAAGCTTGTGTTGTATATCTATATGATTGCAAATGTGGAAATGGTATATTTTCTCAGAAGATACTATCACTGATATGTTTATTTGTTCTGATATAATGAAACTCATACTGCCACACACTATAGATAATTTATTCCATCTTACTGAGATATGTCACACCCAATCATTTAAATATTTTAGGAAATCGAGATAGACTCGATGATAAAGCTCCGAGATAGAGGAGAGCAGTTACCTTGGGTAGACAAGGTGAGTATTTGAGCTAAGGAGGTTTGATTCCCCTAGAGGTTTGAGTATTTGAGCTAGGGAGATTTGTTTCCCCTAAAGGTTTTGTGTTAGACTTGTATTTATGAATGGTTGATACTCTAGTATGTGTATTTATTGTGGTATGTACATATATATGAAATGACTTCTGCTGTTAGGTTGTGTATATGAGAATGGATGTGTACCCAGTACCCACTTAGGGTCAGGTTATGTTTGTGTGGTATTTGAGGTGTTGACGTGGCCGATAAGTGATTATATGTATTGAATTGTAAAAAAAAAATGGTATGAAAATTGCGACGTCACAGTTTGGTATCAAAACCTAGGTTGTTAGGTTCTGTAAACTTTAGTAAACAACAGAATACAATACCAGAGTATAGGAATGGATATTAATGATATATGAATCAGTTGTTGTTAGAGGATGAAATTGAGAATTTAGGATTCTATCTTGCGACCTCTAAGCAGGAGTTTTGTGGTTGTTTCTGCATTTTTCTTGGGGTGACGACTTCTGAAAAACCATAGATACTATCGTCGGAACGTGTTTCTAAGTGGTAGGATTAAATCTTAAATGGGGATTAAGAGCATTAAAAGAAATGTTTATAGGTGAATATTTTGTGAGTTAAAGAATGCTGGGTGTGTTAGTGAGTTATGATGATAGAGTTCTAAATCGGTTTTATACCCTTTGCAGGATGGATCCAGGGAGTAGTAATGCGCATGCTGGGGGTGATGATGTAGGGCCTTCTAGTATGGGTGGCGGAGATCCTGATGTATTACGTAGCATCACCCAGCAGATGATGGCAAAGATGGCTAGAAGTTCAGGGGAGCAGAACTGCACTATTGAGCAGTTCACGTGGATGAGAACCCTATCTTTTTTTGGAGGAGCTAACCCACTAGTAGCTAAGAACTGGGTCTAGGATATAGAGGACATGCTCTAGAAAGTTTTATTAGCGACATTTAAGCTGACAGGGGAGGCAAAGTGCTGGTGGAGATCAACAAGATTATTGGAGGAGCAGAGATCGAGCCCTATAATAGTGACATGGAGCCGCTTCAGGGAGATTTTTTTCCGAGAGGTACTTTCCCGCTACCATTAGGAGTGCGAAGATAGCAAATTTTTTGCATCTGACACAAGGATTGATGGTAGTACAATAGTATGCAGTTAAATTCATTGAGATGAGGAGAGGAAGGCGTGGAAGTTTGAGGAGGGTTTGAAGCAGAATCTGTTTGAGCAGGTTATAGGCTTTCAAGCCTAGACATTTGTAGGGGTAGTGGATAAAGCTACTGAGATTGAGAGTGGCCTTCAGAGAGGCACCGAAGCGTAGAGCCAGGGAAAGAGGCTCGCACCTCCAGATGTTCAGGCAGGGTCCAGCCGAGGGCCTTGGAGGAGACAAGATAGTAGGGGAGGACGGAGACCGGAAGTGAGAGATCGGGCTATATAGGGTAGTCAGACACCCTCTTCTTGTCCCATATGCTACATGAGACACTTGAGTGAGTGCCGAGTTAGGGAGATTGTGTGCTATCCGTGCTATCATCCTGGGCATATGGCCAGAGACTGCCGAGCGCAGCCAGTCGTTGCGCCTACTTATAGACCATACTAAGGAGATAATCAGGCACCCTGAGGTGGATAGTAGAGGAATATTGCCCTAGCATGAGTTTATGTGCTGACACCGGGGGATGCAAAGGCAGCAAGAGATGTTGTGATAGGTACAGTTTCAATTCTATCATTTACAGCTACTACTTTATTTGATTTAAGAGCGAGTCATTATCTTATTGCTCGAGAGTTTGTTAAATTTTGTGGGTTAGAAACACAGCAGTTGAGTGTTAGTTTGTCAGTGGCTACGCCGACAGGGGCTGTGGGGATATGTGATAAGGTACTTAGTAACTGTCTGGTATGCATCCAGGGGAGGATTTTATTAGCTGATCTGGTGGTCTTGGATATGCATAGGTTTGAGGTGATACTGGGTATGGACTGGCTAGCTGCTCACTATGCCAGTATAGATTGTCATCAGAGAGAGATAGTGTTTATACCTCTAAGGGGACAGGAGTATAGGTTTGTGGGGTCTTGTGTGCACACCCCACCACAGTTATTATCTACCATACAAGCGAGGCAATTATTGTTAGAGGGTTGTTAAGGATATATGCCTGTGTAAAAGAGATATCAGAAAGGGAGTTGAGGTTAGAGGATACCCCGATAGTAAGGGATTTTCCTGAGGATTTTTTGAGACTACCTCCTGATTGTGAGGTAGAGTTTACTATTGATCTAGTTTCGGGGATAGTGCCGATTTCGAAAGTTCCGTACAGAATGACACTGGCAGAATTAAAAGAATTAAAGGATCAGTTTCAGGAACTGTTAGATAAGGGGTTTATTCGGCCTAGTGTGGTTCCATGGGGAGCGCCGATATTATTTGTGAAAAAGAAATATGGATCGACGAGAATGTGCCTCGATTATCGAAAAATTAATAAAGTGACTATCAAGAATAGGTACCCGCTTCCTTGCATCGATGGTTTATTTGATCAGTTATAAGGGATACAGATTTTCTTGAAGATAGATCTACGGTCTAGGTATCATCATATGAAAGTTAGAGTAGATGATGTTTCAAATACAACATTCAGGACTCGGTATGGCCACTACGAATTCTTAGTTATGCCGCTTGGAGTGACAAATGCTCCTACAGTGTTTATGGATTTGATGAATCGGGCATTCCACCAGTATTTTGATCAATTTGTGGTAGTACTATTCATTGACGACATACTGGTGTATTCAAAGAGCCTAGAGGAGCACGTGAAACATCTGGGGATAGTACTTTACGTATTGAGGGAAAGGAAACTGTTTGCGAAATTTAAGAAGTGCGAGTTCTGGCTAGAGCAGGTTACCTTCCTTAGACACGTGGTATCTATGAATGGTATTTTAGTAGATCCAAGCAAGACTGAGGTAGTAGTAGACTGGGTACGATTGAAGAATGTGCAGGAAATCAGAAGTTTCTTAGAATTGGTTGGATACTACCATAGGTCTGTTCATGGTTTTTCCAAATTGTTGGGTTCATTGACTAGATAGACCAAGAAATGGGTGAAATTTGAGTGGTCTAATGAATGAGCAGAGCTTCCAGGAGTTGAAGCGACCACTCATCACTATACCAGCATTGACGATTCCTTCAAGTGAAGGGGGTTTCGTTATTTACAGTGCTGCATCGCATAAAGGGCTCGTTTGTGTTCTGATGCAGCAGGGGAGAGTGATAGCATATACCTCCCGACAGTTGAAAGAATATGAGAAGAATTACCCTACCCATGATCTGGAATTGGCAACGGTGGTATACACACTAAAGATTTGGAGACATCATCTTTATGGGGGTAGGTGTGAAATTTTTATTGATCATAAGAGTTTAAAATACTTTTTCACATAGAAATAATTGAACATGAGGCAGAGGAGGTGGTTGGAGTTGATAAAATATTATGATTACACCATCAGTTACTACCCGAGAAAGGCTAATATGGTGATTGATGCCTTGAGTCATAAATCAGTGGGGGCATCAGTATCTGCAGTGGAGATTCAGCATCCGGTCTAGATGAATCTGGAGAGACTTGGGATAGGACTTGTAGAGGGTGATTATCAGACATTTATTGCCAATTTGGTTTTGCAACCGACTTTACAGGAAAGAATTAAAGCAGCTCAGAGGAGTGATGCATAGTTGGTAGAGCTTATAGAGAAGGTACAGGATGGTCAAGAGGCAGATTTTAGTATTTTAGAGGATGGAGCTTTGAGGTTTCGTACTAGGTTGTGTGTACCTTCCGACACTGAGATTAAGAAAGTGATTATGAAGGAAGCATACCGATCCCTGTATATGGTTCATCTTGGTAACACTAAAATGTATAGGGATCTTTGGGAGTCATTTTGGTGGAGTGGAATGAAAAGAGAGATTTTCGAGTTTATAACTTAGTGTTTAACATGGCAGCAGGTGAAAGCTGAGCATCAGAAACCAGCAGGGTCATTACAGCCGTTGTATATTCCTGAGTGGAAGTGGGAACATATAGCGATGAATTTTGTTATAGGGTTATCGTCGGCATTACATGGACAGGATGTCATTTGGGTAGTTGCAGATCAACTTACAAAGACTGCCCGTTTTCTACCTAGCAGAGTTAACTACTCTTTAAACAGATTGGTAGATTTGTATGTACAGGAGATAGTTAGAATGCATGGTGTGCCAATGTCCATAGTTTTAGATCGAGACCCACGGTTCACGTCCCATTTCTGGAGGAGTTTGCAAGGAGCCATGGGTTCTCAGTTGTCTTTCAATACAACGTTTCATCCTCAAAGAGATGGGCAGATGTAGAGGATGATACATATATTGGAGGATATGTTACGTTCATGTGTGCTGGACTTTGGAGGCAGTTGGATATGGTTTATTCCACTGGTAGAGTTTGCATATAATAAAAGCTATCAGGCCAGCATTGGAATGACACCCTTTAAGGCATTATATGGTAGAAGATGTCGATCCCCATTGTACTGGGTTGAGATTGGGGAAATACAAATATTGGGGCTAGAGCCAATACAGAATACTCAAGAAAAAGTCAGACTTATCAGGGACAGGATCAGAGCAGCATAAAGTCAGCAGAAGAGTTATGCAGATACCCGTCGATGAGAGTTAGAGTTTGATGCAGGTAATCATGTGTTTCTGAGGGTGGCACCGTTGAAAGGAGTTATAAGGTTTGAGAGGAATGGTAAGCTGAGCCCTAGGTATATTGGACCATTCGAGATTCTTGAAAGAGTGGGTCCAGTTGCCTACCGGCTAGCATTACCACCGACTTTATTGATAATTCACGACGTATTTCATGTTTCTATGCTGAGGAAATACATTTCAGATCCATCCCATGTGATCAGATATAAGACACAAGAGCTTAGTGATGCCTTGTCTTATGATGAAGTGCTAGTGTAGATTTTAGATTGGAAAGAACAAGAACTATGTACGAAAAGTATACCGCAGGTAAAAGTTCTGTGGCATAATCACGCAATAGAGGAAACTGTTGGCCTAACTGGGTTTTTCAATCTTGTTTTGATGATAACAAAATGAAGGATGTTTTAACATATGGTATTAAGTGATGTGTTTTAGGTAAAAGAACTCTCAAGGTTGATAGGTTGAAGCTCAATGTTAATCTAGTGAAAGCTCCTCGGAATATTGAAGGCAATGAACGACAAATGAAGAAGTTTAAAAGCAAGCAAACCCAAATTCAAAAGTGAACCTAAAAAGGCTGAAGGAGACTGAAGGATTTAAGAAGACCATAATTAGAACGACTGTTATAAGTACTTCAAAACCAAATGTCATTTAGATATGTGAAGTTCTTATAAAAACAAAAGAAACTAAGAAACACTTATTTTTAAAGAGCTTAAAACATGTTTTTGAAATCAAAGTAACAAAGGTCTTAAAGGAAGGAAAGTTTTCAAAAAAAAAAAAAAGATTTTCTGATTAGCTAGGCATCTAACAGACGACTGTCTGTTTGTAGACAAACGACTAGAAAATTCAAAGTATTTTAACTGAAGGCAAAAGCCTGGCAGACTACTGCTAGTATTCTGAGTTTAAAATTCAACTATGACGACTGCCTATGTTCTGGCAAACGACTGCCATTGTTCTGGGTTTAAAATTTAACTATAACAGAAGACTGCCATGTTGTGGCAGACAACTGCCACATGGAGCAGATTTTAGATCTCAACGGGAGGCTTCTTTTAAAATTTTGAATTTCAAAATTTAGTCAACAATTTAAAGTTTCTTCAAAGTTTACCTAATTTGATGTGGACTTTGATCTTTTAAAATTTTGAATTTCAAAATTTAGTCAACAATTTAATGTTTTTTCAAAATTTACCTAATTTGATGTTGACTTTAATCTATTAAAATTTTGAATTTCAAAATTTAGTCAACAATTTAATGTTTTTCAAAGTTTACCTAATTTGATGTGGACTTTGATCTTTTAAAATTTTGAATTTCAAAATTTTGTTAACAATTTAATGTTTTTTCAAAGTTTACCTAATTTGATGTGGACGTTCATCTTTTAAATTGGCTATAAATATCTCTTTGGGTAATGAAAAAAACAAGACTAAAAAAAAAAACACAAGAAAAGAGAGAATTCAGACAAAATTTGAAATTCATCTTGTGTTGAAATTCTCTTGAAGTTCTTCTTTGCTCACATTTTTTTGCTGGAGAGGAATTCTACAATTTTGGTAGATTAAAAATATCAAAGCTTGGTTTTGGGTTACAATTCGATTTCTTTTTAATCGAACCATTGGTGACTTCTAAAAACTTTAGAGCTTCATATATTCTATTTTGCTTTAGTTTTTTGAAGTACAATTTACATCTCAATTTGTACAACGTGCTCTAAATTTTGACAGTATTTTTTGTACGCAGAATTTATATTATATTCTTGTAGATTGTGACGATTCCAGGTTTGCTAGATCGTTGGCTAGGAGAGGGATTATCACTTAGAGAGATGCTGCTCTATCCTTCTGAAGGAGTGTGAAAAGGTATTGTTTCGCCTGGTAAAGGAACAGGTTTAGTGAATCCTTTGGTGGTTTTGCCAAAGGCGAGGACGTAGGCTGTGTTGAAGCTGAACCTCATAAAATCCTGTGTCTCCCTCTCTTTCCCTTACTCTTTATTTTCAGCACATTTATATTGCGTGGATGGTTTAAATTTGAAATCATATACACTACGTATATTTGGAAATCAAACAAACTTAAAGTTTAATTTTGATTTGGGTTGCAAAAACCGAAAGGGAGTACGTTGGTTAAACCATACTTTGCGGAAACCATACGGGAGTACGTTACTTGGTTAAAACACACAAAGAAAATTAACTAAGAGTTTACTTGAATTTTGAATTTTAGGGAAGAGTGTGGATGTGTGGTTGTAAATCATATTAAAGAAGCAAATTTATTTTAACAAGCATAAATTATCATTCAACTACAGGGCTTGATTCATATTTATAAGACATACATAAACAAACAACCATCCTAATTTCTTATTGTTGTATATCTTAATTTTGGTTTGGTTGTTTGCTTTCAAATTGTGTTTGATTAGTTTGGATTGTGTTGTTGATTGTATAAAAGAAACCAAGTTATTGTGTGTTTGAGAAATCAAACAAACAAGTAAAAGAATTGGTTAAACAATAAAAGAAGTTAAATATTCTTAAAAGGAATTAAAAAGAAAGTTATTAAATTCCCAATTCACCCCCCTCTTGGGAAGCTATCCTAATTTCGATTGGTATCAGAGCCTAGTCATAGCAAAACCTAATAAGTAGCTATATAAAGATCTAAATGGCACAAATAGGAGTAGCTCCCTTTGGTGAGGGTCAATCCTTAACTGGGCCACCTATTTTTTGTGGAATAAATTACACCTTCTGGAAGCAACGAATGAGAATCTATCTTCAAACAATGGACAGGAAAGCATGGAACGTTGTAACAAATGGAAATCTAATCCCCACTAAACTAGTTGATGGAAAAGAGGTACCTAAAGAAGATAAAAAACTAAACGATTCAGATTATAAAATGTTGCAAATTAACTCAAGTGCAATAAACACATTATATTGTGCACTTGATGCAAATGAATTCAACAGAGTAATGGCATGTAAAACAACCAAAGAGGTTTGGGATAAATTGGAAGTAACTTATGAAGGCATGGTAGATGTTAAGGAAAGTAGAATCGATATGTTAACCAGTGAATATGAAACTTTTAGGATGAACTCCGATGAAAGTATAACAAGCATGTACACTAGGTTCACCCATATCATAAACTCATTAAGTGCCTTAGGAAAAACTTATTCCACCCATGAGATGATCCGTAAAATTCTAAGAGCACTTCCTCCTATTTCGGAACCAAAAGCCACAACCATTACGGAGATTGTTGGCCTAACTGGGCTTTTCAATCTTATTTTGATGATAAAAAAATGAAGGATGCTTTAACATATGGTGTTAAGTGAAGTGTTTTAGGTAAAAGAACTCTCAAGGTTGATAGGTTGAAGCTCAATGTTAATCTAGTAAAAGCTCCTCAAAATATTGCAGGCAATGAACGACAAATGAAGAAGTTTAAGGGCAAGCAAACCCAAAGTCAAAAGTGAACCTTAAAAAGTTGACGGAGGCTGAAGGATTTAAGAAGACCATAATTAGAAGGATTTTCAATAGAAACTTTTTGGGAATTAGAGGAGCAGATGCGCCAGAGATACCCATATCTGTTCATTGGGAACCAGGGTTAAGGTAAGTATTTGATTTGTATAGTATAAGAAAGGTAGTATTTTGGTTTTGATAAAAGTGGTTTTGGGGAGAATTTTCTTTCAATGGTTGTAATCTCCTAGAACCCCTTACGTAATCACGGTATTCCTCCGCCATAAGTGAGGGTAATAAATAAAATGGTGGTGTTGTTATTTAAGAATGGAAATGTGATAAATGACAAATTTTGAGAATGAAATTTTATAAGGAGTGGAGAATGTAGAGACCCTGGCAAACAAAATAATAAAAGAAATTTAGAAAAGAAGATTTTTGGCTGAAAGGGGAGAAAACCCACGATGAATTTTTGGAGGGAACAGAAAACTGGTGACGGTTTTGGAAAGTTACCACAGAACGGTAACGGGTAAATGGTAAAACTAGGGCCGGTTAAATAGAAAACCGACGACAATTTTCTCTGCAGAGCTGAATATAACAAAGTACGGTGAGCCATTTCATTTTAACAAATCAAAATCTCTTTCTCTCTCCTTCTAAACCCTACGAAAACCCTTCCATTCTTCCTTCGATTTCGGCTCTGTTAAGGCCCGGATTGACAATCAGGAACCACCATAGGGGTTCCTAGGAAGATTCTCTGCAACGTAGGTAGAGTAGATTTTCATTTTGGAGTTCCCGGGCAACATCCCAAAACCAAGGTAGAAATTATTCTAGGAGTTGTGTTGAATAATTTGGGGTAAACGTAAATTTTAGGTTTTTGGGTTGCGAACACCGAGGGGTGTAGAAATTGGGTGTTTTAGCAAAATCTTAGTAAGCCATGTAAGGGGAATAAATTATAGCGGTCTTTTTCTGAAAATTGTGAGTTGAGAAATATGAGAAATGGATTTATGTTATTTTACGTGAAATTTATTATGATATGATAGATGAAATTTGTGTGGCATATGATTTATACTAAAATGTTTTGGAAATTGGGTTAACTGAATTATACTGAGAATATGAGATTATGAAATTTGAATTAAGATGTGAAATTTGAAATGGGGAAAAATGATGAAAAATGATTATGCACTAAAAAGTATATCTTCTGGGAAACGACGAAACATGATATATGGAAATATTTTATTCAGAAATGTAAATTTCGTGAAATGAGATGTATATATGTATTTATGAGATGAAATGAGTATTGAACTGATGAAATACCATTGAAATGATGAAATGAATTGTGATTATTGAAAATGTGAACATTGCAATGATAATGATGCAATGAGTATGAGAAATATGATTATGAGAAATGAGAAATATTGCAATGTAAAATTCTGCAATATGAATATTGTATTGTGTGAATTGAAATGTAAAATTCTGAAATGTGTACATGGAAATATGAATACTGAAATGTGATTGATGAAATGTCAATATTGCATAATGACTGCGGGTAGGTGGTAATGATAACCTTAATGGATGGATATGGAAACCCTAATGATGAGTTGTGATATTGAGCACGATACCATTGCTAGTGGTGTTAGTGCAATCACACTGACTCATGGAGCGTGTGGCATGACAGTTGACTGAGCTATATAGTAGAGTTGTTGTGCCTCCTAAGTCCAGATCAAGCTTATTGGTCAGCCAGTCATACTATAGATATGAGATATATGATATGATATTTTGATCTAATCGAGTCGGCCAACCGTGATTAAATCCAACTTTCAGGATGTACAACCCTATTCATAGGGGGAAGCATGACGTGGAGAGTTATCCTCAGGGTAGCCATGAGTACAAACAAGGATGTAACTGAGGACACTTATGAGCTAGATGTAAAATGGAAAATGAAAATGAAATTGAAATGGAAATGAAAATGGAATAGTGTGAGTTAATAATATAAATAATTAAAACGAAGTAAAATACTCTGCTTGAGGGCTTACTGGGTAAGGTGAGTACATTGATAAGTATTAGTTATAGCCGAACACGAGTTAATCGGGTTAGGATAAAAACAATATCAAGGTAGAGGGAAGCTATTTGTATGAGTGGGTAAGCTTCCTTATTCTCGAAAACTTCGCTGGTAATTATGGGTTGCGTGTGCATGGTTTTGGAAATAAATTAAAAGCTTATTAAAGCTTGTGTTGTATATCTATATGATTACAAATGTTAAAATGGTATATTTTCTCAGAAGATACTATCACTGATATGTTTATATGTTATGATATAATGAAACTCATACTACCACACACGCATTGTAGATAATTTATTCCATCTTACTGAGATGTGTCTCACCCAATCATTTAAATATTTCAGGAAACTGAGATAGACTCGGTGATAGAGCTCCGAGATAGAGGGGAGCAGTTACCCTGGGTAGACAGGGTGAGTATTTGAGCTAGGGAGGTTTGATTCCCCTATAGGTTTGAGTATTTGAGCTAGGGAGGTTTGTTTCCCCTAGAGGTTTTGTGTTAGACTTGTATTTATGAATGGTTGATACTCTGGTATGTGTATTCGTTGTGGTATGTATATATATATATGAAATGACTTCCGCTGTTAGGTTGTGTATATGAGAATGGATATGTACCTAGTACCCACTTGGGGTCGGGTTATGTTTGTGTGGTATCTGAGGTGTTGATGTGGCCGATATGTGATTATATGTATTTAATTGTAAAAAAAATGGTATGAAAATCGGGGCGTCACACACTCTCTCTCTCTCTCTCTCTCTCTCTCTCTCTCTCTCTCTCTCTCTCTTTCTCTCCCTCTCTCTCTCCCATTTTGCTCTCTCTCTTTCTCTCTTTCTTTTCTTTGTCTTCTTTCTATTTTTCTTGATTTTCTGATTTGGTGTTTTCTATTTTGCAGGTTTGAAAACTGGTTGGGGAGGTTCTAAGGCCTCGGTGGAAGAGAAGTTTTCCCCGCTTGCCCTTTCATTCTTGTTGGTTTTTGATTGGGGATTTTTTTATATAGTTTGAAGCAATCACCAATATAATGTGCAAAAACTTTGGTGTACATGATGAACATCAAGAAGACTCTTTTTGAGTACTATTGCATGTTTTCTTTAAGTTTCTATCCAATTTTTCATTTATCATCATGTTATTGTACATTTATAATATGTTGATTATTGTAAATAATGCAATTGAAGTTAATCACTTTAATTTTTTTCAGGAATCCGAGTAACTAATTTTTGGTGCTATAAGAAGGAATATTGAGGTTTGTTTGTGTAGTCTTTATGAATTTCCCCCATAAGGTACTTAAAGGCTTAATGATAAGCGACGTGTTATTTAGAAGGGCTAGATTGAATATGGGGGTTGCCTAGGCTCTGCAAGTTGCTAGGTACCGTCCAAAGGGAATTACATCACTCAAGAAATTAAAATGAGCTCTTGAATCCCCCCTAGTAAAATGCAATTGATGTTTTGTTTACCTTTCCTCTTTGTTATATATTTTTTTTCACTTTTATTTTTGCCTTTGGACAATTCAAGAAGTCACACTCGCAACATAGCTCATATTACAGACTTCATCTTATTGCACATTTGATATTTTTGTAAAAATAGTATATAAAAAATTAAGTATATAGCTTTATAAAATATTTATCTACCATTATGTTAAGATAAATTACAAAATTTATCTTCAAGAAAAAAATTATTTCAATTACTTCAAATACACTCACAAATAATAACCACCTACTAACATTAAAAACAATAAGATAAGTTAATCTTATATACTATGAAATTTAGTTGTCATTTGGCTCGCGGGATTTAAGATGCTTCCTTTGAATGATATCCTCAAGAGTTTTATTATCAGGAATGTGACACCTATAGCATGCAATTATTTTATTGGTTCGCATCATTGTATCCTTGTGAATTCACACTTGGTACTGATGTTTGTAATTGTTTCAAGATATAAATCTTATTAAGTATTTCAATAAGATTAATAAAAATACTCTTGACCTATTTGTGTAATAATACACACACACACACACACACATAGGACGAATAGTCTTTTCTTCATAGTATATAAAATATATTTATTATATATATATATATATATATATATATATATTACATTCTACTATAATATTATAATATTTTAAGGCATTAAAATCGATCATGTTATACTGTAACAATATTAACATAATATAATATTACTTCATATTTTTAATATTGTAATATGTGTGTCTTGATAATATATTATAAGATAAATCTCATTATTATATTATTTTAAGAATATAAAAGGGAAAATATATCTAATTAATAATATAACACAATTTAAGTTAATCTTATATTACATAATTATAACATTATAATAAAATTACTTTCATTTCTACTGCCTTGTATTTTTAATATTATAATAAATTATTATTACAAATATAAATAATGTATGATATTATAGTATAAGGGCAATGATATCTAGTCTATTGTTACAAATATAAATAGTTATGATATTATAGTATAAGGGCTTTGATATCTAGTTGGCTAAAATAGTGGAGACAATTTAGCCCAAAAATTGAGGATGTGCATGGGAGTGAGATCCTCATGTAAGTTTCTCATGGGTGGGCATGACAAGAACTTGATTATTATATTTAGTAGAAATCCTTCATTCACAAGAAATGCGAGATTGTCGTCATATTACTTTTTGGCCTTAAAATAAATTTGGAATTAAGATGGACATCTCATTCCTAGAAATGTTGAAAGACCCTATAAATCAAACAACTCCTTAACAAACTTTTCCTTCAATAGATGCACTATTTTCATTTCAAATTTTAGAATTAAAAAAAATGGATTTAATTTGAGCTATATGTTACAAACAATTAACTTAATCACAATACATCTATTTGTCAAAAGATGAAAATGTGAATAGAGAACACCAAATAATTGTATGAACATTGTAATAAAATAAGGTATGATTATTTTGATACTATTTAGAGTTAGGTAAACACACATACCATGCTTTAAAAATATAAGCATATTACTATGTATGGATTTCCTTAGCAAGTGATATCTTTCATGTTGTGAAAATTGAATGCACAGCAAAATAAAATGATCATACAACACAACACTTAACAGTGAAATATACAAAGAACACAATCACGCAGATTACAATGAAATCAATAACAATGACACAAAGAATTATGTGGTTTAGTAATGCTTACATCCATGGGAGCAATCGACAATATTTTTAACTTTCTTCTTGTCCAAAGACATGAACCTTATATAGTTACAACATAAATCATGTATATATAAGTTTCCTAGAGGCTTTCCATAAAAAACCCAACCTTTCCAATGTCCTAATTCAAAATTTGAAAACAAATGCCAAGTTCTCGAGCCAAACTATCAACAATTTGCAGAGATACTGTCGACGGTTTAATACTGAGAGCAAACAGCCGAAGCAACAAGTTCAGAACAGTCGACTGTTTCACTAAAATGGACTAAATCGTCAGCGGTTATAGGGAAACCGTCGATGGTTTCCTCCTGCAAGTAAGCATTATTGTTTTTTTCATTTTTTCTCTTTGTATATGTCTTCCACTCAATTATATGAGCCACATATTACAACAATCTCCACCTTGGCGAATATACGCCCCTTAGGAGAAAATTGAAAACGTAAACCCACTACTTTACCTTGACCTTAGAGCATTAGGTTGGGACCACCTCCCGTCTAGAAACTAGAGACAAAAACCAAGTCCAAGCAATGCTTGAACTTGTCCGTGTCAGCTTCGACTACTACCAAAAACCCTAACTCAGTTCTAGATATAACATTTGGAGATTGTACCCTAGACTTTCAAAAAATAGGCTTTCCCACAATAGTAAACATATACTCTATTGTAAACCTTCTATCATCAAAGCCCCTTGCATAGTCTGCATTCACAAATCTCATAACTGACGGATCACTCTATTGCCTGTACAAACACCCTATCGCACCAGTATAGGGAACCTTTGACATTTACCGAACATCACCGTCCATCCTTGGGTACTGAGCGGGAGACAATTTACTTTGATTCTCCAAAAAATCACCTTGAGACAACCAAAATCTCCCCACAATTCTATCCACAAAGCCACCCTGAGATATCCCCAATCTCCCTGCAACTTTGTCCTTGCGAATCTCCAAGCCAAGACTCTTTTTGGCTGTACCCAAAACCTTTATGTCAAATACATTTCTCAACAAAGCTCCCAACTAATTAACCTTAGTCGAAGTCTTCCCAGCAAATAACATGTTGTCCACATAAAACATCCCATCACCCTTTTCCTTCCTGGAAGCTCCACCAACTCCCATATCTGATTCTTTTGCAATAACTCCATCACCTCCTCCATTGGACTCATCCATTTATGTTGGTCTTACAAGGCTTAAAATATTGTTATCTTGTTTTGATGCTAACAAACAAGTGGAATTTAACATATTTGTGTGAGTAATGTTATTTCAGGGCTCGTATATGAGAAAGTAAGATCAAAGTGCTCACAAGGATCAAATGAAGTTTAAAAGAGTCAAAACATGGATTTAAAGATGATATATTAAAAGAATATGAAGACATGAATGAATTGTTGAAAGCCAAGGAATATTAAAGTCAAAAGAGCCAAAGAAAGGCAAAGTGAGAAAGCTCAAAGAATATGGAAGCTTGAAGAAAAGTTGGACTCAATCCAAGGACAAAGAATGAAGACTCAAGAACCTAGAATGTTAATGTCTTAGAAGTCTCATGTAAGTGCTTTAATGTTTAAAATATCGTTTGAAATATTTTAAAGCTCTTAGGTTAACTTCTTGGACCTAGATACCTTTCAAAATACTTGGAAAATATTTTTATAAGGTCAAAAATTATTTTGAAAGGGTTAGAATCATTTTTGGAATGAAAAGCACCAAAAAGAGTTTTTCCAAATGCTATAAGTTTTTATACATCCACATTAAGGTGAATTTTTCTCTATCAAAATCTCCTTATTTTAAAATGTGTTCAAAATGAAAGTTATAGGATGTTCTCTTAGCGTTCTTTTGAAACCAAGAACACCTAATATGGAGTTATACATAAAAAGTTATGGCCAAAACACTGAAATAGGGTCACAGTTGTCAGCCATTTGAACACTATTCACGGGAGGAACTTCAGCTGTCTGAACAACACACAGAATGACCTCAGACGTCTGAAGAATAAGCCTAGACGTCTGAAGATTTACTGGAATAGAACTAAAACAGGCAGTAGCTGTTCAGACGTCTGAACCTGGCACTTCAGACATTTGAACTCGACATTTCAGATGTTTGAACCCTCTCTTCGGACATCTGAACACTGTTCAACGGGCAAATTTTTTAAAATCTAATATTTTAAATTATAGCCGTTTGAGCTCCAAATTTTCTAACAATTTGGGAAATTCTCTAAGGAAACTTTAGCAACATTGAAACAAGTTTGAAAGCCTATAAATGCATGGTTTTGCAAATCAAAACACACCATAAATTGAAAAATCTGCTTTGAGAAGTTGAAAGCAATCTTGTTCTTCCAAAGTTCTCTTGCTCACTTATTGCAAAACTCTTTTGCTAAGATATTCTAAAGGGCTAATCCTTTTTCTTCTGAATTCCTACTGCTAATCCTCATCTAAGAAGGACATTGGCGAATTCTACACTTGAGTTTCATTCTATTGCATATTGATATTTTACATTGAAGTATATAGTGCTGAACTTGTACAAACTTGCTCTTTCTAGAGAGTGTTTCTTGTACACAATTATTCTTTTTATTTTTCTTGTAGATTGACCGAATGAGGGGACATCGTTTGGAGAGGCGGGCTCTAGCCTAGTGAAGGAGTGTTTAAGCGTGGGGTATCGTTTGTAAAAATTTTGTTCCACTCGTAAATGAAATAAGTTTAGTGAATCCTTTGGTGGTTTTCCAAAGGCAAGGACGTAGGCTGGGTATAAGCCGAACCTCGTAAAAATCCCCATCTCACTCTCTCTTTCCCTATTTTTATTTTAAGTTCATATACAACTGCATGGATGTTTTAAATATCTAAATTATACATACTATGCATATTTGGAAATCAAGTAAACTTAGAGTTCAATTTTGATTTGGGTTGCGGAAACTGAAAGAGAGTACGTTGGTTACACCATATCTTGTGGAAACCATACGAGAGTACGTTACTTGGTTAACATCCCAAAGATAAATTTACCAAGAGTTTATTTGAATTCTAAATATTTGGAAAGAGTGATTGGATTCATTTATACAGGGCTTTACATCAGCAAGCATAAATTCCCATTCACTACAGGGCTTGGTTCAAATTTGGCTAATATCAACAAACAACCATTTTGAGTTTTTATATTACCTAAGTATTGTATATTGACTTGTTTGTTTGCTTTCTAATTATAGTTGATTGGTTTGGTTGAATGATTGGATGTTTGTATGGTTAAGGATTGAATAAAGAAACTAAGTCCTTGAGTGCTTAACAATTTCAAATAAGTCACAAATTGATTAAAAGAAATAAAATAAGTTTAAGAATTCTAAAAAGGAATTAAAAGAAATTTTTAAAAGCCAATTCTCCTCCCTCTTGGGAAGCTATTCCTAATTTCAATTGGTATCAGAGCGGGGTTATAGTAAATCTTAACAAGTAACTATAGAAAGATCCTAATGGCTAACTTAGGCGTAGCTCCCTTTGGAGAGGGACAATCTTCAACTAGGCCTCCTATCTTTTGTGGTTTGAACTACACTTTTTAGAAAAGGAGAATGCAAATCTATCTCCAAACGATGAATTGGAAAGTATGGGAAGTTGTTATAGATGGAGATCAAATTCCTACTAAGATAGTAGATGGAAAATAAATCCCAAAAGAGAAGAAAGATATGACCGATCAAGATTATAAAATGCTCCAAACAAATTCAAGTTCTATAAATGCTTTATATTGTTTCTTGGATGCTAATGAATTTAATCAAGTAATGACTTGTAAATCAGCTAAGGAAATATGGGATAAGCTAGAAGTTACTTATAAAGGAACAACGAATGTTAGGGATAATGGGGTTGATATGCTCACAAGCAAGTATGAAGCTTTTAAGATGAACCCGGATGAATCAATAACAAATATGTTTACTACGTTCACTCACATAATCAATTCAATAAATACATTAGGAAAAACTTACACTACTTATGAGATGATAAGAAAAATTCTAAGAGGCCTTCCCTCCACGTGGGAACCAAAGGCTACTGCTATCATAGAAGGTAGAAATCTGAAAAACACATCTTTAGATGAGTTTATTGGTTCTCTCCTTACATATGAAATGGCAATGAATGAAAAGAATGAGAAAACCAAAGTCCAAGAAAAAATAGCCTTTAAAGCCTTAAAAGAAAACTCAAGTAGTGATATGGATGAAGATGAAGAAGCCTTCATATCTAAAAAGCTAGCAAGGATACTAAGAAGGAGAAACAAATTCAAGAGAAGAAATCAAAATTCTGAATCAGATGAATCAGAAGAAGAAATCAGCAAAAAGAAATCTAAAAATAAAACTTATACATGCTATAATTACAATAAAGTCGGACATACAAAACCAGAATGTTCAATACTAAATAAAGAGTCTAAGAAGAAAAACAAAAAGGTCATGAAAGCCACTACTTGAGATAGTACAAGTAGTTTGGAGAATGAAATAAGTGACCAAGAGGTTGCTTACACGTGCTTTATGGCATGGGATAACGAAGAAAGCTCCTCAACTAAATCTTCAAATAATTCTTGTAGTGATGAATCAAGTGATGAGAGTATGCCATCTTATAATGAACTTCAAAATGATTTATTCAAAGTACATAACATGCTGATGAAAGCAAATAAACAAAACACCTCGTTAAAGAATAAGAATGAAAGTTTAATGAAAGAGTTAGAATTCCTAAAGAATGCTGAAAGAGATAAAGACTCAAAACTCAAGCAGTTAGAACATAAGTATGAATCAGCAATGAAAGAAATAAAATCCAAAAATCTCGCTGACAAAGAAAACAACTTGAAAAATGAGAAACTAGAAAGCAAAAATGACCAAATGATAGAAGACCTTCGATCCTTATCCTCTACCATGTATGAGAAAGATATGAATATTTTTCTGAATTAGAGGATAACATAAGAAAATTATCTCTAGAGTTAGAGAAATCATTAAAAAGGGTTGATAATAAGAAAGACATGGAGTTAAATGATCTCAAGAATCAAATCAAAGATAAAGATAAAATTATTTATAACTGCACAAAAGGAAAGGAAAACCTTGATAAGATGATTGGCTTACAAAGAATGTCTCTAAATAAAGAAGGCATTGGTTTCAATGGAATTGAAAATAAAAAGAAAAAGAATTCTTACATGGGATATTTCTCGAAAGAATCCAAAGACTATACTTGCACATCTTCTAATGCCTACACAAACACCATATGCTATCAATGTAAGAAAAAAGGGGCATATAAAGTTTGAATGTTCGTTTAAGAGGAAAGGTGTTAAAACCAAACAAGCATGGAAAATAAAAGAAACCTCTCTTAAAAAATCCTCCGGACTCAAGAAAATATGGGTACCAAAAATGAAATAATGACTTCACACATATATAAAATAGAAAATGACATTGTTGGCCAAAATCATAGGATGACTTTTTACAAGGCTTAATGTAAGAAAATATAAAGAAAATATCAAATATGAGCTTATTATATAAGCGCCTTGATGTTACATGCTACATGCTTACTTGCCTACATGTGATGTATTGATATGCTATATGCTACATGTGTATTAATTAACTTGACTTGATTTATATTGAAAAGTATGACTCACTATGTTGAAATTTGAGAATGAGATTATTGAGCTTAAGCATAAATTTTTTATATAAGGATAATTCTTGAACATTTATAATTTTAAATGAATCACATATATAAACATACTGCTCTTTATCTATGAGCTATGAAAGATATAGTAGTTATATTGGTATCCATGAACTATACATTATGTGATAATAAGCTTTGGTATCTATAAAGTATTTTTGGTTTCACATGTTAAAAATTTCAATAGATATCAAATCTAAAAGCTCACTTGGTATCACAAAGTCAAATTATTTATGAGCATGACTATGTCTATGAGCATGATGTGACATTGATGATCTTAGCATGATATTGATATTTGATACATGATATGATTCAATATTTTATATGGGATGATAAAAGCAAAATTAATAACAAAACTGAATGTATTGAATTCAGGGGGAGTGTCATGAATCATTAATCAATTGATATCATGAATTAAATTTTAAATTTTAAATTGGTATCATAAAAACCATCAAATTAATATCAGCTGGTATCTTGAATAAATGTTGTGAGCTACACGCTACACATGCTATATTGAAAAACAATAACTTGAGTGTGTACATATGTTTGGAATACATGATTATTGATATGCTTAAAATGATTTGTATTTGAATTTAAATCATTTCTTCTCTTTTTGATTGATGTCAAAAGGGAGAGAAGTTGTGAAGCAAAAATGGAGCCTAATTGAGCATGAGCATATTATCTATTCAGAAGAAGTATTTAAGTATTTAATATTGATTGAAAAAGCTTGTAAAACCAAAAGAAAGTGATGAGCATGATTGATGAAATTAATATTGATCCTATTAAGATGAAGCTTATTGAAAGGGAGAGCCTTTTTAAGGCTTACTCACATTTTTGCTCCTCATTTGTCATTATCAAAAAGGGGAGATTGTTGGCCTTACAAGGCTAAAAATCTTGTTATCTTGTTTTGATGCTAACAAACAAGTGGAATTTAACATATTTGTGTGAGTAATGCTATTTTAGGCCTCATATATTAGAAATCAAGATCAAAGTGCTCACAAGGATCATATGAAGCTTAAAAGAGTTAAAGCATGGATTTAAAGATGATATATTAAAAGAATATGAAGACATGAATGAGTTGTTTAAAGCCAAGGAATATTAAAGTCAAAAGAGCCAAAGAAAGACAAAGTGAGAAAGCTCAAAGAATATGGAAGCTTGAAGAAAAGATGGACTCAATCTAAGGACAAAGCATGAAGACTCAAGAACCTAGAATGTTAATGTTTTAAAAGTCTCATGTAAGTGCTTTAATGTTTAATATATCGTTTGAAATATTTTAAAACTCTTAGGTTAACTTCTTGGACCTAGATACCTTTTAAAATACTTGAAAAATATTTTTACAAGGTCAAAAATTATTTTAAAAGGGTTAGAAACATTTTTGGAATGAAAAACACCAAAAAACGTTTTTCCAAATGCTGTCAATTTTTATACATCCGCATTGAGGTGAATGTTTCTCTATCGAAATCTCCTTATTTTTAAATGTGTTCAACATTAAAGTTATAGAATTTTCTCTTAGCTTTCTTTTGACACTAAGAACACCTAACTTGGAGTTATACAGAAAAATTTATGGCTAAAACATTGAAATGGGGTCACAGTTGTCAACCATCTGAACACTGTTCATGGGAGGAACTTCAGCTGTCTAAACAACACACAGAACGACTTCAGACGTCTGAAGAATAAGCTCAGACATCCGAAGATTTTCTGGGACAGAACTGAAACAGGCAATAGCTGTTCAGACGTCTGAACCCGGCACTTCAGACATCTGAACTCAACACTTCAGACGTCTGAACCCTCTCTTTAGACATCTGAACACTGTTCAATGGGCAAATTTTTTAAAATCTAATATTTTAAATTATAACCGTTTGAGCTCCAAATTTTTTAACAACTTAGAAAATTCTTTAAGGAAAGTTTAGTAACATGGAAGCAAGTTTGAAAGCCTATAAATACATGGTTTTGCAAATCAAAACACACAATGAATTGAAAAATCTATTTTGAGAAGTTGAAAGCAATCTTGTTCTTCCAAAGTTCTCTTGCTCACTCATTGCAAAACTCTTTTGCTAAGATATTCTGAAGTGCTAATCCTTTTTCTTTTGAATTCCTACTACTAATCCTCATCTAAGAAGGATATTGGTGAATTCTACACTTGAGCTTCATTTTATTTCATATTGATATTTTACATTGAAGTATATAGGGCTAAACTTGTACTAACTTGCTCTTTCTAGATAGTGTTTCTTGTACACAGCTATTCTTTTTATTTTTCTTGTAGATTGACGATTCCAAGGATTGTTTGGGTCGTTGGCTAAGTAAGGGAACATTGCTTAGAGAGGCGGGCTCTAGCCTAAAGGAGTGACCAAACGGGGGACATCGTTTGGAGAGGCGGGCTCTAGCCTAGTGAAGGAGTGTTTGAGCGTGGGGTATCGCTTGTAAAGGTTTTGTTCCACCCATCAATGGAACATGTTTAGTGAATCCTTTAGTGGTTTGCCAAAGGCGAGGACGTAGGTTGGGTATAAGCCGAACCTCATAAAAATCCTCGTCTCACTCTCTATTTCCCTATTCTTTATTTTCAGTTCATATACAACTGCGTGGATCTTTTAAATATCTAAATTATACATACTACGCATATTTGGAAATCAAGTAAACTTAGAATCCAATTTTGATTTGGGTTACGGAAATCGAAAGGGAGTATGTTGGTTACACCATATCTTACGGAAACCATACGGGAGTATGTTACTTGGTTAACATCCCAAAGATAAATTTACCAAGAGTTTATTTGAATTCTAAATATTTGGAAAGAGTGATTGGATTCATTTATACAGGGTTTTACATTAGCAAGCATAAATTCTCATTCATTATAGGGCTTGGTTCAAATTTGGCTAATATCAACAAACAACCATTTTGAGTTTTTATATTACATAAGTGCTGTGTATTGGCTTGTTTGTTTGCTTTCTAATTATAGTTGATTGGTTTGGTTGAATGATTGGATGTTTGTATGGTTAAGGATTAAATAAAGAAACTAAGTCCTTGAGTGCTTAACAAATTAAACAAATAAGTCACAAATTGGTTAAAATAAATAAAATAAGTTTAAGAAATCTAAAAAGGAATTAAAAAAAAATTTTAAAAGGCAATTCACCCCCCCTCTTGGGAAGCTATTCCTAATTTCAATTTATTTTTCTCCTTGCTATGTTCCGCATCTTGAAAAATAGTAGGAACCTTACTGGTAATAATGTAAGCATAAGACACCAGATCATCAAATTCATACCTGAGTGGTGGCTTGATAGTGCATCTGAATCTATTGTGATTTTGATGCTCTCCTGAGCTATAACTCCCTGCATTATGAACAATGTCATCTCTGCCCTAAGTATCTAACTCCACCTGTATCACATGCTCATTGTTGCTGCAATTTTTTGGCATCTGTTTCTCTTCATCTACTTGATTACACTACACCATGGTTTTCTCACCAAAAACCATGTCTTCAATGATCACCATATTGTTTGTCATTGGATCACATAGCTTGAACCCACCTTTCTTATAACCCAAAAGATGTACCATCTAGACATTTCACCAATCTTAGATCTCACCTCACTTGAAACGTGCACGACTGGACATCCAAACACTCTCAAACCAGAGTAAACCGCATTACCTGTCCACACCTCTCCTGCAACTTTCCCATCTAGTGATACCCTTAGGGATCGATTAAATAAGATACAAGCCATACTTAGTGACTGTTGACCCTATGGATCATACCCTGTTTTGATTATGAAAAATACTGAGGTATTTAATGTCTACCGAGTTGATGTGCAGGTGTATCTTGACAATATCATATGATGGCACTTGGAGACCTGGAGGAAAATGAAGACCCTAATTGATCTTTATTGTTGTAATTCTTATTCATTTGGGTCTGTAATAGTAATATAGGAAAAGTTTATAATATTTAATGCATTTCATGCATGTAGGAACTACAAACTCAAAGACCTTAGAACAACTCTAGGTCCCTACACAAAATCATGACCTTAGAAAGACCTTAGGGGTCACCCTTCGGTCGACCGACGTCAGATTTTTTCGGTTTCCTAAAAGAAGACCTAGACTGACCTTAGAACTCCCTTTAATTTATAAAAATATACCCTATTGTCTTAAATATATATATGCTTATATGAATAGGGTTAAGGTATAAGGGACTTAGAACCGAAATGTATGGAAAATACATGTTCGGTCGACCGAACTTAAAAGTATAATTTCTCACAGTCGACTGAACCAACCTGGGTCAATAGTTTGACCATGGCATGGTCGACCGAACCTTGTGTAGTCAATATATCCCGGTCGACCGAACTCCCACCAAGTCAAAGCTTTACTTCACGGTCGACCGAACTCCCACATGGGAGAATCCAACTGCCTGCTTGACCTAACTTTATAGTTCAAAATTACCTGGTCGACCAAACCGCGCGGAAATGAAAAATCGCCTTTGGGACCCTTGTCTGGTCAACCAAACTCTCAGTTCAAATTTCTCCCGGTCGACCGAACTTTGTCACTTGGTCAACCGAACCTCGCGTCCGATCGACTGGTGCTCTCAGGTTAGACATTATTTTTACTACGGTTAAATTTTTTAAATAGGGTTGATTATGCTTAAATATTTTCAAACAATCCTAATAATAACCTACATGTCCTTAATGGTCATAATTTGCCCAACTTCTATATATAGGGGCTCATTTGCAAAAATTAGTAGGAGATTAGCAAGATCATTAACGAAATATCCTCTCAAATTTAAAAAGTCTATTTTTCCAAATACTATCCCAAATACTCCTCTACTTCGTTTTATTTGATCATCCAAGCCTAAAGAGAGTGTTTATATTATTAGTGTTCTATCGTAAATAGCCCTATACTCTCATTGATATTTGTATTGTTTGATTTTTGTTAAGAGTTTGGCTAGAGTTCTTCCCACGGATTTAACTTGATAAATCTTGTGTAGGGAAAACTCTTTAGCTTGAGGATCTTTGCATTGTCATTGCATGATTCCTTAAGTAATTATTTTTGTGTGCAAAATATTTTACAAAGCTTGTTTCCAAACAACTCTTGTGCTTGAAACAATTTGAGAAAATATTTTTGAGTTCATTTGAATAATATTGCTAGCATCTTTGAAACACTAATCTAATATTAAGATTTCATATACTTTGCTTTCAAAGATTAGCTTGCTTGAACACTCTTGTGCTTGACTGAGTATAATCAATATATTGAGTGTAGATTGCACATATACACCACTGAGCTTACAGTTCTTACATGTTTGGTGTGGATTGATTATTGCTTGTGCATATTGTAGTACATATCTGCTTAGTGTGAGAAGCATATTTTCGTGTATGCAAAAATTGTATTACACATTTGTTATATTCTAGGCACGGGCCTGAAGAATGAGACTAGCAATGTTGAATAGTTCCAGATTGGCTTAGACTCGGTTATGAAAGGTAGGTGCGCCATCCTGGTAAGGCGTGTTGGTTGAGGTCAGCCCCTTGAATTGACTTGGTTGTAACCGGTGCCGCTCCACCTATTAAGTGAGCATTAGTTGAATCCTCAGGCTTGCGAGCTAGAGGTGGGGACGTAGGCACAATTAGCCGAACCCCGATAATATATCATGTATGCTCTGTCGATATTTTTGCAATTTATATTTCCGCGCGTGTATGTTATATTGTGAATGTTGCGCATGATTTAATTTATGCATGCTATATTTATCGGCGCATATTGGAATTGCATAGACAAACCCTAGGTTTGTGTAATACTGGTTGTTGGATTAGTTGATCTTAATAAGAAATTTTAAAATTCCAATTCACCCCGCCTCTTGAGAATACACCAAAGCTAACAATGACTCTACCAGGAAGTTTCTTGCAAGCCTTGCATACAACTAGACATGCTTCTCACAAAACTCCTTGAACAGAACTAGCGTACTCAGTTCCAATGTCTGAATTGAGGATCTCTCTCCCGATCTGGTTTTCCACCTTAGCCACAAGTTAAACCTAGAAAACATCTCTGACTTGTTCTGCATGAAGTACACCAAAACCTTTCGTGATAAATTCATGAAATACATATGTCCAACCCATGATTGCTATCCTCACCGGTCCCCAAACATCTGAATAAATGTAGTTATGAATGTCCTCTGTTTTGTGTGTGGTTGTTTTAGACAAAACAATATTACGTGAATCAGAATCTACAGCTGCAGCTTGACCTACACCTGTGGTACCCAACAATGCATAGATATTTCCCACCAACTTCTGTCCCTTCATCACCATCAAGTTGCCTTTACACACCTTCATTATACCACTTTCAAACTTGTAACTATATCCGTTACAATCTAAAGTGCCCAATGAAATCACATTCTTCCATAGATCCGGTACATGCCTTGCATCACATAATGTTCTCACAACACCGTCATATATTTTAATTTTGATATTTCCCATTTCAATAATTTTTCATGGAGTATCATTTCCAATTAGAACAGTACCATAATTAACTAACCTGTAGGTGCTGAACCAATTTCTATTTGATGTCATGTGATAAGAACATCCAAAATCTAGGATTCAAGAATCCATGAGGCATTCTGAACTTAATGAAATAGAAAGCATATCACCATCACTTCTCCCTAAGTCTCCTTCTTCAACTACATTTGTAAATTTTGACGAACTCTCTTAATTTTTAGCATTCCCCTTCTTCCACTCCAGACACTCTAATTTTATGTGCCCAATTTTCCCGCACTTAAAACACCATATGTCCTACTTCTTCCCGGACTGCAACCAAGATTTATTACCACTTGATCCGCTCCGGAACTTGCTTCTCCCATGCTCTTGATTACCCTTTACCACAAGCCCTTCACCTTGTGAAATTTCATCGTTGACCATTTTTCTTTAATACAAACCCAGAAATGCGCTTGTTACCTCTTCCAAATTCAGGGTTTCTTTATCCCATGTTAATTGAATAGCTAGTGGTTGGGTTGACCTTTTTAACCTTGTTTAAGTGTTATCTACTAGGCTAACCATGTTGACGTGTCACCATACTAGGTTGACCTTGCCATTGTGCCATCCACCAAGCTACTATAATTCATATCTTCGTGATTTGACCCATTATCAATTGTCCCCCACTCATATAGCTTGGTTCCTTCAAGAACCATGCGCAAAAGTAGTTTCCCTTGTACATTTCTCAGTCAAATGTGTGAAGTTTGATCATTGCAACATTTTGTAGGAAACTAGTATGTTGCATTAAAATAAATACACCAACTTCGTATCTATGCAAGATAATTACAAATGAGCCATACATTTAGGAGTAGGAAGAACTTTGGGTCATTAATCTTGACCCAATACTTGTCATGATTCAAAATTTGAAGGTCTAAATTTGTAACTTTACTCTTCCTTCCCTTTTGATTATTTATTGTAAATGAGTTATGAAAGTTCTCTAAGGATCCCTAGTGCTCAAATCTAGACCTAACAAAATGGATAAAAATCCGTTAATCCAAACCGTATCCAATCCATTTTAACTGACTTATAATTAATCATTTGTTAAATGAATCGAATATAGTTTTCCATTTTATAACCGCCTCCTTTGTCGGTCGAGTCGGGTTTATAGGGTGGATATCCGCCAACCTACTTAAAACCCAATTATTAATTAACCTATAAAAGCCCAACTGCGGAACTGCCCACTGCACACGCCACACAGCCCACACGGCCACACCCCCGTCGGCCCCTCCCACTCCCAGGCCAGGCCCTCGCCCAAATTCTCAAATCTCAGCATAGCTGCATAGATTAGAGTTTCAATGTTTGAAGTTTCATTTTTGTCCTAGCTGTGCAGCCACATCCTACTCCCAGACTCCCAGTATCCCACGATTCCCACACTGCTAGAGTACCCAACAAATTGAAATTGAGGATATCCCTTCCTACATAGCAGATAATTTCTTCTTCTTCTTCTTCTTCTTCTTCTTCTTCTTCTTCTTAAGAAGCTGCCACTACGAGATTGTGAAGCCCATCTAGAGCTCCCGACTCCAGTCATTTCTTCTTCTTCTTCTTCTTCTTCTTAAGAAGCTGCAACTGCGAGATTCTGAAGCCCATCTGGAGCTCCCGACTCCAGTCATTTCTTCTTCTTCTTCTTAAGAAGCTGCCACTGCGAGATTCTGAAGCCCATCTTGAGCTCTCGACTCTGGTCATTCCGCGAAGGTGGCCCCCATTCTTCTTTACGTGTAATCATCCTTTTTCTTCAATTTTTTCTCTTTTGCAGATTTACAATGTTATCTGTTCGAGTTTTCTGTGGGTGGTTGAAGTTGTATCTGAAGAATCTGCTCTCAGAGATTTTCGCTGTCCCAATAATATTCAATCAGCTTTATGTATAAAAGTTTGAAGCCTAGGAGAAATTTTTATTAAAGCTGGATAGATGGTTGTGTTGTTTGCTTGTTCATAATTTATGTGGGCAAACTTTAATTTGTATAAATTTTCTATCTCTCTAATTTTTGCTGCTGGGCTTGCTAGATTTTGCGAAAAAAATGTTAATTATGATTATTGTAAAAAATTATAAAAATCAAAATCAAAAATAAAAAGTAAAAATCGAAAAGTAATGACTCCTTTTGTTAATATTTATAAAACTGTAAATTAAAAAAAATTCAAAATACTCATTTTATATTTGAGTTAAAAAAAAATAGACAGAATATGAATTTATAATATTATATTAAAAATATAAGCCTTAGAATTAGTTAATTAATGTTTCATAATTCATTTGTTGGTGTTATAAGAATAACAGACAATTGAAAAGTAGCGAAAACAATTTTAAAATTTTATTGATATTTTTGTTTGACTATATTTAAATTTACATGGTCATTTCTTTTTTGTTTTAATTATATTATGTATAGAATGATTTAATCTGTAAACTTCGATTTTGAACATTAAAGCAATGTGGCAATAGGTTGTTAAAATAATTAAAAATTATAAAATTGTTTTATCAGCTGAAAACCAATAATGGAAATAGAAAAATAACAACGTAAATAAACACATTTTCATAATATGTTTAATTACTGTATAGAAAAAAAAAAAATACCAAATAGCCTTCATAAAAATTTTCATTTCTATTGTTAAAAAATTATGAAAACAATACCACGATTTTTTTATTTTTCAAATTTGAATAGAAAATTTAAAAATTATTTTTTAACTACTTGAGAATGGCGGATTATCCGCCATCCGCCATGAATTATCCTATCCGATTCCGCCTAATCCGCTACTTAAACGAGTCGAATATCGATTATGATATCTTTACCATTTAATTTGCCTAATCCGTCACGGATTATTCGACCTTATTCGCTTTGCCAGGTCTACTCAAATCCCATAAAACATCCCCCTTAAAAATTCTTTAATTCCATCTTACGTGCATTAGTTTTTGCTCATTTCATAGGTCTTCTTCTATCATTTCTTTTGTCCCACAAATTTCCTTCATCTTTTCATTTTTAAGCTATTGGAGGTAACCATCCTTGAGGATGAAGATGACCTCAATACTAGGAGGTCCTTTGGGTCAATTGGGCCGGAACAAGAATAGTGATAAGCTTTACCCTTATTTCCATAATCCATGACTAGTTCCTAAACTTAAGGAAATGAACCCTTATTTAAAGGTTAAAAGGTATTCCTAAGCCTATCCTTCTTTGCCCCTATTCCTTCCCTTTGAGGAAAAGGGTCTGACGAGATCATTTATGAATCTAAAGACATTTGAGTTTTCTTGTGTTGTAGTAAGGACAACATTAAGTCTATTAAAGCTATGTTTGGGATCCACAATGGATTCAAATTATACCTTCCTCCCCTGTCCATTTTCGTTTACATTTGATTTTTTGTCTGGTAAGGACTTCTCTAGGAGGAAACATTCCCTTCTAACTCCACATCTTTTTTCTTTCTTTCTCCCAAGTAGCTTGTAATACCTATTTTTCATAAATGCTTCTCCTTGAAAAACCATCTCCAACAAAGTGCTTCATTTCACTTTTCTATCTAAAAGAACATCCACTTTCCATGCTAAAACCTTCAAGTCATTAAAGTAGAGAAGGATTATATTTTCTTTCTAGGGTGGGAGAAACTTAGGACAAAAGGATTATATCTTCTTTTTTTTTTTTAGGGTAAGAGAAGCTCTAGTTGGTGCATAACTAGTGGAGTGAGCATGAGTTCCATCAAAATCCTCTCACCCTTACTAGTAGGGAGGCTGAAGCTTTTTATGCTGTAAAAAAAGTTAAGCATGAAACTTTCTCCAAAAATACCAAAATTTCAACCCTCCATTTGTTTAATAGTGAACATTCCAAGCTAATAATTATTCAAAACACGTTGTACATTTCAGCAATTATAAAAATCAAGCCCTTGCAGGTTTGCACTTGCATCCTTGTCTATAAATACCTAATTAATGTTAGGCTTGTATACATATATCTTCAACCCAAATTACTTAAATAGTCCTTAGTCTTTAGCACAAGGTTGCTAAGAAGGTTAAGGGGTCACCCCAAGAAGAAGTCTAGAATCCCCTTTTAAGAAATAAAAGGAGGCTCTAAGAATGAGTATGATTCGACGAAAACCAAATTAACCGAATTCATTGAGTAAATTTGATTAGTTCAATTTAGTTAGAAATTTATTTGATTTAGCTTGGTTCAAATTTCAATTTCATTGATTTGAGTTTTCGGTTCTTGATTCAATTTTAGAGGGTTTAATATGTTCAGTTAACTGAATTAATCAATTAGTATATACATAAAATTAATAATTATATATATTAAATATATATATTATTTATATTAAATCAGTTAAAATTAGTTAACTAATTTAACCGAAATTTAGTTTGGGTTTGAGTTTGATGAATATGGAATTTTGGTTTGGTTCGGTTAACAAGATTATTTATATGATATTTTTGGTTAATTAACCAAATTAACCATACTGATTGAATACTCACCCTTAGGTGGCACTAATGACTCAAAAAAAGGGCTAGAGAAGGAAAAAAAGAAAGAAAGAAAGAAAGAAAGAAAGAAAGAGAGGATTCCCCTCCCAAAGGCATTTAGATTGGAGACCAACTCCAACTTAACTCTAATGGTGGCAAATAATCATGTGGATAAGATGACCCACTTAACTTGGGGGAACCTAAAATAAAGAGTGTCCATCTTAGCTAATGCATTAGACACCAAGCAAACCTTTTGAGGGATCACCCTTTTGAAGGACTCCAAGGACCTTAGTAGGGAGGACTTACGCTTTGTTTAGTCACTTTGTCCATTAAAATTTAATGATAAAGATGCTAGTAAGGTTCTAATTTTGTACTCATCATGTTGTTTCTGACTTTAATGCTCCTATGAACCACAATTTCAACCTCCATTGACCTTTTTAGATTAGAATGAGTTGCAATGGCCAGCTTTGATAGAGCATTAGTTGTAGTTGTCTACTTGTGGTTCTTGAAAAATGATAAAGGAAAGACAAAAATCCATTTACTTTGGATAATTATCTTGTATTATTGTTTCCTTTATCTTAGATGTGTCGTTGATCTAGTTGAAAATGAATTAGAAATCATTATAAATCGCCAACAAATTTACTCCTAATGGTACTGAAAATTTCATTCTAGGCATAAAAGTTTCATCTTTAGCTTTGTTGTTAATGACTTTTAAGTTTAAGCACATGGCATACCCTAGTTTATCTCCTTCAAAAGAAATATAGATTAGCCTTGCTCTAGAAGCTACTTCCATTGAGGATTCATCCATGTTCGACTACAAATTTATATTACATTATTGGCCATTTAATGATACTTTGCATAATTTGGCTTTCATAACTGCTTGAGGTTTGCATTGAATGCTAAATTTTCTAGGCTTAATTGAGCATCTCATTATCCTACCAAAGGCATCAATCAGGTTTATGTTAAAAACAAGCTAGGCATTAAGTAGTCATTACATCAATGAACTAGCACAACTGCAACCAAGCTTCCTCCAAGTCGACTATGCATGTCTTACATGAAGGTTCTTGACTAGCTTGTCGTCGACATACACATTATACTCCAAATAGTCTAGATAGTTAATTCCAAGCTTTTTCAACTTATTTACCTCATCATTGGTGGCTTTAATCTTCTCAAACAGTTTTTGATAGGTTGGAAATTAGGTTTGGTGACAACCTATGCACTATCACTTCCATGTCAATGTAGGTTTTGTACACAACCTATGCAGTATCACTTTCATGTCAATGTCAAGCATGTTTGCTACCAACCATCTAAATACATTATTAATGAATCTCAATTAGTTTGATCCTAATATGTTTTTTTAATCTCTAATCTCATATGGAGCATCTGCTCTTTTTTCTTGAAGTATATTTTGACTCTATTTAGTTATTAATTATAAAGGATGTCTGGATCTAGGATTGTGCAATTGGTTAACATGGTGAATTAGGAAAATTCATTAAATAATTTTGATTAATTATACACCTTGATCGAATCAAACTAAATAAAAGAGTGTAACCAAACTTTTGCCAACCAAATTTTTCTTTGGGTAATTTAGGTTAGCTGACGCTAGCTGAAAGAGAAAACCTTACCTTTAGGCTTCAGATGATTTATGAATTGGTGATGGTGAGTGGCTAGTGGCAAGTGAGCAATATAGTGACACAACAATGCGAGAACAAGTGAGAATGACAATGCAGCAAGGCTAAGACTCAAGAATCGAAGGAGAGGAATAGGGTTGGAAGCCTAGATTTGTTGAAGCCCGAAGGAGACTGGAAGTGGATAGGTTAAGGCTTAAAACGAGAAGATTAGGAATAGGGCGAATGGAGTTTGAAGTTAAGGTTTTCCTCTTCCAAGTTATGAGAATATGAGTTTTGATTTAGGAACCTAAGACTCGAGAGGGAATTAGTTGGCAGCTATTGTGATTCCAGTGACAGGTTGCTGACAATGTGGATGGAACATACTGTTGAAGGAGAGGGATGTGCTAATTGAGTAGACCAATAGGGTGGAGGGGGAATAGGGATTAGGGGGTTTTATTGTTTTACCCTATTTTAAATTTTGGCAAATTACATAATAGTACAAACACATTACATATATATTACATGTATATTGATATAATATATATTATTCAATTGGTTATTTCGGCTAACCAAACAAAATTTGTTTACACCAAATGATAACTAAACGCCGATATTTTTCAAAAAATATACAAAACTGATCAAACTACAAATATTGACCGAATTGTTTTAACCAAACTATATTTATTTGGTTGGTGAATTCAGTTCTCATTGAATTATGCTCAACCGTATCTGGATCTTATCTTGCCTTCCCCAGAATCTTGGTTTTGGGGAATTCAGTTCTCATTGAATTCTGTTTACCCTTACCTAGATCTTATATTGCCTTCCCCAAAATCTTGGTTTTAATCGAACTATATTTATGTTGTGCAACATGCCAACAATCACTCGGGTCTAATACCAATTGTTGTTCTCAACAATCAGCCCTCAGAAACCAATTGTCAGCGCTGAGTGTGCGCAATAGAATATCTCACATGAATTCTCATGAACAATCAAAGGAACAATCAAGCAAGCACTCGATGATGAACTATATGAACCTAGCAATCACTTAATAATGAGAATAAATGAAAGCAACAATTAAAACACAAGAATTTATGTGGTTCGGAAATTTGCCAACATCCACGGGAGCAGCGGCTATTTTCACTATGAACAATAAAGCTTACAAGCCTACTCTCATATAGGGTTACATAATAATCATTATATAACAATATAATGCATAAAAAAGACCTATAGTTGATCTAAAACACTTCAGTTGCAACTTCTCGGAGGAAATTTCTCGTATTAGCCCAATCTGCTGATCTCGGATTCGAAAATTCATAACGTCCATGAGTGATACTATCGACGGTTTGCAGCATAGAAGAACACCTCGCAGCACTACCTGAAACTATTGACCATTACACCCCAAACCGTGAATGGTTTGCCCTCAAGGTTGCACCCTACATCTCTCTCTTGGTCGCTCACTTCACGGTGCTTTCCCCGATATATGCGTTCCACTCAGAATATAAGCAACATCCCTAAAAATCTCCACCTTGGTGAATATTCGCCACCTAGGAGAAATCCAAAAGCATAATCCCCTTGTTGCTCCACCTGAGCTACTATATTGGGACCTGCCTCCCTTCTAACATTTGGAGACGTAAACCAAGTCCAAGCAACGCTTGAACTTGATAGCGGTAAGAGGAACTCCACCTAGCTCTTTGAAGAAACCTCTGAACCACAATGCCGCCTTGGCAGCCTCTGCCTCTGCCTAGAACTCTGATCTAGTTGCAACTAGCACACCCTGAGATTGCACCCCGGACTTCCAAAAATTAGGCCTTCCCACAATGTACTCCGTTGTAAGCCTCCTATCATCAAAGCCCCCTGTGTAGTCTCCATCTGCGAACTTCACAACTGATATAACTCTCTGTTGCCCACCGTAGTACCCAAGTGCATTGGCGTAGGAAACCTTTGACAGGTCCTGAACATCATCGTCCCTCCTTGAGTACTGAGCGATAGACTACTTACTTAGATTCGCAAATGATGGATCGGTGACCGGTTTAACACTAACCATGCTAAACCTCACCAACACCTGATCCCCAAAATCAACCTGAGATAACCACAATCACCATGTAGTTTTTTCCATACAACCGCTTTGAGATAACCCCAATCTCCCCGCAGCTATGACTACAAAGTTACCCTAAGATAATCCCAATCTCCCTGTAACTTTATTCTTGAGAATCTTCAACCCAAGAGCACTCTTGGCAGCACTTAAAACCTTCATGTCAACTTTCTTTCTCAATAGATTCCTTGACTGATTTACCTCAGTCAGAACCTTCCTAGCAATCGGCATGTTACTCACATAAAACAATAGAATTATTGCACACTTGCATCCAATCTCCCTCTCCCCCAATAGGAGCACTACCAACCCACATGTATGGTCCTTATATAGTACCTCTATCTCCTCCACCATGGCACCTATCCACATACCCTTCTTCTGGTTGTGCATTGCCTTCTGAAAAGTAGTAGGATCTTTCCTAGTAGTAATGGTTGCATAAGACATCAGATGATACTTAGGCGATGGTCTGATAGTGCCTCTGAGCCTATTATAATTTGGCTGGTCTCCCAAGCTTGAACTCCCTACATTATGACTAATGTCATCTCTGCCCTGAGTGTGAGGCTCCACTTGCATCATAATTTCCTTTCTATTCCAGTTTATCATATGATACTGCAAGTCTCCTGAGCTAAAACTCCCTACACTTCTGCTCTAAGTCTCCAACTCCATCCGCACAACATGCTCAATTCTTCTATTATAGATTTCTGACACCAATTTCTCTTTATTTACCTGAGTACGTTGTCCCATGATTTTAACACCTAAAACCATGTCTCCACCAATCGCCACCCTTTTTGCCATTGGATCACCTAGCTTGAACCCATCTTTCTTATATACCAGAAAGATGCACTGTTCGGACATCACACCAAGCCTAGATCCCATTTTACTAGCAACGTACATAGTTGGACCTCCAAAGTCTATTGCATAACCAATCCAAGCTTCTCCTGAAACTCTCCCATTTAGTGATATCTTTAGTGATCGATTAATTGAGAAACACACCATACTTACCGACTTCACCAAGAAGTTCCTTGCAAGCCCTGCATACACCATGCCCTACTCACAAAACTTCTTGAACACTAACGTACTCAACACCAATATCTGACCTAAAGAACTCTCTCTCAATTTGATACTCCACCTCAGCCACAAGTTACACCTGGCAAACATCTCCAACTCATGTCGCATGAGATACCCCTAGAGCTTTCGTGATAACCTCATGAAATACCCATGTCCAACCTATGATGTTGCCCTCACCGATCCCCCAACATCCATAACAATGTAATTAAGAATGCCCACCATTTTGTGTGTGGTTGCATTTAACAAAATGGTATTACCTGACTCAGAACTCTCAGTTGCATCTCCACCTACAATTATATTATCTTGCAGTGTATAGAGATTCCCTACTATCCTTTGTCCCTTTATCACCATCAATATACCACCACACACCATCATCATCCCGCCTTTGGACTTGTAACTATACCCTTTACAATCCAAAGCACCTAATGATATCACATTCTTCTATAGATAGAGTACATGCCTTACCCCCACACAACACCCTTACCACACCATTATACATCTTGATTATGATATCCCCTATTTTGACAACTTTGTAGACCGCACTATTTCCCATCAGAATGGAACCAGGACTCACCGAATTGTAAGTGGTGAACCAGGCTTTGTTAGGCATCATGTGAAAAGAACATCCCGAGTCTAGGATCTAAGAACCCGTGAGGTGTTCTAAACCTGATAAAACAGAAAACATCTCACAATCATTTCTCTTTGAGTCCCCTTCTTCCATTACATTCACAAATCTTGACGAGCCCTCTTGAGCTTTTGCCTTTCCTTTCTTCCACTCTGAACATTTCAATTTTATGTTCCCTAATTTCCCACACTTAAAATAGTGAATATCCTTCCTCCTTCTGAACTGAGTTTTATTACCACTCGATCCACTCAAGGACTTGCCTCTCCCACGATCCTGATTACCCTTCATCACGAACCCTTCACCATGTGAACCCTCATCGCTGGCTTTCTTCCAATGCACTCATGATGTTCTCCATCTCTAGCGTTTCTTTCATCCAAGTCAGTGTCGTAACTAGAGTCTAGTATGTAGGTGACATAGGTAGGGAATTCAACATCATCAATGCTTTTTCCTCTTCCTCGAACTTCACATCAACTCGCTCTAAATCACTAATGATCTGATTAAATGTGTTGATGTGCTGAGTCAAGTCCAAACCCTCCTCCATATTAAGCCAATAAAGCTTTTTCTTAAGATACATCTTGCTCGTAAGCGACTTGGACATTTACCGGTGCTCCAGTTTTAGCCAAATCGCTACCGATGAGTCCTCATCCATGATGTAATACAACATATCATCAGCCAAACATAACCTGATAGTAGGAAAAAGTTTTCGCTTCTAACTCCTTCCAACTTGTGTCATCCATGGTTTTTGGATTCTTTTCGTATAAACCCTTCAGTATCCTTTGCTGCACTAGCAAGTCCTTTATCCTCCTCTTCCACAGCCTAAAGTTCCCTGTTCCATTGAACTTACTAACCTCAAACCTTGCAGAAGAAATCACAGCCATTTAGAACCAATAGTTGTGAAACACGCTAACAATCACTCGAGTCTGATACCAATTGTTATTCTTAACAATCAACCCTTAGAAAAACTAATTGTCAGTGCCGAGTGTACGTAGCAGAATATCTCACACGAACTCTCACAAACAATCAAAAGAACAAGCAAGCAAGCACTCGATGATGAACTATACAAACCTAGCAATCACTCAACAATGAGAATAAATGCAAGCAACAAACAAAACATAAAAATTTACACGGTTCGACAATTTGCCTACATCTACGAGAGTAGTGATTGTTTTAACAATGAACATCGAAGCTTACCAACCTAATCTCATCTAGGGTTACATAATAATCATTATATGACAATATAATGTGTACAGAAAACCTATAGTTGATCTAAAACACTTTTGTAGCAATCCCCCAAAGGAAATCCCTCTAATTAGCCCAATCTACTGATCTCAGATTCGAAAATACGTAATGTTCATGAGTGAAACTATCGATGGTTTAGGCCAAATCGTCGACAGTTTGAAGTTGAGAAGAGCATCTCGTAGCACTGTCTGAAACTGTCAATGGTTTGCCCTCAAAGCTGCACCCTACATCTCTCTCTTGGTCCCTCGTTTCGCGGTGCTTTTCCTGGTACATGCATTCTACTTATAATATAAGCCACATCCCCAACAATTTATTTGGTTAGTGAATTCAATTCTCATCAAATTATGCTAAGCCTTACTTGGATCTTATCTTGCGTTCTCTAAAATCTTGGTTTTACATTGTCACAACATGTACATTCCTTTGATGAATCTAACATTATCGATCTGTACTATGATCTACTCAAGCTTCATCAATCCTAATTTTGTAGGAAATTTTATGAAAAAATGGTAGGTTCATCTAACAACTCTCATATGGTTTATGCTAGACAACTATGCTCATATTATATATGGAACTTATCCACCAAAATGTTAACCATAATTTTTGTTTTCTAGTCTCAAACACTTCTTGCTAATATTCATCTTCTTAATGATGTGGTAAAAAATCACATAAGTTAAGCTTCCATTATCATCTAGTATCCTATTCTCAATGGGGTAAGTAATCATTGAAATAATTACCAATATTGAAGCTTCATTATGAAGATAAAACATTCTTCGAGCTACTTTTGAGTAAGTTGGTCTCCACGTATTGCTCATGTATCCTTTATTATTCATGCTTAACTTCATCTCCTTACCTTTTGTACTTTCTTCTGTCATTGGGGCACTCAAGATGTCATGGACTATACCTTTAGTAAGTTAATTCTTGATCATAGCATCCCTATGTCTTCTTTTGTCCTTAGTTAACCTATCTCTCATCCCCTTTTTATGAAGCGCTCTATCTCATCCGTGTGGATTTAACATTCATTAGTTTTACACCCATCCCTAGCCTTTGAGATGAACTTATTTCATGAAGCACTCTATCTTATCTTTGAGGTTTTATAATTCTTGAGTCTATGCCCATGATCTTGGTAGAAATGATCATATTTGTTAGTGTTGTCTCTATATGACTTGGAATTCATTTTTGGTGGCCAGCACAACTTATCATGATCCCACATTAGCATTCAAATCTTTGAAGGGGGTTTTATGGGGAGGGAGGTGCAATGATTGTAGGTTTTCCTTAACTTTCCTCACTTCTTTGATTCTTTTTTGCAAGAACCTTTGGAGTTGATGGTTTTTACTCCCACTGTCTCTTTTTCCTTTTCCTAATATATGAGTAGAAGATCTCCTTTTGAGTCTTTTGTTGCTTTGTAGCCTAGACATACTTTGCCACTCATTACAACATTTTATTGAAGTCACCTACTGAGGCCTTTGTGATGAAAAAAAAAAAAAAGAAAAAAGAAAAAGAAAAGAACTTAGAGTTCCTAAACCCAACTATAAATGTTATAATCCTCACGTCTTACCAAGATCCTAATATATTTGGTAGACCTCTATGTTAAGTTTTGTTTTTTAATATAATTCCTAAAAGACTCATTTGGCCTTTGCATGAAAATCATAAAATTTATAATATTTTTTCATACTTCCTACAACACATGCAATAAATAAGCCTATAACATCTTGGGCAACTAATCATAATTATTGATTAAGTTGGGGGAAAGACTTAAAGACCAATTTAGTGCAACTCCTTTTAGTGTTGCAATTGAGGATTTGCACATGAGCGTGCATGGTCATCATCCTAGAATTTTCTACCAAATCTATTGTATCATAAGTTCCAACGTAGTTCAATATGATAGGCTATTGAAAGTCTTTGGCAACAATTTGTCCTACATACTTCATAGAAAGGCTAAAGAGTATATGCATAGATGATGTTTGGAAAACAATTTTATGCTCTTTGTTTAATAAAGGAAGTGATTAACATCCAAAATTCATGTTTTTCATTATACACGCATACAATTATATTCAATTGGAAATACCTACAACATTGAAGTCGGAAAGGCTAACTTAACCTAACTAACATGTCATTAATTGATGAATCTATGTAGCTCATGCTCCACTCGTCGATAGACCTTGCTCATTTTTCATGTTGGCTATCATAGATCTTAACTAAGTCACACACACACACACACACACCCACACCCACACCCACGTGCACACATATACACATGACCTCATTCTAAAATTTAAGTTTTTAATGGTAATAAACTTTGTTACTACTTTTAACTCTATATATATATATATATATATATATATATATATATGCATTTTAAAATTCCTTTTCTAAAATTCATCTCTCATCATAGCATATTTCATTTATTTGAAATAATTGACTTTTGGGTTGCCCCATTATGCGAAGCTATTACTTTTAAAAGAAAAATGGGGAAAAAAAAAACCTAGCTAGTTTGCCCTATATCAGTAGAATTGGGTGTCTATTGTATTTATAAGGCACAATTGGTGCTCCAAAAACCCAACAATTTGGGTCATCATGAGGTAATTCTTTTCTATCAAATAGAATAACTCTATGCATTAATTTCACCAAGATATAGTGCAGCAATCTTAAAAGAAATCCAATGCCCAATTCATATTCATTACAACAACTGATTCTTTGCATCATCTCAATCTCTTCTTTTTGGATATCTAGTTGACTCACATGCATGATTACCATTCATCAACAATTACTTTCCCACTAAATGATATAACTAAAAAAGATCAATGCTATTTGAATTGTGAAGTGAATAAAAAGCAGCAAGGCATTGCACTATTGCTACCTCTATGTATGTTACTAATTTATTAATGAATAAATTTTTTATCAAGAAAAAAAAAATAGATATTTCGACAAAAATAATCTTTTATGTGGACTTACTACATTATCTTTAGAAGATACTAAGTCAAGATATTAAGCTCAAAAGGAAACTTACAATAGAGTTAATTGCTTAAGCTTGCCGAGTTCCTTGGGGATGGGCCCAGAGAATACATTATGGGCAATTGACCTTTTCATTATAAAAAATGTAATAAAAGAAAAAAAAATAAAATTAGCTGAAGATAGTAAGGAAAATTCATTTGGGATGCTTGAATGGCTTTTTATTGATTTACAACTTCACTTGCATGACATGTTTAAAAAAATAAAAATAAAAAATCGCCTATGGAGAACACATTAATGAAGGAAATTTGTATCAAACGGGAACATGTGCAATGATGAAAAATGCCTTCTACCCAATTATTAGAATTCCAAATATCTAAGTCACATGATTGAAAGGAGGTTTTTTTTTAAAAAATTAAATGTTAATAAAAAAGAGAGTCATTTCCCCTCTTTTTTTTTTGGTTCATAAATAGGATAATTTCTCTCTAGGATTATCTAGTTTACAAATAAGATTGTTGTTAAAATTGTTGAATAAATTAGTAGCAGCGCGTTAAAATGGGTTGATTTGGGTTGCCTCAGTATTTAAGAGTTCAATAGTTTGTTTCTGTTTGTTGCCTAGTTTGTAGGAGTTGTTTAGCATGATGTTGGTGGTGCCTACTTTTGTGCTTGTAAACATTTGTTTTTTAGCCTATACAATGGTTATTTCCTTATCAATGAAGTAGTGGAGTTTCAGTCCAACTCTATTTCCCTTTGTTTTTAGTTTATCGTTTTCTTCTTCCATTTTACATCAGTGGTATTAGAGCTTGGTTAGAGTTCCACAATGCCTTTTGAAACTTTTGTGCAGCCAACCATTCCACGCTTTGATGGTCACTATGACCATTGGAGCATGCTTATAGAGAACTTTTTGAGGTCCAAAGAATATTGGACAATTTTTGTTTTCTGGAGTAGTAGAACCAGCAGCAGGTGTTATGCTGACAGATACACAGAAGGTGGAGCTTGAAGGGTAGAAGTTGAAGGATCTCAAAGCAAATAATTATCTCTTACAAGAAATTGATTGTTCCATCTTGGAAACCATTCTTTGTAAAGAAACTTCCAAGCAGATCTGGGACTATATGAAAAATAAGTATGAAGGGACAACAAAGGCAAAGAGGGCACAACTTCAAGCACTTTGAGGTGATTTCAAAAATTTACACATGAAGTTTGGAGAATCGTTGTCAGATTACTTCTCCAAGATGATGGCAATTGAAAATATGATGAGAATTCATGGTGACAAAATAGCAGATGTCACTATCATTGAGAAGATTCTTTGTTCGATGACAACAAAATTCAATTATGTTGTTTGTTCGATTGAGGATTATAAAGACACAGACAGTATGTCCATTAATGAATTGCAAAGTTCTTTGTTGGTTCATAAGTAGAAAATGAATCAGCAAGAGAAGGAGGAGCAAGTGTTACAAGCCTCGACATCAAAAGGAGGATGTCAAGGATGAGGAAGAGGTAGGGGCAGAGGTGGCAATGATGGTAGACACTCAAATCAAAAATCTAAAGATTTTGATTCTCAAGGGAGAGGAAAAGGCCATGACAACAACAACAATCATTCAACATGTAAGAACCTGACTCGAGAATTTTGAATTAAATATATAAGAAAAGGGGAAGGAATTTAAAAGGATAAAATCAGCAGGGCTCGTCAACGAGGCTCCTTTTCTCGTCGACGAAGTCCCTTTTTCAGCTCGATGATGAAATTTAGAGATTCGTCGATGAGAGGATGCCGAGAGATTTTGGGAATTCTGAAATCTCAAGCTCGTCGATGAGGCAACTCCGTTGTCGAAAAACTCCCTTCTTCTGCTCATCGACGAGCTCTCCATTTCGTCAACGAGTCTATAAGTTGAATTTTTGGTTGCTTCATTGTTAAGAAATATAAAAATCCTCTCTCTCTATCTCTCTAGAACTCGAATCACTTTCTCTCTCTAGGGTTTCAGGTCATCTGTTACACAAATAACCATTCTAAAGTTACCACGTGGATCAGGAGGAGAATCTCTACGTTTATAGCAGATCGAAATTTCGTTTTGAGGATTTCGGGTTTTCTTCCAAAATCGAGGTAAGGGTCTGATTTCATTTTTGGTTCGGTAGATGTGTGGTAGGTAGGATTATATTGAAGTTGTGTTCTTTGATTTGTAGGTTTGGGAACTCGGTTCGCTATTTAGGCGTCGTATAGTTCATGTTTCGGTTTTCAAGGAAAGGTAAGGGGTTTCTGTTTATATCAGTTATTTTTGTAATCTGAGTCGATAAAACTATGCTTTATGATTATATAGATGTTTTGGTTACTTATTTGGGAAAATCTATCGGGTGAAATTACAGGATTTTTGGGTTTGTAGTTTTTGGGAAAATTTGGGGTTTTGGGTATCATCTCCGTTTTTGTTGGAAAACTATATATTTGGTTAAACTATATTACAATGATGACCATACCTTTGATTATCTTAAATTGTACTTTTGGAATACTTTATATGAGATTGTTTGTATACCCAAATAAGGGTGGAATGAGCTTATATACTTTAAATGATATGTTTGTGGAAAAGCGTGCCGATTAACTACCATAAGCTGTGAGTATTTGAAATGAGATATAGGAACATGAGTTCCAAATTGTTCTAGGTTTTGTGAAAATGCCGAGTCAAGATAAAACCGAAGGCCTAGGACAATCAATGCGTGCTGGTTAACAACCGAAGGCTAAGATATGAGGCGTGTTGGAATAATACCGTAGGGGGCGATATCCAGCTTGAGGCCGAGGGTGTGCAATATCACCTATGATTCCAGTTGGTCACCGACGGATATGAGTTTGTACCATTTTTGCATCGGTTGAATGCTGTAGGGCACCATGTCGTGTGGCTGGCTTAGGCTGAAGAGTGTGACGACACTAGATCGAGATGTTTTGTGAGATGTATACTGGAATTGTTTTGAGAAAATACTGGAATTGTGAAATGTTTATATATTACTATTGAAATAACACTCATGTGCCACACACTGATATAACCTATTTCTCCTTTACTAAAAGGTGTCTCACCCCTATCATACAAATGTTTTTTAGGACCCTCAAGTAGCCGACAGTAGCGTCCTAGTGATTTAAGAGCGTGGTGGTTGGTTAGCACTATCTAGGTACTTGTGTAAGTACTAAACTGTGGCCGGAGTGTCATTTTGGGTTATGTGGATACCCAGGGATTATGTTTTGTAGTATGGGACTAGATCCTGTTTTATATAGACTCTAGTATGGTTTTATAAATGTATTAGGTAGAATTTTTCGCTGTGTATATATGTTGTGTATATGACGATGGATAGGGTATACGTGAACCATACGGGGTCGGACCCTTATATTGTGTAGTATCATGGATATTGTATGATACAAGGACAGGTTAGGTTACTAAATCACATCCTAGGTCCCATTTTTGTGTTCAGGGCATGACAGCTTGGTATAAGAGCTAACTGGGTTATTACGTCTTGTAGATGTGGTTAGGCATGATTTTGTGAACATACCGGAGTATAGGATGTAGGAAATAGGTATAGTAAGTCAAGAGTTGTCTTGTAGCTAGACAGGGATTCATTGGAAGTGTTTTGTGTTTTTCCTGGAATGACGATTTCAGTAAAATCACAGCAAACCATTGATGCTTTCGTGTTTGTGTGGTAGGGCAGACCTGGACCTAAGAGTCTAGAGTTTAACATGATTATTCTACAAATGATTGTGTTAACTGTGCTATAATATAGGAATGCTAATCTATTCCTATACTATTTTCAGTAAGGAGCCCAAGGATAGCAATTAGGATAGTAGTTCGGAGGGGACTGCGAGTGAAGGGTCACCTTCCATGCCTCAGGGCTTGACCAGGCATATTATGTGAGAGATTGGGTGAAGTGTTAGGGGATGAGAGTGTCCACCTACGGTTGCTGGTTGCACCATTGAGAAGTTCACCCGTATGCATACTTTGACTTTTATGAGGGGAATCTAACCCGATTGTAACGGAGAACTGGGTGCAAAAGACAGAAAAGATACTGAAAGTTCTACATTGCATTGATGAGCCAAAAGTTCTCTATACTACATTTTAGCTGGCAGGAGAAGTTGAGAGGTGGTGGATGGTAGTGAGTTTTCTTGAGGAGCAGAGAGCTGATTCATCGAGGATGACATGTGGCCGCTTTAAGGAGGTATTCTTCGAGAGATACTTCTCGGCTTCCATCCGTGATGCAAAGGAAGACGAGTTCTCGAGTCTGACTCAAGGGACCTTAACGGTGCAAAGTTACACAGCTGGATATATCAAGTTGTCTCGCTTTGCGCTGTGTATGATCTCGAACGAGTATGAAAAGGCTCAGAGGTTCGAGAACAGTTTGAGGAAGGACATCCATAGGCTGGTGGGAATGCTGCAGATTTGGGAGTTTTCTATTTTGGTAGAGAAAGACTCCGTAGTTGAGGCTCGTCTTTGAGAAGATGAGGTCGCACAAGATTATAAGAAGAGGGCAGTACCTTCTGGTTCATAGACTGGTTCCCAACAGGGGCGGTGGAAGAAGGGGAACTACGGTTCGGGTAATCGCCAGGGTACAAAATCGTGGGTTCATAGGAAAACCGATCTCACGAGCGTTGTATCAGGTGCCATAAATGGCATAATGGTGAATGCTAGCTGTTTGGGGGTAACTGTTATAACTGTGGCAAAACGGGCCATAAAGCACAAGATGACTGGTACACCTACACCGAATTAAATCTGGGGATAGAACCAAGTGCCTTGGGAAAACATAGCTCAGGCAAGGGTATACTCACTTACTCCGGTGGATGTAGAACACACTAGCAATATGGTGATAGGTACCATTTTACTGCTTTTAAATAAAGCTGTTGTTTTATTCGATTTAGGAGCAACCCACTCCTTTATATCTGCAAATTTTGTGAAAATGTGTGGGGCTAAAACCCAAGTGTTGGATGAGGGGTTGTCTGTGGCTACACATTTTAGGAGTGTGAATATAGGAAGATGTTAGGGAATTGCCAGTGGTAATTCAGGGAAGATACCTATCGGTGAATCTGGTAGTATACGACATGTATGAGTTTGATGTTATACTAGGGATGGATGAGTTATCCTCTAGTTTTGCGGTGATTGATTGTCATAGAAAAGTGGTGGTGTTCAAACCTCCTAGGGAGCAGGAATATGAGTTTATAGGATCATGTGTGTATTCAACGCCACAGATTCTGTCGGCTATACAGGCGAGAAGGTTACTCTTGGACGGTTGTCAAAGGTACCTAGCTTGTGTGAAGGAACCACCATGGGATGATCTGAAACTTGAAGATATTCGAGTGGTTAATGAATTTTTGGATGTATTCCCGAAAGACTTACCCAGTTTACCTCCTAATTAGGAGGTGGAGTTCGCTATTGAATTGCTGCCAGGCAAGGCACCGATTTCTAAAGCTCCATACCGGATGGCTCCAGCTGAACTTTGAGAGTTGAAGGAGCAGTTGCAGGAAATACTGGATAAGGGCTTTATTCGACCTAGTGTTTTTCCCTGGGGAGCTCCAGTATTGTTTGTGAAGAAGAAGGACGAGTCAATGCGAACGTGCATTGATTACCGCGAGATTAACTAGGTAACAGTGAAGAACAGATAACTGTTGCCTCATATAGATGATCTGTTTGACCAGCTGTAGGGAGCACAAGCCTTTTCAAAAATCAATCTATGGTCAGGGTATCATCAGTTGAAAGTTAGGACTGAAGATGTTGCAAAGAAAGCTTTTCGAACCAGATTTGGTCACTACAAGTTTTTTGTCATGCCTTTTGGGTTGACTAAAGCTCCGACAATATTTTTGGATCTAATGAACCAAGTTTTCCATGAATACTTGTACCAATTCATAGTCGTATTCATCTACGATATTCTGGTATCTTTTAAGAGTTCAGAAGAGCACAAAAATCATATAAGGTTGGTACTTCAAGTACTACGGGAAAAGAAGTTGTATGCCAAGTTGAAGAAATGAGAGTTCTAGTTGAAGCAAGTTGCATTTCTTGGCCATGTCATATCGGGAGGTGGTATCTCAGTTGATCCAGGTAAGATTGAAGCAGTGGTTGACTAAGTGAAATCGAAGAGCGTGCAGGATGTTTAGAGTTTCCTAGGACTGGCTGGGTATTATCGGTTGTTTGTGGAGGGATTCTTTAAGTTATCTGTCCCTCTGACATGGTTGATGAGGAAGGGTGTGAGATTTTATTGGACCGATGTGTGCAATTAGAGTTTCTAAGAGTTGAAACACCAACTAGTCACTGCTTCGGTTTTAACCATCCCATTTAGGAACGGTGGTTTTGTGATTTACAGTGATGCATTGCTGAAGGGTTTAGGATGTGTGCTGATGCAATAGGGGAAAGTAATTGCTTATGCTTCTCAGCAACTCAATGAGTACGAGAAGAATTATCCCATGCATGAACTGGAGTTGGCGGTAGTGGTGTATGCATTGAAGATCTAGAGACACTATTTATAAGGTGAACAGTGTGAGATCTTCACGGACCACAAGAGCCTTAAATACTTTTTCACGTAGAGGGAGTTGAACATGAGCCAGAGAAGGTGGCTGGAACTAATTAAGGACTATGATTGCACCATTAGCTATCATCCGAGGAAAGCTAGTATGGTAGCTAATGCGTTGAGTCAGAAGTCAGAGCATGCAACAGTATCTACAGTAATAGCTCAACATCATATCAAATGAGATCTTGAATGCCTTGGTGTGGAGTTGGTGGATGGTAATCATTAGGCTTTCATTGCTAGCTTGATGATCCAGATGACATTATTAGAGAGGATTAAAGCTGCATATGCTAAAGATGCGAAGTTAGTCGAGGTTGTAGAGAAGGTGCAGCAAGGGCTAGTTGCAGATTTTAACATCTCTGAAGGAGGTGTATTGAGGTTTGGAAACAAACTGTGTGTTCCAAACAATGAGGGGATAAAGAGGATGATTCTATAAGAGGTGCATCATTCCTTGTATATGGTACATCCGGGCAACACAAAGATGTATCGGGATTTGTGTGAATCATTCTGGTGGAGTGGCATGAAAAAGGATATTGCTCGATTTGTGGAGCAATGTTTAATGTGTCAGTAGGTAAAGGTTGAACATTAGAGGCCGGCAAGGCCGTTGCAGCCATTGAGCATTATGGAGTGGAAAGGAGAGCATATCTCCATGGACTTTGTCACTGGATTGCCACTAGAAGTTCATGGGCAGAAAGCAATATGGGTGATTATGGATAGGTTGACTAAATCTGCTCACTTTGTACCGATGAAGGTTAGCTACTCCTTGAGTAGGCTAGCATATCTATACATGCAAAAGATAGTCAGAATGCACGGGGTTCCGATGTCCATTGTTTCAAATCAAGACCCGAGATTCACTTCTCGATTCTAGAAGAGCTTACAAGAGGCACTGGGGACGAAGCTAACTTTTAGTACAAAGTTTCACCCCCAGACTGACGGACAGTCATAGAGGATGATACAGATCTTGGAGGATATGTTATGGGCGTATGTGTTAGACTTTGGCTATAGTTAAATGTGGTTTCTATCATTAGTGGAATTTGCTTATAACAATAGCTGCCAAGCTAGTATCGGTATGGCACTGTTCGAAGCATTGTATGGTCGGAGGTGTTGGTCTCCTCTGTACTGGGATAAGGTGGGTGAACGAGAGATATTGGGTCCCGAACTCGTACAGAAGGCTTTTAAGAAGGTAAGATTGATCAAGGATAGAATTGACTCAGCTCAGAGTCGGTAGAAGAGTTATGCGGATATGCGCCGTCATGAGTTGGAATTCGAGGTAGGGGGTAAGGTATTTCTGATAATCACTCTGATGAAAGGGGTGATGAGATTTGGGAAGAAAGGCAAGATGAGCCCGAGGCCATTCGGGATACTTGAACGAGTAGGTCTAGTAGCCTACATGATTGCACTATCTCTAGCACTCTCTCGGATCCACAATGTATTTCATGTATCCATGTTGAGAAGGTACGTGTCAGATCCATCACATGTGATTAGTTACGAATCCTTAGAGATTAGGGGTGCTTTTGCATATGAGGAGATACCTGTTCAGATTCTGGACTAGAAAGTTCAGAAGCTGTGTACCAAGGAGATACAATTAGTGAAAGTGCTATGGCGAAATCATGCGGTTAAGGAGACTTCTTCAGAATTGGAGATGAAAATACATCAGAAATATCCAAATTTGTTTTGAGGAGTAATGTTTACAGGTACAGTTTAGGTAAGTATGTGATTTATCTGTTGTTTAGGAGGGTTTTTTGATATTGTGAACTCCTGAGACATTGTGTATTTAACCATGGTATTCCTCCGCCATAAGTGAGGGAATGTAATAAATTTGGGACGAGGCTGCTATGTGGGTGGCTGCCGGCTCTTTCTAGAGTTAGGTATACGTTTTGATATGTGGATGAGTTATCTAGTGAGAGATTACAAATTTCGAGGATGAAATTTTTGTGAGGAGGGGAGGTTGTAAGAACCTGATATGAGAATTTTGAATTTATTAAATAAGAAAAGGGGAAGGAATTTAAAAAGGGAAAATCAGCAGGGCTCGTCGACGAGGCTCCTTTTCTTGTTGACGAATTCCCTTTTTCAGCTCGGCAACGAAATTCAGAGGTTCGTCGACGAGAGGATGCTGAGAGATTTTGGAAATTCTGAAATCTCAGGCTCGTCGATGTGGCAACTCCGTCATGGATGAACTCCCTTCTTCTACTCATCAACGAGCTCTCCATTTCGTCGACGAGTCTATAAGTTGAATTTTTGGTTGCTTCATTGTTAAGAAACATAAAAATCCTCTCTCTCTCTCTCTCTCTCTCTAGAACTCAAACCACTCTCTCTCTCTCTCTAGGGTTACGGGCCATCTATTACCCGAATCAATGATCTGATATTACCACGTGGATAAAGAGGAGAATCTCTATGTTTATAATGGATCAGAATTTTGTTTCGAGGATTCTCGGGTTTTCTTCCAAAATCGAGGTAAGGGTCTGATTTCATTTTTGGTTTAGTATATGTGTGGTAGGTAGGATTATATTGAAGTTGTGTTCTTCGATTTTTAGGTTTTGGGAACTCAGTTCGCCATTTAGGAGTCGTATAGTTCGTGTTTTGATTTTCGAGAAAAGGTAAGGGGTTTTTGTTTATATCAGTTATTTTTGTAATCTGAGTCGGTAAAAGTATGTTTTACGATTATACGGATGTTTTGGTTACTTATTTGGAAAAATCTATCGGGTGAAATTAAGGGATTTTCGGGTTTATAATTTTTGGAAAAATTGGGGGTTTCGGGTATCATCTTCGTTTCTATTGGAAAACTATATATTTGGTTAAACCATAATATAGAGATGATCGTACCTTTGATTATCTTAAATTGTATTTTTTAATACCTAATATGAAATTGTTTGTATACCCAAATAAGTGTGGAATGAGCTTATATATTTTGAATGATATGTTTATGGAAAAGTGTGCCAATTAACTACCGTAGGCTATGAATGAAATTTTTTGTGAATAAGCATGCCGATTAACTACCGTAGGCTTTGAGTATTTTAAATGAGATATAGGAACATGAGTTCCAAATTGTTCCAAGTTTTTGTGAAAATGCTGAGTTGGGATAAAATAGAAGGCCTAGGACAATCGATGCGTGCCGGTTAACAACCAAAGGCTAAGATATGAGGCGTTCCAGAATAATGCCGTAGGTGGCAATATCTGGCTTTAGGTCGAGGGTGTGCAATACCACCTATGATTTCGATTGGTCACCAAAGGGTATGAGTTTGTACCATGTTTGCACCGGTTGAATGCTGTGGGGCTTAGGCTACGCCAGGTTATCGAGGGCATTGTGTCATGTGGCCGGCTTAGGCCGAAGAGTGTGACCACACTAAACTGATATGTTTTGGGAGATGTATACTGGAATTGTTTTACAAAAATATTGGAATTGTGAAATGTTCATGTTTTACTGTTGAAATAACATTCATGTTCCACACACTAATATAACCTATTTCTCCTTTATTGAGAGGTGTCTCACCCCTATCATACAAATGTTTTTTAGGACCCTCGAGTAGCCGACACTAGCGTCCTAGTGATTCAAGAGCGTGGTGGTTGGTTAGCAATGTCTAGGTACTTGTGTAAGTACTAAATCATGGCTGGAGTGTCATTTTGGGTTATGTGGATACCCGAGGATTATGTTTTGTATTATGGGATTAGATCCTATTTTGTATAGACTTTAGTATGGTTTTATGAATGTATTAGGTAGAATTTTTTTGCTGCATATATATGTTGTGTATGTGATGATGGATAGGGTATATGTGAACCCTACGGGGTCAGACCCTTATATTGTTTAGTATCGTGGATATTGTATGATGCAGGGATAGGTTAGGATACAAAATCACACCTTGGGTCCCATTTTCGGGTTCGGGGCATGACACAACACCTTCCAAGTCAAAGTCAATAGACAAATCAAGAGTTGAATGCTACAGGTGTCATAGGTTTGGCCACTACAAGTCAGAGTGTGGTACTAATCCAAGGAGAGATGGTAGAAAGTAGTCCAATTTTGTTGAGAAGGAAGACGAAGTGATGTTGATGCCTTGTCACGTGAAGGAGGAAACCCATAAGAAATTCTTGCGTTACTTTGACACTGGCTACACCAACCATATGATTGAAGAAAAGTCTGTATTCTTTGAATTGGATGAAGCTTTTCGTGATGTTGTGAAGTTTGGTGATGGCTCTAAAGTCTCTGTTATGGGTTAGGGAAAATTCAAACCAACATAAATTCTATTCAAACTGTTTCTAACGTTCTCTTTGTTCTAGATTTGAGAACAAATTTACCCAGTGTTGGTTAGCTATAAGAAAAGGAATATGGAATCTCTATCAAAAATGGAGTCTGCAGAATTGAAGATGATAAGTTGGGCTCGATAGCTCAAGTCAACATGACAGCCAATAGAATGTTTCCATTGTAATCCATTACACCGCTCACTTATGTCTTTCTGCAAGATTGGGTGAGAAGGAATGGCTATGGAATTTTCGCTCTGAGCATCTTAGCTTTGGGGGGTTGAAGACTTTACAACAAAAGAACATGGTGACTAGTCTTCCTCAAATTACAGCTCCTTCTAAAGTTCGTGAAGAATGTGTTGTTAGCAAACAACACATAATCAATTCCCACAAGCGAAATCATGGAGGGCTACAGTGGAGCTTGTTCATTTTGACATTTGCTTGCTAATAACTCCATGCTCTAATGGAGGTAAGAGATATATACTTACCTTCATTGATGATTTTAGTCACAAAAGCTGGGTTTATTTTTTGCAAGAGAAGTCTAAAGCCTTTCTAGCCTTTAAAAGCTATAAAGCCCTGGTTAAGAAAGAAGTTGGCAGTCCTATGAAAATTCTTTGCATAGATCGTGGTGAAGAATATAACTCACATGAATTTGCAAGTTTCTATGAGACTCATGGAATCAAGAGGCAGCTTACAGCAGCTTATTCGCCCCAACAGAATGGCATTTTTGAAAGGAAGAATTGTACTATTCTAAATATGGTGCAAAGTCTTTTAATAAAGAGTTGTATTCCAAAGAGCTTCTAGCTTGAAGCAGTTAACTGGAGCATTCATATAATGAATAGAAGTCCCACACTTATTGTTCAAAATATGACACCAGAAGAAGCATGGAGCGTATGGAAACTAGTTGTTGATCATTTCAGAATTTTTGGGTGTGTTGCATATGCCTATATTCTAGATCAAGAGAGGAAGAAGCTGGATGACAAGGGAGAAAACTGTAGTTTTCTTGGTGTTAGTGATCAGTCAAAAGCTTATAATCTTTACAATCCTAACACTAAGAAAATACTTATCAGTCAAGACATTTTTTATGAAGATCAAATCTAGAAATGGAGCAAAAATGTAGTTAGAGAGCCAATTCCTACTTGTTTTGATAGAGAAGATGGTGATGAAGCAAACTAGCCGCGGCAACACCTTGCTCCAACAACTGATGCATTTGAGAATCCTCAAAATGAAACTCCTGTTGCCTCTGAAGCCACTCCAACAGCACTAGAAGCAGCAGCTGAATCACGTTCTCATCGTGTTCAAAGGAGGCCAACATGGATGTTAGATTATGAGGTAACCGAATTTGATTAGTCTAAAGAACAAATCACTCATTTTGCTCTATTTTCATATTGTGATCCTACAGTGTTTGAAAGTGCTGCCAAAGAATCAAAATGGCGGAAGGCTATAGATGTTGAAACTGCAGCCATCGAAAAGAATGACACTTGGGAGTTATCTGATCTTCTAGAAGGGCACAAAACAGTTCGTGTGAAGTGGGTTTACAAGCCAAAGCTGAAGGAGAATGGTGAAGTTGACAAGTACAAGGCACACTTGGTGGCCAAGGGCTATAAGCAAGAAGTCTTTGCTCTAGTTGCAAGGCATGACACAATCAGATTGGTAATTACATTAGCAACTCAGAACTCATGGTCTATCTTCCAGCTAGACGTGAAGTCGGCATTCCTCCATTGATATTTGAAGGAACTAGTATTTATCGATCAACCTCCTGGTTATGTGAAATCTAGAAATGAGCATAAAGTGTATAGACTAAAGAAGGCTATATATGGATTAAAACAAGCCCCACGGGCTTGGTATACTCATATAAAAACTTATTTTTTGAAGGAAGGGTTTCAAAAATGTCCTTATGAACATACACTTTTCACAAAATTTGAGGATGGAGGGAAAAATCTCATCGTTTGCTTATATGCAGATGATCTAATCTATATTGGAAGTAATACAAAATGTTTGAAAGCTTTAAGAAATCCATGATGGCTGAATTTGAAATGTCTAATCTTGGCATGATGCATTACATTCTTGGCATAGAAGTGTTGTGGTCTTCTAGTGGCATTCTTATTTCTCAAAAGAAAAAAATGTGGCAAAAGTCTTGGATAGGTTTCAGATGAAGGATTGTAATCCTGTGAATACATCGTCTAAGTTTGGTTTGAAGCTAAGCAAGGATGGTGGAGGAAAGAAGGTTAACAGTACTCTTTACAAGCAGATTGTGCGGAATTTAATGTATTTGATTGCAACAAGTCCTGATATAATGCATATTGTAAGTGTCATTAGTAGATACATTGAGTGTCCAACAAAGATTCATCTTTTGGTTGCAAAAAGAATTCTTATGTACTTGCAAGGTACTAAGGAGTTTGGGTTGTTCTTCAAAAAGGGAGAAAAGTAAGATTTGTTTGGCTTTACAAATAGGGATTATGCAGGAGATTTTGATGATCGGAAAAGCAAATATGGGTATGTTTTCATGTTGGGAATAGGAGTTGTTTCATGGTCATCAAAGAAGCAGCCAATCGTCACATTGTCAACCACTAAAGCTGAATTTGTTGTAGCAATAGCTTGTGCTTGTCAAGCTAATTGGTTGAAGAAGATTCTTGAAGAACTGCAGTTCAAAGAAGATGGACCTACTCTCATTTACTGTGATGACAGTTTAGCAATAAAGCTATCAAAGAATCCTGTTCTACATGGTTGAAACAAGCATATAGATGTGAAGTATCATTTCTTGAGGGATCTCATGAATGATGGAATTATTAATTTGGTTTACTGTAGAAGTGAAGACCAGATTGCTGATATTCTAACAAAGCCTTTTAAATTTCCAGCATTTCAGAAGCTCGGGGAGCTACTTGGTGTTTGCAATTCAAAGGACTTTACCAGAGGGATGGCGCTTCAAAGTTTGAGTCTTATTAAATTAATGTTATGTGTGGAACATTAGTTTAAGGGAGGGATTGTTGAATAAATTAGTAGCAGCACGTTAGAATGTGTTGCTTTGGGTTATCCTAGTCTTTAGGAGTTCAATAGTTTGTTTTTGTTTGTTGCCTAGTTTGTTGGAGTTGTTTAGCATGATATTAGTGGTGCCTATTTTTGTGCTTGTAACCGTTTGTTTTTAACCTATATAATGGCCATTTCCTTATCAATAAAGTAGTGGAGTTTCAGTCCAACTTTGTTTCCCTTTGTTTTTAGTTTATCGTTTTCTTCTTCCATTTTACATCAAAAACATCTATTAGAGAGACATTACATTTTATTTTATAATAGAATTTACAAGCATTTAATTACAACACATAGTATGATGTGACAAAAAAAGAGAGGATAAAGTGGCTATCAAATCACTCTAAATAAAAATGTAGAGCAATTTTAATTTGATACAAGAGATGTACGAGTGTCTAAAATCTTCTTATTTTATGGCATAGTTCTCAAGCCTAGGTTTATTGTTAGCAACTAACTTTCGTACACTTGAAAATATTGAAATCTAGCTTTGATTTGTTTTCAAAATGTGTGTAAAATTAAGATGGCAACAAGGAAGTATAACTATGATGGTACATGATAAGAGTACCACTACTTCAACTAGTTAGTCATTCAAGCTTAGTTTCTGAAAAGGTGTAATACGTGGCAAAAAATTGAACATAAAATCTATTATTTTATTTGGATCAATTGAATTCCAAATCGAAGAAATGAAATACACTTACCCTATGTTTGGATAAATTTTGGATTTGAATTTGTATTGGATTTGGATAAGATGTAATATAAAATTGTATTGAAATTTATCGAAATTCACTCAAATCCAAATTCAAGATATGAAATTCGTGCTCGCAAACACAAAGTTAACTCGAAATCTTTCTTAAGAGTTCGTGTATCTATATATATATATATATATATATATATATATATATATATATATATATTATATCTCAACATTTTAAGTTGTAGAAAAAAAAATTAAAAAAAAATCTTGGGATCTTTCTTATTAACAGTTTTGGTTTTCAAAAGAAAATAGTATGGTGTTTCTTAAACAAATTATTGCTTATATAAACTTTAAAGCTAGTTTATTTTTTTTTAAGTATATATATATTTTTAAAATAATTATGATTAGTAAATAGAAATTAATCAAAGTGATAATAGCATAATAAGATTCAACTATTGATTGATTGGCTTTCGATCTCAAATTATTAATCAATTTTGGACTAACCCCTATATAAAAGTCTAGACATGTTAAATGAGTGTGTATCCGTTAAAATGGTCAGGATCCAAATGGCTAAGATCATTTAACCCATTGACCCATTTATGACTCATTTATATAAAATATTTAACTCTTTTATGACCTATACCCATTTAGATATGACTCAACCCATTTATCCATTTAATTTTGAAACATACAAAAATAATTTTTGAATACCAGCTGAAACTTATAACTATCTTTAAATATTACCATTGTTACAGCTTACCGCAATCTTCGAAGGTTATTTGATCTATTACTCGAATGAAAAATATGTACGTATTTATGTCAATTATTTATTCATATTAATTAGTTTGCATAACTGAATTGAATCAATTGAGTATGCTCATAATTATGTAATTACATACATATTTAAATCGATGTATCAACGATTATAAAAGTATGTAAAGATTTACGAGTTGTAGTATTAATTACATAATAAATTATACAGTTTAATTTCAAATGACAATTATAGCAAATACTATAATTATGTGTTAATATAATTATAGATATTCTTAACTAATGAGTTACATAATTACGTATATGCATGCATACATATTAATTGATTTGTATAACCGAACTTAATCAATTATGTAAACTCATAATTATATAACTATGTATATTTGTGTATATATATATATATATATATATATATATATATATATATAAACTAATGTATCCACAATTACAAAATTATGTATATAAATTTTTGAATTATAATATTGATTTTATAATCTATTTTATAGTTTAATTTAAGAGATAGTTATAATCGATACAAATGGTTATGTATGTATCTATAAATTATGGATATATCTTAATCAACCAATTATATAATTATGTACGTGTATGCATGCATATTAATTGATCTGTATAAACGAATCTAGCTGGTTGCATACACTCATTACATTACTAACACTCATAAGTAAAATAAACTAATTATGTACATATAATTATGTAAGTACTTGCATATTTGAACCAAATTATTAATATATTACAAAATTATGTACATAAATTTCCGAATTATAGAATTCATTATGCAATTATGAATTTTAATTTTAAATAATGTGTGTAACTAGTACTATAAATACATATTTATAGAATCACAGAGATATCTAAATTGAATCAATTACGCAATAACACATATTTTTTAAGAGGTTATGTACATGCAAATTTTTATACATACATGCATACTAATTGGTTTGGAAAACCAAACCAAATCAATTACGTACATGCATAATTGCGTCATTGCGTACATATTCAAATGGAATTTTCTATAATAATAGACTTATGTATAAAGGAAATTGTGTAGTTTTCCAACAAATTGTCAACGGTTTCTATATACCCTTCGATGGTTTCAGACAGAATGTTTACTCGGAGAAAACCGTCAACTATCACGCTTGTTGCTGAATTATTGAGAATCCTAGCAGCTGAAGATTGGTTGATATTTGATAGTCTACAAGCATCTCGGATTCTTTAGTTGTATTACTTGAATATTTGTTTGTATTTGATAGTCTAGGATCTTCTTGATTTGGTATTCAAATATTTTTGAATTTGTAACAACTATACCTTATACAAGTCTTATATATAGGAAATCTCTACATAAATGAAAAAGTGCTGCATTTTATATACGGTATGAGAGCCCTTTCTCTAACGAGCTTTCTTTATTTTTCCCTAATGGTCCTTTTCTTCTGAGTCTATTATTGTCAACACTCTTGAGTTTCTTGGCAGTGGCAATTATCCTCTTATTGCCATCAATGCTAGTTACCAACTTCCTTTGAAGCTGACCCCTTCTAACATCCCTTCTTGGCATGCCCAGCTAATGTCATTGCTCATTGGCTATGACCTCTAGGGCTATCTTGACCGTACCACCGTATGTCCATCACGAACCCTCTCTCCTAGCACCTCCTCTGCCGACTCATCTTTTGCAGGTGTCTCCAATATAGCTTTTTGGCATTGGCTTCGACAAGATAAGTTGATCCTTCACGCCATCCTTGCATCTGTCTCCGAATTGGTTATGCCGCTTCCACCACTGCTCATGATTCTTGGTCCAAGTTGCAACAATTGTATTCTAATCGTTCATGCACTCGTGTTATGCAACTTAAGGAAGAGTTGACTCTCATTCAGTGAAAGTCCCGCTCAGTCTCAGAGTATCTCCATGCTATCAAGGTTTTAGTTGATGAACTTGTCGTGATTGACTCTCCTGTCTCAATGGATGAAATTACCTTATATGTCCTCAACGGTCTTGGTCCTGAATTTTGTGAGATTGCAATGCCTATTCAGGCACGTGAGACCTCTCTTACATTTATGGAGCTTCATGACATGCTAGTTGGCCATGAAAGTTACTTGCGATGTGTTGACACTTCCAATTCCGCCCTGGTTGCCATTGCGAACACCACTTAGCACCGCACTATTGCTTCTACATTCAATCGCAACCAACGTTCTAACCTTGGTTCCTATGGTCAGCGTTGCCGCAACTTTGGTTGCTATAATCGCCGGGAGTAGTCTGGTAAGCCTTGGATAATTTGTCAACTGTGTGACAAGGTGGGACACTCGGTCAAGACTTGTCACTCGGCTTCAAGAGTGAAGTATGTAAATTGTGTCACTACCAGCGCATCCACCGATAAAAGGTGGCTTGTGGATTCCGCTGTTTCTCACAACATCACCTTTGCCAATCTCTCCATTCACTCAAAGTTTGATGGCACGGATGAGGTCGTCATTGGCGATGACTCAAGTTTACGAGTCACACATTTTGGCTCTATGTCTCTTCCTTCTTCCTCAAAGCTTTTTAAATTGACTAATACTCTTTGTGTTCCTAATATTAACAAGAACTTAATCTCTATTCATAATTTCACTCGTAGCAATAATGTCTATCTTTAGTTTCACCCATTTTCTTTTCTTGTGAAGGATCGGAGCACAGAGACGACTCTTCTTCGTTGTAAATGTCATGATGGTGACTATCCACTACCGATGGCTTCTTTCGCTATTGAGTCTTCTATTTTTGCACTTTTTGGTGAAAAAGCATCATCTGACACTTGGAATAGACGACTTAGGCATCCGTCAAATAAAGTAGTTGATTTTGTTATTCGTACTTTTTCTCTTCCAGTTGTAGTGTCTCATGTCTCTTCATCATCTATTTGTAATGCTCGTCAATGCAATAAAAGTCACAAGTTGCCTTTCTCTTCCATTTCTTTTGTTAGCACTCATCCACTTGAATACATTTATACTAATGTTTGGGGGCCTGCAACTTCCATTTCACTTGGTGGGTTTTAGTTTTATGTCTTGTTTGTTGATCACTTTACTAAATATTGTTGGTTGTTTCCCATCCGAAAAAGTGATGTTTGCTCCATTTTCTATCAATTGAAAGGGCTACTTGAAAAACAATTTGGTTTTCACATCAAACACTTGTACTACGATACTAGGGGCGAATATCAAGCTCTTCATCATTTTTCTCCATTAATTCCATTAGCTAGCTTACCACTACTCCTCATACACCTCAACAAAATTGCATAAGTGAACGTCAGCATTGGCACATTGTCTAAATTGGTCTCATTTTGTTGAGTCAGGCAAGTCTTCCTCCATCTTATTGGTCTTATGTGTTTCAAGCAGTGGTTTATTTGATAAATCATATGCCCATTCTTATCTTATAAAATAAAAATCCGTTCGAATGTTTGCTTGGTCATCACCTCGATTACAAAAAGTTGCACATTTTTTGTTGTTCGTGTTACCCATGGCTCAAACTTTATACTACCAGTAAACTTCAACCAAAATCTACGCCTTGTCTCTTTCTTGGTTACTTGAGTTCCCAAAGTGCCTATAAGTGTATGGATCTTGTTACATCTCGCATTTATGTGTCTAGGCATATGCTTTTTGATGAATGTGTTTTTCCCTTTTCTTCCTTTGCCCATGTCGCTATGCCTTCTCTGTCAATTTCAGGTGCTAACACACACAGGATCTTACTATACCAGTGGTGCCTTCCATTGGACAAACACCCTCCTCTTATACCATTGTGACATACAACACTCCTACAGCTCCGACTTCACCTTCCCGGTCTTCATCACCCTCCTCTTCACATTCACAGTCGGCGATAATCCCTTTATCCACCACACCTACATCTTCGGCCCGGTCCACCTGTACTTATGCTATGACTAGCTACCTGGTCTATGAATAATATTCATAGACCCAAAAATCTTTACCTTGCCACTAAAGACCCTCTTCCTCAACTTGTCGAGCCGACATGTGTGTCTCAGGCCTTGAAAGATTCCAAGTGGTGGCATGCTATGTCCGAAGAGTTCATTGCATTGGTTAAACATGGCACATGGGAGCTGGTTCCACTGCGCTCTACAATCAAACGCATTGAATGGAAATGGGTTTTTCCTATCAAACGAAATCCTGATGGTAGTATTTCTCGCTATAAAGCATGATTAGTGGCCAAAGGTTTTCATCAATGACCTGATTTTGATTATAATGAGACATTTAGCCCTATTATGAAGTCAGTGACTATTTGAGCTATCATCTCCATTGCTGTTTAGAAAAAGTTGGCCCCTTCGACAGTTGGATGTTAATAATGTGTTTCTACATGGAGGCCTTTAGGGGGATGTATTCATGGTTTAACCTCTGGTTTTTGTTGATCCTAATCTTCCTTCGCATGTTTGCAGGTTAAAGCGGTCTTTGTATGGCTTGAAACAAGCATCTCGTTCTTGGTATCAAGAACTGAGTGTTTGTCTTCTTCAACTCGATTCTCAACAATCTAAATTCGATTCCTCTCTATTTATCTACACTTGTGATGATGTTACTCTCTATTTTTTGGTATATATGGATGATCTCTTACTCACTGGAAGTAACTCTGTTGCTATCTCTAAGGTTGTTTAGCAGCTCGGTCATCGATTTTCTCTGAAGGATCTTAGTCCTTTACATTATTTTCTTGGCGTCAAGGTGATTTCAGTTACCCATGGCCTGTTCATCTCATAAGAAAATTATATTCAGGATCTTATTTCTCACACCAAGATGGATGGTGCTAAGACAGTTATGACTCCTCTTGTCACAAAGGATCTTCTTCAGCTTCAAGATGACTCTTCTCCTGTTGATCCAACTGAGTACTGTCGAGTTATAGGGGCTCTCCAATATCTCTTTCTTACTCGACCCGACATTGCCTTCCAAGTCAATAAGTTGGTTTAGTTCATGCATAAACCACCTCAGCTCCATTGAACCACTGTCAAACGTGTTCTGCGATACTTGAAGGACACTCTTCATCATGGCATCATCCTCAAGCGCACTTGAAATCTCACTCTTCAAGGGTTCTCTAATTCTGATTAGGCCGGTGATAGGGATACCCGATCCTCCACCTCTGCCTACCTTATTTTTCTGGTTGATTGTCCCATTTTTTGGAGCACGCGCAAACAACATGTTGTGGCTCGTTACTCCATTGAGGTAGAATATCGGGCTTTTGCTTTAGCCAACTTTGAGCTTGTTTGGATTCGCTCATTGCTTCATGAACTCGGTATTTTGATTACTAAGCCTCCACATTTGTTTTGTGATAATATTGGTGCTACTCAGTTGAGTCTTAATCCTATTATGTATTCACGGATGAAGCATATTGCTATTGATCTTCATTTTTTTCGTGATCTGGTCACTAAAGGTTTGCTGCAAGTCTATGATGTTAGCACCCATGATCAGTTTGCATACCTCTTGACTAAGACTCTATCTTATCAGAAATTTCACTCTCCATGCTCCATGATCGACTTAATCGATGGCACGCCTATCTTGAGGGGGCGTATAAAGTAAATTGTGTAGTTTTCTAGCAAACCGTCGACAGTTTCTATATACCCTTCGACGGTTGTTTCGATGGTTTCAAATAGAATGTTTACCAAGAGAAAACCATCGATGATTATGCCTGTTGCTAAATTGCCAAGAATCCTAGTAGTTGAAGATTGACTGATATCTAATAATATGCGAGCATCTAGGATTCTTCAGTTGTATTAGTTGAATATTGGTTTGTATTTAATAATGTAATTTTGTTGTTCAATTACACAACTACATAATTACGAACATATTTAAACCAAACTAGACATGTATGCATATGAACCAAATTAATTGTATACATTTATAATTGCTCACAATTATGAAATTATGTACGTAATTAGATTTTTGAATAACAATATTAATTACAAAATTTTGTAGTTTAATTTCAAGTGATAAGTGTAGTACTCACCAATTAATATAATTACATACCAATAAAATTACGGACATATCTAAATTAAACCAATTATATAAATAACATACATGCATGCATATTAATTGGTTTAGAAAATTAAAGTAAATCAAATTACTGACATACAATTACATACATATTGTAATTGAGTCATCACTAGTTATAAAATTATACATGTAAATGTCCTAATTACAATAGTAATTACATAGTTATATAATTTAATTACAAATAATAAGTATAGATAATTATGGACATGTATCTGGACCAATTATACAATTACGAACAAGTTATATAAGTAGTTATATAAATACTCAAACCGATTTAATAAATAAATTTAAATGGATTCCTCATTTATGACCCATATAATTATGTGAATGTACCAAAATCCTTTTATTTATCATGGGTATGTGAATTGTGTTTGTGTTTTTCATAAAATAATATCTATATCACAACATAAGAAAAAAAAAAAGTATTATAAGGAAGAAGGAAAATCGTAGCCCAATAAAATGCAAATGCAGATAAATAGATTTATAAATTGAAGGACTTACAATGATTGCAATGCAGATAAATTGGCAATAAATGCAGGTAATGAGCCAGAGAAGTAATTTTGGTCAATCTTTCTGCAATGATATATGGGAACCAAAATTATAGAATCAAATACATTTATATTCAATTTAGTTGGTTAGAGAAGAGAAGAGAAAAGAATAAATTAAAAGAGAAAGAACAAAAGATAAATCTTAGCTCATTTTCGCTTTGTTCGTTTTCATTTTAAATTTTAAAATAGAAATTTATACTTCCAAATATAGTGTAAAAGTTATTCTTTAATTTTCTTTTGGCTTTGCAACCGTAGAGAGGATTAAAATTTTTCAATGGTAAAAAATAAAATGGTTTGTTCATGCATCTACATTGTAGAAGGGATTAATCAATCCCAAGAATGCCAAAGCAAAAAGAAATAGGGGAAAAGCTTCTTACAACAATGTGAGATAAGTCAAGCCTGTGATGACTTCCGGAATTTCTCCTCTTTTGTCCAAAGCATACACCCTCCTGTTAACATATACATTTTGAGAGAGAGAGAGAGAGAGAGAGAGAGAGAGAGTATATTTTTACAAATGAAAATAGTTTTATTTTTAATTTTAATTTTAAATTTTTAAATAATTATAATGTGTCACCTTATTTTTAATATTTTTAAATTTATAGAGAAGCTAGAAAATATCCTTTTCTTATTTTTTAAAATTTCTAACTTATTGCTTTAATTACGTGAGGATGAAATTTAGACCTTAAACTTTGATTTGTATGGATTATGTACTGAATTTCTTCAAAATTCATAGAAATCAAAATCCGAGTCCCAAGATCAGTAATTTCAAATAATATTTTATATAATTATTTTAGAAAAATAGTAAATCTATTATTTTTTGTAATTATTCTAAAGTTTAAAAATAAAAGATGAAAAACATTTTTACATAGCTAAATAAAAAACTCTTCATTATCCGCTCTTTCAATATGAAACTTGAAAAATTAACATATAAATTGTGAGACTTTTATAATTTTTGGAAAAACTAGAACAACTTAGAAAATTGAACATATTCTTAGGATTTGCTTAGTTTTGGAAAATAAATTTTATTTTTATTTTTATCTTCTAATTTTTTTATAAAAAAAAATTAGCTTATTTTTTATTTTTACAACATTTATATGAAACAAATAAACAATTATAAATAATTTTGACACTATTTACTTGTAAAAATAGTTTTATTTTTATTGTTAATTTTTTTAAAAATTAAAAAAATATCACCTTATTTTTAAATTTTCTAAATTTGTATAGAGAAGTTGGAAACATCTTTTCATAATTTTTTTAATAAAATTTTTAACTTTTACTTTACATATTTATAATATTAATTATTTACTTGCAGTATATTTTTAAATGTGACAGATTATATAGATCTTAATTAAGGTTGAAAATTTAAATGGGTAGATGAGTACGATTACACCCATTTAACAAATGGATGTAAATGGATCATGACCCACATAATTATAAGGGTGTACGTAACCCAGAGAGAGAGAGAGAGAGAGAGAGAGGTTACATACAGCTGGGTGATATGGCAGGTGGCGCCACTGCAGTCGCAGACAATGGCAGGATTATTAGAAGGGTCCTCGAACATGGTACTGTTGACAGCAGAGCCGGTGCAAGGGTTCCCGCTTATGTTCCACAGCGGCACTGCCTCTGCATCCCAGTGCTGGAGTAAGGAGTTCAGCGCTCTCGCTGTCGCCACCACACCACAAACACACACAATAAGCTTCCGTCACTTCCAATTCAATTATGATCTCTTGTTTACATTAGGAATTGAGGTCATATTTTTTAAGAAATTTCCTAGATATAGAGGTTTGACAGCCATGTGCCTTCGGAGGAGACAAAAAGCTTTTATAAATTATGTTGAACTTGGGAAGAGTTAACGTATTTCCAGTGATAGCTTGTCGGACGATATCTGTTCCGAGCAGCATGTTACATCACCCCTCTGCCTCTCTATCATTTTTCTAATCTATATATATATATATTTTTTTAATTTTTTTGGTTTTTGAAATTAATTCATTATCTGTGTTTTTTTTATTCTATAATTTAATAAAAATTTAGAATTTTATGCAGCCATACAATATGGTGAGCCAACAATTTGGAATTTTATGCAGCCATAATTATTGTATGGTGAGCCAACCTCATCTACCTCATCCACAAGTCAAATATGAGATGTTTGCACGTTACTTATGCAGATATGATAGATAAAATTCTCTTTGCTATGTGAAAAGTACTTGAAAAAGCTTTTGGCTAGCACTGATCTGATTAATTTACGAAAAAAAAAAAAAACAGTCATGGAACTAGTTTTTCCTATTATATATATTTTTGAACGCTTTGAAATATGAGTAATTACATGTTTAAGAAAAGCAACTCACTCCAGTCACGTTTACTCATAGAAGATGATAGGGTTTTTTGAAATTTTGTTTTATTTTTACATGTTTAAAAAATTTTATGGAATGAAGACTCCATAAAAAAGAAAGTATATATAAAATATACACGAGAGAGAGAGAGAGAGAGAGAGAGGTGCCTTCTGATGGGTCTGTGGTGGTAGTTTGAGCATTAGAACGTTGGGGAAACGGAGAGAAGAGGAAGCAGATACAGCAGAAGATGGCGGCAGCAGCAGCAGCAGCACCAACTGATGAAGGGCGATGTAATTTCAACACCAAATTCATCCTTTACTTAATTGATTACTACGCCGTACGATGAGAAGCGACTTCAAGCGCAGGCACAGGCACAGGCACAGGCACAGGCACAGGCACAGGCACAGGCACAGGCACAGGCACAGGCACAGGCACAGGCACAGGAGAGAGAGAGAGAGAGAGAGAGAGAGCATAGAACCTTGACCTTTTGAAATGGCCGCCTACTTGCTTTTATAAAAAAAATTAAGGGCAAAAATAAGAGGGGTTGTTGGGAGAAGTAGTGGTTATGTTTTGTCAAACCACCTTTCTTCATGTGTTTTTTATTTTTATTTTATAAAATATGATATGCTTGAACGTACGGATGGATTTATCTTAAATGCTTTTTTACCTGAAATTTGCATTTAATTGATGACAAAATGTCATGTTAATACTTAAATTTACATATATATATAATTATATTCTGATGTCAGTTTTAATTAATGATGTGGGTCTTACAGTTGCTACTTTCCGGGTATATTATTTGGATTAAGGAATTTGTTCAGAAAAAATAAAAAATAAGTTTATTTTCTATTTTATTTTATTTATATAAAATATTATTAAAATTTAAAAATTATTCTAATTTAAATGTAAAATTTTAAAAATTATATTTTAATAACATCTAAAATCAAAATTTTCCTTTGATTTCTTAGAAGAATGTAGGAGAATGAATTAGTTCAGAGAAACTCAAAGCAGAAGAAAGAGGAAAAGAATAACCATGTTGAACAAGAAAACAATACAAAGGAAAAATACAATATTACAAATGAAAAACAGTAGGGTTAAGTCTTTTTGAAGTCTACTTTTGCACAACCTGTAACATTTAATGCTTCCCAATACTTTGAAGTCAAGTCTCCTCCACGTGGGGAGGTAGTCCTCAAATGCTGAGTTTTCTACCAAAATATTATTAAAAAAATTAAAAAACATAAATATGAAGGAAATTTAGAAAATTTACACAAACGGACCCAATTGACTTTTCAAAAACCGGTTTGAGCTTTAAAAAAAAAAAGTCGGCCACAATTCTTGACTGTCAAAATAAAATAAAATAAAGATTAGAACCAACTTTTCAAAAATCGGTTTGGGTTTAAAAAAAAAAAAAAGTCAGTTGCAATTCTTGACTATCAAAATAAAAAATAAAAATAAAAATTGAGAACCTACTTTTCAAAAGTCACCCCCCCAAAAACCAAATCCCAACCTCCCACACCCAAAATCAAATAATAAATATATATTATTTTTAAAATTTTAATATTTAAATAAAAATTTGTAAAAAAAAAAATTTAGTTACATTTACTATAAAAAATATTTTCTACTTTTTATTTATTTTTCATATGAATTAAAAAAAGTAAATTAATTTTTTAATTTCAAAATATTATTTAAAAATGAATACAATAACAAAAAAATTGAAATAATTTACTTTTGAAAATAATAAGACAAAAAGAACATCTTACTTCCTAATTACATAAAAAAAAAATTATTTAAAAAAACTAACTTCCATTTTTTTCCCCAAAATAGAAAATTTATCTCTAATTTTAATTAATCTTTCATTTCCTCACTATTCTACTTTTCTTTCGAACCAAATAACACTAACGTATTACAATGGAATCTATCATCTCTTTTACCAGTACAACTCGAAGGGAGCTGTGTGGGGTAACATCATTTGAGCTTACTCCATCTCCAAGGACCTCAATTCCCACTTGGCGAATAGGAAGTCGAGTGGAATTCGTGGCCGTTGGCGTGTGAGTCCTGCATGGGATGCGCGGAGGTGAGCTAACAAACCCATGTGGCTCCAAATAAATGAGTTTTTTAATTCAAATCCCTCCAGTTCTGCTTCTGCCTCCCCACTTGAAAGTGAGAATCATAAATTTTTTAAAATTTAAATAATAATAAAATATATATTATTTTTCAAATTTTAATATTTAAATAAAAAGTTATAAATAAAATATATATTTTTAAGTGTCTTTTAATACAAAAATATTTTTTACATTTTATTTATTATTCAAATGAATTAAAAAAGGTAAGTTAATTTTTTAATTTCAAAAAATTATATAAAAATGAATACAATAATAAAAAAATTTGAAATAATTTATTTTTGAGAATATTAAGACAAAAAATGACATTTTACTTCCTAATTACATAAAAAATTATTTAATATATAATTAAGAATAGAAAAATTATTTAACATATTATTTGATGTATATTTTATATAGGAAAATTTTAAAAATATTTCTTACCTAGCCGACTTTTCAAAAGTCAGTTTGGATTAAAAAAACAAAACAAAACAAAAAAAATAACTTGCACAAAAATCTAGGCACAAAAAACAATTAGAATGAAATAATGGAATGGAAGAAAAATGTAATGAAATAAAAAAATTATAACACGTGTTTCACGTGTTCTCCCATCACCAATGTGTCCAACCCGTGCCGCCCACGCACCACAACTGGGTAAAAATTCAAGCATTCTCACATTCCGATTTTCGTAGTATAGTGGAGTAGGTGTTTCGCCTTAACCCAATTCACGAAATCTCTACTTTGGTACAAGTAGGTCATTCCCCGGTGCTTCCTTCGGCTGCCGACGACCATTCTCCAATGCTCGTCTCGCCTAATCCAGCCCGTGGTTGGGTCACGGAATGCACTCGTATTCATGTTCAGGGTGGGAACCACAAGGGGGTTGTCGTCGGGTTTGATCCATTCACAGAGATACTGGTCGGATAGGTTAGCGGGTACGGCGTAGTTTTGGACCGGTCTGTTCTGGGGGTCGAGTCTAGTGTAGAGGATGACGGGTTTGTTGCCCAGGAGGATGGTGGCAGATCCGGACCAGCACCCATTTATGTCGAAGGGCTTGGATGGGTAGATGGTTGGGTCAAGGGCAACCTAGTTGATGAGGTTCTTGGAGATGGAATGAGTCCAAACAATGTTGGACCACTCAGCTCCCTTCGGGCTGTGCTGGTAGAAGAGATGATAGATTTCATTGTAGTACATTGGTCCTATTTGACTCGAAAGAAAAGTAGAATAGCGGAAAAAGGAAAGATTAATTAAAATTAGAAACAAATTTTCTATTTTGGGAAAAAAAATGGTAGGCAGTTTTCTTAAATAATTTTTTTTATGTAATTAGGAAGTAAGATGTCATTTTTGTCTTATTATTCTCAAAAGTAAATTATTTCAATTTTTTTGTTATTGTATTCATTTCTATATAATATTTTGAAATTAAAAAATTAATGTACTTTTTTTAATTCATTTGAAAAATAAATAAAAAGTAGAAAATATTTTTTATATTAAATGACACTAAAAAATAAATTTTTTATTCACAAATTTTTATTTAAATCTTAAAATTTTAAAAATAATATATATTTTATTATTTGATTTTTGGTGGGGGGGGTGACTTTTGAAAAGTCGGTTCTCAATTTTTATTTTTATTTTTTATTTTGATAGTCAAGAATTGTGGCTGAATTTTTTTTTTTTTTTAAAGCCCAAACTGACTTTTGGAAAGTCAGTTTTCAATTTTTATTTTTTTTATTTTGGCAGTCAAGAATTGCAGTTGACTTTTTTTTTTTTTTTTTTTTAAGCCCAAAGCAACTTTTGGAAAGTCGGTTGGGTACATTTATGTAAATTTTCCCAATTTCCTTCATATTTGTGTTTTCTGATTTTTTTTTTATAATATTTTGGTAAAAAACTCCTCAAATGCTACCTGGCTTCTTACTGTCCTCTCATCTGTGATATGTACAGGTAGAGAAAATAAGTAGGAAAGCCAAGAAGCAAGTGTCAAATAATTTAGGAGCATGAATTGATAGGTCTTATGGTAAATAATCACTATACTATAGTTATGAGTTTAAAATATTAGTCCATAAGATTGTATATGTGTGCGGACTTTGTTTGCACACGAAGTTTAAGTGGGTAGGGTTTACTTATGCTCATATATAAGTAACAAGGAGAAATCTTGCACTCACATATCTAGGAAGGGAAGAGGGAAATAGTATCTCCTCGAACTTTGCAAAATTGTTTGAAACTTGAGCAATGGAATTCATGGAGGTACACAATATTAAAACCCCTAACTATTTCATGATTATGTGTCTAGATGGATTTGAGATATTATTTTGTGTTTTCTAGAAATTGTTGTTGTGTTCTGCTACAGAATAAAATTATTTGGTATCAGAGCCATAACACAAATCATTTATGGTCGTATACATGAAATAAATATTCAAACTTACCTATATTGGTAAGTGAATACTTTCTAAACAAGGCGCACCATTTGGCCATGGGAAAAGATGCTGAATGGTGCACATGCTCACGAATGGTAGGAAAAACCTCAAAATTGCTTCTTTTTTTTTTTTTGGTTCATAATTGAAAAATCAATAAAGGGGTTTGGAAATAAAGTTCAAAATGAACATAAAGTCATAAAAAAAAAAAATACAATGATATTGATTAAGAATTGTTCGGGGACTCAAATTGTAGGAAATTTGGGTCATACTACCCGAATGTAGTTTAATCGGTGAGGAAGAAGATGAAGTTTGTGCAAGGGTGCAATACCATGCACAACCTAGGCACATATGGACATGTGGGGTGTAGACACCCCATTTTATTCGGGGCTTATATAATACGAAAGTGGGCAAAATTTATTAATGCATTAAAATGGAAAAATACAAGAAAAAAAGGAAAAAAACTGAATACATGGAAAAAATGAAAAAAGTTGAATACATTAAAAAATAAAAAAAAAAATAGAACATGAAATAAAGGAAGTGGGCTAACATCTTCATCTTTAAAAATGTAAGTGCAAAAAGAAAAAAAATAGAAATCAGACATGTAGGAGTTTACATAAGAAATATGTGGGTTAAATTATGGTTTAATGCAAACACAAATTGATCAATTCAATTTAATTTTGATTGATTAATTGAATTCTGATTGATCAAACCAGAATTGATTGAAATGATCCCCTAAGCCTATAAATAGTGAGCTTCAGAAGGGTAAGGACAGAAGTGGACATAGACACAAACATCGACAGAAGGAAAAGAGGAATTGCTTATTGGAAATTTGAGAGAGGATCGGGAGGGGAAGTATGAAGGTTTGAAATGGAGAAGGTGAAGAAACATCGAGAAGCAAAAGGCTAAGGATAGAAATAGTAAATGCATTGGCAGTGGAGATTCAAAGTAGCATACTTAAGGATTGAAGGGGATAAAAGACAGAGGTTGGTTTGTTTTTTTAGAATTTTGTGTTAGTTGTTTAAATTTTGTTTAAATTTTAGGCATGTTTAAAAATTGAATTCTGTAATTTGATCATAAATTTGAACTAGTCCTCAAATAGAAGTCAATTTTAAACTAAATATAGTTTAGAATTTTTTCAGAGTCATAAAAGGGAAGCTAGGGTATTTGGCTCGAACTTGAGAGCTTAGATTTTAGATTTGGATCCAAAAACTTAGACCTGAATATTCCTAGATCTAACTCTAAAAAAAAAAAATCCGAGTCAACTTGACTCGAGTCCAAGTCAACTAACCAAAATACTCAACCTAGGTCCAATAACCCTGGTCTAACCCAAAAACTTGGACCCAAAACAATGACTTGGGTCAACTAAGCCTTGAATCCATCTACAATTTGAGCCCAAAAGACATAAGGCCCAATTGAGCCTGACTTAATTTAAGTCATCTAGTCCATAGACTGGCCCAACTAGTTAACCCAAAGCCCATATCCAAAAGAAACTTAAAGTAAGCCTAAAGCCTAGTCCAATCATAATGCCCAAGCCTAGTTGGTCTTGGCCCAACCTGATTAACCCAACCCAGCTGAACCCCTGAGACCCAATTAATTCACGACCCAATTGGGCATGTCTTCAACCCAAACTTAGTTCAAGCCACGTTAACCTAAGCCCAATTACCTTGGTGCAACTCAACCCAGGTTAAGTTAATCTAACTTAAGACCCAAAATTCATTTGGTTCCTAAGAAAATCCAGTAAGATCAGACAAGAAATTGAAACCAAATTTAAAAAAAAAAATAACAAAGAAACATATTTACCTTTTAGTTGTTTGAACTTGCGCCTAAGAGAGCTTGATGTTCTTTGTTCCTTTGATCAAAACCTGCAAGAATAAGGAAAAAAGTGAATGAGAGAAAATAGAGAAGAGAGAAGAGATCAAAGATAGAGAAAACAAAGATAAGGGTTTACCTCTTTGAAAAATCCAAGCTTGGATCTAAATGTAGTAGAGAGCTCTAACCTCACAAATCTTCGTTCAAACCTACAATAGAGAGAGATCAAGTGAGAGAACAAAAAGAAAAGAGAAAATGAAAACAGAGAAACTAGAGAGGATGAGATTTGTGAGAAAAAGAAGGAGAGAGCGAAAGATAGAAATATAGAAACACAAAGAACAAAGAAATACAAAAACAGAGAGAGAGAGAGAGAGAGAGAGAGAGAGAGAGAGAGAGAGAGAGAGGAGAGAGAGAGAGAGAAAGAGAGAGAGAGAGAGAGAAAGAGAAAGAGAGAGGTCTGTGAGAGAGTGTGAAGAAAGAGAAGAGAATGAGAGAGAAAGATAGAGAGAGAAAGGCCTATAAAAGCATGCGAAGAAAGAAAACAGAACGAGAGAGTGCAAAGAAAGAGAGAGAAAGAATAGAAGCAGAAAGAAAGAGAGAGAAATAACATAAGTGGAGAGAAGGAAGAAAAGAAGAGAAAGAGAGAGAGAGAGGAGAGAGAGAGAGAGAGGAGAGAGAGAGAGAGAGAGAAAGAGAAAAAATCGGGTTTTTATATTTATACAAGTGGGACATGTGTCACCGTATGAAAGGTGACATATCAGGACCGTGCATTTGGAGAGCGATGTGGTGCAATCCTAGTCATCCAATATGTGTTTTCTCTAGATAGTTGGATTGCTGCCACGTCAGCGATCCATGTCAAAACTCTTGGGATCGCTAGGACTTGCCGCGTGGCAGGTGATGTCATGCTTGATGAGTCCCTAAAATATATGATTTTAGACCCTCATTTATCTTTGTTTATTCTCATTTTATTATGTATTTTCCAAGAGTTATCATTGTTAAGAGTTATGCAAGGTTTGTTTGTCTATTCAAGAAAAACAGGTTAAAACCATGGAGTTAGGCATTACGAGAAGCCAAGGAGGATTTGGAAGGCTCAAAGCGAGAATTCAGATGTTCAACCAAGCTTCGAAAGCTTCAGATCATAAAGGGTTAAGAAGATGATGCTTGCCATGTGGTGTGACCAGCAACATATAAGGGCGACTTAGTCTTCCACTGTGAACTCCAAGGTTCAGACTGCGATCAGAATGTTATAAGGTTCGACCAAGGGCCCGAACAACTAACCCTCCAAGGAGACCACACCGAGAGTCACGACAAAGCGCTCGACCACGTGACCCTCAGGGGCGACCATATTGATTTCCTGAAGATCGAGATCTTGCAAGTCTCGACCATCAACTTGACCAGCTGGACCTTGAGGCGCAATGAAGTCGAAGACATTGAAGATTCAAATCCCTGTCTTCCCACGAGTCTCGACCAGGGTGCACACGAGAATGACAGAGGGGCAACCTAGTCGACAACAACAATCTTTTGCACGAGATTTGGTGCAAACTTTCCTAACTTGTAAAACAAACCTTGTAAACCTTAGAGCCTATAAGTTTTCGCTATGAACACAAGCTTTGTGTTCCTCTTTACCCCTCTTAGGTTAGCGACAGACTTAAGACTTCATTAAGAGCCAAGTTAGATTGGGAGTAGTGTAGATTTTTGGGTTGTGCATGAAGTGTCCGACGACCTATGACAACCGGCGGCATTCGTGTGTCTTCTAGCATATATTACATGGTCTTCTTTTGTACTTCTTTGCATTAGTGACAGACGTAATGAATGCAAAGCGATGATCTTTTTACATGCTTTCATTTACAGATTTCCTTTACTGCTTTCATTTATGGTTTAGATTATGATAATGTTTAGTGACAAGATTAGCACCTCGATTGCTTCGATCAGGTACACTTATTAGGTTATAGTCTCTTATAGAGGTTCTCGTGATCATTGAGATTGAGTATACTCTAGTTCTCGACTGTGCTCCGGACCGGTAGTGCACCCTTGCTACTCTATGCCCTCGAATGGCTCCTTGGATTGTTTAGCCGGGTTTTTGTTAGTTTAGAACAGTAAACTCGCTAAACTTTGGAGTAAGCAGAATAACATCCTAAACTATACTCATGTCTGAACATTGCTTTGTAGGAGTAGGGTTAATATAGATTTACTTGTTTTCATTTAATTACTTTCCAGTAGTTGGTTATTGAAAAATACCACATTTTACTTATTTTTTATAATAAGGCTATAATAAACTAATTTGGAAGTGGTTTGACAACTGCGCTTTAAGTCTCTGTGATCGATACCCAACTTACCCACTTTCTACTGAACTTGGGATAGTTAGGTTTTATAAATATTATTTTTGGTAGTTAATGACCCAAGCCTACCAAATCTTGGCGTCGTTGTCGGGGACTTGCCTACAGTTATGAGCTAACTTCCGCTTTAGAGTATTGTTGTCTTTTTCTTTTGATTTGCTCTCCTTTTATTTTCACTTTCTTTGTTATTTTTATTTTCTTTATTTTTTTTACTGTTCCTGAAGTCTAAATCTTTGTGATTTTAAGTGTGTGTGTTTGGTCTGCATTCTTTGGAACCTGAGATAATTCCCATAGATTTTGAGATTGAAAAATCCCATAGGTCCCTTAGGAAATCTATTTCTAATCCAGAGAAGGCTGAGTCATCTGAACCGAAAGCCATGGCCGAAAATAACCCACCAGTTCCCGCTGAATAAATCCCGAAACCCTACGCTCCCTGCCTAGTGGTAAGAGAGCAACCCCTTCAACCTCTTAGGGACTACTTTGTACCTAACACATACATATCGCCATCTTGCATCCGATTCCCAAATGTTCAGAACAATTTGAAATTAAGACTTAAATCATCTCGATGGTGCCCAACTTTCATGGGAATTCCACCGAAAATCCTTATCAGCATCTAGATGAGTTCTTGGAGATTTGCTCCGCCATCCACATACCTAATTTTAGTGATGCCGCCCTTCGTCTTAGGCTCTTTCCATTCTCTCTGAAGGATAAGGCCAAATATTGGTTGACATCCTTAAAGCCAAACTTGGTGACCAATTAGGCCACCATGCAGCATGAATTTCTGAAAAAGTACTTCCCAATAAGGAAGACTAACCAGCTACGGAGGGCAATCACAATTTTCACACAAATGGATAGGGAACTTTTCTTTGAGACCTGGGAGTGCTTTAGGGACCTACTCCGTAAATGCCCACATCATCAGGTTCCTTTAGGCAATTAGTCCAAACTTTTTACAAAGGGTTCGCTAAAAGAGACAGGTCCATGATTGATGCATCGTGTGAAGGTACTTTCCTTACAAAGCACGAGAACAAGGCCTGGATTCTCTTTAAAAATTTGGCTAAAAATTCTCAGTAGCACATGGTTTCCACTCGTATGCTACCCAATCCATCAACCTCTAAACCTAAGGGAGTTTACGAGTTGGCCACAAACCAAGACCTAGCCCCTACCTTGCATGTCATATCTAAAAAATTAGATCGATGATTGTCCTTAGGACCTTAGACAATAACGTGTGCAAAGGTTTGTGCAATTTGCTTCGACCCTTCCTATACATGTTATAATGGCCCCTACGTGCCCTCCCAGCCTGAGCTTGTGCAGAAGGAAGTAAAGGCCACCCACAATTGGTACGATAAGCCATCCAACGACCCTTATTCAAATACCTACAACCTCAGGTAGAAACAACATCCTAACTTCTCTTGGAGGCCACAAGCTCCAGGTTTCCAATACCAAATACCTCCACAAGCCCCTAATACTTTACCTCCATGCCAATACCAAAACTTCCAAAGTCATCCTGATCCAGCCCCCAGATCTTTAATTGTTCAACAACTGCCTCCCCTGCAGCCCAAGTGCGATACATTTCAAGAGACGGTGCTGAGAACCCTTAAGAATATTGAGGCTGATTGCCAAGCGAATTGACAACTCCTTCACTTTAACTCCCAATCCATCGCAAAGCTAGAGGCCACCTTGGGGCAACTAGCTATTACATTGAGTCGGAGAGACGAGGGAAAGTTTCCAAGTCAGCCCATTGTAAACCTTAAGGGACAATATGGGGTGGAATGGCCCTTCATCATATTCTAAGTAAGCCCAAGCGGTGACCACCCTCTAAAGTGGCAGGATGATAGATGAAGAAGGCATGGAGCAACTGAGTAAGGAGGAAACCAAAAATGAAAAAATGGAAGAGCCCAATGCTGATTCATAGTGTAGTAACCGGGAAAAAAAAATAAAATTTAAAAAATATATATATAATAATAAAATAATAAATAAAATAAATTAATTAAATTAACAAGTAAAATGAATAGTATGATAAGGAAAATATATATATATATATATATATATATATATATATTGAAGCATGTATATATATATATGTGTGTGTGTGTGTATATATATATATATATAAGTAAGTTATTATGATATGTATTTAATATAAAGGTTAAAGGTATATATATATATATATATATATATAGAAAGTGGAAAGCTTCTTCAAGAAGCTTACTTGGATTTTTTTTAGAAGTGCTCTCTCTCTCTCTCCTCTCTCTCTCCTACGACTCTCTCTCTCTTCGATTCCGGGCTAGTTTTACGCCGGATCGACAAACCGAAGCCACCACGACGCTCCTGGCGAAGTTCTCTACAAGTCTGCCGGAGCGGATCGTCAGGGAAACGAAGTTGGATTTCATCCCAAATCCAAGGTAAGGCTTTATATTCAATATTTGGATTTTTGACAGTTGAAGAAAGTGATATACGCGTAAAAATATTGAACTTTAATACTAGAAATTTTCAGTTCCAGGGTATTGATTGGGAACGTTGGGAATCATCCCTAAGTTGAGGTAAGACTTTTTAAGTCGAATTTGACTTAGTGGTAGTTATAGAAAATGTTGTACGTACGAAAATACTAAACTTTAATTTTGCGAGTTTTCATTTTCAGGGTGTTGAGTTGAGAACCTTGTGGGTACGGGGAAGATTTTCTTAGGGCTTTTCAGGAATCAGGTAAGGGGGTAAACTAAGCTAGTTTTGTTTTGAGAAAATGTATATATATATATATATATATATATATATATATATATATATATATATATGTAGCATCTAGTTTTAGGAAAAATAAATATATTTATATATATGATTTATATTTGGAAAATACTGTTTAAATGATGATATGTTGAATACGTAGAAAATTTGTTTAGTGTGGCATGAGTATAAAAATGTTGTGAAATACTGTTTTTTTTTTTTGGAATGGGGACGATATGGATTTCTATGATGGAAAACCGGCGTACGGGCCAAGATATTTTTATATGTATATGTGATTTGCCGACGTACGGGCCGTGTTATGTGATTTTCCAGCGTACGGGCTGTGCTATGTGATTTGCCGACGTACGGGCCGTGCTATGTGATTTGCCAGCGTACCGGCTGTGCTATGTGATTTGCCGGCGTACGGGCCGTGCTATGTGGTTTGCTAGTGTACGGGCTGTGCTATGTGATTTGCCGGCGTACGGGCTGTGCTATGTGATTTGCCGGCGTACGGGCCGAGCTATGATAAAATGTGTAATAGCGGCGTACGGGCCGATGATTTTCATGATACACGTATATATGTGAAATGATATGATTGATGTGAAAATAAATGATATGAGATATTTATGTATCACGGTTTTAGTATATGTATATGATATCAGAACCTGGTTGGCTTGGTCTAGGCTAGCACTTGCACGGTACCGTTGCTATGTGTCCATGGTCCTCGTGATCATGATATCTGTGTTAATGCCGCTGTACGGAGTGGTGTGAGATTGGATGGTCGATGTGATTATTTTCAAGAAGTGTGCTGTTATCGCCCCTGGTGTACGGACCAGTCTGGGTAGACCCATCGGACCTACAGACTACTGTTTGACTTGGCAGTGGTCGGCCAACCATTGTCAGGTCCCGCCTTCGGGCCACACAACCCAGTCATGTGGGGGTAATACATGACAACAGCCAGCTAACCTACCAGAATTGTTTTTATGTTATTATTATTATGATATGAGATGAGAAATGTTTATGAAAATGCAGTATGTTCTGCCATGTTTTGATATGCATATGTTTTCCCAGATTTGATAAACAATATTGAATATGTTATGTATGGTATATGTAGAACACAGAATACTCATGTTGCCACACACTGGTATTAGTTTATTTCCCTTACTGAGAGGTGTCTCACCCCTAAATCTTATACATTTTTTAGGAGCCCCTAATAGGAGAGCGGGAAAAGCCCCGCTGATCTAGATCAGTTGTTTGCCCTCTTTGGAAGGGTAAGTTTTTGGTAGGGACAGTTAGGTTTTGTGGGGATTGTCCCTAGATTTCATTTTTGAGATGTATATACTGTGAGATAGTAATTGTAGTGACTCAGGTATGTGTTATGCACATTATGAGGAGATGTATATGATTTTATACTTTCTGCTATGTAGGCTTCTGCTGTATGTTTTGTTATATCCCTGGTGCCCACGGGCCCAAGTGGATTGTGACCTGCTGAGTTGGAATGTATGATGTGATGATAATTTATTTATATAAAAAAAAATATATGTGAAAAAGGAGCAGGTCGTTACAGTTGGTATCAGAGCCTAGGTTGCTAGGTTCTGTAGACTTTAGAGTGCAGCAGGAACAATACCAGAGTTTAGGAAATGATTTGAGGTTTTGTTCTACAGTCTAGAGGTAGGACTTCCGTGGTAGTTTTTGTGTTTTTCCTAGGGTGACGATTTCAAGAAAACCATAGTAAGCTATTGTCGGGTTGTGTTCCTAGAATGTAGGACTGGGGATTAACAATGAGTTAGAAATGTTGAGATGAGTGGTGAGGATAGGTGGGTAAATTATGAGGATAGGATTACTGAATTGCAACTGCTATTTTCCAGGATGGATCCAGAAGGACATAGTGCCCATGCGAGTGGCAGTGATAGAGCAGGACCATCAGGTGCAGCTAGGACCAACTCTGATACGGTATTACGTAGCGTGGCTCCGCAAGTTATGGCTGAGATTGCTAGGAGCTCGAGGGAGCAGAGTGGTCCATCTACAGGCTATGGGTGCACTATAGAGAAATTTACGAAGATGAATCCTCCGGTGTTCTCAAGTGGAGTTGATCCTGTAGCCGCTGGGAACTGGATGCAGGAGATTGAGAAAATCTTGGCTGTGCTGCAATGTACTGAGGAACAGAGGGTTCTCTTTGCCACCTATAAATTGACAGGAGAGGCTGAGAGGTGGTGGACTGCGGTGAGACTATTAGAGCAGCAGAGGGTGACTCAAATAGCTATGGCATGGGACCGGTTTAAAGATTTGTTCTTTGACAGATATTTTCCAGCTACTGTGAGGGAGGCTAAGGTAGAAGAGTTCCTGAGTCTGAAGCAGGGACAACTATCCATCCAGCAGTATGCAGCACGTTTTATCGAGCTCTCTTGATTCACCCCATACATCGTTCCTGATGAGGTGAAGAAGGCGAGGCAGTTTGAGAGAGGCTTGAGGCGGAGTATATTTAGGCAGGTGGTGGTGCTGTGGATCCAGGACTTCACTGAGTTGGTCGACAGGGCGGCCTTGGCAGAGATTGGTGAGTGTCTTGATGCGAATGATCTGGGACAGAGGAAGAGATCTGCATCTACAAGCTACCAGTAGGGTCACAGACCGGGTCAGTGGAGGAGAGGTAATCATGGTAGAGGGCGGAGACAGGAGATGGGAGGATGCCAGGTGCAGACAGGGCAGGATCCTCCAGTTTGTCAGACTTGTGGTAGGAGGCACTGGGGAGAGTGTTGAGCTGGTGGTGTAGTGTGCTACCGCTGCGGTAGATCGGGACATATAGTGCGAGATTGTCCTACCCCGCCAGATGCAGCTCTGGTGTGCTATCGCTGCGGTAGATCGGGGCACATGGTACGAGACTGCCCTACTCCACCAGATGCAGTTCCAGCTCCTAGACCATACCGGGGAGGTTATCAGGCACCACCGGGGGGGGCCAGCAGAGGAATACAGCTCCAGCCAGGGTGTTTACTTTGACGCCGAGTGAGGCTGAGGCGTTAGGTGACGTGATGATAGGTATGGTCATTATGCTTTCTTTTAAAGTTATTGCATTATTTGATTCAGGAGCTACACACTCGTTTGTGTCCTTGGGGTGTATTAAATTATGTGAGGCTGAAACACAATCATTAGATGTTGAACTGTTGGTATCTACACCGACTGGGTCGATAGTGAGGTGTGGTAGGGTACTCCGCGACTGCCCAGTAGAGATTCAAGGGAAAACATTGTCTACTGATTTGATAGTGTTAGATATGCATGGGTTTGACGTTATATTTGGCATGGATTGGCTAGCAGCTAATTTTGCCAGCATAGATTGTCGTGCACGAGAGGTGATATTTAGACCCCTGGGGGAAGCAGAATTCAAGTTTGTAGGGTCGCATGTACAATCCCCGCCTCAGCTAGTTTCAGCTATTCAGGCCAGGAGACTACTGCTGAGTGGTTGTCAGGGGTTTGTAGCGGTTGTGAAAGAGATGTCAGAGAATGAGTCGAAACTTGCTAGCACGCCTGTAGTGAAAGAGTTTGTGGATGTTTTTCCAGATGAGTTACCAGGCTTGCCACCCGACCGTGAGGTGGATTTCTCTATTGATCTACCTCCCGGTACAGCGCCGATTTCTAAAGTACCTTATCGAATGGCGCCAGTGGAGTTAGCAGAATTGAAGAATCAGTTGCAAGATCTGCTAGATAAGGGCTTCATACGGCCCAGTGTATCTCCGTGGGGAGCTCTAGTTTTATTTGTGAAAAAGAAAGACGGGACTATGAGGATGTGTATAGACTATAGGGAGATAAAAAAGTGACAATCAAGAATAGGTATCCTCTACCCCGTATCGATGATTTGTTTGACCAGCTCCAGGATACACGGGTGTATTCGAAGATTGACCTCAGATCTGGCTACCATCAGGTGAAGGTGAAAGCAGAAGACGTCTCAAAGACGACCTTCAGGACTAGGTATGGGCATTACGAGTTTCTAATGATGCCGTTTGGTTTGACGAATGCTCCTGCGGTATTTATGGACTTGATGAATAGAGTTTTCCACCAATACCTAGACCAGTTTGTTGTTATTTTTATTGATGATGTACTGGTATATTCTAGGAACTATGAGGAGCATGAGACGCACTTGAGGCAGGTTTTGCAGACACTTCGGGAAAAGAAGTTGTATGCCAAGTTCAGTAAATGTGAATTTTGGCTGGAGAAGGTGGTGTTCTTGGGGCATGTTGTATCTGGAGACGGTATTTCTGTGGATCCTAGCAAGATTGAGGCTGTAGTGAATTGGGCTAGACCGAGAAATGTCCACGAGATCAGGAGTTTCTTGGGGCTAGCAGGCTATTACCGTCGTTTTGTTGAGGGATTCTCAGCTTTGTCAGGGCCCTTGACACGACTGACGAGGAAGAATGTTAGATTTGAGTGGGACGATAGTTGTGAGCAGAGTTTTCAGGAGCTGAAGCAGAGACTAGTCACAGCACCAGTGTTGATCATCCTATGTGGGGGTGAAGGGTATACCATTTACAGTGATGCGTCCTTGAAGGGACTTGGCTGTGTATTAATGTAGCATGGCAAGGTAGTGGCGTATGCATCCAGGCAATTGAAAGAATATGAGAAGAACTACCCTACCCATGATCTTGAGTTGGCTGCAGTGGTACACGCACTGAAGATTTGGAGGCATTACCTGTACGGTGAGCAATGTGAGATCTTCTCTGACCATAAAAGTTTGAAGTATTTCTTTACGCAGAAAGAACTGAATATGAGGCAGAGAAGGTGGTTGGAACTGATTAAGGATTTTGATTGTACCATCAGTTATCACCCAGGGAAAGCAAACGTGGTAGCTGATGCGTTGAGCAGGAAATCTAGGGAGCCAGTGTTGGCTGCTATGGGGATCCAGCATCTGATCATAATGGATCTGGAGAGACTCAGCATAGAGTTGGTGGAGAGTGATCTCCCAGTATGTATTTCCAACCTAGTGGTACAGCCTACCCTGCAGAAGAGAATTAAAGCTGCCCAGAAGGAAGATCCAGAGCTAGTGGAGGTGATAGACAAAGTACAGAGTGGGCAGGGGGAGGAGTTCAGTATCGCAGATGACGGAACTTTGCGGTTCCGTTCCAGATTATGTGTTCCTGCCGATACTGAGATCAGGAAGACTATTCTAGAGGAGGCTCAAAGATCTTTGTATACAGTTCATCCCGGTAGTACGAAGATGTACAGAGATCTGCGAGAGTCATACTAGTGGAGTGGTATGAAGAGAGAGATTGCCGAATATGTAGCGCAGTGTTTGACGTGCCAATAGGTAAAGGCTGAGCACCAGAGACCGGCAGCGCAGTTGCAGCCGTTATTCATCCCGGAGTGGAAGTGGGATCACATATCGATGGACTTCGTGTCAGGAATGCCGACGTCGTTACATGGTCATAATGCCATCTGGGTGATTGTTGATCGATTGACGAAGACCGCCCACTTTATTCCCATCAAGATCAGCTACTCCCTCAGCCGTTTAGCGGAGATTTACATTCAGGAGATAGTACGTTCTCATGGGGTGCCTGTATCTATTGTGTCGGATCGAGACCCACGATTCACATCACGATTTTGGAGGAGTTTGCAGGAGGCTCTGGGGTCTCAGTTATCGTTTAGTACGACATTCCATCCTCAGTCAAACGGGCAAACTGAGAGGACGATACAGATATTAGAGGATATGCTCAGAGCGTGTGTACTAGACTTTGGGGGTAGTTGGACTCAGTTCATGCCATTAGTAGAATTTGCGTATAATAACAGTTATCAGTCTAGCATTGGCATGGCACCATTTGAGGCTCTGTACGGTAGGAGATGCCGTTCTCCTTTGTTCTGGGATGAAGTGGGTGAGCGGCGAGTAGTGGGGCCAGAGCTGGTTCAGCAGGCATGTGATAAAGTTCGTCTTATCAGGGACAGGATTAGTGCAGCTCAGAGTCAACAGAAGAGTTATGCCGACCATTGCCGCAGGAATTTAAAGTTTGACGTAGGTGATCACGTATTTTTGAAGATAGCTCCGATGAAAGGGGTTATGCGATTTGGGAGGAAGGGTAAACTTAGTCCTAGGTTTATCAGTCCATTTGAGATTCTAGATAAAGTGGGACTGGTAGCCTACAGGCTAGCTTTGCCACCTATATTGTCCAGGATTCACAACGTATTTCATGTTGCTATGTTGAGGAAATACGTCCTAGACCATTCTCATGTCATCAATTATGATGAGTTGGAGCTTAGTGATTCACTGGGATATGAGGAGGTACCAGTACAGATTCTGGATAGGAAAGTGCAAGAGCTATGTAACAGGATGATTCCTCAAGTAAAAGTCTTATGGAGGAATCATGCAGTAGAAGAGGCTTCTTGGGAGTCTGAGGAGCAGATGAAGCAGAGGTATCCGCATTTATTTCAAGAAGTCTGAGTGAATAAATGTAAATAGTTAAGTAGTTTTCTATTGCAGGTACATGTAATGGTTGAATAGTGTAGTACTTTAGTTTTGGGAGAATGGTTTTCTTTTGTATATGTAATCTTCCAAGACTCGAAATGTAACCACGGTATTCCTCCGCCATAAGTGAGGGTAGGTAATAAAATGAGTAGACCCTTTTTCCTGATTAAAGGATGGCGAGTAACGCAAATAGTAAATTTCGATGACGAAATTCTTTTAAGGGGGGAGGAATGTAGTAACCAGGAAAAAAAAAAAATTTAAAAAATATATATAATAATAAAATAATAAAATAAATTAAATTAATTAAATTAACAAGTAAAATGAATAGTATGATAAGGAAAATATATATATATATATATATTGAAGCATGTATATATATATGTGTGTGTGTGTGTGTGTGTGTGTGTATATATATATATATATATATATATATATATATATATATAAAAGTTATTATGATATGTATTTAATATAAAGGTTAAAGGTATATATATATATATATATATAGAAAGTGGAAAGCTTCTTCAAGAAGCTTACTTGGATTTTTTTTGGAAGTGCTCTCTCTCTCTCCTCTCTCTCTCTCTCTCTCCTACGACTCTCTCTCTCTTCGATTCCGGGCTAGTTTTACGCCGGATCGACAAACCGAAGCCACCACGACGCTCTTGGCGAAGTTCTCTACAAATCTGCCGGAGCGGATCGTCAGGGAAACGAAGTTGGATTTCATCCCAAATCCAAGGTAAGGCTTTATATTCAATATTTGGATTTTTAACAGTTGAAGAAAGTGATATACGCGTAAAAATACTGAACTTTAATACTGGAAATTTTCAATTCCAAGGTGTTGATTGGGAACTTTGGGAATCATCCCTAAGTTGAGGTAAGACTTTTTAAGTCGAATTTAACTTAGTGGTAGTTATAGAAAATGTTGTACAAACGAAAATACTAAACTTTAATTCTGCGAGTTTTCATTTTCAGGGTGTTGAGTTGAGAACCTTGTGGGTACGGGGAAGATTTTCTTAGGGGCTTTTTAGGAATCCGGTAAGGGGATAAACTAAGCTAGTTTTGTTTTGAAAAAATGTATATATATATATATATATATATATATATGTATCATCTGGTTTCAAGAAAAATTAAAATATATTTATATATATGATTTATATTTGGAAAATATTGTTTAAATGATGATATGTTGAATATGTAGAAAATTTGTTTAGTGTGGCATGAGTATAAAAATGTTGTGAAATACTGTTTTTTTTTTGGAATGGGGACGATATAGATTTCTATAATGGAAAACCGGCGTACGGGCTGAGATATTTTTATATGTATATGTGATTTGCCGGCGTACAGGCCGTGCTATGTGATTTGCCAGCGTACCGGCTGTGCTATGTGATTTGCCGGCGTACGGGCCGTGCTATGTGGTTTGCTAGCGTACGGGCTGTGCTATGTGATTTGCCAGCGTACGAGCTGTGCTATGTGATTTGCCGGCGTATGGGCCGAGCTATGATAAAATGTGTAATACCGGCGTACAAGCCGATGATTTTCATGATACACGTATATATGTGAAATGATATGATTGATGTGAAAATAAATGATATGAGATATTTATGTATCATGGTTTTAGTATATGTATATGATATCAGAACCTGGTTGGCTTGGTCTAGGGTAGCACTTGCACAGTACCGTTGCTATGTGTCAATGGTCCTCGTGATCATGATATTTGTGTTAACACCGCTGTACGGAGTGGTGTGATATTGGATGGTCGATGTGATTATTTTCAAGAAGTGTGTTGTTATCACCCCTGGTGTACAGACCAGTCTGGGTAGACCCATCGGACCTACAGACTACTGTTTGACTTGGCAGTAGTCGGCCAACCATTGTCAGGTCCCCCCTTCGGGCCACACAACCCAGTCATGTGGGGGTAATACATGACAACAGCCAGCTAACCTACCAGGATTGTTTTTATGTTATTATTATTATGATATGAGATGAGAAATGTTTATGAAAATGCAGTATGCTCTGCCATGTTTTGATATGCATATGTTTTCCCATATTTGATAAACAGTATTGAATATGTTATGTATGGTATATGTAGAACACAGAATACTCATGTTGCCACACACTGGTATTAGTTTAATTCCCTTACTGAGAGGTGTCTCACCCCTAAATCTTATACATTTTTTAGGAGCCCCTAATAGGAGAGCGGGAAAAGCCCCGCTGATCTAGATCAGTTGTTTGCCCTCTTTGGAAGGGTAAGTTTTTGGTAGGGACAGTTAGGTTTTGTGGGGATTGTCCCTAGATTTCATTTTTGAGATGTATATACTGTGAGATAGTAATTGTAATGACTCTGGTATGTGTTATGCACATTATGAGGAGATGTATATGATTTTATACTTTCTGCTGCGTAGGCTTTTGCTGTATGTTTTGTTATATCCCTGGTGCCCACGGCCCAGGTGGATTGTGACCTGCTGAGTTGGAATGTATGATGTGATGATAATTTATTTATATATAAAAAAATATATGTGAAAAAGGAGCAGGTCGTTACACGTAGACTCTCTCTTCCTTTAGTTGCGTACACAAACCCTTGAGTCTCACACCCACCACCAGAAGAACCACGCCTCACTTCACCCCATATAGTGCTTTTCACGGTTCCTCAGTGACACATTCTGTAGCCCATCTTACACCTTCTATATTTAGGAAAGAGGCCTCCACTGAGTCAATTTGGGACATGTTTAAACAAGTGAGAATGGATAAACCTCTCCATGATGACATTAAGCAATCCCCTACGTTCACAAAATTCCTTAGGGATTTGTTAACATAAGAGATAGGGTCAAGGGTGTACAAAGAGGGTTTGGTTAAGCAGGTCGAGCACATGAGCTCCATGATACTAAGGCACCTCATTCCTAAACTAAAAGACCCCAACTCACCCACTATTTTGTGTGTAATTGGTAGTTACACCATTGATAGGGCTCTTTTAGATTTAGGAGTGAGCGTGAACATCCTTTCATACTCGGCCTATTAGAAACTTAACCTAGGAGAGTTACAGCCCACCTCGGTCATCTTGTATCTTGCTTATCGCTCTCTTAAGCAACCTCAGGGGTGTGGTAGAAGATGTGGTAGTCAAGGTGGGAGATTTCCATTACCTTATTAATTTCCTCATTTTATACATGGAGACTTACATAAATCCAATACCTGTTGTAGAGACCCAGAAAATTAAATTACTTAATTAATAAAAGTAGAGACAAGAAAGAGAGAGGAAAAGAATAAGAAAAAAAGAAGAAAATTTAAAAAAGAGATCAGTAGGGATTCGTCGACAAACCCAGGGTCTTTGTCGATGAATGTTCCATAGATTTCGTCAACGAAGTACACGTGTCTCATCGATGAGAAGATACCAAGAGTTTAGGGATTTCAGGAAAATTTTAGGTTTGTCGACGAGCTAGTCTTCTCCTCGATGAAGTGCCTTCATGGGTTCGTTGATGAATCACTTAAACTCGTCGACGAACGCCAGCCTATAAATAGCTTTTCTGTCATTTTCAGGTAGATATTCTCTCTCTGTCTCTCTCTGTCTCTGTCTCTCTCTCTCTAATCAATTTTGGCTTCTTTATAGCTCAGATTGACGATCGAGAACCGCCACAAGGTTCGTGGGGAGATTCTCTTCAACTTAGCCTGAACAGATTTTCAATTTGGAATCTTGGGGCACCATCCCAAAATCAGGGTAAGTGTTTGATAGGCTATTTGGAGTATTCGAAACCTAGGAAGTGTTAAACAAAAGTTGTGTTGGATTTTTGACTCCAATCTCTATTTTGATGCTGACAAACCACCAATATCTTATGTGTGCATTTAGTGTTCGAATAAGTTATCATTTCAGCATGAATATACGATACCGCAAAATGGAAGCCAGCAGGGACATAAAGCTCACACACTCCTGGTGAATTCCATTAAAAATGAAGAGCAAAAGAAGAAGACATTTTGATTTTAATTTGTATTGCATTTATTTTTATTATTTGTTTTGTAATAATGCATACATCTTACATGATATGTTTTGAATGCTCAGAAATGCCGTAGATTGACCATAGGGACCGAATAACCTTAGGGCACCCTTTCGGTCGACTGACGCCAAGTTTTTGGGCATTGTTGAAAAGACCTTAGGTCCCAAGACATATGCACTAAGTCCCCTACATCACTTTTCATATTAGGGGAATCAAATCAAGGCTAAAATGAACTTTAAATTGAAATGTTAAGAGGGTTCGGGCAACCGAACAAGTCAACATGTTGACTTTATGTTTTGGGCACCCAAACCTATATTGAGTGTATTTCCCTCGAGCACGCGAACCTATGTCAGGTTCCTTTTCAACTACTCGGGCACCCGAACAATCACGTTCAAAATGGGCTCGGGCGATTGAATTGGCTGGTTCAGTTAACCGAACTTGAAACCAGGCATCCGAACCTCGAACGTTTGGCTACTCACTTTAGTTCAGTCACCTGAGCATAATTTCGGGCACCTGAATCTTTTAAAATATTTTTTTGGCTAAGTCTGTTCGAGCTACCGAGCTTAAGTTTAGCCAACCGAATCCTCTCTGGTCACTTAATTTTTATCAAGGTAATTTGGGGTTTAAACCGGGTTAATTTCCTAAACTCATTTAAAATCTTTTTAATAATACCCAACGTGTCCCCAATGGTAAAAAATTTTCTTAAGTCTATATATACCCCTTCATAAGCCAAGATTAGCAACTTTGAATAGCCAATTTTCTCTCTAATTTTTATCCTAATCAAAGTTCCCCCAAAACTTGTTTTTATTGCAAAATCTTTTGTGGGGTTATATTTTATACTCTCCATTCTCTTCCATTCATTATTTTGAAAATCTTTTTGAAGAGAACATTTTAATTTGGGCATTCATTTTGATTTGCACATATAGTTTTTAAATGCTTGTATTTTATTTTGTTGTGCAAAATCATTTGAAACTAAAACCCTAGGTTCTCCGGTTCGTTCTTTAAAAATATTATTTGGAGGAAATCTTTGGTAGGGTTTAAATCTTTAAAGCTTTTTATTATATACATTTTTTTCAAAGACTGCAAAATCATTTTTAGAAAAGCACCCTTACTCTATTGAGCATACATTTCATATCTTAGAGTGTTTGCATTTGAACTTAAATGTGTACATTTCTGCTTGTATATTTTAGAAGAATTTTCATGTACAAAAATTGTTTTAAATGTAACAGTTGGGTTCAGCCTGAAATTGAACTAGGGAGTCTCAACCCCATAAGTGAGGCCAGTTCGGTTCAGCCCGAAAATTGAACTGGGGAGTCTCAGCCCCATAAGTGAGTCTAGTTCGACTTAGCCTAGTAATTGAGCTGGGGTCTTCCTCACCCTGTAAGGAGAGGATGTAAATGGTTTCTGCTCCACCCGTAAGTGAGCAGGCTTAGTGGAATCCTTTGGTGGTATGCCCAAGGTGGGGACATAGGCTGGTTTTGGCCTAACCTCGATAACAAATCTTGTGTGTCTCTCTCCTTATCTCATTCAAATTACTACACTTTAAATTTAGTATGTGTATGCCTATTTATTTACTATTATATTTAATTGCATGCACACATTTACATTGAATGAGAAACACGTGTATGCATGAACCAATAGCTTAATATTTTTACATACACGTGTTTAATATTGAATGGGATATGTTTTGTGGTGAATCGGCGAATCATTTAAATTAGCCAAAAAGTTTTTAAAACCCAATACACCCACCTTTTGGGATCACATTAAAGGCAATAATTTTTTTTGAGAAATGAGTTGTTTAACTTGGAAAAAATGTGATTTTAGGGGTTTTGAGTTTTGGACACCGCAGGCGTAGGATTTGGGTGTTTTCGAGCCTCTCAATAAGTCAAGTAAGGGGAATAAATTATGGCAGTATTTTCTAAAATTACTGGTTGAATGAATATGTGAAAAAAGAAAATATGTTATTTTACGTGCTTATATTATGATATGAATATTAGACAAAATTGTGTGGCATATGATTTATACTGAGAATATGTTGAAACTGGGTTATGTAATGTGCATGGAGATTAATGAGAATATGATAAAAACATATATGGAATGTGTTAGCTTTGGTGCAATGCCAAGAGCTGGGGGGGGGGGGGGTTAAATTGGTATTTAAAATTTATTGCCTTAGGTCAATCCACAAACAACAGTATTACACAAGCCTAACGTCATTCTAGTGCATGCAAAATAAATCAATGTAGATATACAATGGAATTTAAACTGCAATAAAAGTTTAACCAAGCATGCACAATAAAGCAGTAAAGGAGACGACACCCAGAAATATTATCGAGGTTCGGCTAAATTGCCTACGTCCCCACCTTGGCCAACAAGCACAAGGATTACCACTATAGGCTCACTTAACGGGTGGAGCGGCACCTAAACAACCAGGTCAAATTAACACAGGGCTGACCTCAACCTTAACCAGGTCAATTAGCGGGGCTGACCTCAACCTTAACCAGGTCAATTAGTAGGGCTGACTTCAACCTACACGCCTTAACAGGACGATGCACCTAGCTTTCCTAACCGGGTCTAAGCCAATCCGGGACTATTCTAGGGCTAGTCTCCCTTTTCAGGCCCGTGCCTGGATATACAACAAATGTGTATATAATCAGATGGTACAGTGATTGTGCTTTCGTGTAAAGCTGATATGTACCCAGTTACGCACAGTATAATCAATACACTACCAATAGATAGGATTTGATAAACTCGGTGTAGTCTAAGTGTTTACTCTCAAATATTTATGCAAATATAGCAATCGGTGCGTGAGAGTGTAAATGATAGGATCTTTGTGTCAAAATAATATTTCAATCACAATGCACAGAAAAAGATCGTAAGCACACTTCAAATATCTCAACAGATAATATTTCTTAATATAAACCACAAGAGATATTCAGATTTAGTTTATAAAATAATTGATCTTTGTGTTCAAGTAGATAAAATCAATCAAAGGATATTTCAACAAAGATCTTTTTGCGTATGCACAAATATCTCAACAAAATATTTCTCAAAGTAAATCACACGAGACATTTGAAATCGATTTGCAACAATTTATTTCACAAACAAAAAGCAATACGAACTCTTGAGTATTGCAATGATGATGCAAAACTTACAAACTCTACGAAGTTTTCCTACGGAAGACTTATTAATGAAGTCTCCTAGAAAAACTTAAAGCTTACTCTCGGATAAAAATATATATATCAATCAATCTAAAACAAACGAGTGTAAGCTTTACTAGATACTCACAATAGCACTCTTACTTAGCAAGATTTGCAATGAGGATGAGTAAGAATGAAGAAATAAGGCTTGGGTGTGAGAAATAGAGCTTTTGAGAATTAGAGGATTTTTTGCTAATTGTTTTTCTAATCTTATTCCTAATTTTTGCAAATGAAGCCCTATATATAGAGATAGGAAAAATTATAGCCGTTAGGACATGTAGGGTATTATTAATATTGTTTTAAACCAATTTAACCCTAATTAATCCCGTTTAAAAAAGTTAATTGTGGTAAAAAAATATGGGGCAACTCAAGAGGTCCGGTCGACCAGAACAAGTTTGGTCAACTAGGACTCATATGATTCGATCGACCAGTGCAAAAATGAACTGGGGACTCGGTCGACCGGACACATGTGTCGAGGGCAAAATTACCTAGGTTCCGTTGATCAGGGGGAAATGAACTATGGTCTCGGTCGACAGGGAATGGCGATTTTTCCAAACATCGCAGTTCGGTCGACTGGGAAGAAATGAACTAGATGGTTCGGTCGACCAGACCATTGGGCATCTCCTGAGGACCCTCGGTTGACCAGGTAGTTGGAGTACAAAACTGGCTCGGTTAACTAGATGGTCAAAATATTGACCCAGGGAGGTTTCGGTCGACCGGGGCTTTTTGAACTACCTGGTTCGATCGACTAGGTGGTCAAAATGTTGACCTCTAGGGGTTTTGGTCGACCAGGGATTTTTGAACTACATGGTTCGGTCAACCACGGCTTCGGTCAACTTTTGACCCAGGCCTGGTTCGGTCGACCAGGCCAAAATGAACTAAGTTGGTCGGTCGACCGAAAGTGCACTAAATGTGCATTTCGGTCCCGTCTTAAAACGTATAGACCCTATTCAAGTGCCTAACAAACATATATGCAAGTGAATGTGTCCTAGGGTCATTTGTGTCCAAAATTAAGACCCAAAAAAAGTCCGATATCGATCGACCGAACTTTCCTAAAGTCCATCTATGATCTTGAGCTTAACGATCCTACTAAGCAGGTAAGACATTAATTATTACAGACCATTTCCTATTTACTATTACAGACTCAATATGATAAATATAAGATACAATGAATACACATGTTGAGTCTTCGTCTTCTACAAATCCATGTGCGTGTACCATATGATACGTTCGATTGGTCCTGCATACAAACTCATCAAACCATTAAATATTAGAGTATTTGTCATAATCAAAACAGTGTATGACCCACAGGGTCAACATAATGTTTTGTGCAGTAATGAATATAAGAGAAACCCAGTGATGTTTATATACTGAACTGTAAAGATATGTGAATTGTTTTATTGAGAAACATTGAAAAGTGATATGTACTAAAGAGTATCTTCTGAGAAATGATGAAATATGAAATATGGAAATGCTTTACTCAGAAATGTTAAATAACGTGAAATGGGATATATATATATATATATATATATATATATATGTTATTATGAGATGAAATGTGTATTGAAATGATGAAATATCGTTGATATGATGAGATGAATTGTGAATGCTGAAAATGGTAATATTGCAATGTGAATTCTGAAATATGAACATTGCAATGTGAATAATGAGATGGGAATACTGAATTGTGAAAACGGAAATGAAAAGAATGAAATGTGAACATTGCAATGTGAAGAATGCAATGTGAATGATGAATGGTGATTGTCAATAATGTAGTGTGAATAATGAATTGTGAATACAGAAATGTGAAAGGTGAATGATGAAATGTGGAAAATATTTTCAGTGTTGTATAATCTCGACCATGGGGTGAAGCATGGCGTGGAGAATATTTTCAGGGTTGTATAACCTCGACCATGGGGTAAATCATGGCGTGGAGAATATTTTCAGGATAGTATAACCTCGACCATGGGGTGAAGCATGGCGGGGAGAATATTTTCAGGGTTGTATAACCTCAACCATGGGGTGAAGCATGGCGTGTAGAATATTTTCAAGGTGGTATAACCTCAACCATGGGGTGAAGCATGTCATGGTGAATATCTTCAGAGTAGCATAACGTTGACCATGGGGTGAAGCATGACATAGACATAATATTCTCAGGGCAGTGTGCTAGATGTTGAAACGAAATTTAAAGTGAAAAGAAAGAGCATGAGTTTAATAACATAGATAAATAAGGCGACTTAAAACTCTCCACCTGAGGGCTTATTGAGTAAGGTGAGTGCCTTGATAAGTATCAATTGTAGCCGAACCTGAGTTGATCAGGCAGGTTACGAAAGATATCAGAGCAGAGGGGAGCTACATGAATTGGCATGTAATCTCCCCTATCCTCAGGAACCTTCGCTGGTAAATATGGGTTACATGTGAATGAGATGAAAGATGGGAATAAAGCTTATAAAAGCTTGTGTTTTATATCTATATGATTTTGAGAATGATTGGTGTATTTTCTCAGATGGTGTTATCACTGTAATGTATATGTTTATTATGATATAATGGAACTCATACTATCACACATTGTAAATAATTTATTCCATCTTACTGAGATGTGTCTCACTTAATTATCTAAATATTTTAGGGAACTATGATAGACTTGGAGATAGATCTCCGGGATAGAGGGAGCTGATACCCTGTTAGATAGGGTAAGTGTTTTGAGCTAAGGACGGAGGATTCCCTTAGAGTTTTGGTTGATTTTGGGAATGCATTGGATATGTGTGTATATATATATATAGATGTATAGTGCTCTGGTTACTTGTATTCTGGATGATTACTATATATTGACTTCCACTGATAAGGTTGTTATATAAGTCTGACTGATTACCCGATATCCCATTTCGGCTCGAGTTATGTTGGTACTGTATCAGAGTTTCTGATGTAGCTGATGTGTGATTTGAATATTTATTATTTATTGAGAAAAATGGTATGAAAATCAGGGCATCATAGTTTGGTATCAGAGTGATTACCCAGTCGGAAGTGTGATGAGATTCACATCGCCTAGGTTTGTAATGTGGGTTCGCAACGAGGACGTTGCGTTCTATAAGTGGGGGAGAATGTGATACCCCATGGATGAAAGACTTAAGGATTTGATGTTATTACCAATATCAACAAGGTGCACCTTTCTTTTTGGGAGTCTTCCCATAAGAACTCCACGGTTAAGCATTCTTGGCTTGGAGTAATCTTGGGATGGGCGACCTTCAGGAAAGTTTTCTCAGGAAGTGTGTGAGTAAGGAAAAAACATACTAAAAATGACACATGTTGGTATGTGGGGTCAGTCATTGTCTAATAAAGCATAACCTCTTGTTATCTGGTCCAGGCGGAGGAGGAGAGACGTAGTGCTCCCTGGCAGACCTAGGTTGGGGCGTTACACTTATCCTTCTGGGATGTCCATTCCTAGCCATAGCCAAAGCTTGCATTCAATGTAGGACAGGGATTTTGGACATCTCATGGGGCCATAAGCAACGTAAGCTGAACATATTTAATGTCTCCCAACATCTACTTAACACCATCCAAGTTATGGACGAAGACGTGATTAACAAAATTGTTAGGGAAGTGACTCCTTCAATGCTATGGAAATACCTTTAGGATAGTACACTGCAGCTCAAAAATCCATTCAATGTTGAATTAGAGGACCCGTTTGAGCAATTTACAAAAAAAGATGATTTGGTCCCTAATTTTGAAAATAAGATGGGGGTATACAACTTCGGGTGTGAGGAAGTGAAAGGGGAGACCAATGTTAACTAGGAACCAGGATGAGTTCAGGTTGAGCTTTAAAGCGTTTGGTTAAAGTTGGTAAACTTAGCTCTTCTGGGAGGCAACCTGATAGTTTTCTTTTCTTTTTGAGTCCTTAGAGTATTCAGGGTAGACTAATTAGAGTTTAGTGTCTTTAGACTAGGTTTTAGGACAAGTTGGGGGTTCAACTAGAAGGAGCGACCTGGTCTAGTCCTTGTGCTATTATGAGATTTGAAAATACTAAGAGGGTCGAATGTGCTTGTGATCAGTATTGAGCTAGGTGTGCTCTGGTCGAAAACACTAAAGAGTAGTTTAAAACCTACTTGACCCCGACTCTTCATCTCCCGCCTTCTCATTACAGCTTGGTTGATCATCGTCGCCCTCTTCTTGCCCTTGCCACTAGAGCAAGCTGTGGCCACTTGCACTCCCTTAAAATTTCCTATCCTTTTGATTCATCTCCGACATCTTCCCATGCATCATATTAACCCGCTGCTAAGCGGTGATGGCTTCCAGCCTCGCCATAATGGGGTTCTTCATCAAGGGGCTGATAGAGTTCAGAAGCACAATAGGAGGTTACGTACGTGGTATGAGCACCTCATAGATGTCTACCACTGATACCACGACAGGGTTCAGCCTCATGACCAGGAGGCTTAGCACAAACAATGGGGATGTCATGGGCACCCAATGAGGCCTTGTGGATGCATCCTCCACACTCGATACCACCATCATTCGTGGAACAACCCTCCATCGGTCTTCTTGAAGTCCAGTTTCCCCACCCATTGCCATTCCAACAATTTCAGTACCATGCCGTATATTCCACCATTGGAGGTTACCAATGATCCCACCATAGAGCTTCGGGCTACCAGGCTTGACCTAAAGCCGTCGCCATATCCCTTTCCATTATATCAGTCCCTCCCATCAAGTACCATGTCTGATCAGCCGAGGCCACTCTAGGCTCTACAACCACAATAGACTTAACCTCCACTTTCTCCCCGTTGGCTTCATTACCTATAGGAAACAACACCAAATCATGATGTGACATTAGCCAAACCCTTGATGTTTTTGTTTGATTCAAATTCTAACTCTGATTTCGTCTAAAACCAACATAACTATGTCATTTACTATTGAGTCTTGTATTGTGCCTCTGCGGCATAGTTTTGTTTTATTTCTTCTTTCTTTCTTGCCCTGGTTCACCATTTTTTTGTAGTGGTCTTAATACTTGTAATTTTCCTATCTCAATTGTATTTCCTGTAATATCAATGACAAATCCACATAGTGCTTTTGGCTACTATGTGTTTTTTGTACTACAGTATATCTTTGCATGGATGCTATTTTTGGATATTATATTTTGCAGGTACACTGTTTGTTATTATTGGCACCATGCACTGTCCTATCCCAAGCCCGAGTTTTATTTTTCTTCCTACACTTTAGTGAGGACAATGAAGTTCTAAGTTGGGGGTAGGGGTGGCACACTGCATGGCACATTCATGCACAAAAATGACACATTTTAAAAAGTTGACTAGTGGTTTGTTTGGGTTAATACTGCGATGTAAACTCTTGTATTTACATGGTACTTCATGGGGCTAAAAACACACTTACACATGATTTGTAGAACTTAGGGCTTTTTGAGAGCATTGAGAGAACAATCGTAGCGACTATGACACCTTGTGAGGTACTGTTGCGCTATTCATTCATTTCTCGAGTTTTTGACGTCAAACTCTGAGTTTATAAAACTCAACCTTCCTTCTTTTGATGGATTCCCTTTGTCAACTAGTTTTTGATCTTGTATTTGCTAGTATAGAGGTGACATCTAGTGGGGAGATATAAATCTAGGTCTTGTAGCTTACTAAAGACAGGAAGGTTAAGCCACCCACAAAGACTGAATTTTTCCATGGACTCCTGTTTGAGCTACATTCCCATTGGAAACATGAAGACAATATAAGAATGTCATCATTGTCTTAGAAAAAAGCAAAAAAAAAATAAAAAATAAAGAAAAAACTAAGCAGAGAAAAATGAAAACAAAAATATACACCTGCTCTGAGTAAAGATAAAGAGGTCAGACTAAGGACGCGACACTACAATTCTGCATGTATGAAGAATCTTTTGACCAATGCATTTGCTGAAATCACGCTTAGTCTGGGAATAAGTTCATTTAGGGTGGTCATGATTAAATGTGGTAAGTGAGAAGATGCTAGGGTGAAGGACCCGACACCTCAGTAAGGGCTGGATTCCTTTCCTATAAGACTAGTCCACTCTACACTTCTAGCGTTAGTTCTTCAAATATGTGGGACGTTTGATCATGACACTCTTCGTCACATATGAGAGTGAATTCATTCTTTTGAGTGAACTTTGAGGGAATAAACCAGTGAGGCTGAGTGAAGACGACCATTCTGTAGGTGTCCCAAAGCATTTTGATTGAGACAAATCATATAACTTACACATGCCTTGTGAAGTGGCCTATTCATACTTGGATTTACATGCTAATATTAACTCTGAATTATAATCATGGGTTGATTCTTTGTGAGTGGTGTCTTGAGATGGTTTTGTTCTGTTGAGCTTTGCATGATTGGAATGCTGTGGAGTGTGTGTATAATGGAGTCGTGTATGAAGGAATCTGTATGTAATAAGGTTATATCTATGTATGTAAAATGGTATGAATATGTTGTATGTGTTTCCATATTTTATTTACTAAATTGGAATTTGTGGGTATCTGTAAAGACCCGAAAATTTAAAAGGATTAAAATAATTTGAAAAAAAAATAATAAATAAAATAACAGATAAATAAATAAAAGGAATGGCGTGGGAAAAAAAATTTTAAATTAAAGAAATTAAATTAAATTAAGATAAATTAAATAATTAAATAATTAGTTATTAAATTAAATATTTTTACATTGTATTTAAAATAATAATAATAATAATTAAAATGATATCTATAAGTAAGTTATTATAATATATATATATATGTATATATGATAAGTATAAGTTAAAATAATATATATATATATATATATATATATGTAAAGTGAAAGAAGAAGGAAGAAGAAAGAGAAGATGTCAGAACGCCCCCCCCCCTGGAAACTTTCCTGCGTTCAGTACGCGCAGCCACTCCTCCGTCTCCGCTTCTCTCATTCTCTTAATTACTCAGCGAGTTTGCGACGGATCAGGAAACGGAAGGTGTCGTTGGATTCGTAACTCTGCCACCAACGTTTCTACTGGGGCAGATTTGTCGTGGGAACGACTTAGGCCCTATTCCTGGGGAAAGATAATTTTTTCCTAATTTCTCAATTTCTGGTAAAATCTGTTGTTGAATCGACGATCAGGCACCACCACGGGGTCCTAATCGTCGTTGTCGTCATTTTGACGTAAATAATTATTCAATTGGGGTTTTCTAGGCCCTACTCCAAAGCGAGAGTGAGAGTTGGGAAATTTGGCAATTTGGCTAAATTTAAGGATATTATTATTTATTTAGGAATTATGGCCCTAAGAAGTATTAAATTAATATTTTATTCAGGAATAATTTATTGGAGTTAGGAATTTTTAATTTTAGGGTATGGGTGAGCGCCACAGGTATTTTTCGGAGTCCCTGTTGGCGTAATTGAAGAAACCAGGTAAGGGAAAAAAATATATATTAAATCAGAATTTTTATGAATTTAATGGAAAAATAAATTATGTTATATGTGCGTGTATATGTTTCAGTATGGGTAAAATGCCAACTGTTTAAATTATATTTTTCGAGTTTAGGGCTGTTTATTAGATATGTATATACGAAAATGAACTGATGAAAGTGGGAAATATTTTTAGAATATTTATGTAAGACATGAAAGGTATTTTTAGTATATAAATATTAAATGTTGGTTGGCTTATTTTACCGGCAATGTATGAATTTTACTGTTAAATTGTGTGGCATGAGAATTTGTGGAAATGTATGTTAAATGTATGAGATGCAGGCTAAGTAAGTAAAGCAATGAAAATAAAATATGATATAGACAATGTTGCCTGTGTATGTTAAATGCAACCATGTAAATGTAAGACGGATGAAAGACAGCCATGTTAGCAAATCTAGCACACTTCTATGTAGACTAACTGATGACAGCTAAAAGGAGCTGTGTTAGCAGATCTAGCACGTTTCTACGTAGACTAACTGATGATGGCTAAAGACCAGCTGTAGTACAAAGGAATGAAATGAAAATGTTATGAAATGAAATGACGATGAAATGACAATGAAATGAAATGACCAAGGTAAATGATACAAATGGGAAAGAGTCATTTAAAGTGAAACGAAATGCAAAGTTAAGTTATGAACAGAAATGAATGTGCATGAATGTATAATAACAGAAAAGAATGATGTATTATGATATTAGAAGTATGTATGTTCATAGAACATGTTACGATTGGGCGAGGCGTACCTTTCGCCTGAGGGCTTGCTGAATAAGGCGAGTGCACTAGTAGCTACAGATGTGGCAATAGCTGCATAACGTACTAGGGCAGAGGGAACCTACTTGTATGGGCTGGTAGATTTCCCTATCCTTAGGGCCTTTGCCATTAAACTATTGTTGAATGCGTGAGTACGAGATCAATTTAACACTTGAGGACTTACTGAGTAAGGTGAGTGCTCTGGTATGTTTTAATTGTGACCTTAGGGTTACTTAAGTATCAGAGCAGAGGGGTGCTACTTGTATGGGCGGGTAATCACCCCTATCCTTGGGTAATCTCGTGGGTTAAACATTTGTATGCGTTTGATTAAGATCAGAAAATAGTTTCAGGAAATTATGTTAATGATTTGCAAATATTATAAAATGATATGTATAATCACATGATGATCACACGTTGAGTTTAATATATCGTTTCTTCCCTTACTGAGATATGTCTCACCCGAATATGAATTCATTTTTTTCAGGATTTCTCAGGATCGAGCTTTGAGAGCTCGAGATTTTATAACATTTTTGGAAGATATAAGAAAAAGGGTATATTTTTATGTTAATTCTGATATGTATATTTTATGTTTTATATCTTTATGTTTTAACTCAGTTATAAAAGGATAGTTGTGAGACGTACTGGTATTAGTGGATAATGTTTTGGAGACATGTATATATTTGAATACTGGTGAATGATCAATTTATTATGGTTGGTAGTTAGAATTAGTAAACTCTGGTATTATGTTATGTGGAGACTATGGTTATGTTTTCCACTACGTATATTATGGATTATGGATTATCAGGGATTTTATCAGGTATAACGCGCCGGACCCGGTTTTAAGGGTTCGGCGCGTTACAGTATCACCCTGGGAACTCTCACAAGACTACAACTCGTCCCCTAGGATCAACCTAGGGTTTTAAAGCCTTGTTGCATACGGTAAATGCAACCGTATTTCCCACGAAAGAGGATGTAGGTAGGATTTGGTACTTTCTTAAATTTTGTTTTGTTCGAGGACTAGCAAAGTGTAAGTTGGGGGTTGTGATGAGTCCCTAAAAATATGATTTTAGACCCTCATTTATCTTTGTTTATCCTCATTTTATTATGTATTTGCCCAGAGTTATCATTGTTCAGATGGTGCAGGACAAGATGGTACACCCTAGTTGTTTATGCTCAGATGATGTAGGGCGAGGGTAGGTGACCTAGTCTTATTTGTGTTCAAACCTCAATCAACACACACATGATAAACACTTTAAAATCAGAAATTAATCAACCAACATAAACAAAATAAATCATGCTTTATCATGTGGTCCAAGGATTTTAAAAAAAGCATGTAATTAGATTCAGATTCAATCCTAGGTGGTTCTTTCGCGAGACAATCAACTTATATGCCATGAACATGCTCTTCTATCATTCAAGAAAATAATCCTAAGCAACCACAATCATATTCCCATGGTTGACATTCAAATATATGTTTAAACTGAGAAATTTGGGGGAATCCCGAGAGCAGCTAATGGATTTCAGCCGTGAACACATTTCGGTATTTGTGGCATAACGTTTGCTACAAAAATTCAAATAAGGCGATCTTGGAGTCAAAAGAAATCTAAACAAATTTCTCACAACTTTTGTGTTTAAGGTTTTTGAGGAAGGAGAGTTTTTTATAGTGAAAATTGCACATCAAGTCTAAAGACGGACACTGTCAGGTGACTGTGTAGCGAAGGGTCTGCTTAAAAATTGGATTTTATGGGGTTTTTCGAAATAAGGCTTATGGGATCTTAAACAAAGAGGGTAAAAAAAATTATGGATGGGTTTGGATCTGTTTTACCGTGTGGATCATCTAAATAACTTAACAATGATCACGAACATGAATCAAACCAAGAAATCTGTAAGATCGCGATAAACCGGTGCAAAGGTTGTTGGTTGTTGTTCGTCGTGTGCAGATGGCGTGAGATGATCTGAGATGGTGCAGATGTGATGGATGGATTGTGATAGATAGATGTTGGATAGGTTGTTGGTCTCACACCAACTGATCTCCAAGGAGAACGTCGTAGCCTCTCGCCATTCAATCGCAAGGATCGGAACAAAAGCTCAAAGCTTCTCAAAGGAAGAACCTTTCTTTTCATTCAATAATCAAACTTGGCCCCAGTCGCACAGCCGCTACCTGGCCAGTTAGTCGCCGTCAAGTACCCTGCCTCCGGCTGCACTCGGAGCCTCACCCCAAACCGCGCCACCGCTTGAGTCCTTTGCCTGCCTCCCAACCCCAACTGGTATGTTTTTTTTTTTTAAATTAAAATTTGGGCGATTTTGGGCAATGGAGGCTAGGATCCATTGGATCAAGAATTTGGTTTAGCATATTCTTGGAATATAAGAATGAAATTTATTTTTCATTATATTTTCTCTTAATATTAAATATTGTTATAAATAAAAAGTTATTCTAATATGATTTAAATGTTCAAACAATCAAAATACTTATAATATGTAAAATCAAATTCTTATTTATTTATCTATCATGTATTTTATTTCTTTCTCACTTTCTATGATAATAAAGAATGAAAAAAAATAAATTCTTCATATTTTTCTTTCCTTTATCTAACATTTTCCAAATTTTAAACAAGTCCTTAATTTTTATGCTCCTTTTTTTTTTTTTTTAATAAATGTTTTCCAAATTCTAAATCGCAACCAAAGCAAAAATCAAAATTTCTAAAATTTTGCTCACCATGAAATTCAACAGTTAGTTCAAAGATAGCAAAATTTTTCTACACAATGCGCACACAAAGAACTTCACAGCATATTTAGAATAGAATGATATTAAACTTTCCCAAAACATTCACAATTACACCCATTTCTAGCAACCATTAAATAAAATTCAATGGACACAAAAAAAAAAAAAAAAAAAAAGCAAAAACAAAAAAAACCATTCAGCTGCCACAAAGCCATTGAAAATTCACTCTGCAGAAAAATCTAAAACCCATTTGGCTCAACCCAACAACAATTGTTTTGCTTCCTCGTGCCGTAGAAATTCTCCAAAGAAACCTCATAACCAAAACAATGATACCTTTTTGTTTCAAAGAGTAGAAAATAATGCTTTGAGTCTCACCATAAAATCTGGGAAAGTAAATTTTGTTCCCCATTTCTGGGGTTTTAGCGACTGTCCGTACAGAGGACGAATCACTAACAAAGAGCATATGGTTTCCAATACTCTCAATCTTGACCCATACCATGGCAGTGCGATTTAGCCTAAAGACCTCAACCCATTTTCCCAAATGACCCACAAAAACTGATAAGAGCTCTCCATCACATTCTGCCATGTAGCCTCCATTTGACTAAAAAATTTGTTTGACTCAAAAACTTTGATGGGTGGTGGATGGTGACAACTACATGCAAGATATATTTATAGCATAAAGCGTTTCAATTTATGATTGCAAATTAGAAACATAGATCCTCTTGGGTTTCTCTTCTTTAAATGACGCTGCATCTTTTATATATATATATATATATATATATATATATATATTAGATACTTAAACACCATTTGGATACACTAATAATAATATCGATCAATAATTAAATTTGTTAAAAAGAGAATATAAAAAATAATTAAATAGTTAGAAAACAAACTAAAGAATGAATAGTACAATATGCCAGAAACATAAGATAATTTCACCAACCACACATGCAAACTAATTAACTTATTGAAATTTAAAGTTTGAGGAGTATGACTAGAGTTCAACTTATTTCTTCTCTATTGGTGGACAAAACTTACATAAATGGCGAAAGAAGGCCATTTTGCAAATGTCTAAAAATTTTAAGTTGGGTTTTGAGGGAGACATATCCAAATCTTACGTTCGTATAATTTGTTTCATCTATTCAATAGCCTTCTATAATATTCATATACATTTGAAATGATTTATGCTTTCTATAAATTTATGATTTGAGTTAGGAATCATATGATTCTAAGAGTTATGATTATACATATTGTTAGTATATTACTTGAATATATCAAGTTTTAGTGCAGAAATTTTTTGGGATATGTTCAATTTATAGACGGTATGTTGCTGAATTTTCATTAAAATTTGTCCATAATAAGACTATGTACAAAGAAATTTATGCATGATCAGTTAAAACTTAAAGTCATTCTAACTCGTGCCTCTCACATGTTGAAATTCGTAAGAAAAGAGACAATCTTAGGCTTATAATTGAAAATAAAAAGGACTTGGCCAATAACAACAATCTTAAGTGTACAGTGAAAGGTCAAGAACTAAATGTCATATGAAGTAAACTGCCAAATTAATTACTGTCATTTCATGTATTCATTGAAGCTTAGACCCATCCAAGAACGGTTACCATACATTCATACCTAATCGTACATATGAGACAAATCAATTGTTATATTTCAATTGATAATTAGTCATACTATGTTGACTAATAATCACTTAAACATGTTAATTTTTTGTTTCACTTACGATTAGTAATGTTTGTATTTTAACCATTCTTGGATTGTCCAATGTGGACAGTTCAGGAAGTTGTATTTACATTGTTGTCATTGTTCACTCTTTGTCAATTGTTATTATATATTTCGAGCGCGTCTCTACTTGTGTTCTCTGGGTGCATAGTGGGGTGTCGTGACAATTTGTTAGTGCTGGAAAACTAGCAACATGTTCACTTCCCCTATCTTGTGTACTTGGAGAGACATGGGGATATGTTGTCGAAATTTATAATGACAATGATGAAGGAATTTGAGCGATTGATCGCAATGTAAATGCAACATTCATGAATGGGATAGGATTCGTACCCTTTAGAGTGTGATGGTTGATTATAGGATTCATGGTGCATGCGTTATAAACATTATGAGAAAGCTAGTAGAATAAGGTGTCCTTGCAATAAATGCTAGAACATAACATTCAAACAAATTGATTTGGTCCATTCACATTTATTAGACTTTAGAATGGAGAAAAGGCACACAACATGGGTGTTCCACGGTGAAGATTACGCAATTCAGAGCAATGATGATAGCGATGACGATGAGGGGGCAAATATAGTAGGTGGTGATACGTGTTCGGAAGGGGTAATTGAAACGTTATGTGACTTGCAAAGGGGGATTGCAATGGACACAAACGATGTGCCTGTGTCGCGTACTAGTGATGAATCTACTTCAGCAGGTACCGTACCTTGCGATGCTAGTACGTTGAATAGACTTGGTAAACTATTTGCTAATCTCATGAGGGATGCATGGGTGCCCCTATATCCAAATTGTAAAAAGTTCTCAAAATTAGAGTTTCTGATAAAGTTGCTTCATGCAAGGACAATGCATGGGTTATCTTAGAGTGCATTCAACATGCATTTAAGTCTCATTAAGGCAGCACTGCCTGATGGTGAAATACTTCCAAAGTCTTTTTATGAGGCGAAGACATACATGCATAAATTGGGTCTCGGTTACACTGTAATACATGTGTGTAGGTATGATTGTGCACTCTTTTATGGTGAATATGAAAATGCAAATGAGTGCCCAAAATGTGGTGAACCGAGGTATACAACTAATCAGAAGAAGGATAAAAAGATCCCTAAAAAAATTTTGCGATATTATCCATTAATCCCGCAGCTGCAACGATTGTATATGTGCAAAAAGGCTGCTACAGATATGAGATGGCATCAAGAGAAACGTCTTCAAGATGGAAACACCCTTAGCCATCCAACAGACTTCAAAGCTTGGGCCAATTTTGATAAAGTGCATTCGTGGTTTGCTAGTGATCCTTGCAACATCAGACTTGGCCTTACTTCAGATGGGTTCAATCCTTTCAGTAACATGAACAACCCGTATAGCATGTGACTAGTTATGATGATGCCATACAATATGCCGCCATGGCGATGTATGAAAGAACCTTTTATTTATATGTCTTTGCTCATTCTCAGATCAAGGGCACCTGGTAATGATATTGATGTTTACTTGCTTCCGTTAATTGACGAATTGAAAGAATTATGGGAAAAAGGAGTCAAGACATTTGATGTGGAAACCGGGACAACATTTCAGATGCATGCTGCAGTCTTGTGGACAATTAATGATTTCCTCGCTTATGGCAACTTGTTAGGTTGGAGCACAAAAGGTTAATTAGCATGCCCAGTATGTAATAAGGATGTTGGGTCCTTAACCTTAAAGCATGGCCGCAAGTTATGCTTTATGTATCATTGTCGTTTTCTATGAACTAGACATCCTTGGAGGACTTGTGGCATCAGAAGTTTCAATGGAAAACCTGAATGAACGTCGCAGCCGAAGCGAATAAGTGGGGAAAAGATATTAAACCAATTAAGGTTGATCGGAGATGTGAAATTTAGGAAACCACCAACTAGTAGAAAAAGAAAACATGTTGAGTGGGAGTTAAATTGGTTAAAGAGAAGCATCTTCTTTGAGTTGCCATACTGGAAAGATCTTATACTACGCCATAACTCGGATGTCATGCACATCGACAAGAACATATATGAGAATGCCATTGATACATTGCTTGATATAAATGAGAAGACCAAGGACACCGCAAATGCTCATTCGATATATGGAAGATATAGGAATACGGTCTGAGTTACACATGTTTTGTGATGGGGACAAAATTCTCATGCCATCAACTTGTTACACATTTTCGAAGGATGAAAAGAATAAATTCTTCGAATGGTTGAAATCAGTGAAGTTCTCTGATGGATATCCATCGAACTTAGCTCAATGCATAAACACGAAGGAAGGGAAGATGCTAGGAATGAAAAGTCATGACTGTCATGTCCTTCTACAATGGGTTCTACCCGTTTTCCTTCGTGGACACTTAACTGAAGATGTTCGCTCGGTGCTGATTGAGTTGGGAATCTTTTTTTGACAGTTGTGCTCCAAAAAATTGAGCATAAATGTACTTGAACGGTTAGAGGATGACATTGTGATCATACTATGCAAGATGGAGAAAATATTTCCACCAGCATTCTTCAATGTGATGGTCCACCTAGTTGTCCATTTACCAAGGGAGACCATAATTGGAGGACTAGTTCAATATCGTTGGATGTATCCTATTAAGAGGTAAATTATAAAGTACTTGAATAATGGTCATGTGATTTCCTTATTTTTTTTTTTCTTTATTGTGTCTATAAGCCTATAATGCTACGTAAAATGCACAGGTTCTTGTCTACTTTGAAGGGGTACGTGCGCAATAAGGCACGACCGGAAGGTTCAATCATTGAGGCATACATTGATAATGAAAGTCTTGCATTTTGCTCAATGTATCTACATGATATTGATACAATGTTCACTCGTGAGGAGTGAAATGCAGACGTTCATGCTATTAATACCAAAGATGAAGAACCTAGGAGCTCTATATTTCAAAAAAATGTTCAGCCTCTCAGTGCACGAGTTTATGATTTTATTGATATGGACGACCTACAAAAGGCTCATTTTTACATCCTCAATAATTGTGATGAAACTGTTCCATATATCGAGTACGTGGTTCCAAACTCCTTACTTTGCATTGTATGTAATATGCATAATTATATACTTAGTTGACATTAACATGTACTACTATTGCGTATAGCCAACATAAAACTGAACTCCTGGCCCAAAATGAACGGAATGTTGACGAAAGACATAAGAAGGAATTTATCAATTGGTTTGGGAGTCGTGTAAGTAACAAATACTGCTTGAGTGAGAAGTAATGTATGTTTTCACTATTGACGGTTTATTCTTCTAAACTCCTGTTTATTTAATAGATGAAAGTCATGTATTACAATAAGGAACCAATGACAAGGAAAGATTTGTACGCTTTGGCATGTGGCCCCAATCAATGAGTTTATCGCTACAGCGGTTGCATTGTCAATGGATTATGATTTCATACTAAGTCCCTCGAACTGCATAGAAGAACCCAAAATTGTGGGGTTGCAGTGCTAGGCACAGAAGGAGATGAAGAAATTGACTACTTTGGTGTGCTGGACGACATTATAGAGCTTAGCTATGGAGCCAATAGACTCATCCACCTGTTCAAGTGTACTTGGTGGGACATCGACAATAAAAAGACTAGGATAAACACCGATGCCTACTTTACTAGTGTCAATTTTAGCAAGACCTGATTCAAAAATGACCCTTTCGTGCTTGCGACATAGGCAGAACAAGTGTTTTACCTTAAAGACACCAAATTGAATGGTGAATGACATATGGCCCAAAAGATTCCTTCCCGAAGTTTGTACGCTATTATAGAAGTTGCAAATGAGGAGATGAGTGCTAGTGAGACTGCATTCCAAGAAGATGAGCCATCTGTCAGTGTAGCAGTGCAATCTGCTTTAAATGTTGTCGAAGAAGGCGTCGATCCTATTCCATGGCGGAACATGTAGGGACTGCTGACATTACAATTAAACCTTCTATAGATGTTCACTTCATCGACGATGAGGAAAATGATGGGGAAGATGAAACAGGGGTCAAGTACTGTAGTGAAGAGGAAGACACTTTAGAAAGTGAGGATGATACCGATATTGAGGACGTATAGGGGGTAAGCATGTTATGTTTGTCACTATATATCAGACATGTGTAAATAACTTAAAATATATGTATTACGCATCCATCTAATATTCGTACTTCTCATATTTACTTGTCTAATAATTTGCAGATGCACACAACTACATCGCATGAGGATGATTCGACATCCTCGAGACCAGCAGAGCCCGTCGCACCTGATGCAGTGGCACCATTGTCTGAGCCATCAGCACCTCATCCAGACATGGATACCACTTATGCGACTGATACGCAGGGTGAGTTACCGACCGTGATGAGCAGTGTTGGTATGGATACGATTAATTTATTTACATTTCAACTATTGATGATAGTTATTCACGTGTATGATTATAATGTTGTTCTTAATTTAACTTTGCTTGCAGCATCTACGTCCATGGTCAGGTCAGGCCGTGGTGCATCGAAGAACATGTTGCTGAGGAAGCACCTGGATAGGTCTCATCAGTGGATTCAGATTGATATTCCTCCAGGATACACCGCTCTGCTAAACGATTGGTGCACTGTCTGGACGAGGGAACACGACATTATATGCCGACAGTATGCTCCAATCATGACCTTCAGCTGGCTGAAAGTGACTTAGGAGCAGTGCATGGTTCTTTACATGCACATTTTGGTAAGTAATCCCAAACCCTATAAAGTTATTTTAAATTAAATATATATTTTTTTACTTTTAAAATACTAGCCAATTAACAAATGTCAAATATTGTAATTGTATTAGCTATATATGCAGAAGGAGTTCGATATGGACATCCTCGAGGATGAGCATGTGAGGAGGGCGGTCAATGTCCAATTGTGCAATAAATTTAATAGCTATGTCTTGAAAATGCGCTCCCATTTTTTAGCGATGGGAGATGAAGCAGAAGCGCGACCATACGATAAGATATCCTAAGAGGATTGGGAGGTGGTGTGTCGCCATTTCCGCGACCCACACTATTAGGTGATGTGTTTGAATTATAATCGCTAATTTTTCACAATGATTTCACTAATAAACCGCCATTACATCTTCCTTGTAGGCCATATGTGAAACAAATGCTGCGAACCGCAGCAAACTCCCTACGACGCATTGTGGTGCATCGAGGTTATTCGTAAATCATCGACAGGTAATTACTATATATAAAACTATTTGACCATTACATGACATAATACTAATGATGTCTTATATGATAATATAGCATAATCCCGATACTAGCACAGAGGAGCCGCTGCCGGATCTTTATCAGAGAACACACCAACGGTGATCGGGGGAGTGGTGCGAAGGTGCGCAGGAAAGTAATGTAAGTGAAACAAAAGATTTAATTTATTACTTGATTCAAAACATAAAAGTTGTAGTCTTACTTATTCCTTTTAATCATTTTCATGACTGAAATTAGGCACGGATGGTCGAATTGAGGGATGCACTTGTTTCAGAGGGGAGTCAGCACATGACAGATTTCGAGATCACTTTCTAGGTGCTTGGGCGATAAGCGGGGGGATGGGTGAAAGGTATTGGAAGTGGATACATCACCCCAACAACATCATCATCCATGCATGCGGCGGCTCGTGCAGATATGGAACGAGGGCGTCGAGAGGCCGAGTATGGTGAGTAGGAGATGGCTTGATGGATGCAGATGGTGGAAATGGAGAACGTGCAATTGAGAGACAAGGTCTCCACCTTTCAAGCCCAGGTGCAAGCCATGATGAATAGACAAGCATTGTTCGAGGAAATGATGCGCCAATCTCGACCATATGATGCGGGTGGCTCCTCTGATTAGAAGGTATATGTGGCACTTATAGCTTAACATAGTACTTATGCAAAAATATTTTATGTGTTTATTTGTGTTATAATATAGAGAATTTTTCAATGATTAACGAATACTCATACTAGTTTAACCTACATCAATATCTAACTACTGCCCCAAAACTAGGACCACGATCATACCTTGTTGCTATACCAGTCACTATAATCCACCACCACTAGCTTGCTGATACTCGTGAGGAACACCTCCTTGACCACTATAATCCACCTACATCTTTTCCACTGTCATAACCTTATGTTTCAATCTTATGGCAGTGTTGAAATATGATATGCTTATTTAAATAGAGGAATTATGAAATAAGCATTTCATATTAAACCAGCTAAAATATATTTAAACTTCGATTTTAAAATGAGGACTGCTACTCCCATTGTTGTATGTTATGCTACCTGTTGCCGCTTCCATGAACCATGATTGCAAGTACACAAACTAGCTATTGCAAATGAGTTCATTTCCGCCAGCATTCTTTTAGATTTATATTGCTCAGTCATCTTATAAGTCTCATTTCATTTGCACACAATTTTTGTAAATTTTCATAGAATAGGATAACATATTTGATGAGAACAGAAATACAATAGGGAGGACAAAGTATCTTCCTAGAAAGACACAAAATTAAAATAATGTTGAAAAAGTGAAACCAAAATGATCAGCACTATTAGTGTCAAAGAGAGATAAAACAATAAGCGTATGCATACTAAGACAAAGATTAGATTTAAGCACAAAAATAGAGAATAACATGTTCCATGTAAGAATCAATAAGTCCTAAACATAAAAACATGGCATATCAATAACAAGCTTTTAAAAAGATAAGCAATACGAGCAATAAGCAACAAAAGAAGTCACAAAGCTATTTTTAATACAAATTTAGAATAGTCAAATAAATCTAAGTGTTCCAAGAATCATCATCAGACTCATCATCTTCTTTTTCTTCTTCATCTTCTTCTTCACGTTCATCAGAATCAGCTTCCATTGGAGCCTTTCCATGTGAAGAGGAAGTGCTGGTCATATGTTGCTCAATCCGGCCAAGTCTCTGGTATAGAGAAGCATAGTTTTCTTGAAGAATGTTTTAGTTAGCACACATTTCTATACTAAAGTCTGTGAACTGCTGATGATAAGACATAAACCATAAAGGTGCATCAAGCAGAGGAGCTGGTTGCCGAACATGAGGTGGAGCTAGTTCAACAGCTTGTCTCGGTGGTCTCCTTCCTCTTAGAAACCAACATTGCTCATCTTATTAATATTTTTAGTGTTCATTCTATAAATTATTATCTCACTTATTTTTTGAGTATTTTTTATATTTTGAAAGCAAAAAAATGCCGAGAAGAAGTGACATTAACAATTCAACCATGGGTTTTTCTAATTATATCATTATAAGAAAATTGTTAATTATTGTAAGTTGAGCAAAATATAATTAAATAATAAATTATGTAAGTAATAATTTAATTAAATGATAAATTCTATAATTTAAATTGCAAGAAATTTTAATTGGTCAGTGGACAGATCAAGCAATTGACTACCCCTACAATTTTTCTTCTCTAACTAAAGATCTCTTCGGCTTAAAATTAAGTTGCAAGATGAAGCAATTAAGTGCCGGTAGAAGAATAGAAGTCTACAAATTTATTTCTCTCTTATTCATTCTTTTCAAAAATCTTTCCATCCTTAACCTCTTCTAAAAAAAGTTTAATAAAATCTTATAGTTAACTATAAAAATATCCTTTTATTATCATTAAAAATAATTGATTAGAATAATTATTACACTTTAATCCATTAACAAACCCTTTGAATGAAGAAATCAAAATTCTTCTAAAGAACCTTCTTGTAAACCCATGTGACTAAGACTCCCCAAATAGTACTATCCATACAACAACCTCACATTATCAAACGACCTACGTAGTACAAGCTCATGCTCTAGACCTTGCTCCTCAAAGAAACATTGATGAAACCTCTTGGAAATAAAAACAAACGATTACTACAAAAACATATATTTCATTATGTTGCTCGTGGAGTATTGTAGCATAACGTTTATATTTTGGAGTATACATGCTTGATGGATCTTTTGCATGATGGATAAATTATTGCTTGTTGATTGACTACTGGATAATGCATGCTGGTTCGATCGTCATATGCATGCAACTAAATGACAATATAGGTAGTTGATTGTGTGCTGAAAAGTTAATGATGTATTGGGAACTGCATGTTGAGTAGTTTACATTAGGATGTTGCATGCTAATTGATGAATGGATATAGTCACAATGAAAACTGCATGTTGAGTAGTTGTTATTAGGTTGTTGTATGTTGGTTGAGTGGTATAATGTAGGATGATAAATGATGAATCAATAAATGAACTTCATCTTTAATATAAATTGCATAAATTCTTGCATGAGAACATTCATGGAATCTTAAGCTTTATCCTAGGAGAAATTGTCTTAAAAGTGTTATGATGCATATGCATGAAACTCATTGTGCCTTGGTTGTTGAGCCTTTCCTAAAAATGATGCAAATTATATATAACTTATTTGGATTCATAAAAATATGGTTCATGGAAACCATTTGGCACAGTATTATGGTCTAGAATTTACTAAGGATTCAAATGGTTGCTTATACTGGTATTGAGAACTCAATTGAATTCGTATATAATAAGTATAAGTCATTCATTTTGTCTGATCTAGTTTTAATGTCAAAAGGGGGAGTTTTTGAAGCAAATGATTATTCTTATTCCTCACACCTTTTGATGATGTCAAATGGGGGAGATTGTTTAGCAAAATTCTTAACTTTTCATCCTTGATATGCTCACCCAACTTTTGGCTTAAAAGTTTAGCTTAGAGACTGTGTAACAAGTGTTTAAAGCATAAATGACTTGTTTTTGGCTCACAATAATCATAAGTATCAAATCGATACTTAGGAGCTGAGTCTCTGAGCTTTGCCATACACTTGTAGCATATGGCTCATAATAACTAAAAATTTGTTTAAATGTCATTTTCAAAGCTAAATGCAAACTAAACTAAGCTTAAAGGGTTTTAAACTCGAAAAGTTCTAGAAGTCTTCATTTGAGTATGCTTATATTGAGACATATAGTGCTTACTCTTTTTATTTATGCATACTGTGAGGGGGAGCCTTGTTAAGGAGTAAACATCAAGTTTTCCAAAAGAGTAGTGCCCAAGAAATCTATTTAAAAAATCTTCCCATTGAATTTTTAAAAGTTTGTTCGAGTGGTAGTCACCGCCCATGACCTAGCAGTCGTCTGCCATAGTGAAAAACAAAACAACCAGAAGATTGGTAGTCGCCTGCCAAGACAAAGGCAGTCGCCTGGCTTGACCACCCAGATGCCTAACAAGGTGCAGGTAGTCGCCTGAGACCCTACTGCCTCCCAAGTTTAATTTTCTTAAATATTGGCAGTCGACTGCCTATATTTGGCAACCACTTGGCTCTCAGAATTTTCCTTATTCACTTTGAAAACTTTTCTTCCTTTGAGACCTTTGTTACTTTGATTTAAAAACATATTTTAAAAATGTGTTTCTTAGTTTCTTTTTATTTATAAGAGCTTCAATTCAATTTATATCGAAGTTTACATGAAGTACTTACAAAAAGACATAATTAAAACTCTAATATTTTGATCTTTAACTAAATCCTTGTATTATCATTTTCTCCTAAATTATGAGTAACTTATTCTTTGATTTCCTTTCATTTTTCTCAATTCCCTGGAAAACTTTTCAAAATGCATCTATCTAAAAGGAGGAGTATGTAATGAAACATGACTCCTATTTTAAGTCCTCTCCTATTTTAAGTCATATGCACATTTTCCCTTCTATTCAACTTATCTGATTTCTCCAAAAAACTATTTTATTTTTTAGGATGGCAAACTAATTAAGAATAATACAAATTAAATAATTAATTAATGAAAATTTTAAAGATGTAATTAAAACCTGCTCGTAAGCACCTAAGCTTATCATAAGGGTAATAGAGAACTCAAATATTAGATATAAATTTATTTAATTGGAGATTAGGGTAGAAGGACATACTAACCTCATGTCCTAAAAAATTAATCAACTATTTGAAAGGTCTTAAACACCATCATAGAAAAAAATTATAAACTAATTTTCACGACTAAACACGCCTAAAAGACTTTAGACGCTATCACAAAAAAAAAAGAAAAAAGATAAAACAACCTCTATAACTAAAGGTGTCTCAAGCTTAAGATAATAATTATACGCATGGTTAATGAACATTATCAAATTCTCAGTGCCTGATTTAGTTACTTTGACATTTTCTATTATTGGTGTTCTCTTCAGTTCTTTTGTTGATTTGTTGGCCGCTCACTGTTTTTGTTGCCTTGTTGGTTTCCTGTTTTGGGTCTTCCTGTACTTTTGTATCCTCACGCCTCTGACTTGAGCTTTGTTTATTAATGAATTCACTCAGTTTTACCTTTCAAAAAATTAAAAGGTAATTACACATAATATATATAAGTAGTTGCAAGTATAGTTATGTGTGTATCTTCTCATGGTTATTCAAAGACCCTTTCATCCCTTTGACTTTATAGGCTACCTTTCAAGTGTACAACTCAATGGAAATATGTGAACTCAGTGTTTAGTTTTAAATACTGACATTATTTTTTTCATTATTGATATTACTACTGTACAAATTGTGTAATATGCATGATTATGAAATCTTTGCGAATTTGTTATACCACATAATTATTTTTCCTGATTATACTGAGTGTCAGCTCTCCATTTGTATACTAATTTTTTTTAATGACTCTTAATTTGTAGGGTTCGTGGCTGTTATAACATCAGCACGATGTCATGCATGCATGCATTATAGTCGACGTCGGATGCAACTTTTGACTATTTCTTTGTAATTTTTATTGTTATTTGAATAAATAGAATTTTTGAATTTTGAATTTGAATTTGTACTAGTATTTGTATTTGAATTTTGAATATTTTGAATTTTTTTGTTATCTGAACATATGTTATTTCTTTATTTTAATTGAATTTGTATTTGAATTTGAAATTTTGAATGATATATGAATTTTTTAGTAATTATGGTTTCGGTTTATAAATTCGAAAATGTAATTACAGATATATAGGAATTGATGATTAAAAAAAATTAGTATTAAAGTTTTTTTATTTTTTTTAATTATTAGTGAAAGATTCAAATTCGTCACTAATAGTAGGGCATTAGTGAATGACTAAAATTCGCCACTAATAGTAGGATATTAGTGACAAATTTGAATCCTTTACTAATACTATACAATTATTGACGAATTTGTAATTTGTCACTAATACCCTACTATTAGTGACGAATTTTAATCTTTCACCAATGTCCTACTATTAGTGACGAATTTGAATCCTTCACTAATGCCTAGTATTAGTGACGAATTTGTAATTCTTCACTAATACTCTACTATTAGTGATGAATTTGAGTTGAACCGTTCTTGCATTTATAGTGACGGTATTAGAGTTTTAGTGATGGTTATAATCCATCACTAATACTCCATTATTAGTGACGAAAATTTTAATTCGTCACTAAACGTTAGTAGTAATGGTACATATAGCAACTATTTTGAAACTCTCACTTATACGCGTAAATTCGTCACTAATAGTATTAGTGACGAATTTATGCGTATTAAGGATGAATTTGATCCTTCACTGATACCCTGATTTTTTGTAGTGTATCTTGTTGCCATAGTTTGAATAAGAATGTGATTAATTGTGAATAATCGTGTGACATGCATGTGGGGTAGCGGGATTAGACTAAATTTAAATTCACACACTTTCACGCGCCTTCTACCCGGGCTTTACTTGCTAAGATTAGAAAGGAGTGCAATACCATTTGTCCCCACGTGGAAGGGCTTGTGGGGACCCATGAACCACTCCGCTCAATTTGAGCTCTATCCAAACCCTTTAGGTGAAGATAGGGTTCAGGTTGGGAACCTATCGTCAATAGGATTAGAGCCTATCCACACATACTTGTATATAGTTTTCCTTAATTATGATAGAGCCATGAAGAACCCTATATATACATATCTACCCTGGGTCGGGACAGGAGCCACATCCTTCTCCATGTGACATAATTTGTGTCTTTTGTATATATATTGTGTGTTGTGTTGTGCCTCTTACATCCATCTTAGACTTGCATACTACTTAGCCATTATTCTGAAAATGCCCAATAATGAGACCATGACCCATTCTTTCAAAAATAAAAATAAAAAATAAAACACTTGGCCTAGGCATTTTAAAATATGGGTCGGCCCAACCCTTTTCAAGTAACTAAAGCCCAATTTTTTTTTTTAAAAAAAAAAAAAAACCTACTCACTCGGCCCAGACCTGATTTTCAAAAAAGGGCCAAACTCAGATTTCAAAAGTGGGCCTCAGCCCTATTACCTAAAAATCCAGGCCAACATTTTCTAAGCAATCCAAACCCAACTCCTTTTAAACTAGGGTCTGATCCCATCATAAAATAGCTTGAAGCCCATATTTTAAAATACTTGAGGTCCAAGTGCACATTAAAGTCCACAAGCTTGCATTGAACAAATCCAATGGGTTGATTCGCCTGGGTCAACCCCAAACCCAGATAGTGACTTAATCTTTTGTAGAGTCTAGGGTACATAGACCATTACTAGGGAGGAATTGAATTGAAATAGTGATCCATCAATGGTTGTCTTAATCTTGAAATCTTTCATTGGTGGAATTTTTTTTATAGAATTCTGGCAAAGTAGTTATCTAGGTAGCATTGCATTCATGCATTCACGCATAATTTCACGCATAGTGATGCACAATAGGACGTATGCATGTTCACATCTCTGTTTGCATGTATTTTTGCACTAGTTAAACCCATGCATAAACATCCATTGCATAACATAATCATATATTCCATGCTCAATTTCATAACCATGCATGCATAGTCATCTCCAATAAGTTGGTAAGCACATCCCAAATTTCTATACAACCGGTGTGCTGAGGTGGCAAAATTAAAGATTCGGGGTTCCATTATTGGGCAGAACAAAAACGATCTCTCTATGCTATGCGAAAGGTTAGAATCATGGGAATCCGTTGCTAGATCACAATTGAAATGTCATAAATGTCATCGGGTTAAAGGATTGATTGGTATTCAACTTCAGAAGTGAGCTCACATGATACAAAAATGATGTGCTTGATCACCTAAGGGTAATAACAAGAGGAATGCATCAATGTTTTTTATTTAAATTATTTTGAAATTAAATGAAATAAGAATGCTTTTCAGTCTTATCTCATCCTATCCTCCTTGGATTATCACCCTATGCCAAATTTTGCCTATTTTTGCTTTCATTTTGTGTAAAGTGACATAGGAAATAGTTTTGTCAGTACAAGGGACTTAGAGCCAATAGTTGATTTTGAGAGTCTATTCAATGGGGGAAAAAAAAAAAAGGAAAGGAAAAGCCTCCGAGCTAGAAGACCCCCACTTCAAGATGTTGTCAAGGAGCCTCGTTGGGATGTGAATTTCAAAATGATGAAGAGTCGTAGGAGAAATATACAAAAATGACTTATCAAGCTTTGTCCTACATTTTTTTAGGAAAAATGTTTTTTGACTTTGTTATCTAAGTTGTGACTGTTGTCTTAAAGGTATAATGATTATATTCTGATCAAATGAAATGGTGACCATCTTTGGTCGACCAGTATCCCTAAAAAGAACCAAATATTGACTTACCATTTGTTAACCAAGTTGAGCATGAATGTTAAACCAATCTTTTCTTAAAAGTCAGTTTATCATAAATTCAACCTAGATTTGAGGCAATGATCACTACCAAAAGGATGGCAGGGCATTTTTCTGCTACCCAAAAAGAAAGTCAAAGAAGAAATCCCTTGCAAGCCCTTTTGAGCCTAAAAAATTCAATTTTTGATTAACCCGTCAAAGGATCACACCCCATATTGGGACAGTTTTAAAAAGATCAGTCCAAAATGAAATTCAAATGAAAATGAAGTTAAGTTTCCTTCATCAAAGGAAAAGCAAAAGTTGCGGTAAAAGAAGAAAAAGAAGATGAAAAAGTGAAAGAAAAAAAAAAAAGAAAGAGAAAAAAAAAAAAAAGGAAAGAAAGAAATAAGGGACATATTACATATGTGATCTTTGACCAAATTACCCTTGATAAAATCGATGATTTTGAGCCTTATTTAACCATTTTCTTCTTTAACTCATACCCTTAGCCTACATTACGGTCCAAATGAAAGTCTTAACCAGATTGGTATATGTTGTTGTCTCAAATGATTTGTCAAACTCAATGTTGAGTCTGAATTACGTAATGACCTGATCCTGAAAAGGTACATAGGCAACTTGTTCAAATGACAAGTTCGGTCAATACTCTGTGAATAGGGCACGACAAATTGGGGCATAAATTTTTATTATGGGATGAGATTTTTTAGCCTTAGTTTCCTTGTTCTTGGTGAAACCTAAATCCTATGCCTACATTTCGTCCCATGTCTTGAAGTCCACCTTGAGATTGGAATATTGATCACACTACTTAATGAGACACTAGTTATAATTCAAGGCAAGAAGTTTGAAATAAGCTATAATTCAAGGCAAGAAGTTTGAAATAAGCTTGAAATAAGTAAGAAAGAATCTCTAAGTGGTGATACAGTGGACAAGTTATGGTTATGAGGCTAAAAAAAAAAAAAGTTTGCCCATTGATATGATTCTCTAAGCTAGCAAAGTTATATTAGTATCAAAGTACTAGTAAAATTTGTCTCTTATTTAACAAGCACAGAAAATCAAGCAAAGAAAAGCAAGTTTGTGCATTCCATCCACATACCCATTGAGATTAAGTTATCTGAATGCATGCTTATTTATTTAAATTTCAAAAAGATTTTAAAACATTAAGAATGCAATCCAGAGAAGATCCTTATGGAGAAATAGCAGTCTAACTAGGGCAAATGTTATGTCAAGTTTCAGAGATCTGCTTATTCAAGAACAATCTAACAACATGATCAAGATCACTAGCAGATACATTCAACTGGGGCAAATTTCGAGTCGAGTTTCAATGGGACCCTTTCAAGCACCTTCTTATTATATTGGAATATGAAAACGGGGTCAAGATTAGCTATAGATCCGTTCAACTAGGGCAGATTTTGTGATTTTCATTTGAGCCAAGTCAATCATCTCCATGATTGGATGAATCAAGAAAATTAAGTCAAGATCAGTTATAGATCCATTCAAATGCAGTAAATTTCATGCAGAAATTCAAAAACATGGCCAAGATAAAAGATGAGGTTATTGATCATAGGCACGCTGAGAGAAAAGATTCATGCATTGCCATGTATTTCACGCATTACCATTCATTTCATGCATTGTCATACATTTCATGCATCAAACAAAAAAATAAAATATAAATAAAAAATAAAAAATAATAAAAAATGCATACATGTCATATCATGCAACATGCATACATATAGCAACATACCCCTACATCATAGCATCACAAGTTAGCAACATGCATACAAGTGACAGCATATCACTGCATTCTAAGTTAGTAATTTGCATACAAAGAGCGGCATATCACTACATTCTTGCATCACAAGTTAGCAACATGCATACATGTAGCAGCATACCACTGCATTTTAGTATTACAAGTTAGCAACATGCATACAAATAACAGCATATCACTTCATTATGGCATCACGAGTTAGCAACATGCATATGTATAGCAAAAGAGCACCCTTTACACTTGTCTTGTTAAAAAGGATTTTGAATGATCATTTGACATTCTTGACTAAGAAAATCCTGTTGTGTTAATATTTAAAACTAGGGTGGCCAACCCCAGGCACACATTGAATTACCTGGAAACTAGGGCATCTGACCCCAAACACACATTGATTTATTTTGAAACTGGGGCAGCAGATTCCAAGGACAAGTGGATTCGTTCATTGAAATCAGGACCCTACACCCAAGTGCATTTCCCCAATAGAGTAACCATTTTCCAAACTTTGATTGTATACCTTATTATTGCTTGAAGTGGCTCGGATCATCGTATCTGCTATGGCTTGGATCATCGTATCCGCTATGGCTCGGATTCTTACATTCGACGCAAGCGATCATTGTGTCTTGTGGTTCAGATCATTGTATCCGCTACGACTCAGATTCTTACATTCATAGCAAGTCATCAATGTGCCATGTGGCTCAGATCATTGTATCCATTACGGCTCAGATTCTTACATTTGCAGCAAGCCATTGTGTCTTATGGCTCGGATAATCGTATCTGATACGACTTGGATTTTTACATTCGTAGCAAGCCATCATTGTGTTTTTTGGCTCGAATCATCATATTCGCTACGACTTGGATTCTTACATTCGCAACAAGCCATCATTGTGTCCCATGGCTCGGATCATCGTATCCTCTACGGCTCGAATTCTTACATTCGAAGCAAGGCATCATTATGTCCTATAACTTGAATCATCATATCTGCTACGGCTCGAATTCTTACATTCAAAGCAAGCCATCATTTTGTCCTATGGCTCAGATCATTGTACCGACTACGGCTCGAATTCTTACATTCAAAGCAAGCCATCATTGTGTCCTATGGCTCAGATCATCGTATCCGCTATGACTCAGATTCTTACATTCGAAGCAAGCCATCATTGTGTCATGTGGCTCGAACCGTATCTGCTACGGCTTGGATTCTTACATTCGTAGCAAGCCATTAGTGTGTCTTATGGCTCAGATCATCGTATCCGCTACAGCTCGGATTATTACATTCGAAGCAAGCCATCATTGTGTTGTGCGGCTCAGATCATCGAATCTGTTATGGCTCGGATTTTTACATTCACAGCAAGCCATCAATATGTCATATGGCCTAAATCATCGTATCCGCTACAACTCAGATTATTACATTCGCAGTAAGCCATCATTGTGTCCTATGGCTCAAATCATTGTATCTTCTATGGTTCAGATTCTTACATTCGAAGCAAGCTATCATTGTGTCGTGTGACTTGGATCATCATATCTACTATGGCTCGGATTCATACATTCGCAGCAAGTCAATCATTGTGTTTTGTCTCTCAGATCATCATATTTTACTACGGCTCAGATTCTTACATTCGCAGCAAGCCATCATTGTGTCCTATGGCTCGAATCATTGTATCCGCTATGGCTCGGATTCTTATATTTGAAGCAAGCCATCATTGTGTCCTATGGCTCGGATCATTGTATCCGCTACGGTTCAGATTCTTACATTCGCAGCAAGCCATCGTTGTGTCCTATGGCTTGGATCGTCGTATCTGCTATGGATTGAATTCTTACATTCGAAGCAAGCCGTCATTGTGTCTTGTGGCTCGGATCATCGTATCCTCTACTGCTTGGATTCTTACATTTGCAGCATGTCATCATTGTGTCTTGTGGCTCGGATCATCGTATCCACGAAGGCTCGGATTCTTTCACTTGCAATAAGCCATCAATATGTCCTACGAGTCGAATTCTTACATTTGAAGCAAGCCATCATTGTGTCTTGTGGCTCAGATCATTGTATCCGCTACGACTCAGATTCCTACATCCGAAGCAAGCCATCATTGTGTCCTGTGGCTCGGATCATCGTATCTACTATGACTTAGATTCTTACATTTGTAGCAAGTCATCCCTGTGTACCTCAACCTGTATTCTTACATTCAGTGCAATACCTCACTTTGTAATTTCTCCTGGATTCTTACATTCAGTGCAAATCATCCCTGGTTGGTAGAAACGAACAACACTTGATTAATCTAAAAGCTATAGGGAGTTGTATGAGTTGGTTAAAATATGTGTCTTTTATCTTTGTAGGCTTGTTGCTACAAAAACGTAGGAGAGTTCCTACTGTTACGTTGAAGCAACGAAACCTACAAAGAGGGGCAGTTGTAGACACCCTATTTTTGTTCGAGCTAAATACAACAAAGGCGTCGTTTTGCTATTATTATCAGTTGTAGTATAATTAGGGTATTTCTACTATTATTTTATTATTTTACTTATTATTATTATTATTATTATTATTATTATTATTGTTATTATTATTATTATTATTTTCATTATTAGTTTTATTTTTATTATTTTTACTTTACTTTTATCATTTTTATTTTATTATTACTCTACTATAATTATTTTTACTATTTCTATTTATTATTATTGGTTATTAGTAGTATCGCTATTTTCAAATCTTAATATTATTATTACATTATTATTATTATTATTATTATTATTATTATTATTATTATTATTATTATATTTAATATTAATATTATTAGCATTAGGGTTTTGGGGGGATGAGAAGCCTATAAAAGGCCTTATTCACACAGAAACCCCCCCCCCCCCCCGCCCGCGCGCGGGGGGGGGGGGGCGATCTATCTTCTTTTTCTCTCATCTTCCTTCCCTATCTCTCTCTCCTTTTGTCTCTTGCTCCCCTGCGAGCCTCTCTGCTACTCTCCCGCATGGCCACCACCTCACTGCCATCATCACCATCATCCTCCCTCCGTTCTCTCGCCATCCCCACACCACCACTGTAACAACCTACTTATCTAATCATATAATAAAACATAATAAGTAAAATAGTTAACCCAAACCCATGGGTAGCGGGGACACCTTTTATACACAACGGAACTTAGGCAGCAGTAAATGTAAATCATTAAACTCATTACCACAAAATTCATAATACCAGAGTTAACTATAATCCAAAACACTGTATTTATACACAATCTCTCAAAAATTCCACATCAAAATCTTCTAATCCTAGTTCCAACTTACCCTCCTAACAAGGCAACACAACCGACTCAATGGTGGCCTCAATCTGCTGGTCTTTTTGGGTGTCTTGAAAATTATTTAAGTTCGAGGGGTGAGACACTTCTCAGTAAGGGAAAATAAACTAAATACAGTTGTGTGACAACATGAATATTTGATGCAATTATACATATACAGTACATTTCATATACCTGAAAACATACATCATAACATACTGAATAATTATATACTTTTGTATTTTCTAATAAATCATACAGTTCATAAAATGTCTAATATAGCTGATAATAGTGAAAATTCACTCGGGATGTATAGCTAGCTGATGTCATGTATTACCCCCCATGATGGGTTGTGCAGCCCGAAGGCGGGACCCGACAATGGCTGGCCCACCACTACCAAGTCAAAAATGTTTGTAAGTATGATGGACTCGTGACACCCTGGTCCGGACTTCCAAGTGGATGTCTACAACTCTACACTGAAAGCCACATCGACTATCCATCACCCACCCCATTGTGGGGTGGTTAGCACAAGTTTAAACGTAGATATGTGATCAGTATAGCAACGGTATCGTGCTCTTGTAACTGAACTAAACTAACATCCAGGTTCTAATAACATATAATATATGATAATATACTTGTCTAACATAAATAGATTGACAGCATTTTATGAAATAACATATATACATATGGCCTTACGCCAATTTTTCTCATATCTGCGGCCTTGTGCCGAACATTCATAAATACGGCCTTGCGCCGAAATCATACGTAAAACACAACCTTGCACCGGCTATCAATCATGGCCTTGGGCCGAATATTTCATACACATCATTCTGAATAAATAATTCATTTATTATGTATTTTAGCAACCATAATGTGCTGCATTATTTCATAATCTCTAAAAACATACTTTATACGTAAAATTGCCATACATACTACTTTTCATGTAAAATAATATTCATGCCACACAATGCTGAATAAATCATACATTCCATTCTAAAATCATATTTCTAATATTTTATACATATATATACATTTCAACATAATAGCAGTATTTTCCCAAATATGCAATTTTTACTAATCTCCTCATATATACATATTATACATGCTTCCTGAAAATAAATTTACTAATAAATAATAATATAGTTTACTTGGAAAATAACTGCTTTAGTTTATTCTCTTACCTGACACTAAAAAGAAACCCCCTAAAATGCGCTCGTCCTGCACCCGCAGAGTTTCCTGTTCAACACCCTGAAAACAACAACTCCCAGAACTAAACTTCAGTATTTTTCCATGAATAACATTTCATATAACTACGGTAAGACCAAATTTGACATAAAAAGCCTTACCTTAAACCATGGATGAATTCCAACTCTGCCCCACCAACGATCCGCTTCAGCAGACTTGGAGAGAACTTCCCCAGGAGAATTGTGGTGGCCTCAAATCATCGATCCGACGAACGACGGGGCCGAAATCAAAGAGAGAGGAGAGAGGAACCGTAGGGAGGAGAAAGAGAGTGTTTATGCCAATTTTTCTGCGTAAAAAACTGAGGTTTGCACTATTTGTACTATGGACTTCGTCGACGAGCCATGTCACCTCGTTAACAAGGTCAGAAGGCAATTCGTCGACCAACTCACCCCTTCGTCAATGAAATTCAGAGTCGCTTAAAACATCCTCTTGGTATTTTCTCGTTGACGAGGTACACTTTTGTCGACAGGCCCAGTATGCAACGTCGTTCATCGACGAAGGCTGCTGCCTCCTTCTGTTACTGTTTCCATTTTCCCCTTTCTCTATTATTTAAATATCCTTACTCTTCAGGTCATTACATTCTCCTCTCCTTATAAAATTTTGTCCTCGAAATTTAATGTTTATACAATTCATCATTCCTTAAAGGCAAAATGGTCTACTTATTTTATTACTTACCCTCACTTATGGCAAAGGAATACTGTAGTTACATTCCAAGTCCTAGGAGATTACATAAATAAAATACAATTTCCCCCAAAACTAAAATACTACTTACTAACTAAAGTATTACATGTACCTGCAAAAGAAATATTACATTTCCTAATTACTTTGGAACTTCTTGGAACAGTTGCAGGTACTTCTGTTTGATCTGTCCCTCAAGTTCCCAAGAAGCTTCTTTTATTGCATGATTCCTCCATAGAACCTTTACCAAAGGAATCTTCTTATTACGTAGTTCTTGTTCTCTTCTATCCAAAATCTGCGCTAGTACCTCCTCATAGACTAGCGAATCACTAAGCTCTAATTCATTATAACTGATAATATAAGAAGGATCTGGGACGTAGTTCCTCAACATAGAAACGTGGAATACGTCGTGCATCCTAGATAACATAGGTGGTAAAGCTAACATATAGGCAACCGATCCCACTTTCTCTAGAATCTCAAATAGACCGATAAACTTAGGGCTAAGTTTACCCCTCCTTCCAAACCTCATAACTCTTTTTAACGAAGCTATCTTCATAAATATATGATCCCCATATCAAATTCTAATTTCTTGCGATGATTATTGGCATAATACAAAGGAGATCGGCATCTCCTACCATATAAGGCCTCAAATGGTGCCATACCAATGCTGGCCTAATAACTGTTACTATACGCGAACTCTACTATTGGCATGAACTGAATCCAACTACCCCCAAAATATAATACACATGCCTGGAGCATATATTCTAACATCTGTATCATCCTCTCTATTTGCCCGTTTGACTAAGGATGGAATGCAATGCTAAATGATAATTAAGACCCTAAAGCTTCCTGTAAGCTTCTCCATAACCATGATGTGAAACGTAGGTGTTGATCTGACATTATGGACACAGGCACTCCGTGAGAATAAACTATTTCCTGGATGTGAATCTTTGCCAAACGGTTAAGGTAGTAGCTGATCTTGATAGGGAGGAAATGGGCGGTTTTAGTTAACCGATCTACTATCACCCAAATCACATTCTGGCCATGCGATGTCGACGGCAACCCTGAGACAAAATCTATAGATATATGATCCCACTTCCACTCTAAGATAAATAGTGGCTGCAACTCACCTGCTGGTCTCTAGTGCTTAGCTTTTACCTGTGGGCACGTCAAAAACTGTGCTACATACTCAGTAATTTCCTTCTTCATACCACTCCATCAGTAAAACTCTCATAGATCCTTGTACATTTTCGTACTGCCAGGATGAACTGTGTACAAAGATCTATGAGCCTCCTTCAAAATAGTCTTTAAGTGTGAGCATCAGCATAAACACAGAATCTGGAATGGAACCGTAAAGCCCTATCATCTGAAATGCAGAATTCCTCTCCCTAACTAGTCTACACTCTATATATCACCTCTACTAACTCTGGATCTTCCTTCTAAGTAGCTTGAATTCTTTCCTGCTGAGTAGGATGCACTACTAAACTAGCGACATAAACCTGAGGGTTACTCTCGACCAACTCGATGCCGAGTCTCTCCAGATCCATCATGTTCGGATACTGGATCTCCATAGCCATCAACGCTAATTCCCCAGATTTCCTACTCAGTGCATCAGCTACAACATTTGCTTTCCCTGGGTGATAACTGATGGTACAATCAAAATCTTTAATTAACTCTAACCACCTTCTCTGTCTCATATTTAGTTCCTTCAGAGAGAAGAAATACTTTAAACTCTTGTGGTTGGAGAAAATCTCACACTGCTCGCCGTACAAGTAATGCCTCCAAATCTTCAATGCGTGTACCATTGCAGCTAATTCAAGATCATGGGTAGGGTAGTTCTTCTTATATTCTTTCAACTGCCTGGATGCATACGCCACCACCCCACCATGCTGCATCAATACACAGCCAAGTTCTTTCAAGGACGCATCACTGTAGATAGTATAACCCTCACCTCCTGACAGGATGATCAGTAACGGTGCTGTGACTAGCCTCTACTTCAATTCCTGAAAACTCTGCTCACAGTTGTTGTCTTATTCAAATCTAGCATTCTTCTTAGTCAATCGTGTCAGTGGCCCTGATAAAGCTGAGAATCCCTTAATGAAACGACGGTAATAACCAGCTAACCCCAAGAAACTCCAAATCTCCTTGACATTCCTCGGTTTAGCCCAATTCACCGCCGCCTCAATCTTACTAGGATCCATAGAAATTCCATCTCCTGAAATAACATGCCCCAAAAACACAACTTTCTCGAGCCAAAAGTTGCATTTACTAAATTTGGTATACAACTTCTTCTCCCTAAGCATCTGCGAAACCTGACTCAAATATATCTCGTTCTCCTCATAACTCCTCGAATAGACTAGTACATCATCAATAAAAACAACAAAAAATTGGTTTAAAAATGGATGGAAGATCCTATTTATCAAATCCATAAATATTGGAGGAGCATTCATCATACTAAATAGCATAACAAGGAACTCATAATGCCCATACCTGGTCTTAAAAGTCGTCTTCGATACATATCCTGCTCTTACTTTTACTTGATGGTAGCCTGATTTAAGGTCGATCTTAGAATACACCCATGTACCCTAGAGCTGATCAAACAAATCGTCGATATGGGGTAGAGGATACTTATTCTTAATTGTCACTTAATTAATCTCTCTATAATCTATGCACATCTTCATACACCCATCCTTCTTCTTCACAAATAATACTGGTGCTCCCCACGGAGATACACTAGGTCGTATGAAACCCTTATCAAGTAAATCCTGCAATTGATCTTTCAATTTTGCTAACTCTTCCAGCACAATTTGATACGCTGCTTTAGAGATCAGCGCTATACCTGGAAGTTGATCATGGGAAAATATACCTCACGATTAGGTGGCAAATCATGTAATTCATTTGGAAACACATCGGTAAACTCCTTTACCACTGGCATACTGGTGAGCTTTACTTCATTCCCTGTTGTTTCCTTCACAAAGGCCACAAATATCTGACAACCACTCAGGAGTAATCTCCTTGCCTAGATAGCTGAGATCATCAGAGGTAGAGATTACACTCGTGACCCTGTAAATCTGAATTCTGGTTTTCCAGGCGGTTCGAATATCACTTCCCTCGCATGACAATCTATACTGGAAAAATTAGCTGCTAGCCAATCTAGGCCGAAAATGATATCAAACCTATGCATGTCTAGTACTACTAAATCAGTAGATAGAATCCTCCCCTGAACATCAATGGGACAACCCCGGAGCATCCTACTACACCTCACTACTGACTCGGTCAATGTAGCAACTAATAATTCAACATCTAATGTTTATGTTTCACCCCCACATAATTTAACACACTCTACAGATGCAAATGAGTGTGTGGCCCCTGAGTTAAATAATGTAATAACTTTAAATGAAAACATAATAACTGTACCTGTCACCACATCACCGAATGCCTCAGTATCACCCGGCGTCGGAGTAAAGACCCTGGCTAGAGCCATGTTCATTTGCTAGCCTCTACACGGTGTCTGGTAGCCTCCTTAAGTAGGTCTAGGAGCACGAGCAGCACCAATCTGAGCCTGACAATCCCTCATCATATGCCTTGGCTCCCCACACCGGTAGCAGATACCTCGTCCGGTACAACACTCCCCTGGGTGTCTCTTCCCACAAGTCAGGCAAGCTAGAAGTGGCTACATACCCTGAAAACCTCAAGTCCCTGTCTCCTACCTCCGGTCTCTATAATAGCCACATCTCTTCCATGAACCACGACTGACTCTTTGCTGGAAACTAGAAGGTGCGGATCTCTTCTTCTACCTCTGCTCCTCAGCCTCTAACCGCTCTCCAATCTTTACTATAGTGGCTCTATCCACCAGCTCAGCAAAATTCTGTAACTTCATAATCGACACATGCTTATAAATTTCTCTCCTCGGACCTATTTCAAACTGTAGTAACTTCTTTGTCTCATCTGGAATAATGTACGGGGTGAAGTAAGATAATTCAATGAACCTTACCATGTACTGCTGCACGGTCTGCTATCCCTGCTTCAAATTTAGAACTCCTCAATCTTAGCTTCCCTGGACGAAGCCAAAGAATACTTGTCAAAGAATACCTCCTTAAACCGATCCCACATCATCTCCACAGGTATTGCCCTCTACTGCTCTAAGAGTTTCACCGCCATCCACCATCTCTCGGCCTCTCCAATCAATCTGTAGGTAGCAAAATGCACCCTTTGTTCCTCTGAACACTGCAGCACTACAAATATTTTCTTTCTCTCCTGCACCTAGTTTTTAGCGACTGTAGGATCAGTCCCTCCTGAGAAAGCCAGAGGATTCATCTTAATGAATTTCTCTATTGAGCTATCGTGGCTTGTAGACGAACCACCCAGCTCCCTGGAATTCCTAGAAATTTTGTCCATGACTTGCTGTGCTACGCTACATAAGACTGCATCTGAATCACCGCCCGTAGCGCCTAAGGGCCCAACTTCCTTGTTCCCACTAGCGTGGGCACTACTGTCTCTAGTGTCCATCCTAAAAAACAAATAACTTAACTTAGAACCCCTATCACCATAACATATCATTCAACTAATATAATACTTCCTTAATTAATTCATCACTCCTAATCTTAATTTAAGGTTCAATCTTGCAACCTAGATACCCAACTCGACGATAGTTTACCATGACTTTCCTGAAATCATCACCCCAGGAAAATCACACAAACCACCACGGAAGTCTTGCATCTAGACTACAAACCGTACCTCAAATTCCCTTATCCTATACTCTGGTATTATTACTGCTGCATTCTAGAGTCTACAGAACCTAGTATCCTAGGCTTTGATACCAAACTGTAACAACCTGCTTATCTAATAATATAATAAAACATAACAAGTAAAATAGTCAACCCAAACCCGTGGGTAGCGGGGACACCTGTCATACACAGCGGAACCTAGGCAACAGTAAATGTAAATCATCAAACTCATTACCACAAAATTCATAATACTAGAGTTAACTATAATCCAAAACATTGTATTTATATACAATCTCTCAAAAATACAAAAATATCACTAGGATTCCACATCAAAATCTTCAAATCCTAGTTCCAACTTACCCTCCTAACGGGGTAACACAACCGACTCAATGGCGGCCTCAATTTGCCAGTCCTTCTGGGTGTCTTGAAAATTATTTAAGTTCGGCGGTGTGACACTTCTTAGTAAAGGAAAATAAACTAAATATAGTTGTGTGGCAACATGAATATTTGATGCAATTATACATATATAGTACATTTCATATACCTGAAAACATACATCATAACATACTGAATAATCATATACTTTTGTATTTTCTAATAAATCATAGAGTTCATAAAATGTCTAATATAGCTAATAATACTGAAAATTCACCCGGAATGTATAGCTAGCTGATGTCATGTATTACCCACCATAACGGGTTGTGCAGCCCGAAGGCAGGACCTGACAATCCGACCACTACCATGCTAAAAATGTCTATAAGTAAGATGGGCCTACCACACCCTGGTCTAGATTTTCAGGTGGACGGTGACAACTCTAAACGTAAATATCTGATCTATATAGCAACGGTACCGTGCTCTTGTAACTGAATTAAACTAACATCCGGATTCTGATAATATATAATACATGATAATATACTTTTCTAACATAAATAGATTGATAGCATTTTCTGAAATAACATATATACATAGAGCCTTGTGCCAGTTTTTCTCATATATGCGGCCTTGCGCCGAAATTATATGTAAAACACGGCATTGCGCCGAATATTTCATACACATCATTCTTAATAAATAATTCATTTTTCATGTATTTTAGCAACCATAATGTACTGCATTATTTCATAATCTCTAAAAACATGCTTTATACTCAAAATTTCCATACATACTACTTTTCATGTAAAATAATATTCATGCCACACAATGTTGAATAAATCATACATTCCATTCTAAAATCATATTTATGATATTTCATACATATATATACATTTCAACATAATAATAGTATTTTCCCAAATATGCAATTTTTTACCAATCTCCTTATATATACATATTATACATGCTTCCTGAAAATAAATTTACTAATAAATAATAATATAGTTTGCATGGAAAATAATTGCTTTAGTTTATTCCTTTACCTGATACTGAAAAGAAACCCCCTAAAATGTGCTCGTCTTGCACCCGCAGTGTTTCTCGTTCAACACCCTGAAAACGAAAACTCTCAGAACTAAATTTCAGTATTTTTTCTTGAATAACATTTCATATAATTACAGTAAGACCAAATTTGGCATAAAAAACCTTACCTTAAACTAGGGATGAATTCCAACTCTGCCCCACCAACGATTTGCTCCGGCAGATTTGGAGAGAACTTCCCCAGAAGCGTCGTGGTGGCCTCATATCATCGATCCGATGAACGACAGGGCCGAAATCGAAGAGAGAGGAGAGAGGAATTGTAGGGAGGAGAGAGAGAGTGTTTCTGCCAATTTTTCTGCGTAAAAAACCTAGGTTTGCACTGTTTATACTATGGACTTCGTCAACAAGGTCAGAAGGCAATTTGTCATTGAACTCACCCCTTCGTCAACGAAATTTAGAGCCGCTCAAAACATCCTCTCGGTATTTTCTCGTCGACGAGGTACACCTTCGTCGACGAGCCCAGTATGTAACGTCATCGATGAATGCTGCCTCCTTTTTTTATTGTTTCCATTTTTCCCTTTTTCTATTATTTAAATATCTTTATTCTTCGGGTCATTACAACCACAGTTCTTCAAAAGCTCCACACATCAGCAGCCGCCTCCCTGCTTTGTCGCTCGCCACCTTGTGGCACCTGCGCTTCAGGACATTATGACAACCATCATTATGTTCTTCTTTTTCACCTTCTTTATGCATTAAATTATTTCCCAAGAGTTCTAAATTTTCAATAACTTAAATTTGGCTTTGAATGCTTGGACTTGAATGATAAAAAGTTCTCGAAGAATATTCCTTCAACTTTCCTATTTTTGCCTTCTTTGCTTATGAATTGCAGCATGTGAGTGGCTCAAGTTTGAATGACTTTCCATATTAATTGGTTGTGCGCAGATCTCCTTGAAATTTATGCCTTCATATAGATTGAAACCTATAGCAACCATCCTAGCTCAATTAACACCATTCTAAAGCTCTAATTGATTTGATTTATAGTTAAGAGCTTATAAGGGGAGTATACCTAAATAATCTGAAAAAATAATTCAATAATGAACTCAGAAGAGTATTCAAAAGAGATTTTATTTTTGACTCAATCATTTGTTGAGAATGCTAAAATCATATTGCATTTTACAAATACTTTTAAGTTCATGCTTGAGTGTGGGTTCTTAGATTAGCATGAGTATTCATCTTAGAGAACCCATCATTGCTTTGACATTTTGATGAGTATTAGGATCCAGAAGAATTTTGTCTATCCTCTAAGATTTCATATTTGACTCTCAAAGCTACACCCTATCTTACATAAGGATTTACCAGGTCATTGATAAAGGGTGGTTCTATTATAATATCAATAGAGGGTTAAGGATAATACTAGGTTTGCTCATCTCTTGATGATGTCGGTCAATCTTTCCACTATCATCACTGTAGAGTATAGATTTGTATAATTTCCTCCAAAGATGTTTATTCTAAAAATGTGAAAAGTTAGCATGTAGTGATCCTAAAAAAAAAAATTAAATTAAATTAAATTAAATTAATAAATAAAATTATTATTAAAAAATCATTATTAAAAAAATTAAAATTTAAAAAAATTTTAAAATATTAATTAATTAATAATAATTATTAATTAAATAATATAATATAATAATATAATATAATAATAATATAATATAATAATAATGTATAACATATAGATAAGGAAGCCATTTCCCCTACTACGCAGCTTCCATTTCCTTTGATCTCCTCATCCTCTCTCGCCCACTCCCCTCCATCTCATCTTTGTTTCTCGGTTGATCAAAAATTCGAAAATACTATTGGGCTCTGCTCGCCGCCATCGATATTTCTAATGGAGCGGATCTGTCGTGGGAGCGGCGTAGGCATATCTCCTGGGGTAAGACCAAATCTTAAACTTATCTCAATTTTTCTTAAATTATAAGCCCCATTAATGAACGGAAATTGTCAGGAGACTTGTGGGGAGATTCTCTACAATCTAGTTAGAGCGGGTTTTCAAATTGGAGTTTCACCAATCCTAAATCGGGGGTAAGTTTATTATTTAGACTTTTATTGGGCTATTTAGGATATTCAAAACTTAGGGAAATTCTACAGAAAGTTACTTTAGGAATTATGATGCATAATATGGTGAAATTTGAATTTCAGGATTTTATGGGTTTTTTTTTTAACACCTGGGGCATAGACTGAGGTGTTATCGGGTTTTTTTTTCAGGAATCAGGTAAGGGGATTAAGTTAAGTCAGCAATTTTATGAAATTTGAATCAATTAAATTGTTATGCTTATATAAATTTATTTATTTATTTATTCATTTGGGAATTTAAAGGCTATTTTGGACACCAATTGTTCAAAATGGATTTTACAAACCTAGGATATATGGTATGGTATTTTTGAATAAAATGAACGGTGAAAAGTTTGTTTATTTATATGGATATGTTAAAATATGGAAAATCATGTGGAAAATGATTTAATTTGTATAGATTATCGTATATCTAGATTTGGGATTTTGAAATGCTGAATTGTTTGAGAAATACTGGAAATGCTTGTGGAAATACTGGAAATGTTTGTGAAATGCAGGTGTTTGAACTAATGGCTAGTGGCTGGGTATTTTTTGATTGGCCAAGGGCTAGGATTATTATTTGACGGCCAAGGGCCGAGTTTTAATTGATGGCTATATGTCGGATTGTATTTTTGGTCGAGGGCTGGGTTTTTGGAATAACAGGAAATATATGTGAATTAATGTTTTAAATGGTGATTTCTATTATCTAAATTGCATGATATGCTTTAGAAACCCTGGGGACTAGTGTATTGTGAGCACGGTACCGTTGCTAGAGATTTGTTATGTGGCCGTGTGTGCCCACACCTATGCTGAGAGGTGTAGGGTGGCCTTGTCCGATTTGCCTACGTGAGGAGAATGCACCCTTGGGTGAAGGCAATCGGACCAGCAATTGGAGCTGCGTGTACCCGTGGAGTATGTTAGCAGAGAGTATGGATGACTACTGTCTAGGTGGATCCCCCAAGACATTAGTCCAGCCTTCGGGCCGTAGAACCCGTGCCATGGGGATGTAAATGGCGTGTTTGTTATAGAGAGTGTCTTATATGCACATCTGTTAATTTATGTGAATACGATTAATTAACAAGACAACTTCCAGGGCTTACTGAGAAAGGTGAGTGCCCTGGTAGCAGTAATGATACTAGAGCAGAGGGAAGCAACTTGTATGGGCGGGTAATCTTCCCTATCCTTGGCTAATTGTGTGTGAAAGTGTAAATAAGAATGTTTTCATAAATGTGTTTATCTGTTTAGTGAACTGGTTATTTTCTGTACATTAAATGCATGCTGGCCACACACTGACATTAACTTAGTATTTCCCTTACTAAGCTGTGCCTCACCCCTACTTTACAAACTGTCTTTTTAAGGAATCCTAGAGATCGGGTCTAGCAGGCTAGTGGTGTAAATTTTATGTAGGTAGTGTGTATATAGATATTTTATTTCTTTCTTTAGTTTTATGAGATGTAATTATGTGAAAATGGATGTATTCCTATGTAAAGATAGTTAGAACTCTGGTAATGACTTAGAGGGTTTTATATTTTATTTCCGCTGCGTATATATGTTTTATATTTGATGAATAAGGTAATAGGTACACTGACATCACTAAAGTAGCACTTCGGGCCCACGGGGCAGTTCAGGATCATTACATAGCAATTCTAGAATATGAATTTCTTTGAACAAGCTCTTCGAATATGATTAAGTGTTAATTGTCCCACCCGGGAGTATATAGAGTCAGAGGGGGGGGGGTGAATGGACACTTTTGACATATTTCGATTTTCTCTAAAAAATAAAATTCTTGGCAAGATTCAAGAAATTATATCACAATATAAGTAAAGTAAATCAAGCACAAGACAAATAATAAAGAGTAGGGAGAGAGAAGCTTAACACCGGTATTTAACGTGGTTCAACACCAAGCCTACGTCCACGCCTTAGCACTAAGCCAAAGATTTCACAATCCACTAAGGATACTCCTTCACTAATAGAGAAGCCTTACAACTCAGGAATAAATCCCTACACTCAGGAACAAATTCCTATCGCACTCACCAAGAGCCTTCGATTCACAAAGAACATCCAACAATGGTTCACAAAGAACATTTTACAAGATGATTGAAAAACAAAGAAATGCTCCACAAATGAGCTGATATCAATTACAAACAAATCCTCACACTATTTTCTTAAGGAATGATTCACACAAGATTAGAGAGTAAGAGAGAATGAGAACTTGTGAATGATGAACAAAGATGCATAGTGCCTAGGTTTTGTATTCAAAAATATTTTTCACTATGAACTTGTATAAATCACCAAACCATTACCAAACAAGTCTATGGACTTGTATTTATAGCAAAAACCCTTGCTAGTCATTACTGGATTGTTGGGAGCAAATCCCAAAAGAAACAAGCCATTTTCTAGCTGTTGGTGTGTTGTTCACGATGTGAATAGTGGACGAGTCTACCCCACTAGTTGACAAGTCCTCACTAGTCGTTGACAAGTAAACCTCACTCATCGATGAGTCCATGTCGTTCGTCGATGAGTCAGCTAGGCAAAAACTCAAATAAGGCTACTGGAAACATTAGTTGACGAGTGCATAACACTAGTTGACGATTGCTCTATTTTTCCCAATCAAAAAGCCTTTTAATCACTTCAAACATTCTTGGACAACAGCATATAAAAGATATTAAGTTTAATAAAGATTAAAACTTGTTCAAGTGAGTTTCCCCCTTAATATAAGATATCTTGTTTATGAAATCACTTTTAAAAGATCATTTGATATCTTATATGCTAAGTATGTCCTTTATGAAAATATACTTGACTTTCTTTGAGTCTTTGGGACATAAACCATGTCTTAACAAAATCGGGACTAAGTATGTAAGAGTTTATAAAACCAAGAAGTTGAAAACTTGTCCCTTGGAAAACATATTTTGAGTTTAGGATTCTTTTGACAAACTCTTAAATTTAACTATGAAAACTATGAAAGTTGAGTTTGTGACTTAAGTGATAACTATAAACTCATGTGTCCTAGTATGCATGCATTTGTTAAACTCTTGCTCAGAAATCGGGTATGAGCCAAAACTACAAGAGTTACAAAATATACTACCTCAAACACACCCCATTACAATTAATTCTACATTAATTCTTCCTTTGGTTGTTCTTGAATTCTTTCCAAGTGGGTGTCCATCTGATCTTTCTTACTTGATGACTACTCGGTCTGATCTTTGCCTTTTGACCAATACCTTAATATATTTGTCACTTGTACCCGTGCTTAACATGTTCTGCAAAGATAGGAAACACTAGGAACCACAAATAGGTTAATATAATAAAAACACATTAATTATGATTATGTAACCCCCAAGGCTAACAATCTCCTCCTTTTTAATGACGTCTAACCTATTACTATTTTACTTAATCTTTGCATTCATGCTTATGCTTACCATAGGTTAACATGCAAAGATAAGTTCACCTAGAACCACTAATGGGTTGTTATCATCAAAACAATAAAATTAAGAACATGTAGCCACCAAGGCTAACAATCTCCCCCTTTTTTATGATAGCAAACCATTCGTGTTCTCTATAGGGTATAATTTAAAGCTCCCCTTTAGTTTATGCATATTGTCAAATAAGTCTAACAATTGCTCCCCCTTACTATATGCATATAAGGTATAAAAACATTCAACTAGATATTTCTTATCTATTGGAGCTATATCATAAAATAGAAAGTTCATTTAGGATAAGATAATAAGCAAATTGAACTTTCATATTACCACATGCATTCTACCCCAAATAAATTTCTCGCCCACACATTTCTTCCTAACACCACAAAACTTCTCCCCCTTTGATCATCATAAAAAAGAGAGGTGTAATTTATTTATCTAAAAATTATTTCTCCCCTTTAATATAAGATTCCATGGTGGTGAGGTGAGTATGTGCTAGACACATAAACCAAATGATTGTGCTAAATCATAACATCAGAAAAGCCAAGATTGGCTTTGTTACTTACTCATGAATAATGATTTCTAAGGTTTATTACCACTTGTTGTTGGATCAATCATCCAATGTTAATTTTCTAATTTGTTGTTATGATTAGCTAAACACAACTTCATGTATGGGATAGGTTATGCTAAGCTTTTTATTTTCTACAGTATATTCAAACTTAAGTATATATCATCAAAATAAAATATATATATAAGGAATATCTCTTTTCCATAAGAGATGGATATACCTATCATGGCATGCTTTTGAAATTTATATTCAAAACCTTAGCAATTCATATGAGAAAAACAAGGCTTTTCATTTGTCACTCATAAAATTTATTTCTAAATAACAAACTTTGCATGCTATTTCATCCCGTAAACAATAGCCAATACTTCAAAAAGAAATAAACCAATCAATAAGGATATATACAATTAAAGCATCATGTTGGTTTTATAATTTGAACTCATCAGTATTGGCATGAACTTCAAAAATTCTCAGCAAAGTAATCAAATAACTTATAATACAAAACTGAGATTTTTACACTTTAAGCTCTATCCACAAAAATAAGTGTTTCTAATTTTGGCACTATGTAAGTTTACTTAGTCAACACTTATTCCAATTTACCTAAGTGTGGTTTAAATCTACCTAAATCCTAATCATAGGTTCTAAGGAAGCACAATTTACATTTCATGTAATTCTCCTTGGTACCCATTCTTCCTTGGGTCCCAATGGGTTGGTTTTCTTCACAACCCATTCCATCTTCCTTTCTTTTCCTCTAGCCCCTCTATAAGGGCAAAAATATCGTATGTTGACTCTATGAGTCCAATCCTGTTTTGATAATGACAAATCACTTGGTATTTGACCTATGCAATTGAGTTTGTGAATAGGATCATGATTTAGAATGCATGAGCAATAAGCTTGATGCGGAAGCCACGAAGAACCTAAAGTAGATATCACTTGACTCAATCCATGAAGAAGCAAGCGTCAAGTTCAAGATCTTCAATGGGAATGGGTATTTAAAATTGAATGTATTTACATATGTCATATGATATAATTCGAAGCTCAAACATTCCTTAGACTGACCTCAGGACTCATGCATTTCATGAAAGATTCATTTACATTAGTTCTAGGTTGAAAGAATTTTTAGAGGCAAATTTTAGAGGTCTCGTCGATGAACCCCATGGCCTCATCGATGAAAGCATGAAGGCCACTCGGCGATGAACAGTGTTATCTCATCGATAGTGCTCTCGTAGACAAACTCATAGCCTCATCGACAAACGAGTGTTGTACACTTGTTAATGAATGTACCCATTCGTCGATGAAGGTCGCGGTGCAGAACGACGTTCCGGGGCAAATACAGGCAGATTCACGTTTATTCTCCATGATCTAATGGCTAGAAATTAATCTGATGGAAAGAACATTATTTAAACACTCCCAAAACCCTAAAAACACAAGAGGCAAGAGTTTTTGAGACATATTTTCACATCTTGTGCTATAGGTGCCTCCATTCCAAAGATTTTTCCAACACTCTACTGCATTCACATTCATTGGGCAAATCATCTCAGCTTTCCAAAGGGATTTCATCTACACATTGTGCAAGCAATCCATGGTGATTGAGGTTTGATAAATAAGTGATTTATTTGTGGATTCAATCTATATATCAAAGGTTCTTCATCTCTCAAACTCTTATTTATAATATTTTTATTGAGAAGAAAAATCCTTGTTTTAGTACTTGAAAAGTTCATTTGAGAAAGGCTTTTGCTAAAGTTTGAATCTTTGCAGACATTCAAGTTTAAATTTTACACAAAGATTTCATCTTATGATATTATTGCAAAAACTTTTGATAAGCAAATCCTATGGATTCTAAAATACATAACCTTGAGAAATCTAGTTGAACAATACTAACTTGTGTTCAAATCTTTGAAGATATTTTGTCATATACATATATATATATATATATATGCAAAGATCATATATTTTTTGATACACAAATATCATTGAAAACATCTTATACACTCATTGTGCTTTATGTTTTAACATATGAGTATGTACTAGAATTTCTATTGTAATCACTAACTTGGTTAGAAGCAATTTGAGTTGTTGTAGAAATTGTATTCACGGTTCGGGCTGTGAACCGAGGTTGAGGAGGAAGCTATGCCTCTTGTAAGCAGTTGATTGTAAGGGAAGCTCTGCCCCAGTTAAAAGAGCGTATTTTTAGTGGAATCCTTGAGTGGGTTGCTCAAGGCAAGGACGTAGGCTAGGATAGGCCGAACCTCATTAAAATTGAGTTTGCATCTCTCTTCCCTTAGTTCTTTTAAAATTTCCACTTGCATTTGAATTATCTGCTTATTGTGTATGTATTGAACATTTGGTACGTTTGTGAGTAATTGGGTAAAATTATATGCTTAATAAAGACACACATTAAATTGGTTAATTATGAAACATTGAGCTAGTTGTTAAGCAGCTTGTAAGTTTGTAATTGATTGTTTTCAAAATTAGAACTTGAAGGACTTAATTTTAAAAATACCCAATTCACCACCCCTCTTGGGATAACACTAGAATTCACATTTGGTATCAAAGTCAGGTTTACATAGACTTAACCGTTATTTTTTGTAAAAGATCACAATGGAACACATTGGTGTAACTCCATTCAGTGAGGGACATTTGTCCACTAGACCACCAATTTTTTGCAATGTAAATTACACCTACTTGAAATGAAGGATGAGTACATATCTTTTAAATGTTGATTGGAAAGTGTGGAAAATAGTTTCTAAAGGAAATCATGTTCCTATGAAAGTAGTTGTTAAAGTAAATGTACTTAAGACTGAAGATGAGTATACTATTGATGATTGGAAATCTATTAAAATAAATGCTACTGCTATAAACTTTCTATACTATGTACTAGACATTAATAAGTTTAATAAGGTAATGGCCTATAAAACTGCTAAAGAGATATAGGCAAAATTAGAAGTAACATATGAAGGCACTGAGGAAGTAAAAGATAGTAGGATAGATATGTTCACTAGTGAATATGAGGCATTTAAAATGACCGCTGATGAGTCCATTCATTCCATGTACGCTAGATTCACACACATCACGAATTCATTAAATGCTCTTGGAAAATCTTTGCCTAATTATGAGTTGATCAGGAAAATCCTCAATGGACTACCACCAGTTTAGGAAGCTAAAGCTATTGCTATAGTCAAAGGAAGGAATCTGAAAGAGATGTCGGTTAATGAACTGATTGGTTCACTCATCACGTATGAGCTAGCGATAAATGAGAGAAAAAAGAGCAGAATAAAGCAAAGAGAGTTATAGCTCTTAAGGCATCATCTAGCAGCTCTAGTGAAGGAAGTGACTCAGAATTAGAAGATTACATGACCTTGCTAACAAAGAAGTTCGGAAAGTTCCTAAAGATGAATAAGAAGTTTAACAAAAAATTTTGAAACTCGAAATAAGAAAGAGGAGAGTCTAGCAAGAGGAAATAGAAGGAAGATCCTCCAACTTGCTACAAGTGCAGAGAGGTTGGACACATCAAGTATGAATGTCCTAAACTAATGAAAGCCTCCAAGAAAAAGAAAAAGGCTCTAAAAGTAGATTGGGACAAGAACAACACAAGCAGTTCAGACACTGAGTCTAGTGATGATCTGGTAGCCAATCTGTGTCTAATGGCGGATGATGACGTTGAGGTACAATCATCTTTCTCAGCATCTTCTTATTATTGCAGTGATTCTGAAAATGAAAATGACATGCTTTCTTATAATGAATTGCAACAAGAATATTTGTACATGCTTAAAATGCTTGAGAAGAAAACAAAGAAAATTTCTGATTGGAAATGTAAAGTTAAAGAACTCTCAAAGTTTATTGAAAAACAGAATGAGTCCCGTGCATCTGTTATAAAAGAGAAGGATTTAGAAATTGAGGAATTGAAAAGAAATTTGAAAGACAATGCTAGAATTATTCTTAATTTCATTGAGGGCCAGAGTAACCTTGAAAGACTTCTTGGGGCACAAAGAAATTCTCTAGATAAAGAAGGACTTAGTTTTAATGGAAAGAAAAATTTTGAAACAAAAACATCTTTACATGGGTTACTTTGTAAGGGAATCAAAATCTTATGCTCCATCAAAAGATTCTTATAAATATACTACATGCTTTAAATGTAAAAGGATGAGTCATATATGTTAAAATGAAAAAAGTATGGAGAGTCAAAGGAGATTCAAGCACTAACCCCCATGCACCCAAGAAAAAATGGGTAAAAAAATTAGTTACTTAAATGTCTATTGCAAGTATGCTTGAGATCATCCTCCTCAAAAGATAGATGGTATATGAACAGCGGATGTTCATGTCATATGACTGGGGATAAATCTAAATTTGCATCCATGACACCAAAGGACGGAGGATTTGTCACTTTTGGGGACAATGCAAAAGGGAAAATGTTGATTTAGGTGTAATCCCAACCCCCGGGGGGGGGGGGGGTTGAATTGGGTATTTTAAAAATTCTTTGAAATCTTATTTACCACTTAGTCCCTCTTTCTATATTTAACAAATTATTTATCAAGTTCATGTGAAATTATTCAACATACATACATGCAATGTAAGTAATGAAGTGCGTTAAGGAAATTAAAAAAATAAGGGAAGAGAGAATGCAAATATAGTTTTTACGAGATTCGGCAAACCCGTCCTACATGCTCGCCTTGAGCAACCCACTCAAGGATTCAACTATAATCCCTACTCCTTAAATTGGGATGGAACTTCCCTTACATCCACTACTTATAAGAGGTACAACTCCCTCCTACCCCACTGCTTATAAGAGATACAACCCTCTCCTCAAAGCTAATTCACAACCCGAACCTTAATTACAATATAATCTGCAAAACACTCAATGTTGCTTCTAACAAAGCTATTAAGTACAACAACTTTCAAGTAATCAAAATCAACAACTTTCTTTCAAATATTCAATCACACAATAATCTTTGTAGTAAGCCAATATATACATATATATAATATGATTTCCAAAGATCAAAAATTGAATATAATGTTTTCAGAAAAATATCCTTAAATGATATATATATATATATATATATATATATATATATATATATATATAGTTATGAACTTCTAAGGATATCTAGTGAAATAGTTTTGAAGTATCCAAAATAAACACACTTGAATGATAACTCTTTAATCAATGGCAAAACAAAAACTTTTTCAAGTAATGAACTTGTCAAAAAACAATCTCTATATGGATATGAACACTCAAGATCAATCTCTCTGATGATATTCAAGAACATATGATGATATGAGAAACTCTTGAAAACACTAAATGGATTAACCAAACCTCAATACCAAGTTGAAATCAAGATGTGTAAAGGAATCCCCTTTGATTTTTTGAGTTGATTTGCCCAAGCTTGATGAGTATGAGCTAGAGTGCAGGCAATCGTATAGCTATAAGCTCAAGTTTCTCAATTTTATTTCAAAAGCAATGTTCTCTTCTCTTCTCTTTGATCTTAGCTATTGTACTAGGGTTTAGATGTTCAATATATAGTTATCTTGCCCTTAGAATAAATCTCAGCCGTTGGATCAAAAAATATCTCGCAAGTTCTCTTTTTCAAAATTAAAATTTTAAGTTTTCCTAAAAGTTTAGGCGACTGAGGTTAAGGCCCAAGCTACTGAAGTTCCTTAGAGTTTCGAAAAAATCAACTTGGACGCAGGGTTAGGCGACTGAAGTTGGGTTTAGGCTTCTGAAGTGTTAGGTTTAGGCAACTAAAGTCTCAGGTTTAGGCGACTGAAGTACCTTGGCCAAGTTCTGTATTTCACCATTAATTCTTCATGCGACTGAACTTAATTTTTGGTCTCCTAAAGAAATTCTTCAGGCAACTGAGATTAACTTCAGGCTACTGAAGTTCCCATTTTCTAAATTTTTTCTTTCTAGTTTAAAAATCCGATGTGCTCTTTTTCTTAGCTCTTTTATAAAAATATTTTCCAGAGTTTTAGAAATATTTCTAAGTCCATAGATATCCCCTAATGATGTTCATGAAATGCATAAGTCCTAAAATTATTCTAGGGTATATGTTGAGCCTCAAATTAAATCATATGAAAATGTAAATACATGAGTTCTAAGTACCCATTCCTATGACGTTCTTGAACTTGTCACTTGCATCTTCGTTCTTGTACTCTTTGAGTTCCATGAATCTTGCCCAAATATGTATGCTTTATTCTTCATGGCCTCCATGACTTGTTATCCTTCTATGCATATTAAACATAGTTCCTTTTCACAATCTCAATGCACACATCTAATACCAAGTGATTTTTCATTATCAAAAAAGGATTGGACTTGTAGAGTCAACAGAAGACCGTAGGAGTAGGTAAAGTTGGAAATGATCCATCACTTATTATAGATGTTGTTTTATTGGTTGAGGGTTTAAAACATAACTTATTAAGTATAAGTTAACTTTGTGATAAAGGTTATAAAGTATCTTTGGCAGATGACAAGTGCATTGTTGAATATAATATTGATAACAAAATTCTATTCACTGCTGAGCGTCAAGAAAAGGTATATACCACCAGCTTTGATAACTTAACTTCTCAACATGTGACATGTTTATCTACTATGAATGAAATAAGTTGGATTTGGCATAGGGGACTAGGACACGCAAACATGGACTTAATATCTAAACTAGTCAAGAGAGACTTAGTTAAGGGATTGCCTAAGAGGAATCTCGTGAAAGACAAAATCTGTGATGCATGTTAACTAGGAAAACAAGCAAGATCTAGTTTTAAGAAGAAGAAAGTAATCTCTACTACTAGGCCACTCCAAATGCTACACTTAGATTTATTTGATCCAAACCCAACTCAAAGCTTAGGAGCCAAACCCAATTCAAAGCTTAGGAGGAAAATCATATGCATTTGTTATCATTGATTATTACTCTAGATTTACATAGGGTACTATTTTTAGGTCACAAAGATAAAGTGAGTGAACAATTTATTAAATTGTGCAAGGAAATTCAAAATGAAAAGGGATATACTATCACTAAAATTCGAAGTAGTAGGGGTAGAGAATTTAAAAATCAAGGTATGGAAGAATACTGTGATTCATTAGGAATATCTTATAACTTTTTCGCTCCAAGAACACCACAATAGAATGGTGTAGTTGAAAGAAAGAATAGGTCTATACAAGAAATGACCAGAACTATGTTTAACGAACATAAACTACTTAAGTACTTCAGGGTTGAGGCAGTAAACACTGTCTGTTATGTTCTAAATAGAGTCCTGATTAGACCATCTCTAAATAAGACTCCATATGAATTATGGAATGGCCATCGACCAAACATCTCATATTTCCATGTTTTTGGCTGCAAATGCTTTGTACTTAGAGACAATTAACATTTAGGAAAGTTTGATGCGAAATCTGATAAATGTATTTTTCTAGGATATGCCTTAGATAGTAAAGCCTACAGGGTATATAATAAACGAAAATTAGTCATTGTAGAATTCATTCACGTAGTATTCGATGAGTCCAATCCATTTTCTCAAAAGACTAATGAAGATGAAATTAAGATAAAAAAAGAATTTGAAAAATTGTCTATTGAAAATAATTCAGATAAGAGAAATGAAGTTAATGAAACATCTTCTGAAGATAATCAAGTAAAAAAAAAGGTTAATGAACTACCTAGAGAATGGAAGTACGTAAAGAATCATCCTATAGATCAAATTATAGGAGAACCATCATGTGGAGTAACTACACCATTGTCACTTAGAAATATGATTAGTCATTTTGCTTTCTTATCACAAGAAGAACCTAAGAATGTGAGTGAAGCAATTGAGGATAAATCATGGGTAATATCTATTCAAGAAGAATTAAATCAGTTTTAGAGAAATAAAGCTTGGACATTAGTTCCTAGACCTGAGGATAAGACAGTTATTGGAACAAAATAGATATATAAGAACAAGAAAGATGAACATGGAATAGTGGTTTGAAATAAGGCAAGAATAGTAGCTCAGGGATATAACCAGGAGGAAGCAATAGATTTTTAGGAAACCTTCGTACTTATAGATAGAATGGAAGCCATACGAATGCTGTTAGCTTATGTTGCTTTTAAGAATTTCAAACTGTATCAAATGGATGTCAAAAGCATATTTTTAAATGGCTATTTAAGTAAAGAAGTATATGTAGAACAACCCTCAGGTTTTGCAAACCATAAGCATCCAAATCATGTTTTTAGACTAACTAAAGCCTTGTATGGTTTAAAGCTTAGTATGAAAGGAAAAGCGATTTTCTACTAGAAAATAGATTTACTAGAGAAAGGATTGACACGACGCTCTTCATAAAAACTAAAAGTGAGAATTTGCTCCTAGTACAAATATACGTAGATGATATCATATTTGGAGCAACAAATGAAGAGTTATGCAATGAGTTTGCTAAGTGTATGCAAAACGAATTTGAGATGAGCATGATGGGAGAACTTAACTTCTTCCTATGACTTCATATCAAACATGCAAAACATGGAATCTTTATAAATCAATCGAAGTATATTAGAGACTTGCTCAAAAGGTTTAATATGGAAGATGGTAAAACTCTAGGAATACCTATGAGCGCTTCTTTAAAATTAGACAAAGACGAACAAGGTATACCAGTAGATGTTAAGCTCTATCGTGGGATGATTGGTAGCTTACTATATCTGACTACCAGCAGGCCTAACATAATGTTTAGTGTATGTTAGTGTGCAAGATTTTAGGCTGCACCTAAAGAGTCCCATTTATTAGCTGTAAAAAGAATACTTAGACACATTATTGGAACTAATGAACTTGGATTATGGTTTCCTAACTATTGGATAGAAAAAGCACGAGCTGCACATATCACTTCTTAAGACATTCTTTAGTATCTTGGTTTTCAAAGAAGCAAAATTCAGTTGCTCTTTCCACAGCCAATGCAGAATATATAGCGGCTGGAAGTTGTTGTGCTCAAACGCTATACATGAAACAACAACTTATGGATTTTGGATTGCCCTATGACACAGTTCCTATAAAATGTGACAATACGAGTGCAATAAACATCTCAAAGAATCCTATATCACATTCACGAACTAAACACATAGAAATTAGACATCATTTTCTTTGTGACCATGTGTAAAAAAAAAGATGTGACACTTGAGTTTGTATGCACAAATGAACAATGGGTAGACATATTCATGAAACCACTTTCGGACGATAGGTTTATCCAAATTAAACGTGAACTAGGTCTTATGCATAGTCGAGAAGTTGCATAGAGTTATATTAGACTACATAATTAAAAGGGAGCAACTTAAATTAGAATTCACATTTCACATTTTGTATAAATTCTCACATTTGGAAAAAAAAATTTACATTTGGTATTAAACTTAAAGAATGGTTATTGTATGTTAAATTTTTATGGATACAAGACACATGTTGATGCTCATATAAACTTTTGGACGTTAATGGACTAATTTGTTTTCCCATGTCTATATAAATTGAAATACTAAAAATGTTCACATTGAAATTTGATTCAACAACATAGACAAACCATAGAAAGGGAAAGAAGTAAATTGAGTAACATAGGGAGATATATTCTGCAATACAATTTTGAAACATAAATGTATGTTGATTGCAAAGATGTGATATATTTATGTCAAAACATTCTTTTACCTTTTTGTTGATGTCAAAAGGGGGAGAAGTTAGTAAGAAAAAAAATATTTTTTTTCCTCTTTTGAAATAAAGGGGGAGAATGAAACAAAAGGGGAGAAATATATGGAGAAGTTGTGCTAGCAAAAATATTGCATATTCTACAATGTGTATGAACTTTATTGTATGTAAATTATATAGCTATATTGCTGAATTATAAATCATAGATTATCTTTGGGGGAGCCTTGTTAGGTGTAACCCATTTTTGCTCGTGTGTTTGTCATCATAAAAAATGGGGAGATTGTTGACTCTATGAGTCCAATCCTATTTTGATAATGAGAAATTGATGAGTCCCTAAAATATATGATTTTAGACAGTCATTTACATATGCTTATCCTCATTTTATTATATATTTACCCAGAGTTATGCAAGGTTTGTTTGTATTTGGGAAAAACAGGACAAAACTATGGAGTTAAGCATTATAAGAAGCTAAGGAGAATTTCGAGGATTCAAAGCTCGAATCCAGACATTTAGCCAAGCTCCAGAAGCTCAAAGCATAAATGGACAAGAAGATGATGCTTGACCATGTGGCGCAACCAGCAAACCACAGGGGCGACTTAGTCTTCCACTACAAACTCCAAGGTTTAGACTGAGATCAAAATGCTACAAAGTTCGACAAAGGGCTTGACCAAGTGACCCACTGGGGCCATTACGTCGAGATGTCGAGATAGAACTGAAATGTAGAAGTACCACGAGTCTCGACGAAGTGTTTGACCAAGAGACTTTCAGGGGCGACTAAGTCGAGATACTGAGATTTCCTAAGGAACGAGATACTGCAAGTCTCGACCATCAAGGCCTTGAAGCGCAATGAAGTCGAAGGTATTCGAGATTTGAATCTCGAACTTCCTTTGAGTCTCAACTAGGGTACGCACAAGAATGACATAGGAGCGACTTGGTCAAAAACGACGATCTTCTATGCAAGATTTGCTACAAACCTTCCTAAATTGCAAATAAACTTTGTAAACCCTAGAGCCTATAAATATTTTCTACGAACATGAGCTCTAGGTTCCTCTTTGGCCTTTCTTTGGTTAGTGACAAACTTAAGATGTCATTCAGAGCCAAGATAGATTAGAAGTAGCATAGATTTCAATTCCCATTTCGATGTGTGCATGAAGTGTTCGTTGGCATACGACAACCGGTGGCATTCGTGTGCTATTCGTGTATATTACATGATCACTCCGTTTGTAATTCCTGTCGTTAGTGATAGAAGTTCTGAATAATAAAGAGATGATCTTTATACTCTTGCTTTCATTTACATGAATTCATTTACTACTTTCCATTTACCTACTGTGCATTTGATGAAGGATTGTAGATAAGGATAAGCACTTCTGTGTATCAATCAGAGGGAAATAGTCGGCTACAAAACCGCAGAGGTGTTCTTTAATCATTGAGAGAAGGTATACTCTAATTTCTGACCATGCTACGGACGGTTGGTGCACCCTTGCTATCATGTTCCCTCGATCGCCCCTCTCTCGCTTTGGCTTGCTCGGGTTAGTACTTCTATGGAAGTCTGGATGAACGTAGATAGAGGCATGGCGTCCAGCATCTAATTCGGACCACAATATTGCTTTATAGGAGTAGGGTAGCTATTAAATTTACTTGCTTTCCCATAGTGTAGATTTAGTTGCTTTCATTTAATTGCTTTCCAGTAGTTAGAAATATCCACCATTTCAAAACATCACCTTTTACTTCTTTTTCATAACAAAACCATAATAAACTAACTTGAAAGTGGCTTACTAACTGTGCTTCAAGTCCCCATGGATCGATACCTGACTTACCCACTTTCTAATGAACTTGGGATAGTTAGGTTTATAAATATTATTTTTGGTTGTTAAGGACCCAAGCCTTGGTGAGCTTACCAAATTTTGGCGCCAATGCTAGGAACTTGGGATAGTTAGGTTTATAAATATTATTTTTGGTTGTTAAGGACCCAAGCCTCGGGGACTTGGCTATGGTTATAAGTCAACTTCTGCTTTAAAGTATTATTGCCTTGTTCTTTTGATTTGCTCTCCTTTTGTGTTCACTTTCTTACTTAATTTCTATTTTCTTTATTTTTTTTCTATTTTTGAAGATTGAATCTGTATGCTTATACGTGTGTATGCTTTGTCTGCGTTCTTTAAAACCTGCAATAATTCCCATAGATCTTGTGATTGAAAAATCTCGTAGGTCCCTTTGGAAACCTATCTCTAATCCAAAGAAAGATGATTTGTCTGAACTGAAAGGAATGGTCAAAGATAACCCACCAGTTCCCGCTGAACAAATCCTGGAACCCCATGCTCCTCACCTACCTGTGGTGGGAGAGCAATACTCGTGGCCTCTTAGGGACTACTTTGTACCTAATACATACACATTGCCATCTTGCATCCGGTTCCCAAATGTTTAGGCAACCCAATTTGAGATTAAGACTTCGATCCTCTTGATGCTGCTCAACTTTCATGGGAACTCCACTGAAAATCCTTATTAGCATCTGGATGAATTCTTGGAAATTTGTTTCACCATCCGCATCCCTAATTTTACTGATAATATGCTTCATCTGAGGCTTTTCCTATTCTCTTTGAAAGATAAAGCCAAATATTGGCTGACGTCCTTAGAACCGAACTCGGTGACCAACTGGGCCACCATGCAACATGAATTTCTTAAAAAGTACTTCCCAATCGGGAAGACTAATCAGCTTCGGAACCATGACAAGTTTCTCACAAATGGAGGGGGAACTTTTTTCCGAGACTTGGGGGCACTTTAGGGACCTGCTCCATAAATGTCCACATCACCAAGTCCCCAAGTGGCAATTAGTCCAGACTTTCTACAAAGGGTTGGCTGAAAGAGATAGATCTATGGTTGATGCGTTGTGCAGAGGTACTTTCCTCACTAAGCACGAGAAGGAGTCCTAGATTCTCTTAAAAAATCTGGCAAAAAATTTGCAGCAGCACATGGCTGCCACTCGTCGACTACCTAATCCATCAAATTCTAAACCAAAAGGAATTTATGAGTTGGCCACAAGTTATGACCTAAGCCCTACTTTGCACACCATATCCTAGAAACTTGATCAGTTTCTATCTCTATGACAACAACCGCGAACAATGGCATGTGCAGGGGTATGTGCAATCTACTTTGACCCTTTCCACACATGCTATAATTGCCCACATGCATTATTCCAACTTGAGCTCATGCATAAGGAAGTAAGGGCTACCCACCATTGGTACGATCAACATACAAATAACTACGACCCGAATACCTATGGTTCTGGGTGAAAGCAACGCCCTAACTCCCCATAGAAGCCATAAGCTCTAAGTCTTCAAGCTCAAAGACCTCCACAGAACCTAAATGCTTCACTCCCTCAACAATTTCTAACTATCTAGGATCCCCTTATTCCAATTTAGAGTCCTTCATTGTTTCAACAACCATCTATTCAATAAACTAACCATGAGTCTTTTGAGGAGATGGTGTTGAAAACTTTGCAAAGCATCGAAGCATATTTCCATGTGAAGCGGCAAATACTGGAGTCTCACTCACAATCCATAGCTAAGCTAAATACCACTATAGGACAACTCGCTAGGGCAGTTAATAAAAGAAACGAAGGTAAGTTGTCAAGCTAGCCACAAAAAGTTCTCTAGAGGCAATACATAATAGAAAGAGAGACTACAGTAGACCCTTCATCATAGAAAATTCATGCCCAAGCAATAACCACACTTACGAGTGGCAAGGAGATCAACAATAGGGTCGGGGAGCCAATAAGCCAAGCAAAAGGTAAAGAAAAGAAGCGGGTCAAACCCATAGAAATAGGCGCCTTTTTGCCTTAAGAGTTGGTAATAGATACCAAAGTATCCATCTTGCCACCAAATGAAATGCTCTCCCACCATATTCCTACAGCCCCTTTCCCTATAGCCCTCCATGCATCCTTCAAATCTAGAAAAAAAGACCACTAATGAATACATCATGGATACATTTAAGCAAGTTAATGTCAACATCCCTCTCTTAGATGCAATCAAGCAAATACCTACATATGCCAAATTCCTCAAGAACCTATGCACGCAAAAGCGAAAATCAAGGGTGCATATGGACGAGCAAGTTAAGTTGACTGAACATGCAAGCTCAATCCTTTTGGGTCACCTCCCTCCTAAGCTCAAAAACCCTGGTGATCACAATTGATAAGGCCCTCTTGGACTTAGGAGCCAGCATAGACCTTCTACCTTACTCGGATTTCAAAAAATTTAATTTGGGAGAAGTGAAACCCACCTTGGTAACATTAAGTTTTTCTAATCGATCGATAAAAAATCCTCGAGGTACAATAGAGGATGTCTTAAGGTTAATGAATTCTATTATCCATTCGACTTTATAGTCTTGGATATGGAACCCTCTGACCCAACAAAAGATCAGATCCCTGTCCTGTTAGGATGACCATTTTTTGCCACGGCAAATTCCTGTACTCAATGTCAAACAGGGATCATAGATGTATCTTTTGGAAACATGCAACTTTAGTTGAACATATTCCATGCATCCCAACATTCACCCGACGGCATCCATGAGATGGAAATCAATATGATCGATGAGTGCATTGAGGACATTGCCCCTTCAATTTTATGAAGGAATCCTTTAGAGGAGATGATACAAATTGAGAGCAACCCTCCATCTAACCCAGATGACCTTTATAAAAAGATTCTTTCAAATACAATATCCGTGACAGAAGGGAACATCTGGGTAAATGATACATGGTTCAAAGAAGAGATGGAGGACAACATGCTTATTATCAAACTAGGATGATTTCAAGGTAAACTGTTGACACACCTGGATGACGATGATAAACTTAGCGCTTTCGAGAGGCTAACTGTATATTTAAAAAGGGGGGGGGGGGGAGGAGAGCCAAGTATGGAAAGGGGCAACCTAGCGCAGCTATGTGAGCATTTGGCGCAACTTGGCTAATGCGACACAAAACGTGGTTCAAACACCCATTTTTCCCTCGTATCGTTTAAAACTCAACAGTGCACCACCCTCCATCGCCTGCACTTCAAACTTCATCGTCCATAGTTTGCTAGCATCCACGACTCTTCAGCACCTTCCTATGCACATTCTTGGAAGTTAGAGCATCGGCCCCACCTTCACTCAAGCACACCAACAGTTTAGCACCACCTAGGGTCCTCGTACGCGATTTCACCTACTCTCAAAACCCTCTTTGCATTTCTCTTCAGAATCAACCCTTTTCCTTGTTCTCCCTTTAGCACCAAAATGCCTCGTTAACCTAAACCTAGGATTGCACACAATCCTCCTCAATCATCTTGAGCCCTTACCAGGCTAAGATGGATCCCCACTTGGCTACGCGATATAATGTCATCCGTATCTAATCACCTACTAGCAGCCATCAGCGGCCAGTTATCCTGCTCCTGATTATAGCCTGATAGGACCCGCAAAAGGCAGCACCTTCAAAGAATGACCCTAGAAGATTACGACTTTCGCCCAATGTACATGCTCAAATTAGATGAAACACGAGCCCACGAAAATAAAAGATGCTGCATCGATATCCTCAAATTGAGGAAATTTGACCATTATATGACTCCCCTAGCTACCTCATATCATCCAGCGCTGATTCAAAAGTTTTATCATAATATGCACCATGATCTGACAACTAGGGCGTGGTCTACAATGGTCCACGACATTAGGATTGAGCTAACCTCCGCCTTAATTGACAGGGCTTGGTCACATGCTAAGGCTAAATAGACACAATGGGAGGCTCTGGATTCTACCGACGTACATCATCTCATCCACCAAATGTTACATAATCACTATTATGATGGTGGTAATATGGTACGTGGCACATGCACAGCCTACAGCAGACTACTTGATTATCTGCTTCTCTTGGACTTGATTCTTCAGCGTAACATCTGCACTTCGGGGCATCACTCTAAGCAGTGAGGCATTCATCTGCAGTAACTATATGCAGCATATAAAGGAATGCAACTGAATGTACCTCAGCTAATATTGGATGAAATGACTAATTTTTATTTGCGGCATGTGAAACACCCAAAGGTGAAAAGGCCAACACCAAAACCCAGCTGTGGGCAACCCCCTAAGGAGTTGAGATGACCGTTCATCCCCTATGCTCAGCTTATCATGGCCATACTTCAACACCTGTGAATTAACCTTAAGAATCTAGAGGCACACGTTCCCATTGGTGAGGTAACAACTGAGAGGTGATGGCGGCAGAGTTTACAATTAGTAGCCACTGCTAGACTGAAAGTTAATCAATGGGCTCCATTTGACGAACCTTGGGTATCTGAGCTGCTGGTACTGAATTTCTGGCATATCCTTGAGGATGAGCCTATGCAATTACCGGTTCCACCCCCTCGCCACGCTTCGAAAAGGAAAAGGAGAGTAGTTGATGTACCATCTACATTAGCTGTAGCACCACCACCATTAGCAGCCTCTCCTATGCCTTCGACTAGGGAGGACTAGGACCGTTTATGCCATGATCTGGAGCTTGTTTGCTCTAAGTTGATGGATATGTGCATAGAAATGCACTAGGGTTTTTAGAGTCTGTTTGGGATCTTGTGATCCATATTTCCACAAGCAGTTAACTCCGTTATCCTTCCCATATTTTCCATTACAGCAAACAAACACGTATCTCTGTCCTACCCTCCTGCATCTGCTACTGCTCGAAGTCGTTCGTTGTCTCCTGCAGTCTCCTTAATCTGACATTCACCATCTCATCCGTCCTCTGCTAAACTTGCAACATCTTTCGATAGCCTAAAAATTATGATTGAGTTTTAGTCCTCAGGCAAGAGCAAAGAAGTAACCCCTATGCTAGTTGCTTAAGTAGGTACAGCTCCATCCCCCGCTCTGCCTCTTGCCACTACTCAAAGTACAGCACCTACCTCTAGGCCCCTACCCCCGTTGGCACTGGTTCCCTCTGCCCTAGCTACAACTTCTGCTCTAATTGTCCCAATTGATGAACCATGGCTACTAGTGCCTCTAAAAATCCAACCTCCCCTTATCTTGTGGCATTATAGCTGATCTAGGATTGTATCCCCACTATCAACCTCCTCTGCTGCCCTAGTGGCAATTGAGCCTGCTTCCTAGGCATCCATCCAAGAATCATCCCCCGCCGCAACTTCCCCGACCTATGTTTCTGCAGAGGAGGAGGCTGCCTCAAGTGTACAGGCATCCGAGGACCGCCACTTAGCCGCTGGTACTCCCTTTGACGCATCTGGTGATCTAGGGGGTGGGAATTCTGACTATGGCAATAGCAGCTCTTCCAAAGGGGACTAATATAGGGCATGAATTGGCTAACCAAGTTTTCGTTCATACTATTTGCTGATGCCACGACGGCACATGTATTTCCTTGACTCTTTTCTTTTGTTTTGCGTTCAGGCACCATAGTGTGCTTGATAGTGTACTGCTTGTACCACAATGTGCTACACTTTACTGTTAATAAAAGATGTGTGATACTTTTGGCTTCCTTGTTTTATGATGCCTATCTGCACACTTGCTAGTATTGTTCTCATGCAATGTTTTATCCCTTGCCTAGGTTCTATTTTCTATCCATACTTCAGTGAGGACATTGAAGTTCTAAGTTAGGGGTAGGGGATAGTACATTGCATGGCATTATTTCATTCACAAAAGTGACACAATTTAAAAAAAAAAAATATTTTTACAAACAAATTCTAGGGAACCACGTTAACATACTGTATACCCTATACATACACCCATATAACTGAAGGTTACATGCATAAAATTTTTAATTATATGATTTCACTACGCTCACCAACAATGTAGTAAATTAGTTGTACAAAATTTGCATAATACAACCAACAACTTGACATTATTCTAGGTAGTTGACTAAGTGGTTTGTTTGGGTTGATATTGCAATGTAAACTCTTGTATTTACATGGGACTTCATGGGTCTAAGAACACACTCACACATGATTTGTAGCACTTAGGGTTCTTTAAGAGTACTGAGCAAACAATCATGGTGACTATAACACCTTGTGAGGTATTTGAGCCATTCGTTCATTTCTCGAGTTTTTGACGTCAAACTCTGACTTTACAAAACTCAACTATCCTCCTTTCACTGGATTTCATTTGTCAACTAGTCTTTGTTCTTGTATTTGCTAGACTAGAGGTGACATCAACTGGGAGATATAAATATAGGTCTTGTAGCTTACTCATGACAGAAAGGTTAAGCCAACCCTAGAGACTGACTTTTTCCATGGACTCATTCAGAGCTACATTCCCATTAGAAAACATGAAGACAGTATAAAGAAGTGACAATTGTTTCAGCTGACCATGCAAGAATGAAAATGAAAAAGAGAAACCTAAGCAGAGAAAAAGGAAAAATAATAAAAATATACACCTGCTCTGAGAAAAAGATAAATAGGTCAAGCTAAGAACACACACTATAAGTCTGCACATAGGAAGAATCTTCTAACCAATGCTTCTGCTGAATTCATGTAAACTTGGGAATAAGTTCCTCTAGGGTGGTCTTGATTAAATGTGGCGAGTAAATGAGAAGATGCTAGGGTGAAGGACTCGACACCTCAACAAAGGCTGGATTTCTTTCTTATAAAAATAGTCACTCTGCACTTCTAGCGTCAATTCTTTAAAAATATGGGACGTTTGACCATGGCACTCTTCCTCAAATATGAGAGTGAACCTATTCTCTTAAGTGAATTTTGAGGCAACAAACTAGTAAGGCTGAGTCAAGAAGACCATTCTATAGGTGCCTCCAAGCATTCTAAGTGAGACAAATCATATCTTGTACACATGCCTCATGAGGTGGCCTATTCATACTTGGATTTGCATGCTAATATTAACTTTGAATTATAATCATGGGTTAATTGTTTGTCAGTTGTATCTTGAAATGGCCATGTTGTGTCTAGTTTTACTTGATTGAAATTCTGTGGAGTGGGTGTACAATGGAGTCATGTATGGAGTCATTTGTATGTAACAAGGTTATATTTCTATATATAAAATGGTATGATTATGTTACATGTGTTTCCACTTTTTATTCACTACACTGGTGTTTGTGGGTATCGCTATAGAAATCCTCATGAGACTAGAACTAATCCACTAGGATCGACCTAGGGGTTTAAAGCCTTGTTGCATATGGTAAATGCAATCGTGTTTCCTATAAAAGATGATATAGGTAGGATTTGGTAGTTTTCTTAGATTTTGCTTTGCTCGAGGACTAGCAAAGTGTAGGTTGGGGGTTGTGATGAGTCCCTAAAATATATGATTTTAGACCCTCATTTACATGTGCTTATCCTCATTTTGTTATATATTTACCCAGAGTTATCATTGTTCAGAGCTATGCAAGGTTTGTTTATTTTTTCAGGAAAAATAGGACAAAACCATGGAGTTAAGCATTATAAGAAGCCAAGGAGAATTTGGAGGATTCAAAGCTTGAATCTAGACGTTTAGCCAAGCTCCATAATTTCAAAGCATAAATGGACAAGAAGATGATGCTCAACCATTTGGCACGACTAGCAAACCACAGGGGCGACTTAGTCTTCTACTGCAAACTCCAAGGTTCAAACTGAGATCATAATGCTGCAAAGTTTGACTAAATGACCCACTGGGGCGACTACATTGAGATGCTAATACAGAACTAAAATTCAGAAGTACCGAGAGTCTTAACGAAGTGTTCAACCAAGAGACTTTTAGGGGTGACTATGTTGAGATACTGAGATTTCTTGAAGAACGAGATACTGCAAGTCTTGACCATCAACTTGACCATAAAGACCCTGAGGCATGACGAATTTGAAGGCATTGGAGATTCGAATCCCAAACATCCCACGAGCCTTGACCAGGGCACACATAAGAACAATGAAGAGCGACTTTGGTCGACATCGACGATCTTCTGCGCAAGGTTTGTTACAGACCTTCCTAAATTGCAAAACAAACTATGTAAACCCTAGAGCCTATAAATATTTGCTACAAACATGAGCTCTTGGTTCCACTTTCACCTCTCTTAGGTTAGTGACAGACTTAAGATGTCATTAAGAGCCAAGATAGATTAGGAGTAGCATAGTTTTTAATTCCTGTTTCGGTGTGTGCATAAAGTGTTCGTTGTGCTGTGACAACCGGTGAAGTTCGTGTGCTATCCATGTATATTACATGATGACTCCATTTATAATTCCTAACGTTAGTGAAAAATGTTCTGAATAATAAAGGGATGATCTTTTTACTCTTGCTTTCATTTACATGCTTTCGTTTACTGCTTTCCATTTACCTGTTGTGTGTTTGATGAAGGATTGCAAATAAGGATAAACACTTCTACATATCAATCAGAGGGAAATAATTGGCTACGGAACCGCAGAGGTGTTCATTCATCGTTGATACAGGGTATACTTTAATTCCCAAATGTGCTTCGGATGGTTGTTGCACCCTTGCTACTTTGTGTCCTCGATCACCCCTCTCCTTCTTTGGCCCGCTTGGGTTAGTATTTCTATGGAAGTATGGATGAATGTAGATAAAGGCATGACATCAAGTGTATGATTCGGACCACAGTATTTCTTTGTATAAGTAGGGTAACTCTTAAATTTACTTGATTTCCCGTAGTGTTGATTTACTTGCATTCATTTAATTGCTTTCTAGCAGTTAGAAACATCCACCATTGTAAAAAATCACATTTTACTTCTTGGTCATAACAAGGCCATGAAACTAACTTGGAGGTTGTTTATTAACTGCGCTTCAAGTCCCCATGGATCGATACCCGACTTACCCACTTTCTACTGAAGTTGGGATTGTTATGTTTATAAATATTATTTTTGGTAGTTAAGGACCCAAGCCTTGGCGAGCCTATGACAAATCACTTGGTATTTGACCTGTGTAATTGTGTTTGTGAATAGGATCATAATTTGGAATGCATGGACAGTAAGCTTGATATGGAAGTCACGAGGAACCTAAAGTACATATCACTTGACTCAATCCATTGAACTAAAGGAATAAAAGGATGAAGAAGCAAGCTTCAAGTTTAAGATCTTCAATGGGAATGAGTATTTAGAATTGAATGTATTTACATATGTCATATGATATAATTCAAAGCTCAAATATTACCTAGATTGACCTTAGGAGTCATGAATTTCATGAAAGATTCATTTACATTAGTTCTAGGTTTAAAGAATTTTTTGAGGCAAATTTTAGAGGCCTCATCGACAAACTCTATGGCCTCGTTGACAAATGCATGAAGGCCACTCGGTGATGAAGAGTTTTGTCTCATCAACAAAAAAAATACCGAGAGCCCAAGAAGTTCAAACACTGCTCTCGTCGACGAACTCATAGTCTCATCAACGAATAAGTGTTGTACACTTGTTGACGAACGTACCCATTCGTCGATGAAGGTCGTGGCGCAGAATGACGTTCCTGCGCAAGTACGGATAGATTAACATTTAATCTCCATGATCTAATCGTGAGAACATTATTTAAACACTCCCAAAACCCTAAAAACACAAGAAGCTAGAGTTTTAGAGACATATTTTCACATCTTGTGCTAAGGGTGCCTCCATTCCAAAGATTTTTCCAACACTCTACTGCATTCACATTCTTTGGGTAAATCATCTTAACTTTTTAAAGGGATTTCATCTACACATCATGCAAGCAATCCTTGGTGATTAAGGTTTGATAAATAAGTGATTCATTTGTGGATTCAATCTATATATCAAAGGTTTTTCATCTCTCAAACTCTTATATCTAATATTTTTATTGAGAAGAAAAATCCTTGTTTTAGTACTTGAAAAGTTCATTTGAGAAAGGATTTTGCTAAAGTTTGAATCTTTTCAGACATTCAAGTTTATATTTTACACAAAGATTTCATCTTATGATATTATTGCAAAAACTTTTGATAAGCAAATACTAAGGATTCTAAAATACATAACCTTGAGAAATCTGGTTGAATAATACTGGCTTGTGTTCAGATTTTGAAGATATTTTGTCATATATATATATACAAAGATCATATATTTGTTGATACCCAAATATCATTGAAAAAATCTTACACACACATTGAGCTTCATGTTTTATTATATGAGTATGTAATAGAATTTCTATTGCACTCACTAGCTTGGTTAGAAGCATTTTTAGTTGTTACAAAAATTGTATTCTTTATATTGTATTCATAGTTTGGGTTGTGAACCGGGGTTGAGGAGGAAGCTATGCCTCTTGTAAGCAACAGATTGTAAGGGAAGCTCCTACCCAGTTAAAGGAGTGGATTTTTAGTTGAATCCTTGAGTGGGTTGCTCAAGGCGAGTATGTAGGCTAGGGTAGGCCGAACGTCGTAAAAATCGAGTTTGCACCTCTCTTCCCTTAACTCTTTTTAAATTTTTGCTTGCATTTGAATTATTTGGTTTTTGTGTATGAATTGAACATTTGGTACTTTTGTGAGTAATTGGGTAAAATTGTATGCTTGATAAAGACACACATTAAAATGATTAATCATGAAACATTGAGCTAGTTGTTAAGTAGCTTGTAAGTTTGTAATTGATAGTTTTCAAAATTAGAACTTGAAGGACTTGATTTTAAAAATACCCAATTCACCCCCACTCTTGGGATAACACCGGAATTCACATCATATGTGACCCTTTCTTTCACAATATAAACAAATTTTGTTCGCCTGTGAGGGTCTTGACTTATTTCCATTATTTTTTCTTGTTAAGGCATGAACATGTGATTTATAAAAGGATTTCAAATTCTTTTTGGAAGGATTATTTCTTTTAACTCGCAAAGAATTATTTGAGTTTTCTTTCCTCTTATGATTTTACCATGATCTTTATTTTCCTTTTTCAATAGAGCATTTTCTTTTAAGATTTTTGCAATTTGATTCTTTAAATTTCCTACTTCCGCTTGAAGAATTTCATGGCCTTTTTTAGCTTTTTCAATAAGCTCCTTATTTTCCTTTTTAAAGGAAATATTGTCCTCTTTAAAGGCAAAACAAAGGCAAGGTTCTTTTCCTTTTGATTTTGAAGATTTATCTTCTAAGCCTTTGTTTTTGACAACTAAAGATTTATTTTTCTTTTATTGAGGATTCCCTTAATTTAACCAGAGCAAGCTCTTTTTCAATACTTTTGTTATTCTTCTTTGCCAAAACTAATTCATTAAATAATTTTGCACAATTTTCTACTACTTCATCATAAGGAGTATAATCCTCCTTATCCAAACTTATCTCTTCTTGTTCATTAGCCATAAAGCACAAGTGTGTTTTTTCTTCATCATCACTTTCATTGCAAATAGTAGCATTCGTAACATTATAATCTTCTTTTTGAAAATTTCCTTTGTGTTTGATCAGGGGACAATTTGTTATAATATGCCCTACCTTTTTGCAATTGTAGCACCTAATGTTATCATTTTTGTTTGTTTCTTCATTTTTAGTTTGTTTAACAAAATATTGTTTTTTTATTAGAAATTTCTTGAAATCTTTTGTGAGTGTTTTTATGTCATCCTCACTATCCTCCTCATTTTCAAGCATTTCTTTATATTTTGAACTAGATGAGTTTAATGCCATACCCATATCCTTCCTAGTTTTTTTCGGAATCCAAAGTCATGTTTTTCTTAATTTCATAGGTCATAGTGACCCAATTAACTCATCAAGAGTAACTTTGGTTAGATCCTTTGGTTCCTTAATGACAGTTGACTTAGCATGCCATGACATGGGTAAAGATCGGAGAACTTTTTAAACATTATCCTCCATAGAATAAGTTCTCTCGAATGCTTTTAAACCTTTTTTGATGTGTGTGAACCGAGGGAACATGGATGTGATTGATTCTCCCTCATCCATTTTGAACATTTGATACTTTTTTACTAACATTTATATTTTGGACTTCTTAACTTGGGAAGTACGTTCATATGTGATTTCAAGTTTATCCCATATTTCTTTACCGGTTTCACCACCACAAATATGATTATATTAATTATCATTTAAAGCATAATAAAAAAAAATCTTGGTTTTAAAGTTAAGCTCAACTAGCCTCGATTCAGTGTCCGACAAATCCTCAAGTTGTTTGGTTCACCTTTGGCATTTTTGAACTCATAATTTCCCTTTGAGATGACTCACCACATTTTGAGGTCGTGTGCTTGGATGAAGATGGTCATTCGATTTTTCCAAGTCCGATAGTTGAAGACATTGAAAAATGGTGGCTTGGTCATGGATTGTCCTTGTGAAGAGGTGCCCACCAAATACTCCATTTGATCTTTACGCTCTAGATTTAACTCTGAAAATGCAAGCACCTCGCTCTAATACCACTTGTTAATCGCCCCACCTAAGAGTATATAGAGTTAGAGAGGGGGGAGATGAATGGACTCTTTTTTGCGTATTTCGATTTTCTCTAAAAAAATAAAATACTTGGCAAGATTCAAGCAATTATATCACAATATAGGTAAAGTAAATCAAGCACCAGACAAATAATAAATAGTAGGGAGAGAGAAGCTTAACACTGTTATTTAACGTGGTTTGGAACCAAGCCTACGTCCACGCCTTAGCACCAAGCCAAGGATTCCACAATCCATTAAGGATACTCGTTCACCGACAGAGAAGCCTTACAACTCGAGAACAAATCCCTACACTCAGGAACAAATTCCTACCATGCTCACCAAGAGCCTTTGATTCACAAAGAACCTTCACCAAATGGTTCACAAAGAACCTCCAACAACGATTCACAAAGAACCTTTTACATGATGATGGAAAAACAAAGAAATGCTCCACAAATGAGCTAATATAAATTACAAAAAAATCCTTACACTATTCTCTTAAGGAATGATTCACACAAGGTTAGAGAGAAAGAGAGAATGAGCACTTGTGAATGATGAACAAAATGCAAAGTGCCTAGGTTTTGTTTTCAAAGATAATTTTCACTATAAACTTGTATAAATCACCAAAACCATTACTAAACAAGTCTATGGACTTGTACTTATAGCCAAAAACCCTTGCTAGCCATTATTGGACTCTTGGGAGCAAATTCCAAAAGAAACTAGCCATTTTCTAGCCATTGGTGCGTTGTTCACAATGCGAATCATCTATAAGTCTACCCCACTCATCGATGAGTCCTCACTAGTCATCTACGAGTAACCCTCACTCGTCAACGAGTCACTTAGGCTGAAAACTCATTTTAGCTAAAGGAATTTCTCATCGACGATTCAAAGACCATTAGTCGATGAGTCACTTCCTTTCGTTGACAAGTCCATGTCATTCGTTGATGAGTCAACTGGGCAAAAACTCAAATAAGGCTACTGGAAACATTAGTCGACGAGTGCATAGCACTAGTTAATGGTTGCTCTGTATTTCCCAACTAGAAAACCTTTTAATCACTTAAAACATTCTTGGACAAAAGTATATAAAAGATATTAGGTTTAATATAGATTAAAACTTGTTTAAGTGAGTTTCCCCCTGAATATAAGATATCTTGTTTATGAAATCACATTTGAAAGCTCATTAATATCTTATATGTTTAGTATGTCCTTTATGAAAATATACTTGACTTTCTTTAAGTCTTTAGTAGCTAAACCATGTTTTAACAAAACCGGGACTAAGTATGTAGGAGTTTATAAAATCAAGATGTTGAAAACTTGTCCCTTGGAAAACATATTTTGAGTTTAGGATTCTTTTGAAAAACTCTTAAATTTAACTTTGAAAACAATGAAAGTTGAGTTTGTGACTTAAGTGAGATCTTACAAACTCATGTGTCGTAGTATGCATGCATTTGCTAAACTCTTGCTTAGAAATCATGTATGAGATAAAATTGCCAGAGTTACAAAATATACTACCTCAAACACACCCCATTACAATTAATTCTTCCTTTGGTTGTGTTTGAGTTCTTTTTGAGTGAGTGTCCTTCTGATCTATTTTACATGATGTATAGTTGATCCAATATTTGCCTTTTGACCAATACCTTCACGTATTTGTTACTTGTACCAGTACTTAACATATTTCTGCAAAGATAGGAAACACTAGGAACCACAGATAGGTTAATAACATCAAAACACATTAATTATGATTATGTAGCCCCCAAGGCTAACATCAAGCATAAAGCTCTAAGTTGAGTTTAGGGTTAAATGATATGTAGTATTAGATTAATTCACTAAACCACAAACTTGTGCAATGGACAAGATATGCTTAACTTAAGATTTTCTTATTTAAGCATGAATGCATTGAGAAATATTTATCAAGTAAGGATACTATTGTCCATTTGGAAGTGGATTTATTTGGGCATGCTTTTGAGATTTTATTCGAGAGTTAATGATTTATGTTTTTCATCTTAGAAATAGTAGGTTCCAGATATTTTAGTTAGTTGCGCCCTTAACCTTTACTTTGAACATTTCAAAAGAATGATATGGATTTAAGTGGAGACCAGTCTCCTATTATCTTAATCCTTCAGGTTTAAAATTAGCATGCTATAGAAAATATTTTCATACTTTAACGAATCTTAATGATATATACATTAAGTGATCCAATTGGATATGTCACAAAAATTTTAAAATTGACTTGATTCTCTAATGTTCTTAGTATAGTGAACGCATATACTAAGATTTGACATTTTAAGCACAAACCACTTCCCAAGGATTTAGTAATCACTACCCCTTTTTATTTAAATAACTAATTCTAAGATCTAAGGAAGTGACTCACTCTAAAAATGAGCAGCACGAAGACTATCCCAAGTATAGGAGTTCAGTCGTATATAATTAGTCAAAGGGTCAGATCGTCTCCTCAAGGAATGCAGTTTTGTTCCAAAATTGTGTAATCCTAGAAGAAATTAAGAAAATAATATTTTACTAAACATGGTTCAGATTCGGTTTCCTGGGATTTTTGAGATTTTGTGACGAAATTAAAACAATGTGAAATTTAATTTATGAACCTAACACGCTCTAAATTAATGACAAGAAATGGGAAACAGGCACAATGAAATAGACGATGACAAAATTAAATACCAAACACAATCCTACGTTTAATCCTTCAAGCAAGAAATAAATCCCACATTTGAAACTTCGGACAAAACACCTAAAGATGATAACTTTACTACCTGACTTGAGCACACAACTCTAAAAACCAAAATAAAAAACACACACCAAAAAAAAAAAAAAAAACATAAACTTTAACACAATCAAGAACTTAAGTTACGATTAAACCAGATCCAACAAAAGAAACAAACTTGACTCTTTAACAAGTTAAACAATAGACTAAAACACAATAAGAACTCATACTTTAAATAAACTAAACTTTAGATAAATAGAAACCAACAAAATTTAAATCCTAAAGAAGATTTTTTTTAAAGAGATCAACTCAAACTTTAACAATGAAAAATAACCCAACCAAAATGAACTCTAATAGTGATATTAAATAAGAAGAGAAAAAAAAATTGACTTTAATAATAATAACTCAATAGAAATTTTAAAGTTCAAAACTTTAATTAAAATTCAACTGAAAATTAACAATAATGATTAATCAAGTAGTTAAATGCAAGAAAAAAAAACTAGAGAACAAAAGAAGAAGGAGAGAGAGAGAGAGAGAGAGGGGGAGAGAGAGAGAGAGAGAGAGAGAGAGAGAGAGAGAGAGAGAGAGAGAGAGAGAGAGAATTGAAGGCTGTGAGGTTGTTGAGATTGGATAGCCAGATTAACATGAATGAACTACCAATCAAAAGTGTGTAACTCCTAGGTTATATAAAAGTATGTAAAGGGTATAAATTAGTGTTAATCATGGTCTAATCATCCATATTCAATTTTTCTTTTTTCAATGTATTTTCCCATCTCCCCCAACTAAAGTGAAACATTGTCCTCAATGTGAAAGCATAAGGGAAACAGAAAACATGTGCACGGGGGAAGTAGAGCATACCTGGGTGGAGAAGTAAGGGAAAATAAAAACTGAAACTGAGGAAAAATGTACTTGAAAATTAACTAAAAATAAAACAAGGTAAAACAAAATGAAAAGAAAGGAAAGAAAAACATCACAGTCTGTCTCACGGAGGATCTGGAGGAATTTCGTAAGGTTGGTGCAGTTTTATAAATTGAACCATCGGGTCTCCAAATTTGAGTCATCACAATGTATCAGTCTTGTTACCTGCACAAAATTTAGTCTCAAAGAAATCAATGCATTCTCAGAGACCAGAAAAAACATGTGCAAACTACCTTCCTTCTTTTAACAAGAAGGGATCTTTATTCAGTATGTTTTCCAGGAAATGTACTTCTTTAAGAATCGGTCTTTGAGGCAAAGTTGCCAGGCCAGTTACCTTAATTTCTTCAAAAGCATTAACATTAAAGTTTTTACCTAATTCCTTGAAAGTTAAATTCTCACCATTCTACTCACCCTCTTTATCGGGTGTACCAATCACCTTACCACTGCATGGATTTGCCTCAGCATTGCACTCCTTGACATTTACTCCAGTAGGGAGTGACGGTTCCACGACTGTTTCTTGTACTTGAATATTTGGCTGGGATGACGATTCCATGATTGTATACTGCACTTGAGTATCTAGCCGGGATGACGCCTCCTTCAATTTTGGGCTCGCTTCCTCTGACTTTTCTTTACCTTCATCTATCTCGGTTGCATCTTTAGGTGTTAGGGTAACTGTTTCTCTGTCGATGGGTATCTCAGGTTAAGGAACATCTTCTTCACTTCTTAGAGTATTAACGGCCTTCTCTATCTCAAGAGGATCCCCTGAGACATCATGTACTTGTTGATGTTGTTGCTAGTATACTTGAGGATCAGACTGAGGTTGTGCCAGAAACTCCTCTTTTTCCAGGGTATTCAATGTCGTGCTCATCTTAGTCAAATTGGTATTTAACTCCTTGATGGTGCTCCACAATTCATTCATGGTTTGAGTGTTAATTTGCATAAAAACCTAAAGTGTATTAGTCATTTGTGCCATGCTATCCTCAAAAGGCGTCGTCGGTGGAACAGAAGCTTCATTAAATTAAAATCCTAGAAGTGCGTAACTCTAATATACCTGCTGTGAATGATACTGATGCGGAGGAGCGTCTAGATAATATGTTGGTTTATATTTACCTCCACCACTAATTGCGCTGAGAGGTTGTACTGCCATTGGTGCTTGATCGTATCGTGTATTCTATTGTTGGACATGATTACGTGCTAAAACTGCATAATTAGGCATCTTAACCCGGGCATTATGGCTTCTATTTTTAATTAAATGTATAATTATGTCCAATATTTTAAAAAAGTGCCTTATTTATGATTTATGTGTTTTATTGAACAATTTATGAATTTTTGGTAATTTTTTTATCGCAGGAAAATTCCTGAGAACCAAAACCGGCACCTGTTCGTAAATCGCGTATAACTTTTTCGTCTGAACTCTAATCGAGATGATTAAAATTTTTAGAGAAATAGAAAAGGATTATATAAAACTTTCATGTTTTGAGTTTTTAGCAAAAAGGGTTCCAAGAGAGTCAAAACAGACCGTGAGCCACATGCCAGCAAATGATGAGTCATGCACGCAGTTGTTTGAAGTCGTGTGCGTGTGTAAAAATTGAAGAATCTGTGTTATGCAATGTGATAATTTTCAAAATTAAAGGAGATATAAAAGAGAACCGAGTGTTGTGTGAGAAGACTATGTGGGTTTCATACACATGAATCCATGTCATGCAATTAAAAGTGGACAACAATCCAAGTCTGAAATTTGCTAGGAGACAACCTAAACGTATTTCGGTATTTTAATCATAACTCTTTCATCTAATATCGGATTGGTATGATTCAAGTGGCATTGGAAATACTACTAAGATATATAAAATTCATTGTAAAATAGCCTTTTGTTAATTCAAACTTTTATAGGGTCAAATTTGGGTTAGAAAGTGAAGTTTTTGTGTTGGGTCGTGTGCAGTGCTTAAGGAAAAAAAAAGTCTTGGGCCACCAAAAAATGGCCCATGCGCCTATCTCAAGGGGAGACACAATTAGGGCAAAATATTAGAGGGGGAATAGGATATTTTAGGGGAGAGTAGGGTTTATGGAGGAGATATTACAAATTAAAGATGCCAAATATCCAACTCCAGCTCAGCATGCCCATTCTGTAACTCCAGCTCAGCTCCCTAGCTCCCACCAGAAACCTGAAGAAAGAGCACGTGAATGGCTCCAACAGATTGTTGTTCCTTTTTTTTTGTTTTTTTTTTCTCTTTCTGCTTGGGCAATTATTTTCCTTGCTCGTTGATTCCCTTTCTGTTATTTTTCCTTCACCCTATTTATCTTGCCCTGAGTGTACAATTCGGTATCAAAAAAGCAAGGAAGACGAATTCTTCTTTCTCATCTTCATCTCTCTCTGTTCTATTCTGAATTTTCTTCTTGCAAAGCTGTCCATTTCAATTTGTTTCATGATATCAGAGCCAAGTTAGTCTCAATGGCTCGAACTGACTCTACCAATTCCAATCAAGACACCAATCAAAACCAAAACCAAAACACCAATTCAACAGCCTCAAACCATCACTCAATCCATCTTGATCCATCACAGCCTAGCAACCCATACTTCATTAGCACCAACGACCACTCTAGAGCTTTACTCATCACACAAGTGTTGGATTCTAGCAATTATCATCCCTGGACAAGATCAATGAAGCGTGCCTCGCGTATTAAGAACAAGCTGGGTTTCATCGATGGCAGCATTCGTGAGCCAATTGAACCTGACAGTCCCTTGATGGATCATTGGCCTCGTTGCAATGACATTGTTATTACTTGGCTGCAGAACTCCATGTCGGCTGACATCAAATGCAGCACCCTGTATGTAAAAATGACACACCAGTTGTGGGTTGAGCTTGAGCATCGTCTTGCACAGCAAAATGCCCCAAGGATTTATGAAATCAAACAAGGGATTGCTACCATGATGCAGCAACAAGATTCAGTGAGTTGTTACTTCTCCAAGCTGAAAACACTTCTCGATGAACTGATGAACTATGAATCCATCCCTAGCTGTAGTTGTGGTGGCTTGAAAACAGTGATCGAAAATCAACAAAGGGACTAGGTAATGAAATTCCTAATGGGACTCAATGACTCCTACAAAGGTTTGAAGGCACAAATATTGCTCATTAAACCTTTCCCCAATTTGAATGAGGTTTACTCAATCATCCAACATGAAGAGAAGCATAAAGAGATATCTTCTGACCTTTCTCCCATGGAACCCTTTGCTCTCCTGGTCAAGGATAGCACCAGACAGCTCACACCTCAAAACAGCTCTCAGAGACGTGACAAATACTATTGTTCTCATTGCAAAATTCATGGTCACTCTCTAGAGGAGTGTTTCAAGGCCAATCCCAGCAAACCAGTGTGCAATCACTGCCATATTCCTAGACATACTACAGAAAAATGTTACAAACTTCATGGCTATCCTCCAGGGCACAGACTTCATGGTAGAACTCCACCTATTGGCTCGTATGCTCATCAAGTTTCAGCATCTCCTCTACCTATTCCAGAACAAGGAACTCATGGAGGTCAAAGCACTATAACTCAAGAGCAATACCAAGAACTAATGGCCATGCTCAGGTAGACTAGTCAAGCCTCGGTGCATTCTGTTCAAATTATCATTGCTTCTCCTCCTGATGTGCACATTCCTCAGTTCTCTAGTATACCTCTCTGTCTCTCAGCTTTCACAAGCAAACCCAAAGACATTTCAACTGTTCCCTGGATAATTGACACAGGTGCAACAGATCATATGGTCTGTGTGACCTGTTTCTTCACTTCCATAACAGCTGAAGTCTCCTACTCTATAATCTTGCCTAATGAAGAAGCTGTCTCCATGACCCACATTGGCACAGTGAAACCAACAAAAGACCTTATTCTTCACAATGTCCTGTGTGTTCCATCCTTTTCTTTTAATCTCATCTCTGCCAAAAAATTGGCTCACACCTTGAAGTGTTGTCTTATTTTCTTATCTGAAAATTGTTTTGTTCAGGATGTTTTGACTTGGCGCATGACTGGAATGGGTGAGGTAAAGATGGGTTATACCATTTGCTATAGAATGAAGTTCCTCCAGCATCTTTAACTTAAGCCCTATCCAAAGTCACCAACATATCACCACAAATAACTGCAATCACCAACATCCAGAACATGGACCTTTGGCATTGCCGCCTAGGACACCCTTCATCAGTAAAATTAGATTTTCTCAATCTTGAACCTGTATGCAAAACTTCACTAACTGCTAAGCCTTGCTTTGTTTTTCCCTTAGCCAAGCTTCACAAGCTTCCTTTTCCTTGTAGTCAACACAAATCTGAACATTGTTTTGAACTCATTCATTGTGATCTCTGGGGGCCATGTAATGAAGTTTCTTATAATGGTTTCCGATATTTTCTTACCATTTTCGATGACTTCAGCAGGTGCAGCTGGGTATATCTTTTGAAATTTAAATCTGATGCAAGTTCTACCTTAAAAGGATTTTGTGCCCTGATAGAAACTCAATTTGCAACCAAAATCAAAACCATTCGGAGTGACAATGGAGGGGAATTTGATTTGAAACAATTTTATCAAGAGAAGGGCATCATTCAACAAAGAACTTGTGTGGAGACCCCTGAACAAAATGCTAGAGTTGAAAGAAAACACCAGCACATCTTAAATGTTACAAGAGCCTTGAGATTCCAAAGTGGGCTTGCTGTCATATATTGGAGTGGTTGTGTGCTGACAGCAGTCTACCTCATTAACAAAACTCCATCTGCCATCTTAAAATCCAAAAGTCCTTTTGAACTCCTTTTTAAATCCAAGCCTGTATATGCCCACATCAGAGTCTTCGGTTGCTTAGCCTTTGCCTCAACTCTCTCAAATAACAGAGACAAATTTGATGCATGAGCAAGAAAGTGTATTTTCTTGGGATACCCCTTGGGGGTGAAAGGATACAAACTAATGGACTTGCAAACTAAAAAAATCTTCGTCTCAAGGAATGTCATTTTTCATGAAGACATTTTCCCCTTGCAATCTGGAGAAGCCACCACTGTCCCAGCTACTCAGCCTCCTTTCCCTCAGCCTACCATCATGGATTTCTCCTATGAAAACTCTCCTACACCAGCTAATGCCACTGAACCTGACAGCCCACAAAACACACCAAGTCAACCCTCAACATCACCTCAACCTCCTGGTGAAACCTCAAACCACACTATAAACAGTCCTCATCTCCCAAGGAGATCGACTAGAACCAAAAGGCCACCACCTCACCTTGAACACTTCATTTGTTAGCAAGCTAGCTCTGCTGGCTTTCTCACCCATTCACAGGAGTTCAACAAGAAACGAGGTCCTGCAGCTCCAGGTAGTCCTTTTCCACTTTGTGCCTCTTTATCCTATCATAACATTACACCTAAACACAAGGCCTTTGTCACCACAATCACTAAAAACACTAAACCCTATTTATATCATGATGCTGTTAAGGATCCTAATTGGGAGAAAGCTATGCTGAATGAAATTGCAGCTCTTGAATAGAATAAAACTTGGACTATCACAGAGCTTCCTCCTGGTAAGAAAGCCATCGGATGCAAATGGTTTTACAAGATAAAATACAATGCCAATGGGACCATTGAACGATACAAGGCCAAATTGGTCTGCAAAGGATACACACAGGAAGAGGGCATAGACTATCATGAAACTTTCTCCCCTGTAGCTAAGATGGTATCTATCAGAGCTTTACTAGCATTGGCAGCAATCAAAGGCTTGCATTTACATCAATTCAATGTCAACAATGCCTTCCTTCATGGTGATCTTGATGAAGAAGTGTACATGAAGCTGCCACCTGGCTATCGCACAGCAGATGAAACAAAGGTCTGCAGGCTGCTTAAAAGTTTGTATGGCCTTAAGCAAGCCTCAAGGCAATGGTATGCTAAACTCTCCTCCTTCATCATCCAGCATGGTTACACCCAATCTAAAGGATATTACAGCTTATTTAGCCGAATGCATAATGGTTCTTTCACAGCCATCTTAGTTTATGTTGATGACATAATTATGGCCAGCAATGACATGAGATCTATTGAAAAACTTAAGGGAGCTTTGGATGAAAAGTTTAAAATCAAAGATCTTGGGCAACTCAAATACTTTCTTAGCATCGAAGTTGCACGATTAGAAAAGGGGATCCATCTTTGTCAACGAAAATATGCATTGGACATTCTATCAGATACGGGAACCATTGGGTCTACACCCGCTAAAATTCCCTTGGATCAAAATCTCAGGTTGTCAAGAGACGAAAGAAAACCTATTGAAGATCCCACCATTTACAAAAGACTCATTGGCCGCTTGATGTATCTGACCATCACTCGACCAGACCTCTCTTATTCTGTCCAACTCCTCATCCAGTTCATGGGAACCCCACGAGTTCCTCATTTAAATGCAGCACACGAGGTTCTTAGATATATCAAGATAGCACCAGGTCAAGCACTTTTCTATCCATCATATTCCAGTTTACAGTTAAAGGTATATAGTGACAGTGATTGGGGCTCATATCCTAATAGCCGGAAATCCATAACTAGCTACTGTGTTTTCCTTGGTTCCTCTCTGATCTCTTAGTGATCCAAAAAACAAAACACCGTCTCCAAGTCTTCTGCAGAGGTAGAGTATAAAGCCATGGCAATGGTTTGTTGCGAATTGACTTGGATCTGTTACCTCTTGAATGATCTCCAAGTGACTCATCCCCAACCTGCCACACTCTTTTGTGACAACCAGGCTGCCTTACACATTGCTGCAAACCCAATTTTCCACGAACACACAAAGCACATTGAGCTAGATTTTCATCACATTCATGAAAAAATTCAAGACGGTAGTCTGATTACTCACAATGTTAGCAGCCACTCGCAAATGGTAGATATGTTCTCCAATTCTATAGTCTCTTCTCTATTTTATCCTCACTTGTCCAAGATGGGAGTAGAAAACATCTACTCTCCATCTTGTGGGGGCTATTACAAATTAAAGATGCCAGATATCCAGCTCCAGCACAGCATGCCCATTCTGTAACTCCAGCTCAGCTCCCTAGCTCCCACCAAAAACCTGAAGAAAGAGCACCCACGTGAATGGCTCCAACAGATTGTTGTTCCTTTTTTTTTTTTTGTTATTTTTTTTCTCTTTCTGCTTGGACAGTTATTTTCCCTGCTCGTTGATTCCCTTTCTGTTATTTTTCCTTCACCCTATTTATCTTGCCCTGAGTGTACAATTCGGTATCAGAAAAACAAGGAAGACGAATTCTTCTTTCTCAACTTCATCTCTCTCTGTTCTGTGCTGAATTTTCTTCTTACAGAGCTGTCCATTTAAATTTGTTTCAGGAGAAGGGAGCAGCGGGAGGCAGCGGTGCACAAGACAGCAGAAGACTCTCGGCCTCTCTCAAATTTCCGGTTATCTCTCTCTCTCTCTCTCTCTCTCTCTCTCTCTCTCTCTCTCTCTCTCTCTCTCTCTCTCTCTCTCTCTCTCTTTCTTATATCTCTTTTCTTCTCTTTTTTCCATAGTTTAATGTTAGATTTATTTTCATTGTCAAGAATTTATTTTTCTTCAATTTAAAGTTGGGATTATTAATACTTTTAGTCTTGTTTAAAGTTTATGTTAGAATTTTTATTATTCTTTTTTTCATTGTTGAAGTTTAAATTTTGTTTGGGTTATTTTTTTAGTTAGTTCTCAATATCATTGTTGGAATTAGTTCTGGTTTCTTGATTGTGTTAAGTTTAAATTTAAGTTAGTATTTAATTAATAAATTTATGGTTGAATGTTTCACTTGGGTAAAAAAGTTTTCGTTTTTAGGCTTTTGCTTTTGTTTGAAATTTCGAATGTAGGTTTTATTCCCTATCTAAATGATTAGATATAGGATTATTTTTCTACAGTTAATTTTGTTACCACCTATTTTAATGTGCTTGTTTCCTGTTTCTTTAGTGCATGTTAGGTTCATAAATTAAATTTCACGTTATTTTAATTTTGTCACAAAATCTCAAAAATCCCAAGAAACTAAATCTGAACTATATTCAGTAACTTTCATTTTTTGATTGGGAGAACATAAAACTTGAGATTAAAATGCATTCCCCGAGGAGACGATTTAGCCCTTGGGATGAATATTACACTACATGACTCCTATACTTGGGATAGCTTCCGAGCTGCTCATTTTTTGAGTGAGTCAAGACACTTCTAGCTAAGTAATCAAAGAATGATAGTGCCTGATCCGGTTCCATGCTGAAGAGTTCGCCATTACACATAGTCTAGACAATTTGTTTGCAATAAGGAGTAAAAATTGTATAAAAATAATTTACTAACTACCATGATTCAAACCCATGATGTGGAAAAATATTTATCAGATCCTTGAACCTCCCCCAACAAGCTTGAAAAGTCTCGTCACCCTTTTGTACAGACTGAACGATTTGTTCGTATAAAAATTGAATTCTATGTAAGGGACAAAACTTATGCAGAAATTAACGTTCCATATCAGCCCAATTAGAGACAGAATGAAGCATTAAAGAATTAAACCACATCTTTGCTCTATCCTTCAAAGAAGAAATAAATAAACGAAGTCTAGTTAATTCATCTGTTCTACCACTAGGAAAAAAAATATTGCAAGTCAACTCAAGCTCCCTGAAATGCTAATAAGGACACTCGGATTCTGTCCCGTAGAACCACGGTATCAATGACGTCCTCCCACACTGAATCCTAAAATTAAGTGCGTTACTAGGTAAAGCAGTGTAAGATGGTGTAGTAGTGCATTTAGGATACAAAAAATCCATAAGATTGTGTGGTGCAGGTGCAGCCATATTTTCTTCAAAACTCATTTTTTTTTCTCCCTCTTTTTTTTTTTTTTTTTCATGAGAAGAATTAAAATAATGGGAAAAACATTAGTTTGAAACTAAAAATGACATTCCCCAGCAACGGCACAAAAACTTGGCTCACTCTAAAAATGAGTAGCGCAAAGGCTATCCCAAGTATAGGAGTTCATCCGTGTAATAATTAGCTCAAGAGGCAGATCATCTCCTTAGAGAATGTAGTTTAATTCAAAAATTGTGTAATCCCACAAGAAATTAAGAAAGGAAAAGTTTACTAAACATAGTTTAGATTCGGTTTCCTGAGATCTTTTAGATTTTGTGACGAAATTAAAATAATGTGAAATTTAATTTATGAACCAAACACACACTAAATTAACGACAAGAAACAGGAAACAGGCACAATGAAATAGACGATGACAAAATTAAATACCAAACACAATCCTACGTTTAATCATCTAGGCAAGAAATAGATCTCACGTTTGAAACTTAGGAAAAAAAGCCTAAAGATGATAACTTTACTACGTAACTTGAGCACGCAACTCTAAAAACCTCAATCAAACACACACACAAAAGAAAAAAACTAAACTTTATCACAATCAAGAACTTAAGTGACGATTAAACCAGATCCAACAAAAGAAACAAACTTGACTCTTTAACAAGTTAAACAATAAACTAAAACACAATAAGAACTCATACTTTAAATAAACTGAACTTAAGATAAATAGAAACCAACAAAATTTAAATCCTAAAGAATATTTTTTTTTTTTTAAGAGATCGACTCAAACTTTAACAATGAAAAATAAGCCAACCAAAATTAACTCTAATAGTGATATTAAATAAGAAAAGAAAAAAAATAAATTGACTTTAATAATAATAACCCAATAGAAATTTAAAAGTTCAAAACTTTAATTAAAATTCAACTGAAATTTAACAATAATGATTAACCAAGTATTTAAATGCAAGAAAAAAAACTAGAGAACAAGAGAAGAAGGAAAGAGAGAGAGAGAGAGAGAGAGAGAGAGAGAGAGAGAGAGAGAGAGAGAGAGAGAGAGAGATAGCAAATTGAAGGCCGTGAGGTTGTTGAGATTGGATAGTCTCCCTTGCTGCCCATGCCTCCTCCAGCCCCCCCAAAAGAATATCTAGCATAAAAAAACCAACAATCCTAAAGAAATAATAAACTAAAGAGCCCCTTTTTTTTGACTTTTCAAAATTGCCCCCTTTTGTTGACTTTTCAAAATTGCCCCCTTGCAGATCCTTTGCAATTGGCGCAATTCCTTAGAGTTCCAGCACATGCATGTGGATCTAGTGGCCCACTCACCACGTGGTCACATCATGGGCCTCACACATGGGCTTTTCCTTTTAATTCAAAAGCACGTGGCCTGCTTTGCGCTTTCAAGCCTGATTTTGACCTTCTTATAGCTCGTATTACTCAACACTCAAAACATTAAAGTTCTATAAAATTTTATTTTCTTTCCATATCATCATGAATCAACTCAATTGAAGCTTGGACGAGAAAGTTATGCTCAGATTACAAAATAGTGTTGAAATAGTCCATTAAAAACAGTGTATGGTAACTTCAAATCTGATTTCGTCCTAGATGTAGCCAGTGTCTCTCAAAATGAAAAAACATGAAAGTTGTGGAGCATTTTCTTAGCTTTCTACAACATATTGAATTATCTGAACCGAAGGTCAGGTGTGAGAGTTATGCACAAATTATGAAGCAGTTTTGAACTATCTATAATCGCCCAAATAGCTTCGTTTTGCGCTCAACGCCTCCATTTGCATCATTTTATTCTTTATCCTCCATGAACCCCACATATGCGGCTCCTTCAATGAAAATCTATGGCCCTCACGTCCACGGTTCACTTTGCACGCATGACCCGCGTACATTTTAATTTCAACTTTATTGTCCAAAAAACATCCTGCAATAATAAGATACCAAAAATCCATAAATTATCGAATAAAAAGCCAAATATTATAAATTGAGCTCACTGTTAAAATATTGAACATAATTTGGCTTTTAATTAAAATTATAATTTTTACTCCATGAATTTAAATGCCTAATCACGCAACTTTGACGCGTAATCACACCCCCAACTAACGTTTTTCTAGTCTCTAAAAAATAACGTGAGTGCAATCCAGGGCAATACCCATAGATACCAATTCCAATAAATATTAAATGAATGCACATGCGATACAACCATACCATTTCACATACAGGAATATTATCATATTATACACAAGCTCATTTATACACAATTCACGCAACTCTGAAGCAAGTCTTTCATGCAAGTTCCATTATTATATAACCATTAAGAACAATATACTCACATAGAGTCAACTAACAGTTACAACTTATAGTTAACTTAGCCATATAAATTCAAGTATAAATAGGTAAAATCTCGAGGTATGTGTAATGTGTATGACTCGTTACACCGAGTATACCATTGGAAACCTGCAGAATGGTCGTTTTGACTCGGCCTAACTGGTATATCCTAAAAAATACTCAAAAAGGATGGCTTCACTCATCATATCCAAGGAGGAGTGTCATGATCAAACATCCCATATATTGCAAGGAGCAAACTCTAAATGTATGGAGTGGACTAGTTTGAAAAGGATCTAGCCTATTTGTGAGGTGTCGGGTCTTTTACCCTAACATCTTCTCACCTACTCGACATATCAAACCAAGACCACCCTAGATCAATTTATTCACAAACCAGACGTGAATACATATGAAGCATTAGGCAGCTGAAGAGTCTTCATATGTGGAGAGCACGTGTCGTGTCCCTAATTTTTTGTGATAATTGTGTGGAGTAGGTTCTAATATTTCACTTCATTTATGTGTATTTCAATTTCTTTTTCTCTTTTTTTTCCCTGCTCATTCTTCAATTTCTTTCTTTTCATGGTCAATTAGGACAATCATTACACTTCTTTTTTTGGCTTTATACCACCCATGTGAATTAAGCTTGAACAGTAGTCCATAAACTAAGTCTATTTCTAGGGGTGACTCAGCCTTCACATCTTGAGTAGGCTACAAGACCTAGGTTTCTATCTCCCCACTAGATGTCACCTCTAGGCTAACAAGTCAAAAACTGAGACTAGTATACAAAAAGTATCTAGAATAAAAGGGAAAATTGACTTTCATGAACTCTGAGCTGACGTCAAAAACTCAAAAGAACGATAAATGACTCAACAGTACCTCACAAGGTGTTATAGTTGCCACGGGCTCTCTCTCAATGCTCACATGGAAACCTAAGTGCTACAAGTCACGTGAACGTGTATTTTCAACCTCATGAGATATCATGTAAATATAAGAGTTTATATAGTCAGATTAACACGAATGAACTACCAATCAACCTTCATAGTTCATAGAGTTACAATTCTTAGATTAGCCATATAAAGAGAAACTACACATAAATAACCTAAGTGCGTAACTCCTAGGTTATATGCAAATATGTAAAGGGTATAAATCAATGTTAATCAAGGTCTAATCATCCATTTTCAATTTTTTTTTCTTTTCAATGTATTTTCCCATCTCCCCCAACTAAAGTGAAACATTATCCTCAATGTGAAAGTATAAGGGAAATAGAAAACCTGTGCACAGGGGAAGTAGAGCATACCTAGGTGGAGAAGTAAGGGAAAATAAAAACTGAAGCTAAGGAAAAATATACCTGAAAATTAACTAAAAATAAAACAAAGTAAAACAAAATGAAAAGAAAGGAATGAAAAAAATCACATTCTGTCTCGTGGAGGCCTTGGAGGAATTTCGTCTAGTGGGTGCAGTTTTATAAATTGAACAAGCAGGTCTCCAAATTTGAGTCGCCACAATGAATCAGTCTTGCTACTTACACAAAAGTTAGCCTCAAATAAATCAATGCATTCTTAGAGACCAGAAAAAATATGTGCAAACTGCCTTCTTTGTTTTAACAAGAAGGGATCTTTATTTAGTATGTTTTCCAGGAAATGTACTTCTTTAAGAACCAGTCTTTGAGGCAACATTGTCAGAGTAGTTACCTTTGGTTCTTCAAAAGCATCAACATTAAAGTTTTTTCCTAGTTCCTTGAATGTTAAATTCTCACCATTCTACTCACCCTCTTTATTGGGTGTACCAATCACCTTACCACTGCATGGATTTGCTTTAGCATGACACTCCTTGACATTTACTCCAGTAGGGAGTGACAATTCCATGACTGTCTTTTGCACTTGAATATTTGGTTGGGATGACGGCTCCATGATTGCAGACTGCACTTGAGTATTCGGCTGGGATGATGCCTCCTTCAATTTCGGGCTCGCTTCCTCTGACTTTTCTTTACCTTTATCTATCTTGGTTCCAACTTTAGGTGTCAGGGCAACTGTTACTCTGTCGATATGTATCTCAGGTCAAGGAACATCTTCTTCACTTCTTAGAGTACTAACGGCCTTCTCTATCTCAAGAGGATCCCCTGAGACATCATGTACTTGTTGATGTTGTTGTCGAAATACCTGAGGATGAGACTGAGGTTGTTCTAGAAATTCCTCTTTTTCCAGGGTATTCAATGTCATGTTTATCTTAGTCAAATCAGTGTTTAACTTATTGATGGTGCTCCACAATTCATTCATGGTCCAAGTGTTAATCTGCATAAATTCCTAAAGTATATTAGTCATCTGTGCCATGCTATCCTGAAAAGACGTCGTCGGTGGAACAAGGGTTTCATTAAATTGAAATCATGGAAGTGTGTAACTCTAATAGACCTGCTGTGGCTGATACTAATGCGGAGGAGCATTTGGATAATATGTTGGATCATATTTACCTCCACCACTGATTACGCTAAGAGGTTGTACTACCTTTGGTGCTTGATCGTATCGTGTATTCTATTGTTAGACACTTCTAGCTAAGTAATCAAAGAATGATAGTGTCTGATCCGGTTCCATACTGAAGAGTTTTCCATTACACATAGTCTAGACAATTTGTTTACAATCTGGAGTAAGATCTGTAAAAAAATAATTGACTAACCTCCATGATTCAAACCCATGATGTGGAAAAATATTTATCAGATCCTTGAACCTCTCCCAGCAAGTTTGAAAAGTCTCATCACCCTTTTGTATAAACTGAATGATTTGTTCGTATAAAAATTGAATTCTCTATAAGGGACAAAACTTATACAGAAATTCACGTTCCATATCAGCCCAATTAGAGACAGAATGAGGCATTAAAGAATTAAACCACATATTCGCTCTATCCTTCAAAGAAGAAGTAAATAAACGAAATCTAGTAAATTCATCTGTTCTACCACTAGGAAAAAAAATATTGCAAATCAACTCAAGCTCCCTGAAATGCTGATAAGGACACTCGGATTCTGTCCCGTAGAACTACAGTATCAATGACGTCCTCCCACGCTGAATCTTGAAATTAAGTGCGTTACTAGGTAAAGCAGTGTAAGATGGCGCAATGGTGCATTTAGGCTACAAAAAATCCATAAGATTGTGTGGTGCAGGTGCAGCCATATTTTCTTCAAAACTCAATTTTTTTTTTCTCTCTTTTTTTTTTTTTTTCATGAGAAGAATTAAAATAATGGCAAAAACATTAGTTTGAAAGCAAAACTGACAGTCCCGGCAATGGCACAAAAAACTTGGCTCACTCTAAAAATGAGTAGCGTGAAGGCTATCCCAAGTATAGGAGTTCATTCGTATAATAATTAGCCCAATAGTCAAATCATCTCCTTAGAGAATGCAGTTTAATTCCAAAATTGTGTAATCCCAAAAGAAATTAAGAAAGGAAAAGTTTACTAAACATAGTTTAGATTCGGTTTCCTGAGATTTTTTAGATTTTGTGACGAAATTAAAACAATGTGAAATTTAATTTATGAACCTAACACGCACTAAATTAACGACAAGAAACGGGAAACAGGCACAATGAAATAGACGATGACAAAATTAAATACCAAACACAATCCAACATTTAATCATCCAGGCAAGAAATAGATCTCACGTTTGAAACTTCGGACAAAAAGCCTAAAGATGATAACTTTACTACGTAACTTGAGCACGCAACTCTAAAAACTTCAATCAAACACACAAAAAAAAGAAAGTTGTGGGATGTTTTTGTAGCTTTCTTTTGATACCAAGACCGCCTTATTTGGAGTTATCTAGAAAATATTATGCCCCAGATACTGAAGGGTGTTCGCAGGGTGAAATTGCCCAGAAATTTGGTCGACCGAAAATTACAGCAGATTGCCACAGTGGCCATTAAAAGGCTAGTTTTCAAAAGATAAATTATTTTTAAAATCTCAACGGCCATAAAATGGCTAGTAGATCATCTTGCCTATAAATACAAGGTTTCTAACTTGTTTTAGCAAAGAAAGAAAGAGAGATATACATCCATCAAACAAATCCAAGCTTTTGATCTTTTGTTGAAAATATTTCTCAAGCACTTTGCAAATTTCATTGTTTATCTTTCAAGTACTCACCATCTAGTTACTCTTTGAGCTTCATTTCATAATCATATTGAGAGTATATTAGCTTGCTATTTTTATCGTACTTATTCACTCATTTGAGGAGCATTCTTTGTACATCTATTTTTGTTGATTCCACTTTTAAAGACGTCTGCACTGATTGAATGAGAGAGGTAACTTCACTTACTAAAAGGAAAGAGGTGACTCAGCCTAGTGAAGGAGTGGGGTGCTCCACCCAAGCAAAGGAGAGAGGCAACTTCACCTATATAAAGAAGAGAGACATCTCTGCCTAGTGAAGGAGGTATTGTAAAAGGCATCTTCGCCTATTGAAAGAGAAAAGTTTCTACGCCCATTGAAGGAGTGCATAGTTGAATCGTCAAGTGAGTTGCTTGAGGCAAGGACGTAGGCAAGCATTGTCAAACCTTGTAAAAATATAGGTTTTATTCTCTCTTCCCTAATCCCTTTAAATTAAGCACATTTATATTTGTTTATATTTTTTGTGAATATTGATTGCATTTACTCATTTAGATCACATGCTTAAATTGTGGTTATAATTGTTAAAGCATTTGCATATATATTTAAATACCCAATTCGACCCCCTCTTAGGATTACACCATTTCTAAGAATTGGTATCAGAGCTCGGTTACAATAAGCATAACCGTTTTTGTATAAAGATCACATGGAACATATTGGTGTATCCCCATTTTGTAAGGGTCAATCCTCTACAAGGCCTCCAATGTTTTGTGGTGTAAATTACACCTCTTGGAAACGAAGAATGAAAATTTTTTTTCGAACAATGGATTGGAGAGCTTGGAGAGTGATTGTTCAAGGAAACTACGTTCCTATGAAAATTGTTGATAATAAAGAATTTCGCAAACTAGAAAATGAAATGGATGAAAACGACATTGATTTAATGCAAATAAATTTTAGTTCTATGAATGTATTTTATTGTGCTTTAGATACTAATGAATTTAATTGGATCATGACTTGTCAAAGTGCTAAGGAAATTTGGGAAGAATTAGAAAATACATATGAAGGAACTGAAGAAAAGAAGGCTACCATTTGGGATGATTCAGACCCAAGTGATCAATAAAATACAAATTTTTGCTTGATGGCATTATACGATGAAAAGGCACACATGTCTTCATCTACCTCATTTAATTATTATAATGAATCTTGTGATGAATCATATGATGATTCTTGTGATGAAAGTATGCCTTCTTATGAAGAACTTCAAAAAGAGTTATTTAAAGTGTAAAAGATTCTAGTAAAAATGTCTAAAAAGAATATTATTTTGAAAAATGAAAATGAAAAGCTGGCAAAGGAATTAGAAGATTTAAAAGAATCTCACGCCACTCTTAAAAGGGAAGATGATTTGAAAATCATTAATTTAAAGAGAAAGGTGGAAGAGTATACT